>NC_092340.1:57251666-57948750 GCF_046630445.1 Rutidosis leptorrhynchoides | reverse complement strand
GATAACGATTAACACGTACGCGTATAGACTTGACAATTGTCAACTTAACTATGAAACTCTTATAAAAATCAGATTTTAAGAATTAGAGTTCATGTAATTATACCTTAGATCGCTAAAAGATTTATATCAACGCGTAGAGGAGATCGAGAATTGCAAGTTTGATGTTCAAGGCTTGAGCAAAAATTGAAAATTGATGGTGGTAGTGGTGATGGTGATCGACGGCCAAGGAGGGAGGGAGGAGCCAAAAAAAGTCGACTGGTATGCTGTGTTTGTGAGGGTTACAGTGTTTTAGGTTATCACATAAGCATTTATATCAAGCCCTAACTCTCCTAATTAACACTTAAGTCCCTAAAGTAGTAAAAATTAACAAAATAAGGGTGGGGAGGGGGTGGTTCGGCAGAAATGGGCCCCACATGGGGTTCCCGGGCTCTCGTTTTGCAATCCCGTGTAATCGTGATCCGTTTTAAGTGTCGTTTAGTCGTACTGAAGGCCCGGAACGCTAACCCGATCGTTAAACGCAACCAATTGTTTAATTTATTAAAAACCCAATAAATTAAATATTTTAAAAAGTTGATAATTAATAAAATTAATTATTAAAATAAACCCGAGCGTTTCGTTGCTCAAAAAGCTATTATCAAAAGCGTATCGTTTTTATCGTATTTTATTAACCGAAATATTTATTTGAATTAATACTAACCCATATTAATTATTGAAACCCTCCGAAGATCAAGTACGCATTTAATACACGTAAACGCATAAAAGTTAAATAATCACCGTTAAATAAACTAACGGAAGGTTAACGGAAGTAACGAAAAAATCAAGGTTGTTACATTACCCTAGATAAGTTTTTCGGAATAACCCTTCACCGGTGTTTGCAAAATGTTTTTGTGGATTTTGTGGGTTTCAGATTTGAAAATTTTAGCTCAAAACTTGCGATTTTGTGTCAGCCACTTGCTAACCTTGTATTAGGAAAGCACACGTCCAGTTTACTTGTCCCATATATTACCTTTCGGTAAACTGCCGTCCGGTTGTAAAGGAAAGTGATGAACAAGCAACTGTTAAGGCAATGTCTAATGACATGCAGATGTTCATGGTCCACAACGTGTCGGATGCAATTACTATCCTTTGTAGGAGCAATAGTAAAGATCACCCTATAATTTTTCGGTCTGGCACAAGGTCCTGTCTTCGACCATGCTATGTAACCACCGTTCTTACGGTTGACACTCGATTTGGTTCAGGTGACCTAATGATTTCCAGGTGAATTCCTAGGATTTTACGTTCAATGGTAATGAACGCATTGAAAATGGGTTTTCAGAAAACAAATCGGTTTTAATTTTTATCAAAATATTTTCTCGTTCAAGCTCGAGTTTAGATATCATTGAATTTCATGAGTTTGTAATTCTCAATCTTTAAGGTCAATCTCAAGGATTGAATAATATCAGGCTTAGAAGCTGATTTTTAATCTTTAAGGAGATTATCCTTTCTGGGGGTCTGATTCATTAGTCTTATCAAGCTAATTTGCACGGCGCCCTCCCCATTTTACGAGACAGATCCTCTCATGGTTAGGATAAGTCTGACCACATGGCGACCCTGTTTGATGCTGAGGTCCTTGGATTTCCTGCTGATTTTAGAGATGACTTTTCTAGATTTTTCGTCAACCTACAGCTGGTCTGGACGACAACTTCCTAACCTAAATCAAGAAGCGTGTGTCTTTTTCGGAAGACTTTACTTCCTTTTAATGATAGAATTGATTCATCGTGTAGATACATCTATTCTTTCAAAGGTACTACAATAAATCGGGTAAAACTGATTAGTTTAGTTCAAAGCAAAAGTACCTGCAATAATCTGTACCAAATATGTGATACGTGTTTTAAAGAAATTGGTAAATTCTTCCCACACTTAGCTTTTATTTATTCTTTTCTTTGCCTTTTTATTCTCTTCTATTCCATTTTAAATGAATTCAAGCGTTTTGAGTTGTTTCTCCATTTATGTTCTCTCCGAGGTAACAATAATTTCGGTATTATCACCTAGTTTTATCGTTCATAAATATGTATAAACATGACTTTGAATTCATTTAGTTGAAAATTTTTCAAATTTTCACAAAATTTGGCAATTAAACTAAATGTAAACCCGAGAGACTTTATAACCCTTCCCCACACTTGAGATCATGCAATGCCCTCATTTGCATGAAATTAGACTATAATTATAAATTAATGAGGGTGATTAGTGTAGAAAAGTGATTAAAAATACCGAGTTTGCAAACATACTATTTTATATCACATTTGATATTTTGCGTCTTGTCGTTAAAATTAGTAGCTTTTGCTGAACTTAATGTCAGTCTTTGAAAGTGCGATGTTTTACCCTGTTTTGTATATAACATAAAATACAAACATATATTTATATATACATATATTTGAAGTTTGGTATATAACCTCACGTTCATATAATATTTTTGGCATTCTTTAGATCAATAATATTAAAATAATGATAATAAAATTTTTTGCCCCGCCCTCGGGTAAAGCAATTTCGGTTCCATGACCTAGTCTTTAACTTACGACGAATTTTAGAAATCATTTTTTTTAAACTTAATGAAATAAAGCAAATTTTTGTTTTTTTTTAAATTCACACAAAACATAAATTTAATGCATATTAATTTTATATAAAACCTACAAAAAAAAAAAAATTAGAATGGGGGGAGAAAACTAGTTCTTTAGTGTCTGCTAGTGGAAAAGACCAATCGGATTCCATTCTCGGAACTACACGAGAACAGAACAACTAACTCTAGACAACATTTTCTTTTTAGAACATTTGAATCTCCACACATTTAGGTGGCTGTGGTGTCGAAATTGTGATTAACTTCATCGTCATTTTCTTTTGGACCATAATCAACTTGCATATATGTGACTTTTGCTTTAAGCCATTGGTCGGATTCTTGTGTAATATCTACAAATTCAACTAGTTTCGCCTTTTCTTTAGGCGACAGATTGGATACTAACCGGTTACATAACTTAAAGTTCCCCTTGGTTCTTTTAACGACCCATCCTAATCCATCTGGACGAATACATTACATTCGGTTACATCGCGAGGTACTTGACCTCTATATGATACATTTTACAAATATTGCATTCGCTTTTGAAAGACAAACTTTCATTATATCGAAAGTTGACAGCATGCATACCATTTCATAATATATCCAACTATAATTGACTTAATAATGTTCTTAATGAACTTAACGACTCGAATGCAACGTCTTTTGAAATATGTCATGAATGACTCCAAGTAATATCTCTAAAATGAGCAAATGCACAGCAGAAGATTTCTTCAATACCTGAGAATAAACATGCTTTAAAATGTCAACCAAACGGTTGGTGAGTTCATTAGTTTATCATAAACAATCATTTTCAATAATATAATAGACCACAAGATCCTCATTTTCATAAATATCATTACACTCGCAATCGTATAAAATCTATTCGTATGATGAACACCTGGTAACCGACATTAACATAATGCATATAGAATATCCCCCGCATACTCGCAAGTATGACATAATATTGACAATCACAATCACCATTTAAATCGAAGTACTAAAGCATTCCAAATTCTAGAATGGAGTTTATTAGGCCCATAGATCTATCTTTAGGATTCACGTCAATTAGGGGCCATTTCCCTAATTCTTAGGTTACCAGACTTGAAGGGGCGATATTCGGTATAGTAATCCAACCATACAATGTAGTTTCAAGTACTCGTGTCTATTCCATAAAACATTTATAAAACAGCGCATGTATTCTCAGTCTCAAAAATATATATTGCAAAAACATTTAAAAAGGGAGCAAATGAAACTCACAATAATGTATTTTGTAGTAAAAATACATATGATGAAACTGAACAATGCAGGGTAGACCTCGAATTCACGAACCTATATCATTCGTATATATATTAAAACATATTCTTGTAATCGAACAATTATGTATATATTATTATTGGTAATATAATTTTTATATTAATAACTTATATATTTCATTATTATTGTTATATATCCATTTTTATATATAAAATATAAATTTTGTTATGTTATGTGTGTTAAATATCTTTTATATATATATATATATATATATATATATATATATATATATATATATATATATATATATATATATATATATATATATATATTTCTTTTGTTTGTTGAAATAGTAATTATAATAATACCAAATAATATTAATAGTGTTTAAAATAATAATAATGATAATACTAGTATTAATAATAATGATAATAGTGTTAATGTTTCTATTAATAATAATATAAATGTTAGTTTTAATAATAAATCTTATAATAATGATAATAACAGTAATTTTTAATAAAATGAAAAGTTTATTAGTAATGATATGAAAATAATAACCTTTATATTAGTGCATAAATATTAATAATAAACAATATTTTTTATCATAATTTTTACTTAAGCTTAATTATATTACTTAAATCATAACTTAATTATAATACTTTTACTTCATAACATTCTTCATAATATACTAATATCCTAAGATTTCAACGGTTTTATGTCTGTACGTACATATATATATATATATATATAAATACTCTGCTTATAAATTTTCATGATCATAGCTATGTTATTCATATCCCAATCAATATAAACTTTATAGTTATATACATACTTACTTATTCAATATCATATGACTTTAGTTCATAAACTTTTAATACTTAATATTAACGATAATCTTATTTGTAACTATAGTCGTAATAATAATAGTAATTGATCTAAATGATAAAAATTCTAATAATAACAATACTTATAAGGATGTTAATAATAATAATGATATTATTTATGATTATACTTAGGTTATTAATAATAATAGTCATAATCATAATAATAATAATAATAATAATACATGTATTAGTAATAATAAAAATGATAAAATTCATAATACTTATACATAAGGTAATAATAACTATAGTACTAATAATAACAATAATAATAACATAACAATAACAATAATAACAATAATGATACAAATAATAATAATAATAATAATAACAATAAAAAAAATGAAAACTACCTCCAAAGCTTTTTTCTTAAAAAAGAATGCCCCGAACCGGGCTCGAACCCGTGACTTCTCGTTAACCGCCCCAACACTCAAACCATTCATGCTATTCTATTTTTCTGATTAACACACGACTCAATTATATTTGGCACAGTTTTCTGTTCTCTTTCTTTCTTCTTCTTCGTTTCATTCCTCACAGACCTAATGAATACCAATACAAATTGTAAACAACGAATTATATGTAAAACTTTGAGTTTGTAAATATAACCACTTGAATTGTATTCTTTTGTTCAATAGACGAAAACAAAAAAAAAATTAAATAAAAATAAGGCTGTTGCTGTTCGTGGTTTTTAAAAAAAAATAATTCAAACATCAAACTCAAAATCTTGGACGTTTTAAACAAAACTTACAACACAAATTAAGTTTCAAATTACTCCAAAAATCTTTCTAAATCACCAATTTAACTTTAATTGAAACAGGTATCTCGAATTTAATCAAAGACCACTCGTTTGACTTTTTAAAATAGAATTTTGACTTCAAAATTCGAATTTGATATGAGAAATTGGAGTTTCAAACTTTGCAGAAAGTTTGAATGAATCAATTCTAACAACTCTGCATTAACACTTTTTGAAGAACTTTACAAAATTGAATTTTTGATTATTGAGTTCAAGAACAGGGGTCGACATCTTAATTTTCTAATTTTTCTGATTAAAATTCGACTTACAGTGAATGATATATATATATAATGGGATTGATTGTATGATATAATAGTTAAATCTAATCATAATTGAATTGAGGTGGACGTATAACAAATTGGAGACATGAAAATATTCGATTTAGATGGAGAGGACAGAAAAATAAATAAAATAAAAATAAAGAGAAATCAGATAGCGAGTTGTAACTGATTCGTACTAGTTTTCTGTTTTTGATTTCCAAATCAGTTTGTTTCTATCTGAATTGTTAACTAATAATTATAAATATTAGTAAATATACTAATAATAATAAAAGAATTAATCATAATAATAATAATATTAATATCAAATAATAAAGTATTAAAGAAAATAATGATAATAGAAAATAATAATAATAATATTACTAATCAAAATAATACTAATAATAATAATAATAGAAATAATAATAATGATAATAATATCACTAATACTAGTATTAACGATAATAAATAATGGTAATTATAATAATAACTATAAAAATGGTAATGATCATATTATTAACGATAATAATGAAAATTATGATTTTTAATGATAGTACCTAATAATATTACTAATAATCACAAGTTACATGTTTCATTTTTCATATCTATCTAATATATACCTTAATAATACAAATAATAATACTGATATTAATATTAGTAGTAATGAGAGTAATACTAATAATGTTGATACAACAAATTATGCTTATCAAATCTCATATTCTTATTTTAATAATGTTAATAATACTGGTATTAATATTAATAATGAAAGTAATATTCATTAATATAAGAACTATATTATAATTTGTAATTAAATTTAATATATTAATAATATATCCTGCATATTTTATATTTATATATTTTATATATATTACATACAATATTAGTTATGTATAGAAATTATATTTATATATAAATATTCATTTTAATAGTAACTTAGTTATTATTTTACATTTTAAATTCTAATTATTTTATTATTTCCAATTATTATATATATTCTTACAGTTATATACATATATGTATTTATTTATAAATAATAGTTCGTGAATCGTCGAAAACAGTCAAAGGGTAAAAACACTTCAAAATATTTGAGATTTAACATTACAGACTTTGCTTATCGTGTTGGAAGCATATAAAGATCAAGTTTAAATTTGGTCAAAAATTTTCGGGTCGTCACAGTACCTACCCGTTAAAGAAATTTCATCCCGAAATTTGATTGGGATGGTCATGGCTGACAATAAATATGTTTTCATGACACATATACGAGCTAGAAATTAAAGTTTTATTACTGTTGAGTAATATAGATAAGATAATTCAATTACTCGAAAAGTACGGGTGAAGCTATCATAAAATAGTGAAAAGTTTCGTCTTAACTTTTGACGTAGTCATGATCGAATTCCGTAATTCAAGGGATTTAAAGAAAATCTTTGAAATCTAAAAGATTTGATTCTTCGGTAATTAAAGAAATTAGGATCTTCTTTGGTTAAATATAATAATCCATTTCAATTTGATCTGTAGGATATTTCACTATAAATTCACCCTCTGCATTTCCTTTATATTTTGGAGTTCTATACATTTGTTTTCTCTTTCCGACTTTAAGTCAAGCGAATAATGGTCAGAATTCATAGGTATGGAGTTTTGAATGAACATGACTAACGTTCTAAGAGTGAGATTGTAATAGCACGATCTTGATTTGTTAAATTACCAGAATTCAATAGAAAAGATAGAACTACCATAAAGATATGTTCTTGATATGTTTGGAGATTAGATAGAGTGTAAGAGTCGTGTGACATGGCACATGATGACGTTATAGTCTGTGAATCATCACGTCCCATTAGAAATTCAGCATGACTTACTGTAATATAATCACGTTGATCAAGTGTCATTATATTATACTAACTCATGCATCAGTTCCCAACACTTCTTCAAAAACATACATACTTTAATTCGAATTTTTTAGAATTTTTAGAAACTAAAACAGTTTTCTTTCTGACGTAACACTGATATTGCGAAGAGATAAATGATTTTAGATAAGAATAGCTATGAAAATATCTTCAGAAATATCGAGAGAAAGGACCTGTCCTAATCCATCCGGACGAAGTCCATATCGATTATAAACGATTCCCAACAGTTGATTACATCACGAGGTACTTGACCTCTATATGATACATTTTACAAACATTGCATTCATTTTTAAAAGACAAACTTTTATTTACATCGACAGTTGACAGACATGCATACCATTTCATAATATATCCAAATATAATTGACTTAATAATAATCTTGATGAACTCAACGACTCGAATGCAACATCTTTTGAAATATATCATGAATGACTCCAAGTAATATCTCTAATATGAGCAAATTCACAGCGGAAGATTTCTTTCGTACCTGAGAATAATCATGCTTTAAAGTGTCAACTAAAAGGTTGGTGAGTTCATTAGTTTAACATAAATAATCATTTCATAATTTTAATAGACCACAAGATTTCATATTTCCATTTCTTATAAACATACGTCCCATGCATAGAGACAAAAATATCATTCATATGGATTGAACACCTGGTAACCGACATTCACAATATGCATATAAGAATATCCCCATCATTCCGGGATCCTCCTTCGGAAATGATATAAATTTCTAAGTACTAAAGCATCCGGTACTTTGGATGGGGCTTGTTGGGCCCGATAGATCTATCTTTAGAGTTCGCGTCAATTAGGGTGTCTGTTCCCTAATTCTTAGATTACCAGACTTAATAAAAAAAGGCATATTCGATTTCGATAATTCAACCATATAATGTAATTTCGATTATTTGTGTCTATTTCGTAAAACAGTTATAAAAGTTGCGCATGTATTCTCAGCCCAAAAATATAAAGGGTAAAAAGGTAAATGAAACTCACAATACTGTATTTTGTAGTAAAAATACATATGACGATATTGAACAATGCAGGGTTGGCCTCGGATTCACGAACCTATATCATTCATATATGTATTAAAACATATTCTTGTACTCGAATAAATATATATATATTATTATTAGTAATATAATTGTTATATTTATTACTTTATAAGTTTCATTATTTATTTATATATCTTCATTATCGTACATAAAATTTTAATATAATTAAGTTGTGTATATAAAAGATGTCTTTATATATATAATCTTCAATCTTTATACTTACATTCTTATCCATACCTTTTAAATTTTTATTTTTCCTAATTATAATTAGTTATTTAATAATAGTATAGATATTACTGATAATAATAAAAATGATAGTTTTTAAGGATTACAAAAATATAATTTTTGTATAACTAGTATAAATGATAATAACTTTTAGTAGTAACAATACCTATAATGAAAATTCATAATAATAATATAAATGATATCATTTACAATAATAATGATACGAGCAGTAATAATACAATAATAGTAGCACTAATAATAATATTATTAGTAATGATAATACTAGTAATTTTTAAGATTTTAAAAAAATTATACTTTTTGATTTCTATATAAATAACAATAATAGTAATAACAATATTAATGAATAACAATACATTTAATCGTAATCATGTTAATAATAATAATAATACATAAAAATGATAAGATTATGACGATAATAATTTTAGTAACAACATTAATAATAATAATAATAGTCATGTTTATAATGATAATTATGATAATAACAATAAATGATAACTACTACTTATTTTTGTAAAAAAATAATAATAATTTTGATAATTGTACTGGTAACACTAACAATCATTAATAATAACAATAAGAATAATAATAATGATACTAGTAATAATAATAATAATAATAATAATAATAATAATAATAATAATAATAATAATAATAATAATAATAAAATTTAAAAATGAAAAGGTATACCCTTAAGAGCTTTGGATAAAAAGATTTGCCATGGACTGGACTCGAACTCGAGACCTCTTGAAACCCGACTAACACCCACGACCACCCATCTGCTGCAGCTTTTTTCTGATTAATTAGCCACTTTAATTTAGATATCTAGTATCTAACAGCGAATACTTCATCTTCCTCAAAACTTTTATTTGAACCGTGAATTAACAAAAAATAAAACGTTTTTGCAATTCAGTGTTAGGATAAAATATAACTTTAAAACATTTAACTAGTAATTAAATGAATCTAAAAAAAAGAAAAAGAAAATAAAAAAATATACACAGAAAGTTGCTGTGCAGCGACGAAGCAAAAGAAAAAAAAAATTTATGCTTTTGATTTTAAAACGCGTTTTAGACAAAAGTTTCTGCACGAGTTAGTTTGTAAATCGTATATACAAACTTTTGGAATCATCAATTGTTCTTGAAACATTCAAACATTGACGAATTTCTCAAAGATTAAACTGTTTGAATTTTTCATATAAAAGTTTGACTCAAAAATTTGATTTCAATATGAAGAATTGGGCTTTGATATTTTACAGGAAGTTTAGATGATCGATTCCTAACCACTTTGCATTATTACTTTTTAATAAAACATTCGTAATCGAAATATGCTGGGAAAAAAAATGAAGAACAGGTTCGTGAGGAACCTATACAGATTTTTAAAAATAGATAAAAAAAACATTACCGATAGAGAATAATTGATTGAGCTGTATTATACAGATAGTGTCGACCAGAGTTCGCGTGTGGAATAGATAGCAAGAAGAAGAATTTGAGCAGGTCAATGAAAGAAAAAAAGTAAAAAATAAAAACACGATGGACAGAACAAATAAATAACAACAAAAAATACAGATGGTGATATAATTAAATAAATAATACACGTAATATATTTCCTATTATATATCTGTAATACTAAACTTATTAATTAATACATATAACAATAATAATAATATTCCTAATATCATATTTATTAATAATAAAATTTATGGTAATATAATGGTAATAATAATAATATTATCATTAATAATAATGATAACCCTAACTATAGAATTTATAACAATAATATTATTTATGATAATACTAATATTATTAATGATAATAATAATATTAATAATAATAATACTATAATAATTTTATACAATAAATTTCATATCTATATGTTATGTTTGAAAATAATACTGTTAATATTACTGATTTTAATATTAATATTAGTATTGATAATACTTATGAAAGAAATAATAATATCCTTAGTATAACAACCATGTTTTTAGTTTGTATTTAACTTTAATATATAAACATTTTCTAATATTAATGAGTATATATAATAACTTATTTTGAGTATTGAATTTTCATACATTTTAATATAAATAACATTATACTTATAATAATCATCATGTAAAGAAATCGTATACATATACATATATATTTATATATAGATTCTTTTTAATAACAACCTTTTTATCTTGACTATATGTTGTTACATATTTAATTCTGATGATTAACTTCGTATTCAATTGTTATATATTATATATTTATATATATATATTCATTTACAACACTTGTTCGCGAATCGTCGGAAATTGTCAAAGGTTAATTGAACACATGAACATAGTTTCAAAATTTTCTAGACTCACATTACATACTTTGCTTATCGTATCGAAAATATATAAAGATTAAGTTTAAATTTGGTCGGAAATTCCCGGGTCATCACATCGAGGATATTTATAATGAAAGATACGATGATATCTTAGAATTTTTAATATCGAGGGATGATGAAGAAGATTTATCCGTAATAGTTTAGAGTCAGGAGCAAGGTATTTGTTAATGACTTCAGCAGATACTGAATCATTTGGATTCTTTGAAGGCATGTTTAGTCTTTGTGATTTGTCTACAGCCTTCTTCATGATTTGCTCAATCCGTTTTCCAGTTCCAACTTTTCTGAGTTTTACCAACATACTATTCTTTATCATCAAACTTCCGACGATTAAGGTCGTTTACGGTTGTTTACAGTTTCTGCTGCTTCATTCAGCTTTTTCAACATTCAGAGTATTGTTTCGTAGACTGAGTGCTTTTCAGAATTTTAGAATGCAAGATTGTAATTCTAAGTGATAATTGTTATATGTATACATATAACTGTTAATGTAGAAACGCTGCGAGATTCGAAATACTAATTGCTAATACCCGGTAGTTGGTATGACAATTCTCGTTACAAGATGCGGATGAGTATATGATAGGGTTTTAATGAACAAATATAATGATTCTTCGGAGAAACTTAAGTCGATGAGTAATGAAGTTACTGGTAAGTTTACAGCTAATGTGGTGGAATATAAACGGTTCTCCGGTAACGATGACAATAGGTAAACTTATATATCCATGTTATAATAAGGCTATTCTGAATGAAAGTCGAAGTTGATTTGCTGGAGCTGTGACAAAATTGGCTAATTTGGAGAGGGATTGAAAAGTTATTTTCGATAATAACAATGCCAAAGGAGCTAGTACAGATACGTGTTAAACGTTTACTCAGGTTCCAAGAGTTTTTCCGGTGCATAACTATATGCATCAATCTTTTCTTCCGTAGATGAAGTGCGTTGGTTCATCCTCTCGATTGAGGTGTTGTCAAGAGTCATAAAAGGTTTGAACGCAGATTGTAATCGTCAAGATACAAATGAGGTTTAAGATGAAATCAAGTGGCAAACTTGAAGAAAGGTGTAGTTTCATATGTTATAATCAATATTTTAATTCATTTTAATTGTCCAATGTCATTAGTCCATAGTTAGGAGTCCACAATTAGTAGTTCAACAATTCATATATAGTTTAATATATAATATTTGAATTAATTAATACATATCGTGACCCGTGTACATGTCTCAGACTCAATCACAACTCAAAGTATATATATTATTATAGAATCAACCTCAACCCTGTATAGCTAACTCGGTCATTACTGCATATAGAGTGTCTATGGTTATTCCAAATAATATATATAGATGCGTCGATATGATATGTCAAAACCTTGTATACGTGTCCCGATATTTAAAGTGCGTAAAATAAATAACAGAAATTAAATGACGATAAATAAAATTGCGAGAATATAAATTGCGATAAATAAATTGCGATAAATAAAATGTAATCAGTTAGCTAGGAATAGTTAGCTAGGAACAGTTAGCGTGGATTCTTAACAAAATTTTTCTCATAGTTAATTTGTTTGTTTCTAACAAATTTTATTTTGTCCAATATTTTCTTCATTATGCCATTTGTTGGATTCTGATAGGTCAAAATCCAAATATGAAATTGAATGAAAATGGTTATTCTGTGATGAACGGATTCGTACTTCTGTGGTTGTAAGTAGGATAGTAAATGACTATTGAATCAGATTTGAAAGAATGTACAGTGTAACTTATTAACGTGAAATCTAAATATTCCTCGGGTATTACCTACCCGTTAAAATATTTTCACCATTAACAGTTTGTACAAAAGAATTTTTAATTACAATCTTTATGAAAATATATATACATATATATTTTCTTCAGATGTAATCATGGATTTAATGAGCCAATATGATATTAGACTCATTTGATTTACCGTTAGAACAAGAATATATAATCTCTAAAACATTAGAGATTACATAGTCGTCATGCCGAACGAAGATAAATGATGTAGAACGTCATGTAAAACAATGATTATGCTCGAGGTACAGATTGTGATGTTGAGGCATGTGTTGTTGTGGTTTATGTTGTTGCTGGTGGTACTGTTGATGCCATTGGTGTTGCTGAAGCTGGTACGTTTTGCACCATATTTCTTGTTGTAGCTACGTGAAAATTGGTAACAAATCTATATTAATCATATCCTAGCTAACTTATATTGTATTATACATGTATTCTAATATATTATGTAATCTTGGGATACCATAGACACGTATGCAAATGTTTTGACATATCATATCGACCCATGTATATATATTATTTGGAACAACCATAGACACTCTATATGCAGTAATGTGGGAGTTAGCTATACAGGGTTGAGGTTGATTCCAAAAATATATATACTTTGAGTTGTGATCTAGCCTGAGACGTGTATACACTGGGTCTTGGATTGATTCAAGATAATATATATCGATTTATTTCTATACATCTAATTGTGGACAACTAGTTATAGGTTACTAACGAGGACAACTGACTTAATAAATTTAAAACAGTAAAACGTATTAAAAATGTTGTAATTATGTTTTGAACATACTTTGATATATATGTACATATTTGTTATAGGTTCGTGAATCGACCAGTGGCCAAGTCTTACTTCCCGACGAAGTAAAAATATGTGAAAGTGAGTTATAGTCCCACTTTTAAAATCTAATATTTTGGGAGGAGAATACATGCAGTTTTATAAATGTTTTACGAAATAGACACAAGTAAATGAAACTACATTATATGGGTGAATGATCGAAGCCGAATATGCCCCTTTTGCTTGGTAACCTAAGAATTAGTAAACCGATCTAGTAATTGACGCGAATCCTAAAGATAGATCTATTGGGCCTAACGAACCCCATCCAAAGTACCGGATGCTTTAGTACTTCGAATTCGTTTATATCATGTCCGAAGGATTTCCCGGAATGATAGGGGATATTCTTATATGCATCTTGTGACGATCGCTCCAAATCCATATGGACGAACACGTCATTCATTGATTTCATTGCGAGGTATTTGACCTCTATATGATACGTTTTGTAAACATTGCATTCTTTTGAAAAGGCACACCATAAATGAATATTTAAATCAAAGGTTTTCGACATCTGATGATTTTTACATATAGACAATCACCGTATATAATAGTTTACAATAGTACTTCCGTTGACAATGCAGTCAAAATAAGGTACATGATGATGAATTGGTGAATGCAACGTTTTCTTGAAAAATATGCCATATAAGACTCCATGCACATAGCTTGTCTATCATATAAGCAAACAGCGGAAGACTTCTAGGGAACCTGAGAATAAACATGCTAACAAGTGTCAACACAAAGGTTGGTGAGTTCATAGTTTGTATGTTTCGCATAATCTGTATATAAAGATGATCACAAGATTTCAGTTGTTTCATCCAGAAACGTTTATCAAAATATTCTACAAAATTGAGCACCCTGGTAACTAAACTTAACGTATATATATTTTATACCCTTTGTATAATCATCTTAATAATACACGTAAACCAACGTGTACGCTTCTCAAATAGCATACGTCTGTTAAAAGGCTAGCGCTCTAGCTCGGACGGGGATATCAAGCCCTATGGATCCATATACAACTACTAGCGCCCACCAGTTCTTATAACCGGCAGTTACTAGTTACCAAAGCTAAGGGATTTTCGGTTCAAACTCAGTGTAGAATTTAGTATGTACTTGTGTCCATTGTGTTTAAAATAAAGTGCATGTATTCTCAGTCCAAAAATATAGATTGCAAAAGCAATTAAAAAGGGAGCAAATGAAACTCACCTTAGCAGCATATAAAGTTGTTCACCAAAATGTGACCGAAACTCGGATTACCAATTAATCGTAGATCTCAACGTATCAGTATTGAGATTCAATATTGTAGGAAAGTACGTAGACGTAACGGATATGATAAACACTAGGTTTGATTCACAAATATACCTCCGAACATTACCCATAACCTCCTTGGCAATAACCCATAATTTCCTTAGCTCTATCCCGCTTGAAAACCATTTTGAAAGTGACACGCTCATAACCTCGTCGTAGTATTTTATGTATAATACTAATTAATAATATTAATAATAATAAGATTAATAATAATATTAATCTTAATAATAATAATAATAATAATAATAATAATAAAAATAATAATAATAATAATAATAATAATAATAATAATAATAATAATAATAATAATAATAATAAATACGGAGTAATATAAGATTAGAAAAGAAGTGTGAAAACTGAGCAATTTATAGAACCTTTTCTGAAAAAGTACCCCATGCGATCGCATGGGATTTGTGCTTCAAGGCCATGCGATCGCATGGCCCTCTGATTCAGCTCACAAACTTTTAACTTTTTGTTTGTCGACATAATTTTATATAATATATTTAATTTATATAATTAATTATATATTATATTAAATTCACATGCATAGTTGACTTGTAATTTTTGTTCCGATAAGTCGTACGTCATCACTCGACTTATGTCCCAGTTCCGATTTTTCAAATGTCCTTTCGTACGCTGAGAAAACTTGTATTTTACATTTCGTGTCACGTACTTTTGTCAAAATATAGCCTTAAATTATCCCTAAACTATACCACTCAAAGTATATCTTAAACTTTCGAGTATTTTGATCATTTACTTCTATAAATCATCGTCTCGCTATTTGTTAATATATATATATAATAACAATTCGTTTTTATGACCAAGTTAATATTATATTTTATCGTATTGTTAAATATATATTTTCGATATTAATAAACACGTTTTAAAATACATATCGCAAGTTATTCATATCTAATTCCAACAGTTGATATTCCTTATTATTGTATGTGTCTAAATTACGTTATTTAAACAAACACTTTACCATTTATTCCGAATACCGTTAAGAATGAATGATTTCCCAAATCAACATGGACCTTACAACAGAGACCCGTAATAATATCATAATCCTTAAGGGACTCAATAATTATATTTTAATTCAATCGTTTGGCATAATCTTTTAACTCTGTATCTAAATATATCAATCAGATAATCAAACCAATAGGTTTAATGCACAGTATCATATACTCAACACTTTGTTACGTTTTCAAGTTATGGTATATATGTATTTATTTGCCTATAATTGTTCGCGAATCGTTGAGAACAATCGAAAGGTAATTGAATAGTTCAAAAATTTTGAGATTCAACTTTACAGACTTTGCTTATCGTGTCGGAAACGTTAAAGATTAAGTTTAAATTTAGTCAAAAATTTCTGGGTCATCACAGTACCTACCCGTTAAAGAAATTTCGTCCCGAAATTTGAGTGAGGTCGTCATGGCTGACAATAAAAATGTTTTCATGACGAATATGAGATGGTAAATAGAATTTTATCACCATTGAATATTACGGATAAAACAATCCGATTACTCGAAGCGTATGAGAGAAGTTATCGTAATAGAGTTAAATAGAGAATAGAGATTCGTCTTATCTCTTGATGTAGTAACGATTGATTTTCGGAATTTAAGGAATAGAAAATCTTCATAATTTAAATAAGATTTGATTCTTCGGAATTTAAGGAAATTAGGATTTCCTTTGATTAAATGCGTAATCTGCCTCGATTGCTATGTCTGATATTTTGCTATAAATTAACCTCTTCCGTTTCATTTATTTTCACCACTCCTATAATCTTCTTTCTTATTTCATACTTACAAAAGATTTGTGAAAATGCTTCATCTAGTTCTGATTCTTGATATTTTCTTAGCTATCATATCATTCATTCTTCTTTTTCATCTGCCACCAGAGGAGGTTATTTTCTTCTACTATTACCTTGGGGTTATATTGTTTTTCATTCTCCCGTGTCTTTATATTGCTATACGCATTGATATACACGGTTTGTAATTTCGGGGTTGTTTTCATGCTTTATATTTTCCATTATATTTCGGAGCTTCATGCTTTCGTTTTCTCTTCCCGACTTTAAGTCAAGCGAATAATGGTCCAAAATTCGTAGGTATGGATTTTGAAATGAACATAATTAATGTTCTAAGAAAGAAATGGTAATGGCACAACCTGACTTGTCAAATTACCAGAATACCTCGAAAAAGACCGAATCATCAAGAAAAATATTTTCTTGATATATTTAGAGGTTAAATAGAATGAAAGAGTTATGTAACATGGTTCATGATGAGGGTATGATCTGTGAACCTTTTTCACGTTCCATTAGAAACTCAGCATGACTTACTGTAATATAATCACGTTGATCAAGTGTCATTATATTATACTAACTCATGCTTCAATTCCCAACACTACTTCAAAAACATCCATTTTTCGAAATTTTCAGAAATTAGAAACTAAAATAGTTTATTTTATGATGTAACACAGATAGCGTGAAGAGATAAATGATTTCAGATAAGAATAGTTATGAAAATATCTTCAGAAATATGGAGGATATTTATAATGGAAGATACGATGATATCTTAGAATTTCTAATATCAGCGGATGATAAAGAATATTGTCTGCAAGGGTTTAGATTCGGAAGCAAGGTATTCGTTAATGGCTTCAGCAGATACTGAATCATTTGGATTCTTTGAAGGCAGATTTCGTCCTTGTGATTTATCCACAGCCTCTTTCATACTTTGCTCAATCCGTTTTCCAGTTCCAAACTTTCTCTTTTTCTGAACTTTGCCAGCACACTATCCTTTATCATCAAACTTTTTACTGTTAAGGTCGTTTACAATTTTTGCTGCTTCATCAGCATTTTTCAAGATTTCGAGAACTAGTTCGTAGTTTAAGGTGTTTTTCAGAAACTTCTCATTCGAAATCTATAAGTCTAGAAGATCGATGTTATCTATATATAACTGTTGGCATAGAATTGCTGCGAAATTCGAAATACAAATTGCTAATTCCAGGTAGTTGGAACGGCAACTATTGTTACAAGATGTGGATGAGTACATGATAGGGTTTCAATGAATAATTATAGTGATTTTTTGAAGAAACTTAAGTCACAGATTAATGAAGTTGCTGGTAAATTTACTGCTAATGTGGTGGAACATGAAAGGTTCCCCAGTAACAAGAACATATATGTCAAGGTTACAATAAAGTTAATCTGAAAAGTCAAAGTTGACTGGTTGGAAGTGTGATGAAAATTGATATCTTGAAAAGAATTGCAAGATTATTTTCTGTATTAACAACATTAAAGGATCTTGCACAGTTTTGAAGTCAAAGTATAGCTTTAAAAGATGTAGAGATCTAAAAATGATGTCACCGGTTCAGAGTTATGACTTGGATTCTGATTCGTCAATATCAGAATATGTAATTGAATTTGTATGAAAATGGTTGTATATCGTTGTGAGTATTGTTAATAATTTTTGAATCAAAGTTGAAGAATGTACAGTGTAACATATTAATTGCAAACTTAAATATTTCCCGGGTATTACCTACCCGTTAAAAAAAAATTCACAATTAATGCTTTGTACAAAGAATTTTCGTTACAGTCTTTATGAAAATATCTGTATGTATATTTTCTTCAGATGTAATACAGATTTAATGAGTTAATATCATATTAAGCTCATTTGATTTTTGGCTTGAATTAGAAATGAATAATCTCCAAAACATTAGAGATTACCTAATCTTCGCGGAGTATTTCACTAATGAAATCAATACTTCATTATTTATTCTTATTGATATTCCTCGGTGAAGGATGTTGATGCTCGTGGAATTTTTGTGAACCTTACAAGGCACAGATGATGTTTTCTGAAAAGTTTCGAGTACATCGAAAATGAAAATGTAAAATCAATTATGTAATTGAATAATACACTTGGTTTATTAGGAAATGGAATTCATTGAGTTGAAACAGAGATTGTAGTTAACGATTGTTAAGTCATTAACGAAGGATGTATAGCATATTAGTAACATGAACTAACCGAGTAGTACCTACCAGTTATGATTCACATGTAATAGCTTAGTACGAAAAGATTTATTTTGTTTTCAAATTTCACATATATATATATATATATATATATATATATATATATATATATATATATATATATATATAATATACATATAATTTCTTCAGGGAAAATGAGTTAATACTTCATAACTCGTTGATACAATATACGCGTTGTTGATTTGTGATGATGTTGGTGATTATGAAATTGGCAGAACTTGTAGTGCTACAGGTTTTGCCGGTGTTGGTGATACTGACGATACTGTTGATGCTGCTGGTAAAACAAGTCTAGCTTGTAAATCGTGCACCATTCCGGTCAGGGTTTCTACTCTTCCTTCTATCATTTCGGTCCACTCATCTGATTTACGGTTACGGTTGGAATAGATTATCTCTAAGACTTTAGAGATTACATAATCGCCGCAAAATATTTCTCCAATGAAGTTATGAATCAATACTTCATCGGTTATTGTTGTTGGTACTCCTTGGTATCTATGGTGCGTATGACATTGATGTTCGAGGTACATGTTGTGATATTGAGGCTTGCGGTGCGGATGTTGTTAGTGGTGGTAATGGTACTGTTGGTGTTGTTGTCGGTGGTACTGTTGATGCCGGTGATTCTGCTGGTGCTTGTAACCTTTGCACCATATCCTCCAAAGCCACTACCCGAGCGCGAAGCTCGTTGACTTCTTCTACTACACCGGGATGATTGGCGGCTCGGACGAGCGGATGAATAAGATCCAGGATTTGAGAGAGTATATGATCATGATGAGATATTCTGGAGATGAAAGAGAAAATGGTGTTACGAACAGGTTCGCCGGTAAGTGCTTCAGGTTCTTCGCCAAGAGGGCAATGTGGTGGTTGGAAGGGATCGCCTTCTTCTTGTCTCCAATAATTAAGTAGGCTACGAACCCATCTCCAATTCATCCAGAATAGATGATGGCTAATTGGTTGATCCATTCCGGTTACACTGTCTTCAGAATTCAGGTGAATATCCATATCGGAATAGCTGTCAGAGTTTAAGGAATTTGAACTAGATACGGGATCCATCTTGTATAATTAGGGAGATGATTTTTGATATGAATTAGATTATAGAATTTAGTTTGGTATTCTTCAATACATAATTTACATATGTATATATAATACCAAATTCCATAAATCACGGAGAAATTTTCGAAAGATGTCAGGAAAAGTTTACAGTAACAGATACGCTAAGATATGAATTTTTGTCTATACACTATTTATGCAATAAATGCAGGAAAACGTGTCTAGACTTAAGAATGATAAACATGTAATTTCCGACAAGAAATGATAAGCAAAACGTTTAACATGCAGACACAGTCGAAGTCCAGACTTACTAATGCATACTAACAACTATCAGTTAGACACACTCATGCAAGACCTGGTTCGCTAGGACCAACGCTCTGATACCAACTGTGACGATCGCTCCAAATCCATATGGACGAACACGTCATTCATTGATTTCATTGCGAGGTATTTGACCTCTATATGATACGTTTTGTAAACATTGCATTCTTTTGAAAAGGCACACCATAAATGAATATTTAAATCAAAGGTTTTCGACATCTGATGATTTCTACATATAGACAATCACCGTATATAATAGTTTACAATAGTACTTCCGTTGACAATGCAGTCAAAATATGGTACATGATGATGAATTGGTGAATGCAACGTTTTCTTGAAAAATATGCCATATAAGACTCCATGCACATAGCTTGTCTATCATATAAGCAAACAGCGGAAGACTTCTAGGGAACCTGAGAATAAACATGCTAACAAGTGTCAACACAAAGGTTGGTGAGTTCATAGTTTGTATGTTTCGCATAATCTGTATATAAAGATGATCACAAGATTTCAGTTGTTTCATCCAGAAACGTTTATCAAAATATTCTACAAAATTGAGCACCCTGGTAACTAAACTTAACGTATATATATTTTATACCCTTTGTATAATCATCTTAATAATACACGTAAACCAACGTGTACGCTTCTCAAATAGCATACGTCCGTTAAAAGGCTAGTGCTCTAGCTCGGACGGGGATATCAAGCCCTATGGATCCATATACAACTACTCGCGCCCACCAGTTCTTATAACCGGCAGTTACTAGTTACCAAAGCTAAGGGATTTTCGGTTCAAACTCAGTGTAGAATTTAGTATGTACTTGTGTCCATTGTGTTTAAAATAAAGTGCATGTATTCTCAGTCCAAAAATATAGATTGCAAAAGCAATTAAAAAGGGAGCAAATGAAACTCACCTTAGCAGCATATAAAGTTGTTCACCAAAATGTGACCGAAACTCGGATTACCAATTAATCGTAGATCTCAACGTATCAGTATTGAGATTCAATATTGTAGGAAAGTACGTAGACGTAACGGAGATGATAAACACTAGGTTTGATTCACAAATATACCTCCGAACATTACCCATAACCTCCTTGGCAATAACCCATAATTTCCTTAGCTCTATCCCGCTTGAAAACCATTTTGAAAGTGACACGCTCATAACCTCGTCGTAGTATTTTATGTATAATACTAATTAATAATATTAATAATAATAAGATTAATAATAATATTAATCTTAATAATAATAATAATAATAATAATAATAATAATAATAATAATAATAATAATAATAATAATAATAATAATAATAATAATAATAATAATAAATACGGAGTAATATAAGATTAGAAAAGAAGTGTGAAAACTGAGCAATTTATAGAACCTTTTCTGAAAAAGTACCCCATGCGATCGCATGGGATTTGTGCTTCAAGGCCATGCGATCGCATGGCCCTCTGATCCAGCTCACAAACTTTTAACTTTTTGTTTGTCGACATAATTTTATATAATATATATAATATATTTAATTTATATAATTAATTATATATTATATTAAATTCACATGCATAGTTGACTTATAATTTTTGTTCCGATAAGTCGTACGTCATCACTCGACTTATGTCCCAGTTCTGATTTTTCAAATGTCCTTTCGTACGCTGAGAAAACTTGTATTTTACATTTCGTGTCACGTACTTTTGTCAAAATATAGCCTTAAATTATCCCTAAACTATACCACTCAAAGTATATCTTAAACTTTCGAGTATTTTGATCATTTACTTCTATAAATCATCGTCTCGCTATTTGTTAATATATATATAATAACAATTCGTTTTTATGACCAAGTTAATATTATATTTTATCGTATTGTTAAATATATATTTTCGATATTAATAAACACGTTTTAAAATACATATCGCAAGTTATTCATATCTAATTCCAACAGTTGATATTACTTATTATTGTATGTGTCTAAATTACGTTATTTAAATAAACACTTTAACATTTATTCCGAATACCGTTAAGAATGAATGATTTCCCAAATCAACATGGACCTTACAACAGAGACCCGTAATAATATCATAATCCTTAAGGGACTCAATAATTATCTTTTAATTCAATCGTTTGGCATAATCTTTTAACTCCGTATCTAAATATATCAATCATATAATCAAACCAATAGGTTTAATGCACAGTATCATATACTCAACACTTTGTTACGTTTTCAAGTTATGGTATATATGTATTTATTTGCCTATAATTGTTCGCGAATCGTTGAGAACAATCGAAAGGTAATTGAATAGTTCAAAAATTTTGAGATTCAACTTTACAGACTTTGCTTATCGTGTCGGAAACGTTAAAGATTAAGTTTAAATTTAGTCAAAAATTTCCGGGTCATCACACATCTTGTTAATGTCGGTTACCAGGTGTTCACCATATGAATGATTTTTATCTCTATGTATGGGATGTATATTGAAATATGAAATCTTGTGATCTATTATTGCGATTTGATAAATATATAGGTTAAACCTATAACTCACCAACATTTTTGTTGACGTTTTAAGCATGTTTATTCTCAGGTGATTATTAAGAGCTTCTGCTGTTGCATACTAAAATAAGGACAAGATTTGGAGTCCATGCTTGTATGATATTATGTAAAAACTGCATTCAAGAAACTTATTTTTGATGTAATATATTCTTATTGTAAACCATTATGTAATGGTCGTGTGTAAACGGTATATTTTAGATTATCATTATTTGATAATCTACGTAATGTTTTTTTAAACCTTTATTGATAAAATAAAGGTTATGGTTGCTTTAAAAATGAATGCAGTCTTTGAAAAACGTCTCATATAGAGGTCAAAACCTCGCGACGAAATCAATTAATATGGAACGTTTATAATTAATATGAACGGGACATTTCAGTTGGTATCCGAGCGTTGGTCTTAGAGAACCAGAAAATTGCATTAGTGTGTCTTACCGAGTTTGTTAGGATGCATTAGTGAGTCTGGACTTCGACCGTGTTTTTCTTCAAAAACGATTGCTTAACATTTTTGTTGTTGGAAACTATATATTATTAACATGTAAATATTATGTGATATATTAATCTCTTAACGTGTTTGATATTGTGTGATAGATGTCTACCTCTAGTACAAATCCCATTGATTCACCTAATAATAATGAAGAATCAAATATATTTTGGGAAGATTCACAAATTCCCGAAGAGGAATCGGAAGAGGAGGAACCGGAAGAGGAGGAACCGGAAGAAGAGGAACCAGAAGAGGAGGAATCGGAAGAGGAGGAACCAGAAGAAGAAGAGGTTCCGGAGGAAGAAATATTGATACCTATAGTAAATCGATTAAATAAAAGAAAATCCTTAACCAACGGACCAAAGTTAATAATGGTCAATGGTGTTTCCGCCGAGGAAGCAAAATATTGGGAGGATTACCAATTTTCCAATGAATCGGATCCCGATGAGGATTCCGATGATGTTATAGAAATTACCTCGACCCAATTTAATAAAGCGAAAAAAATAATAAGGGAAAAGGTATAAAAATAGAGAAACCCGATTCCAACCCCAATGAACTTTATATGTATTGACAACATCCGTATTTCCTAAAATGTAACAATGACCCGGGAACCTCTAAACCACCAGGTTTTTCTAAACCATTATGGAAAACGATGGCTCGTATTAGAGGAACATCATATATTCCTAGAACATTAGGAAAACGAACCAAGTCCAAAGAAGAAGAAACCAGTGATTCAGATTAGAGGGTTGTAATCATGTTGTGTATTATATGTATTGTACTGTGCTTGTACTTTTATGTTCTATGTAAAAATTGCTTGTATTATTTGATAATTATCTTTTACGAATCTAATCCTTGTCTATTTTACAGTATAAAAACAAAATGGACGTTAAGGGTAGACAACCGAATATTTTAGAAGACCTACTAGAGGATATGATTGAGGAAATCTTGTCTAGAGTCGGTCAGAATTCATCAGCACATTTAGTTATCACGAAATTAACTTGTCAAACATTTGAAAGACTTTCCGGAAATGCCTTAGTTTATAAAAGGCTTTCCTTTGATAGGTGGGGTATATCACATTGGGGAGACCGTAAGTTACGCCGTGTTTTCTTTAAAGCATTAAATACGGGGAACCCAAATGCAATTTTACGCTACGGGTTAAGAACCTATTTTGACTCAACATATCCCAACATAGGATTTCGTGAATTAGAAAGAGCTTCTAACATGCAACATAAAGAAGCATGTTATGCTTACGGGTTAGTGATGTTCGCTTCTTACCAAAGTGAGAAAAAGAACATCGGATTGCAACTTTTAAATAAAACCTTCCCACAAGTGACGGATTCAGTAGTTGGGATGAGAAATAAGGTTTTTAGATTATTACGGGGCTGTTGGACATTACGAAACCCTCGTCCTTTTGACGACATTACAACATGCTGCCAAGCCAATGGTCATAACAGTTATTTTCCACAAGACCAAGGATGGGAAGTCGTCTTAGTAAAACTAGAATGCATGACTTGTTTATGGACTTATGAATTACGTGTCTTTATTTCCTTTGCTGAACAACTTGCGTATTAACTAGGTTTATCTTCAAAACTGTCCTGTATCAAAGTGTACTATATTTCATGTTATATGTAATATAGCGATGTTGTAAGTTTGAAGAATATTTATATGTGATATATTATTATAATCAGTTTTTCATATGGAATTGTAGTAGTTGAATTGTATATTAGCTACTAAGTATGAACTTAACAGGTAGGTAGTACCCAAATTTAAACTTATAAAACGCTAATATGAAGAAAAAGCTTTTATAAATGAGTTCATATTATGCTACAAAATACTATTGACTACTCTTAATATTCTGTATGATTAACTCGATTCAGTTGGCTATTTTGAAGGAAATGGCACCGACTACTCGACAAACCATGAATATGAGCGAAGAAGAATTTTGTACCTTTCTTGCTGCAAACATAGCCGCAGTACATGCTGCGTTACATACCAACAATAACTCTGAATCTAGCAATGCAGCTAACGGCGTAAGAAATCGTGTAGGATGCTCCTACAAAAAATTCACTGCCAGCAAACCTTTAGAATTTGATGGAACCGAAGGACCAATTGGATTGAAACGGTGGACCGAGAAAGTCGAATCGGTGTTTGCCATAAGTAAGTGTACTGAAGAGGACAAAGTTAAGTACGCTAGGCATACCTTCACAGGTACTGCGTTAACGTGGTGGAACACCTATCTTGAACAGGTAGGATAAAATGCTGCTTACGCACTACCGTGGTTGGCATTCAAGCAATTGATGAACGAGCAGTACCGTCCTAGAAACGAAGTCAATAAACTCAAGGCAGAACTTAGAGAGTTACGAACACAAGGGTTCGACGTTACCACATATGAACGACGATTCACAGAGTTGTGCCTATTGTGTCCGGGAGCATTCGAAGATGAAGAAGAGAAGATTGACGCATTTGTAAAAGGGTTACCAGTAAGGATTCAAGAAGATGTGAGTTCACACGAGCCCGCTTCTATACAGAAGGCAAGTTGAATGGCTCATAAACTCATAAATCAGATTGAGGGAAGAATTAAAGAGCATGCAGCCGAAGAAGCCAACACAAAACAACTCAAGAGGAAGTGGGAGGAAAACGGTGACAAGAGTCACCAGTACAACAACAACAACAATTACAACCACAATCGCAACAACTATCCCAACAACCGCAACAACAATCGCAACAATAACCGCAATCTTAACAATAACTACAAAAAACATCCCAACAACAAGAAAAACAACTACAACAACCGTTTCAACAACAATAACAATCCCAACAACAACCTCAATAACAACAACGGCAACAAAAACCAAAAACAGCCATGTCATAGGTGTGAAGAAAATCATCAGGGGTTTTGCACGAGATTTTGCAACAGATGTAAAAGAAATGGTCATAGCGCGACAAAGTGTGAGGTCTACGGACCAAAGTTTAACAGAACTAAAGGAACAAATAATGTCGGAAAAGTAATGCCGAAACGAATAGTGTAGGAGCAAGTAATACCAACGCTGTTTGTTATAAATGTGGAAAACCGGGCCACATTATTATAAATTGCCCGAATCAGGGGAATACTAATGGGCAGGGCCATGGAAGAGTTTTCAATATTAATGCGGCAGAAGCGCAGGAAGACCCGGAGCTTGTTACGGGTACGTTTCTTATTGACGATAAATCTGCTTATGTTTTATTTGATTCGGGTGCGGATAGAAGCTATATGAGTAGAGAATTTTGTGCTAAATTAAGTTGCCCATTGACGGCTTTGGATAGTAAATTTTTACTCGAATTAGCAAATGGTAAATTAATTCCAGCAGATAATATATGTCGGAATCGAGAAATTAAACTGGTTAGCGAAACATTTAAGATTGACTTGATACCAGTAGAGTTAGGGAGTTTTGATGTGATAATCGATATGGACTGGTTGAAAGAAGTGAAAGCAGAGATCGTTTGTTACAAAAATGAAATTCGCATTATACGAGAAAAAGGAAAACCCTTAATGGTGTACGGAGAAAAGAACAACGCGAAGTTAAATCTTATTAGTAACCTGAAGGCACAAAAACTAATAAGAAAAGGTTGCTATGCTGTGCTAGCACACGTTGAGAAAGTCAATTCCGAAGAAAAGAACATCAATGATATTCCCGTCGCAAAAGAATTTCCCGATGTATTTTCGAAAGAATTACCGGGACTACCTCCACACCGATCCGTTGAATTTCAAATAGACCTTGTACCGGGAGCTGCACCAATAGCTCGTGCTCCATACAGACTCACACCTAGCGAACTGAAGGAACTTCAGAGTCAATTACAAGAACTTTTAGAGCGTGGTTTCATTCGACCAAGCACATCACCGTGGGGAGCTCCTGTTTTGTTTGTCAAAAAGAAGGATGGTACATTTAGGTTGTGTATCGACTACCGAGAGTTGAACAAACTTACCATCAAGAACTGCTACCCACTACCGAGAATCGACGACTTATTTGATCAACTACAAGGCTCTTCTATTTATTCGAAGATCGATTTATGTTCTGGATATCATCAAATGCGGGTGAAGGAGGATGATATTCCAAAGACTGCTTTTAGGACGCGTTACGGTCATTACGAGTTTATGGTTAAGCCGTTTGGATTGACTAACGCACCAGCTATGTTCATGGACCTCATGAACCGAGTGTGTGGGCCATATCTTGACAAGTTTGTCATTGTTTTCATCGATGACATACTTATTTACTCGAAGAATGATCACGAGGAACATTTGAGAAAAGTGCTAGAGTTGCTGAGAAAAGAAAAACTGTACGCTAAGTTTTCAAAGTGTGCATTTTGGCTGGAAGAAGTTCAATTCCTCGATCACATAGTGAACAAGGAAGGTATTCAGGTGGATTCAGCAACGATCGAAATCGTTGAAAAGTGGGAAACCCCGAAAACTCCGAAACACATACGCCAATTTTTAGGGCTGGCTGGTTATTACAGGAGATTCATCCAAGATTTTTCCAAAATAGCAAAACCCTTGACTGCATTAACGCATAAAGGGAAGAAATTTGAATGGAAGGATGAACAAGAGAAATCATTTCAATTGTTGAATAAAAAGTTAACTACAGCACCTATATTGTCATTACCTGAAGGGAATGATGATTTTGTGATATATTGTGACGCCTCAAAGCAAGGTCTCGGTTGTGTATTAATGCAACGAACGAAGGTAATTGCTTATGCGTCTAGACAATTGAAGATTCATGAGCAAAATTATACGACGCATGATTTGGAATTAGGCGCGGTTGTTTTTGCATTAAAGACTTGGAGGCACTACTTATATGGGGTCAAAAGTATTATATATACCGACCACAAAAGTCTTCAACACATATTTAATCAGAAATAACTGAACATGAGGCAGCGCAGATGGATTGAATTGTTGAATGATTACGACTTTGAGATTCGTTACCACCCAGGAAAGGCAAATGTGGTAGCCGACGCCTTGAGCAGAAAGGACAGAGAACCCATTCGTTTAAAATCTATGAATATAATGATTCACAATAACCTTACTACTCAAATAAAGGAGGCGCAACAAGGAGTTTTAAAAGAGGGAAATTTAAAGAATGAAATACCCAAAGGATCGGAGAAGCATCTTAATATTCGGGAAGACGGAACCCAGTATAGGGTTGAAAGAATTTGGGTACCAAAATTTGGAGATATGAGAGAAATGGTACTTAGAAAAGCTCATAAAACCAGATACTCAATACATCCTGGAACGGGGAAGATGTACAAGGATCTCAAGAAACATTTTTGGTGGCCAGGTATGAAAGCCGATGTTGCTAAATACGTAGGAGAATGTTTGACGTGTTCTAAGGTCAAAGCGGAGCATCAGAAACCATCAGGTCTACTTCAACAACCCGAAATCCCGGAATGGAAATGGGAAAACATTACCATGGATTTCATCACTAAATTACCAAGGACTGTAAGTGGTTTTGATACTATTTGGGTAATAGTTGATCATCTCACCAAATCAGCACACTTCCTGCCAATAAGAGAAGATGACAAGATGGAGAAGTTAGCACGAATGTATTTGAAGGAAGTCGTCTCCAGACATGGAATACCAATCTCTATTATCTCGGATAGGGATGGCAGATTTATTTCAAGATTCTGGTAGACATTACAGCAAGCATTAGGAACTCGTTTAGACATGAGTATTGCCTATCATCCACAAACTGATGGGCAGAGCGAAAGGACGATACAAATGCTTGAAGACATGCTACGAGCATGTGTTATTGATTTCGGAAACACTTGGGATCGACATCTACCGTTAACAGAATTTTCCTACAACAACAGCTACCATTCAAGCATTGAGATGGCGCCGCTTGAAGCAGTTTATGGTAGAAAGTGCAGGTCTCCGATTTGTTGGAGTGAAGTGAGAGATAGACAGATTACGGGTCCGGAGATAATACAAGAAACTACCGAGAAGATCATCCATATTCAACAACGGTTGAAAACCGTCCAAAGTCGACAAAAGAGCTACGCCGACATTAAAAGAAAAGATATAGAATTTGAAATTGGAGAAATGGTCATGCTTAAGGTTGCACCTTGGAAAGGCGTTGTTTGCTTTGGTAAACGAGGGAAATTAAATCCAAGGTATATTGGACCATTCAAGATTATTGATCATGTCAGACCAGTAGCTTACTGACTTGAGTTACCTCACCAACTCGCGGCTGTACATAACACTTTCCACATCTTGAATTTGAAGAAATGTTTTGCTAAAGAAATATATATATATATATATATATATATATATATATATATATATATATATATATATATATATATATATATATATATATATATATATACTATTCTGTTAGACGAAATCCAAATCAACAAAAAACTTCAATTCATCGAAGAACCCATCGAAATAATGGATCGTGAGGTTAAAAGACTTAAAAAAAACAAGATACCAATTGTTAAGGTTCGATGGAATGCTCATAGAGGACCCGAGTTCACCTGGGAATGAGAAGATCAGATGAAGAAGAAATACCCGCACTTATTTCCAGAAGATACCTCAACACCTCCAACTGCTTAAAATTTCGGGACGAAATTTATTTAACGGGTAGGTACTGTAGTGACCTGAACTTTTCCATGTTTATATATATTAAATGAAATTGATATTTACATGATTAAGTGTTTCCAACATGTTAAGTAATCAAACTTGTTAAGACTTGATTAATTGAAATAGGTTTCATATAGACAATTGACCACCCAATTTGACCGGTGATTCACAAACGTTAAAACTTGTAAAAACTATATGATGACATATATATGATTATATATATAGTTAAAATGATATTATGATAAGTATCTCATTAGGTATTTTAACAATGAGTTATATACATAAAATTGAGTTTATTAAATTAAAAAACTTGAAAACGATATATATAACGATTATCGTTATAACAACGTCTTACTAGGTACATATGAATCATATTAAGATATTGATACACTTGGTTAATTATGTTAAACGATAAATAAATATATCATTAAGTGTATTAACAATGAACTACATATGTAAAAATAAGACTACTAACTTAATGATTTCGAAACGAGACATATATGTAACGATTATCGTTGTAACGACATTTAACTGTATATATATCATACTAAGATATATTATATATCATAATATCATGATACTGTAACAATTTAACATCTCATTTGATATAATAAACAATGGGTTAACAACATTTAACAAGATCGTTAACCTAAAGGTTTCAAAACAACATTTACATATAACGACTAACGATGACTTAACGACTCAGTTAAAATGTATATACATGTAGTGTTTTAATATGTATTCACACACTTTTGAAAGACTTCAATAAACTTATAAAAATACTTCTACTTAACAAAAAAGCTTGCAATTACATCCTTGTTCAGATTCATCAACAATTCTACTCGTATGCACCCGTATTCGTACTCGTACAATACACAGCTTTTAGATGTATGTACTATTGGTATATACACTCCAATGATCAGCTCTTAGCAGCCTTTGTGAGTCACCTAACATATGTGGGAACCATCATTTGGCAACTAGCATGAAATATCTCATAAAATTACAAAAATATGAGTAATCATTCATGACTTATTTACATGAAAACAAAATTACATATCCTTTATATCTAATCCATATATCAACGACCAAAAACACCTACAAACACTTTCATTCTTCAGTTTTCTTCTTCTAATTGATCTCTCTCAAGTTCCATCTTCAAGTTCTAAGTGTTCTTCATAAATTCCATAAGTATAGTTTCATAAAAATCAAGAATACTTCCAAGTTTGCAAGTCTACTTCCAAGCTTTCTAATCCATTCCAAGTAATCATCTAAGATCAAGGAACCTTTGTTATTTATAGTAGGTTATCTTTCTAATTCAAGGTAATATTCATATTCAAACTTTGATTCAATTTCTACAACTATAACAATCTTATTTCGAGTGAAAATCTTACTTGAACTGTTTTCATGTCATGATTCTGCTTCAAGAACTTTCAAGCCATCCAAGGATCCTTTGAAGCTAGATTCATTTTTTTCATTTCCAGTAGCTTTATCTAGAAAACTTGAGGTAGTAATGATGTTCATAACATCATTCGATTCATACATATAAAGCTATCTTATTCGAAGGTTTAAACTTGTAATCACTAGAACATAGTTTAGTTAATTCTAAACTTGTTCGCAAATAAAAGTTAATCCTTCTAACTTGACTTTTAAAATTAACTAAACACATGTTCTATATCTATATGATATGCTAACTTAATGATTTAAAACCGGAAAACACGAAAAAACACCGTAAAACCGGATATACGCCGTCGTAGTAACACCGCGGGCTATTTTGGGTTAGTTAATTAAAAACTATGCTAAACTTTGATTTAAAAGTTGTTCTTCTGTGAAAATGATCTTTCTTATGAACATGACACTATATCCAAAAATCATGGTTAAACTCAAAGTGGAAGTATGTTTTCTAAAATGGTCATCTAGACGTCGTTCTTTCGACTGAAATGACTACCTTTACAAAAACGACTTGTAACTTATATTTCGGACTATAAACCTATACTTTTTCTGTTTAGATTCATAAAATAGAGTTCAATATGAAACCATAGCAATTTGATTCACTCAAAACGGATTTAAAATGAAGAAGTTATGGGTAAAACAAGATTGGATAATTTTTCTTGTTGTAGCTACGTGAAAATTGGTAATAAATCTATATTAATCATATCCTAGCTAACTTATATTGTATTATACATGTATTCTAATATATTATGTAATCTTGGGATACCATAGACACGTATGCAAATGTTTTGACATATCATATCTACCCATGTATATATATTATTTGGAACAACCATAGACACTCTATATGCAGTAATGTGGGAGTTAGCTATACAGGGTTGAGGTTGATTCCAAAAATATATATACTTTGAGTTGTGATCTAGCCTGAGACGTGTATACACTGGGTCGTGGATTGATTCAAGATAATATATATCGATTTATTTCTGTACATCTAATTGTGGACAACTAGTTATAGGTTACTAACGAGGACAGCTGACTTAATAAATTTAAAACAGTAAAACGTATTAAAAATGTTGTAATTATATTTTGAACATACTTTGATATATATATATATGTACATATTTGTTATAGGTTCGTGAATCGACCAGTGGCCAAGTCTTACTTCTCGACGAAGTAAAAATCTGTGAAAGTGAGTTATAGTCCCACTTTTAAAATCTAATATTTTGGGATGAGAATACATGCAGTTTTATAAATGTTTTACGAAATAGACACAAGTAAATGAAACTACATTATATGGGTGAATGATCGAAGCCGAATATGCCCCTTTTGCTTGGTAACCTAAGAATTAGTAAACCGATCTACTAATTGACGCGAATCCTAAAGATAGATCTATTGGGCCTAACGAACCCCATCCAAAGTACTGGATGCTTTAGTACTTCGAATTCGTTTTTATCATGTCCGAAGGATTTCCCGGAATGATAGGGGATATTCTTATATGCATCTTGTTAATGTCGGTTACCAGGTGTTCACCATATGAATGAATTTTATCTCTATGTATGGGATGTATATTGAAATATGAAATCTTGTGGTCTATTATTATGATTTGATAATATATAGGTTAAACCTATAATTCACCAACATTTTTGTTGACGTTTTAAGCATGTTTATTCTCAGGTGATTATTAAGAGCTTCCGCTGTTGCATACTAAAATAAGGACAAGATTTGGAGTCCATGCTTGTATGATATTATGTAAAAACTGCATTCAAGAAACTTATTTTTGGTGTAATATATTCATATTGTAAACCATTATGTAATGGTCGTGTGTAAACGGTATATTTTAGATTATCATTATTTGATAATCTACGTAATGTTTTTTTAAACCTTTATCGATAAAATAAAGGTTATGGTTGTTTTAAAAATGAATGCAGTCTTTGAAAAACGTCTCATATAGAGGTCAAAACCTCGTGACGAAATCAATTAATATGGAACGTTTATAATCAATATGAACGGGACATTTCAATATTTTCCAAGGCTACAACTCGGGCGCGAAGCTCGTTGACTTTATTACTCCGGGATGATTGTCGGTAGGAACGAGCGAATGAATAAGGTTTAGAATCTGACTTGTGATATAGTCGTGGCGAGATACTCCGGAAATGAGAGAAAATGGTATTACGAATAGGTTCGCTGGTAAGTGCTTCAGTTTCTTCGCCAAGAGGTGATTTCGGTTGATGGAAAGGATCACCTTCTTCTTGTCTCCATTGATTAAGTCGAATACTAACCCATCAGATGAATTGGTTGATTCGTTCATTCTGGTGATGCTGCTTACAGAGCTTAGGTGAACATCCATGCCGGAATAGCTATCGGGTTCCGAAGAACTTGAACTAGTGACGAGTTCCATTTCATAAGATTGAGTAAAGGATTTTTCGATATGAATGATTTTCGACTATCGGATGGTATTCTAATTACATAGAATATATATATATATATATATATATATATATATATATATATATATATATATATATATATATATATATATATATATATATATATATATAGAACAAAAGATTTCGTAGATTACGGAGGAATTTACAGCATATGTCAGGCAAATCTACAGTAACAGATACGCTAAGATATGAATTAGCAGATACGCTAAGATATGAATTTTGTCTATACACTATTCATGCAGTCAATGCAGTAAAACATGTCTAGACTAAGAATGATAAGCAGGTAACTTCCTAAGGATGATAAGCAGGTAATTTTCAACACGAAATGATAAGCAAAACTTTTGACATGCAGACACGATCGAAGTCCAGACTCACTAATGCATCTAAACAACTATCAGTTAGACACACTAATGCAAGACCTGGTTCGCTAAGACCACCGCTCTGATACCAACTTTAACGACCCGTCCTAATCCATCTGGACGAATACGTTACATTTGATTACATCGCGAGGTACTTGACCTCTATATGATACATTTTACAAATATTGCATTCGCTTTTGAAAGACAAACTTTCATTACATCAAAAGTTGACAGCATGCATACCATTTCATAATATATTCAACTATAATTGACTTAATAATGTTCTTGATGAACTTAACGACTCGAATGCAACGTCTTTTGAAATATGTCATGAATGACTCCAAGTAATATCTCTAAAATGAGCAAATGCACAGCGGAAGATTTCTTTCATACCTGAGAATAAACATGCTTTAAAGTGTCAACCAAAAGGTTGGTAAGTTCATTAGTTTATCATAAACAATCATTTCCAATAATATAATAGACAACAAGATCCTCATTTTTCATAAATATCATTACACTCGCAAGTGTATAAAATCCATTCGTATGATGAACACCTGGTAACCGAAATTAACATAATGCATATAGAATATCCCCCGCATACACGTAAGTATGCCATAATATTGGCAATCGCAATCACCATTTATATTGAAGTACTAAAGCATTCCAAATTCCAGAATGGGGTTTGTTAGGCCCATAGATCTACGTGCTCTTTTATTTTTACCGGGGAACCTTTTATATTCCACCATATTACCATCAGCGTTTAATCATCTAAAAACACCATTCTTCTGAAACCACCTCGGATTGATAACCGACGATACAAATATGGCTGCATTAAATGCAGAGGAAACAGTAAAATTGTAGATGGCCTAAATGACTAATAATGCTAAAAACGAACATATATTTCATAGCATTATTCCTCAAGAAAGACAAGCTTTTAGTTGCAATTGTCCTATTTACAAGTGATATTCGGTTAAATAATAAAAGGTGAAGACAAAAGATAGATTCGACGAATTGAAGACGCAAACGACCAAAAAGCTCAAAAGTACAAAATACAATCAAAGAGGTTCCAATTATTGATAAGAAACGTCTCAGAATTACAAGAGTACAAGATTCAAAAAGCAAAGTACACGATATAAAATAGTATGCAAGGACGTTCGAAAATTCGGAACCAGGACCAGAGTCAACTCTCAACGCTCGACGCAACGGACTAAAAATTACAAGTTAACTATGTATATAAATATAATATAATATATAATTAATTATATAAATTATATATATTATATTCATATATTAAAACCGTCGGCAAAGAAGATCCAAAAAGGGATGAGCTGTAAAAGCAAACTCCGAGACTTGCGGAGTTTGAAGGGCAAAAATACCGCGACTCGCGGAGCCCCAAATTGTGAAAATGCCTATAAAAGCTCGCGCATTCTGAACGTTTTATATATCCTAATTCTATCAATCTCTCTATAAACGTATATATATATATATATATATATATATATATATATATATATATATATATATATATATATATATATATATATATATAATTTATATTTTAATTTTAATTTCCAATAATAAGGGTATGTTAGCGAATATTGTAAGGGTGTAAGTCGAAATTCTGTCCGTGTAACGCTACGCTATTTTTAATCATTGTAAGTTATGTTCAACCTTTTTAATTTAATGTCTCGTAGCTAAGTTATTATTATGCTTATTTAAATCGAAGTAATCATGATGTTGGGCTAATTACTAAAATTGGGTAATTGGGCTTTGTACCATAATTGGGGTTTGGACAAAAGAATGACACTTGTGGAAATTAGACTATGGGCTATTAATGGGCTTTATATTTGTTTAACTAAATGATAGTTTATTAATTTTAATATAAAGATTTACAATTGGACGTCCCTATAAATAACCATATACACTCGATCGGACACGATGGGCGGGTTATTTATATGTACGAATAATCGTTCATTTAACCGGATACGGGAATGGATTAATAGCCACTAGAATTATTAAAACAGGGGTGAAATTATGTACAAGGATACTTGGCATAATTGATAACAAAGTATTAAAACCTTGTTACAGTTTAAGTCCCCAATTAGTTGGAATATTTGACTTCGGGCATAAGAATAATTTGACGAGGATACTCGCACTTTATATTTATGACTGATGGACTGTTATGGACAAAAACCAGATGAACATATTGAATAATCCAGGACAAAGGACAATTAACCCATGGGCATAAAACTAAAATCAACACGTCAAACATCATGATTACGGAAGTTTAAATAAGCATAATTATTTTATTTCATATTTAATTTCTTTTATTTTACATTTACTTGCACTTCTAATTATCGTACTTTTATTTATTGTTATTGTATTTAATTGCACTTTTAATTATCGTACTTTTTATTTATCACAATTTTATTTTATCGCACTTTTATTTATCGCAATTTCATTATCGTTATTTACTTTACGCTTTAAATTAAGTTATATTTATTTTTAATATTTTACATTAGGTTTTAACTGCGACCAAAGTTTTTAAAATCGACAAACCGGTCATTAAACGGTAAAAACCCCCCTTTATAATAATAATATTACTTATATATATATATTTGTATTTTTATAAATTAAAACTAATATAGCGTTAAGCTTTGTTTAAAAGATTCCCTGTGGAATGAACCGGACTTACTAAAAACTACACTACTGTACAATTAGGTACACTGCCTATAAGTGTTGTAGCAAGGTTTAAGTATATCCATTCTATAAATAAATAAATATCTTGTGTAATATTGTATCGTATTTAATAGTATTTAGTTGTAAAAATAAAGCTATTTCATATACACCTCGCATAACATCAAGTATTTTTGGCGCCGCTGCCGGGGATCAAAATCTAGCTTAAAAGCCGGAAGCGCAACGCTAAATATATAAAAAAAATTATTTTTAGTTTACTTTTATAAAAAAATACACTTTTGTAAAAATACGTTTTAAAAATTCAAAAATATAAAAAGAAAAACAAAAAGTTTATATATAAATTTATTTTTAAGATTTTTATAAAATTATAAAGTATTTCTATTTTTATTTTAGTTTTTAAAACATAAGATTTTTAATTAATATAAATATTTTATATAAATATTAAAACAGAAAAATAAAAAATATAAATAAAAAAAATATATTAAAAACCGAACGATTTTGGCCTGCACCTCATTTAAAAATTCAATCACCGCGACTTGCGGAGTTTTCTGGTACGTGGCACCGCGACTCGCGGAGCCACCCTGACACGCGTGTCCAGCAACCCTAATCAGCATTAATTACGGGGTATAATTTATTATAATTAAATTAAAACCCTAATTAGATTTTTAATTTTTAATTAGTTAATTTAGTTTAGTTTTAATTATTTTATATATTTAGTTTAATTAGTTTAATTAAATTTTAAAATTAATAGTTTTATAAAATAAATAATATAAAAATAATATTTTTATAAAAATTGTAATTTTTACAACTTTTAGTATATTTTTATATTTTGTCCCTTTTTAATTGTTTTAGCGTAATTTTTTGTATTTTTCGCTCGTATTTAGTTTTAAATATAGTTTTTGCCATAGTTATTTTTATTTCTAGATTTTTAGGTTTTGCCATAAAATCCCTTAAGTGCTTTTTCTTTAGACTAAGATTTAGGTGCTTTAGAATTTTTCGACGCCTTTTACCTATGTATCAATTATCACTCCAATTAGTAATCTCAATTTGCAATTTTAATTTTAAGTTAGTGATAGTAATAAGGTTGGGTTAGTTGAGTGTTTTTAAGTTTTATAAGTCACTCTTTTTCTTTGTTATTTTTCGACGCCTTTTATTTTTCAACCCTTTTCTTTTTCGACCTTTTTCAACACGCTCTTTTTCTTTCTTATTTCTCGACATTCTAGTTTTAGGACATAGAATTTTTTCTACTTCTTCTCTAAATTTCTTAAAATTACAAAAATTTATTTTAAGTGGTTAAATTGATAGACATCAAAATTTTCTGGTTCGTAGTAATAGTTGGATTTGGACGTGGACCGGGTTATTGGAGCCAAACAGTACTCAATTATATTGAGACCAAATGAATCCTGCCCCTCTGCTGCATCTTTTGGCTATTCGAAACGTGGGCAAAATCAGAAAAGTCTATTAATTGGATAACTTATATAATTTTTCTTTCCTTTTAAAAACTAATAGGATATTCAGTGAATGCACCGAGCAAGACGTTCACCACCTTTTGTACGTTCACCACCTGTAACTCGATCAAGACATCTAGCAAATATTGTCGCCGTTGATTTTCCTTTAGAATCGTCATCCAGTCGACCAAGTACTCCAATTCAAATTTCCGATAATCCATTTTTTGAACCCGACCTCACTATTGAGAATCCGGAGAATATTCAGGGACGATTCATAGATCCTGAACCATTAATTTTTCCTCCGGAACCACCAATCATTCAAACAGAGATTGTTGAGGAACGAACCATTAAATCAGAATCCTCTAGTGATTCAGATTCAACAAATTCAATCATGGAGAATCTGAAACCTCTAAGTATGGAAGACCGAATGCGAGCTAAACGCACTGGCCAAGGTCACGCAATTACTCATCCTGAAATTAATGCGCCGGATTATGAAATCAAAGGACAAATTCTACACATGGTGACTAATCAATGCCAATTTAATGGTGCGCCGAAGGAAGATCCAAATGAACATCTTCGTACCTTTAATAGGATCTACACACTATTTAAAATAAGAGAAGTGGAAGATGAACAGATATATCTCATGTTATTTCCCTGAACTTTAAAGGGAGAAGCCAAAGATTGGTTGGAATCGTTACCTGAAGGGGCGATTGATACATGGGACGTTATAGTTGAAAAATTTCTTAAACAATTCTTTCCGGCATCTAAAGCCTTAAGACTTCAAGGAGAAATTGTTACGTTCACACAGAAACCGAATGAAACTCTATATGAGGCGTGGAAAAGATTTGGAAAGTTATTGAGAGGATGTCCGCAACATGGTTTAGACACTTGTCAAATAGTACAAATATTCTACCAAGGATGCGACATCACTACAAGAAAAGACATAGATATAGCAGCTGGTGGTTCTATTATATAGAAAACCGAAACTGATGCTTATAAAATTATTGATAACACTGCTTCCCACTTACATGAGTGGCACCAAGAAAAAGATATCGTTAGATCATCTAAAGCAGCTAGAGCCAATTCTAGCCATGACTTAGATTCCATTTCTGCAAAGATAGATGCTGTCGAGAGACGAATGGAAAAGATGACTAAGGATATACACTCAATACGAATTAGTTGTGAGCAGTGTGGAGGACCACATTTGACAAAAGATTGTCTCAGTATTGAAATAACAATGGAACAAAGAGAGAATATTTCATACATAAACCAAAGGCCTGGAAATAATTATCAGAATAATTATCAACCGCCAAGACCAATTTACAATCAAAACCAGAATTATAACCGAAATGTTCCATACAACAACCAACAAGGTCCTAGTAATCAACAAGTATCCAACAATACTTACAATCAGCAAAGATCTAATTTTCAAAACAAACCACCACAAACCGATGATAAAAAGCCAAATTTAGAAGATATGATGACGAAGCTAGTTGAAACTCAAACACAGTTTTTCACATCTCAGAAACAAACGAATGAACAAAATGCTCAAGCATTTAGAAGTCAACAAGCTTCTATTCAAAATTTGGAACAAGAAGTAAGTAACCTAGCAAGGTTAATAGGTGAAAGAAAACCGGGAATTTTACCTAGTGTTACAAATGCTAACCCCCGGAATGAAACAGTTAAAGCTATTACCACAAGAAGTGGTATTACACTTAAACCACCTGAAATACCTGTAATTTCTGATGAAGCTATTCCTACTCCACAAGAACCACAACCTGAACAAGATAAGGAAAAAGAACCGGTAGTTGAAAAGGTTAATGAAGATAACACAGTTAAGGCTAAACCTTATGTTAAACCATACCAACCACCACTTCCTTATCCGAGTAAAATGAAAAAAGAGAGACTTGAAGCTGAGCAATCCAAATTCCTGGATATGTTTAAACAGATAAATGTAAATCTTCCTTTCATTGATGTAATTTCAGGAATGCCTAGATATGCTAAATTCTTGAAAGATCTAATATCGAATAGAAAGAAAATGGAAGAACTCTCGGCCGTTACTATGAATGCTAATTGTTCAGCAGTGCTGTTGAGTAAGATACCAGAAAAACTATCTGATCCAGGAAGTTTCACAATTCCATGTTTTCTGGGTAGTCTTAGTTCAATAGAAGCATTGGCAGATTTTGGTGCTAGTATAAATTTAATGCCGTATTCACTATACACTAAACTAGACCTTGGAGAATTGAAACCAACAAAAATAAGCATACAACTAGCCAATCGATCAATAAAATATCCTAGAGAGATAATGGAGAACATGCTAGTTAAAGTTGGTACTTTAGTATTTCCAGTAGATTTTGTTGTTCTGGATATGGAAGAAGATTCTCAAGTTCTTCTCATATTAGGAAGACCATTCTTAAACACGGCTAAAGCAATGATAGACGTGTTTGGTAAGAAACTGACCCTAAGTATAGAGGACGAGAGTGTTACCTTTTCAGTTGATAGAGCAATGCAGCAACCACAATCTGCAGATGATACATGTTATTATATTCAAACTATAGATTCACATGCAGAATTGTTAGAAGAATTTCCAGAATTACAAGGAACAGGAGAATATTCTTTAGGAGAAGGAACTGAACCAATTGATGAAACTGAAATGTTAGCTACACTAATAGCTAATGGATATGAACCAACAACAGAAGAAATTCAAATGCTAAAAGAAGAAGACAGATATCGATATAAATCATCGATAGAAGAACCTCCGACATTAGAGTTAAAGCCACTTCCAAACCATTTGGAATACGCTTATTTACATGGTGAATCTGAATTACCTGTAATAATATCGTCTTTTCTTACTGAAAATGAAAAATCTTTACTCATTTCTGTGTTGAAAGCTCATAAACCAGCCATTGCATGGAAAATTCATGTTATTAAAGGAATAAGTCCTTCGTATTGCACACATAAAATCCTTATGGAAGAAGGTCATAAAACGTATGTGCAACGCCAACGAAGACTAAATCCTAATATGCAAGATGTAGTTAAGAAAGAAATTATTAAACTGCTTGATGCAAGTTTAATTTATCCAATTTCTGATAGTCCATGGGTAAGCCCAGTTCAATGCGTGCCTAAGAAGGGTGGCATGACTGTCATCACAAATGAGAAAAATGAGCTTATTCCTACTAGGACTGTAACAGGATGGCGTGTTTGTATTGATTATAGAAAATTAAATGACGCCACCAGAAAAGATCACTTTTCCTTACCTTTTATTGATCAAATGTTGGAAATATTAGCCGGAAACAGTTACTATTATTTTCTAGATGGTTTTTCTGGATATTTTCAAATTCCAATAGCACCCGAAGACCAAGAGAAAACCACATTCACGTGCCCTTATAGTACTTTTGCTTACAAACGCATGCCATTTGGACTTTGCAACGCCCCTGCAACCTTTCAAAGGTGCATGATGGCGATTTTTCACGACATGATAGAAGAATGCATGGAAGTTTTCATGGATGACTTTTCAGTCTTCGGTGATACATTTGAAACATGTCTAGTTAATCTTGAACGAATGCTTATTAGATGCGAACAATCAAATCTAGTACTTAATTGGGAGAAATGTCATTTCATGGTTAAAGAAGGCATCGTTCTTGGTCATAAAATTTCAAAGGAAGGAATAGAAGTGGATAGAGCTAAAGTAGATGTAATTGCTAAACTTCCACATCCCACCAATGTTAGAGGAGTTATGAGTTTTCTAGGGCATGCCGGTTTTTACCGACGTTTCATAAAAGATTTTTCTAAAATTGCCACTCCTATAAATAAACTCCTAGAAAAGGATGTTTGATGTGCGCAGAGGTGTATATGAAATAGCTTATATTTTACTAGGAAAACTATTAAATACGATACAATTTTACACAAGATATTTATTTATTTATAGAATGGATATACTTAAACCTTGCTACAACACTTATAGGCAGTGTACCTAATCGTATAGTAGTGTAGTTTTTAGTAAGTCCGGTTCGTTCCACAGGGAAAATCTTTAAACAAAGCTTAACGCTATATTAGTTTTAATTTATAAAAATACAAATATATAAATAAGTAATATTATTATTATAAAAGGGGGGTTTTTACCATTTAATGACCGGTTTGTCGATTTTAAAAACTTTAGTCGCAGTTAAAACCTAATGTAAAATAATAAAAATAAATATAACTTAATTTAAAGCGTAAAGTAAATAACGATAAGGAAATTGCGATAAATAAAAGTGCGATAAAATAAAATTGCGATAATTAAAAAGTACCATAATTAAAAGTGCAATTAAATACAATGACAATAAATAAAAGTGCGATAATTAGAAGTGCAATTAAATGTAAAATAAAGGAAATTAAATATGAAATAAAATAATTATGCTTATTTAAACTTCCGTAATCATGATGTTTGACATATTGATTTTAGTTTTATGCTCATGGGTTAATTGTCCTTTGTCCTGGATTATTTAATATGCCCGTCTGGTTTTTGTCCATAACAGTCCATCAGTCATAAATATAAAGTGCGAGTATCCTCGTCAAATTATCCTTATACCCGAAGTCAAATATTCCAACTAATTGGGGACTTAAACTGTAACAAGGTTTTAATACTTTGTTTAATAATTACACCAGGTTATCGACTGCGTGTAACCCAAGGTTTTAATACTTTGTTATCAATTATGCCAAGTGTCCTTGTACATAATTTCACCCCTGTTTTAATAATTCCATAGACTATTAATCCATTCCTGTGTCCGGTTAAATGAACGATTATTCGTACATATAAATACCCCGCCCATCGTGTCCGATCGAGTGTATATGGTTATTTATAGGGACGTCCAATTGTAAATCTTTATATTAAAATTAACAAACTATCATTTAGTTAAACAAATATAAAGCCCATTAATAGCCCATAGTCTAATTTCCACAAGTGTCGTTCTTTTGTCCAAACCCCAATTATGGTACAAAGCCCAATTATCCAATTTTAGTAATTAGCCCAACATCATGATTACTTCGGTATTAAATAAGCATAATAATAACTTAGCTACGAGACATTAAATTAAAAAGGTTGAACATAACTTACAATGATTAAAAATAGCGTAGCGTTACACGGACAGAATTTTGACTTACACCCTTACAATATTCGCTAACATACCCTTATTATTAGAAATTAAAATTAAAATTAAAATTAAAATACAAATTATATATATATATATATATATATATATATTTATGTATATAGAGAGATAGATAGAATTAGGATATATAAAACGATCAAAATGCGTTAGCTTTTATAGGCATTTTTGTCCAGGGTATCTCCGCGAGTCGCGGTCCCTTTGCACTACAAACTCCGCAAGTCGCGGAGTTCGTAAACCCATCTCACACAAGTTTGGATCCTAGTCTGCCGACGGTTTTAATATATAAATATAATATATATATATAATTTATATAATTAATTATATATTATATTATATTTATATACATAGTTAACTTGTAATTTTTAGTCCGTTGCGTCGAGCGTTGAGAGTTGACTCTGGTCCCGGTTCTGGATTTTCGAACGTCCTTGCGTACTATTTTTATATCGTGTACTTTGCGTTTTGCGTCTTGTATTCTTGTAATTTTGAGACGTTTCTTATCAATAATTGGAACCACTTTGATTGTATTTTGTACTTTTGAGCTTTTTGGTCGTTTGCGTCTTCAATTCGTTGAATCTATCTTTTGTCTTCACCTTTTATTTTTTAAACGAATATCACTTGTAAATAGAACAATTGCAACTAAAAGCTTGTCTTTCTTGTGGAATAATGCTATGAAATATATGTTCGTTTTTAGCATTATCAATGCTCCATTCATCTTTTCAGAGGAATGTATCAAATCTTTTAATATTCTTAAAGAGAAACTCACTAATGCGCCGATCATGATAACACCAAATTGGAATTTACCGTTTGAACTTATGTGCGATGCAAGTGATTTTGCAATGGGAGCCGTTTTAGGACAAAGGATTGAAAAACGATTTCAACCTATATATTATGCTAGTAAGACATTACAAGGAGCACAAATAAATTATACACCTACTGAAAAAGAACTCCTTGCTTTTGACAAAATTAGTTCTTTGCTTTTGACAAATTTCGTTCATATCTCGTTCTAGCTAAAACGGTGGTCTATACCGACCATTCTGCTCTTAGATACCTATTTTAGAAACAAGATGCCAAACCAAGATTAATTCGTTGGATCTTACTCTTACAAGAATTCGATATTGAAATCCGAGATAAAAAAGGAGCAGAAAATCTCGTCGCTGATCATCTTTCTCGTCTTGAAAATCCCGAATTAGAAGTTCTAAATGAATCGGCCATACAAGACAACTTTCCTGATGAATATCTATTGAAGATAGATTATAATGAAATTCCATGGTTTGCAGACTATGCAAACTACTTAGTATGTGGATTCCTTGAAAAGGGATTATCGTACCAAAAACGAAAGAAATTCTTTAGTGATATAAAACACTATTTCTGGGAAGATCCACATTTGTTTAAAAGTTGTCCCGATGGAATAATACGCCGATGTGTATTCGGAGATGAAGCTAGTAAAAATCTTACACCAATGTCACACAGGACCAACAGGAGGGCATTATGGGCCTCAACTAACAGCAAGAAAAGTTTATGATGCTGGATTCTATTGGCCTACAATTTATAAAGACGCACACCTTCTTTGCAAATCCTGTGATGCTTGTCAAAGGGCCAGAAAAATAAGTCAACGTGATGAAATGCCACAAAATATCATTCAAGTATGTGAAGTATTTGACATTTGGGGTATTGACTTTATGGGTCCATTTCCAAAATCTCATAATAATCTCTACATTCTCGTAGCCATTGATTATGTATCTAAATGGGCGGAAGCACAAGCTTTCCCAACTAACGATGCACGAGTTGTAGTCAACTTTTTAAAACGTCTTTTTGCAAGGTTTGGAACCCCGAAAGCTTTAATAAGTGATCGGGGAACTCATTTTTGTAATAATCAACTTGAGAAAGTTCTTAAAAGATATGGAGTAACTCATAAAATCTCCACTGCATATCATCCACAAACAAGTGGACAAGTTGAAAATACCAACCGAGCTTTAAAATGTATTCTAGAGAAAACCGTAGGATCAAATCCGAAGGAATGGTCCATAAAATTGGAGGATGCCCTCTGAGCTTTTAGAACAGCCTACAAAACTCCAATTGGAACCACACCTTTTAGACTCATTTACGGAAAAGAATGTCATCTTCCAGTAGAAATTGAACACAAAGCATTTTGGGCTTTGAAGACATGTAATCTTGATTTACATGAAGCTGGACGTCTACGATTAAGTCAATTAAACGAATTAGAAGAATTAAGACATGAAGCATATGAAAATTCGTTAATCTATAAAGAAAGAACGAAGAAATGGCATGATAAAAGAATCAAGAGTTCAAAAGAATTTAAAGAAGGAGACAGAGTTCTTCTTTTCAATTCACGATTCAAGCTATTTCCTGGAAAATTGAAATCAAGATGGTCTGGACCATTTATAGTCAAAAGAGTTTTCCCATACGGAACAGTAGAGTTAATAAATTCAAATGGGATTGAATTTAAAGTTAATGGTCACAGAGTTAAACATTACATAGATAGTCCGATGGAAGTCAACAACGAAGTTAATCACAATTTCAATACCACAGCTAACTAAGTGTGGGGAGAATCAAGTCTTTAAAGGATAATATGTCTTTCTGTTAGAGTTAGATTTTCTGTTTTCGTGTAGTTCTCAAAAATGGAACCCGAATGGTCTTTCCCTAGCAGACCCTAAAGAACTAGTCTTCTCCCTCCATTCTGAATTTTTATTTTTTTTAGGTTTTTACGAAATGAAGACTTCCTGTGAACTAAACCATGGTCTAATGCTACACGCTTTGATCACTAAACGTAATAATGACACACTACCGAGTGAACTGGTATCAGTAATTAGAGAAAAATTGGACGGAGTAAGAAAAGAATCCAGATGCGAAGATAATAAGTTACAATTTGGTAAAGGAAAATCAAAATCCGCAGCGAAAAGAAGAGCACGACACCTTGAAAAATGTCACAAATGCGGAAAATGGTCACACGAAGGTAAATGTTCAAATAATCAAACCTATTCAAATACCGAATTTGTTACTTTATGCAGAGCGGACGGTTCATATGTTTAGAAGAAAAAACATTAAATGCTCGAGGTTACGCCTATGTAGCCATGGAGAACCAATTAGTCCGACTATCTTATGAGTGGGCTAGAGCATATCACTAAGAAATACTATCTCTCAGGTAAGTCTGTACAGTTTTTTTTTTATTTTTATTTTTTTAACCTTTTGATAATAAACGATAATTTATTCGCTATAAAGTATTAAATTGGTATTCGATAAAATTAGGTCTTGCGACCGAAATTATTGATATCATACAAAAATTTATTACATCACTGCGAAATTTAACGTTTATTCTTAAGGTATAAATATCTTTAATCAATCAACTCAAAATATTTCAAAAATTCGTCATGAGTTAAATTAGGTCATGGAACCGAAATTACTTTACCGAAAAGAGGGGCGTATATTTTTGATAATATTTGATTGATTAAAGTGGGATAAAAGACCAAAAAGATTTTTAATTTTATTTTTACCATGTTTTTTTAAAAAAATTAATATATAAATATTAATTTAATATTGTAAACTTATTTAAAATTGTAAATATCTGAAAAATTAATATTTTTAATATAAGTTTGTATGTATAAAAACAAAAATATAATTTAAGTTTGGTGTGAATTTTTAATATGAATTTTTAAATTTTATGCATTTTAAATTTAAGTTTGGTGTGAATTTAAAAACAAAAATTCACTTTATTTCGTAAGTTAAAAATATGATTTTTAAAATTCGTCGTAAGTTGAAGACTAGGTCTTTGAACCGAAATTGCTTTACCCGAGGGAGGGACGAGAACTTTTATTATCATTATTTTTAATCTTATTGAATTAAAGTATGCCAAAAACATTAAAAAACTCAAAAATCTTTGCTTTTAAAACCGCGCTTTAAATAGACAAATTTTAAAATTTATCGAGGGACGGACTAGGACATCGATCCGAAACGACCTCCTCCTAAATAACAAGGGAAACAAATTTTTAAAATTAATTAATATTTGTTTTATAAGTTAAAGATTTAAAAAAAAAATGCCAATATGTTTGGAAACTTTGGTAAAATTTAATCATTTCTACGCTAATCACCTCAATAATTTAAATTGTTACTGATTTCTTGCAAATGAGGGCATTGCAAGATCTTAAGTGTGGGAAGGGGTTAAATTCTTTCGGATTTTTAAAATTTTTACTTTATACACTTGGTTATCATTAGAAATACTAGTAACGCAGTAGTTGTATTAGAATCTAGTGCTCTCTGATAATAAAGAACAGCCCTAGTCTTATATACTGACTATCCAATTCTAGTAAAATTTTTCAAAATTTTCAACTAAATGAATTTAAAATCATGTTTATACATATTTATGAACGATGAAAACTAGGTGTTAATACCGAAATTATTGTTATCTCGGAAAGGACATAAATTGAGAAACAACCCAAAATGTTAGAATTCATTTAAGAATGGAATAGAGGAAAATAAAAAGGCAAAGAAAAGAAAATAAAAGCCAACTGTGGGAAATTTTTACCAAGTTTTTCAAAACATATATCACATATTTCTGTAACAAATAATTGAAGATACTTTTGCTTTGGACTAAACTAAAAAGTTTTACCCGATTTACTATAAAAAAGATGGATCTACACGATGAATCAATTCCATCATTAAAAGGAAGTAAAGTCTTCCAAAAAAGAAACGCGCTTCTTGATTTAGATCAAGAAGTTATCGTCCAGACCAGCTGTAGGTTGACGAAAAATCTAGAAAAGTCATCACTAAAATCAGCAGGAAATCCACGGACCTCAGCATCAAATAGGGTCGCCAAGTGGTCAGATTTATCCTAACCATGAGAAGGATTTATCTCGTACAATGGGGGGGGGGGCGCCGTGCAAATTAGCTTGATAAGACTAATGAATCAGATCCCCAGAAAGGATAATCTCCTTAAAGATCAAAAATCAGCTTTTAAAGACTGATATTACTCAATCCTAGAGATTGACCTTAAAGATTGAGAATTACAAACTCATGGAATTCAATGATATCTAAACTCGAGCTTGAACGAGAAAATATTTTGATCAAAATTTCAAACCGATTTGTTTTCTGAAAACCTATTTTCAATGCGTTCATTACCATTGAACGTAAAATCCTAGGAATTCACCTGGAATTCATTAGGTCACCTGAACCAAATCGGGTGTCAACCGTAAGAACGGTGGTTGCATAGCATGATCAAAGACATGACCTTGTGCCAGACCGAAAAATTATAAGAGTGAGCTTTACTATTGCTCCTACGAAGGATAGTAATTGCGTCCGACACGTTATAGACCATAATTAAAAGCATGTCAGGGGACATTGCCTTAACAGTTGCTTGTTCAACGCTTTCCTTTACAACCGGACGGTAGTTTACCGAAAGGTAATATACGGAGCAAGTATACTGGACGTGTTGCTTTCCTAATACAAGGTTAGCAAGTGGGTGACACAAAATCATAAGTTTTGAGCTAAAATTTTCAAATCTGAAACCCACCAAACCAACAAAAATATTTTGCAAACACCGGTGAAGGGTTATTCCGGAAAACTTAACTAGGGTAAAAGCTAGAATGAATTTTAAAAAGATCAAATGTTTTCATAAAGATCCAATTTCCTTAATGGATCTAAATTTTATAGTCATGTGGGACTGTAAACCACATCGTTACTACCATTGTTTATACCGCCGTATAGAAATCACTGATGTACAAAGTGTGAAGAATAAAGAAGTGATTCTAGTATATTTCAAGACTATATTGCTTGAGGACAAGCAACGCTCAAGTGTGGGAATATTTGATAATGCTAAAAAAGAACATATATTTCATAGCATTATTCCTCAAGAAAGACAAATTTTTAGTTGCAATTGTCCTATTTACAAGTGGTATTCGGTTAAATAATAAAAGGTGAAGACAAAAGATAGATTCGACGAATTGAAGACACAAACGACCAAAAAGCTCAAAAGTACAAAATACAATCAAAGAGGTTCCAATTATTGATAAGAAACGTCTCAGAATTACAAGAGTACAAGATTCAAAAAGCAAAGTACACGATATAAAATAGTACGCAAGGACGTTCGAAAATCTGGAACCGGGACCAGAGTCAACTCTCAACGCTCGACGCAACGGACTAAAAATTATAAGTTAACTATGTATATAAATATAATATAATATATAATTAATTATATATATTATATTTATATATTAAAACCGTCGGCAAAGACGATCCAAAAAGGGATGAGCTGTAAAAGCAAACTCCGCGACTTGCGGAGTTTGAAGGGCAAAAATACCGCGACTCGCGGAGCCCCAAATTGTGAAAATGCCTATAAAAGATCGCGCATTCTGAACGTTTTATATATCCTAATTCTATCAATCTCTCTATAAACGTATATATATATATATATATATATATATATATATATATATATATATATATATATATATATATATATATATAATTTATATTTTAATTTTAATTTCCAATAATAAGGGTATGTTAGCGAATATTGTAAGGGTGTAAGTCAAAATTCTGTCCGTGTAACGCTACGCTATTTTTAATCATTGTAAGTTATGTTCAACCTTTTTAATTTAATGTCTCGTAGCTAAGTTAGTATTATGATTATTTAAATCGAAGTAATCATGATGTTGGGCTAATTACTAAAATTGGGTAATTGGGCTTTGTACCATAATTGGGGTTTGGACAAAAGAACGATGATGTTATGCGAGGTGTATATAAAATAGCTTATATTTTACAAGGAAATACTATTAAATATGATACAATTTTACACAAGATATTTATTTATTTATAGAATGGATATACTTAAACCTTGCTACAACACTTATAGGCAGTGTACCTAATCGTACAGTAGTGTAGTTTTTAGTAAGTCCGGTTCGTTCCACAGGGAATCTTTTTCACAAAGCTTAATGCTATATTAGTTTAAATTTATAAAAATACAAATATATATATAAGTAATATTATTATTATAAAGGGGGGTTTTTACCGTTTAATGACCGGTTTGTCGATTTTAAAAACTTTAGTCGCAGTTAAAACCAAATGTAAAATATTAAAAATAAATAAAAGACTTAATTTAAAGCGTAAAGTAAATAACGATAATGAAATTGCGATAAATAAAAGTGCGATAATTAAAAAGTACGATAATTAAAAGTGCAATTAAATACAATAACAATAAATAAAAGTGCGATAATTAGAAGTGCAATTAAATATAAAATAAAGGAAATTAAATATGAAATAAAAGAATTATGCTTATTTAAAGTTCCGTAATCATGATGTTTGACGTGTTGATTTTAGTTTAATGCCCATGGGTTAATTTTCCTTTGTCCTGGATTATTTAATATGTCCGTCTGGTTTTTGTCCATAACAGTCCATCAGTCATAAATATAAAGTGCGAGTGTCCTCGTCAAATTATCCTTATACCCGAAGTCAAATATTCCAACTAATTGGGGACTTAAACTGTAATAAGATTTTAATACTTTGTTTAATAATTACACCAGGATGTCGACTGAGTGTAACCCAAGGTTTTAATACTTTGTTATCAATTATGCCAAGTGTCCTTGTACATAATTTCACCCCTGTTTTAATAATTCTAGTGGATATTAATCCATTCCCGTGTCCGGTTAAATGAACGATTATTCGTACATATAAATATCCCGCCCATCGTGTCCGATTGAGTGCATATGGTTATTTATAGGGACGTCCAATTGTAAATCTTTATATTAAAATTAACAAACTATCATTTAGTTAAACAAATATAAAGCCCATTAATAGCCCATAGTCTAATTTCCACAAGTGTCGTTCTTTTGTCCAAACCCCAATTATGGTACAAAGCCCAATTACCCAATTTTAGTAATTAGCCCAACATCATGATTACTTCATTTTAAATAAGCATAATAATAACTTAGCTACGAGACATTAAATTAAAAAGGTTGAACATAACTTACAATGATTAAAAATAGCGTAGCGTTACACGGACAGAATTTTGACTTACACCCTTACAATATTCGCTAACATACCCTTATTATTAGAATTAAAATTAAAATTAAAATATAAATATAAATATTTACGTATAGATATAGAGAGATTGATATTTTTTGGATATTTTTGCGATCAAACTGCGTTTGCTTTTATAGGGATTTGAGTCCAGGTGAGCTCCGTGAGTCGCGGCCTTTTCCCTCTTTGAACTCCGCAAGTCGCGGAGTTCGATTTTACAGCTCACACCATTTTGGAGCCTTTCTTGCCGACGGATTATTATATAAATATAATATATATAATTTATATAATTAATTATATATTATATTATATTTATATACATAGTTAACTTGTAATTTTTAGTCCGTTGCATCGAGCGTTGAGAGTTGACTCTGGTCCCGGTTCCGGATTTTCGAACGTCTTTGCGAATAATTTAATATCTTGTACTTTGCGTTTTGAATCTTGTACTCTTGTAATTTCGAGACGTTTCTTATCAATAATTGGAACCTCTTTGATTGTATTTTGTACTTTTGAGCTTTTTGGTCTTTTGCGTCTTCAATTCGTCGAATCTGTCTTTTGTCTTCACCTTTTATTATTTTAAACGAATATTACTTGTAAATAGAACAATTGCAACTAAAAGCTTGTCTTTCTTGAGGAATAATGCTATGAAATATATGTTCGTTTTTAGAATTATCAAATACTCCCACACTTGAGCGTTGCTTGTCCTCAAGCAATATAGTCTTGAAATACTAGAATCACTTCTTTATTCTTCACACTTTGTACATCAGTGATTTCTATACGGCGGTATAAACAATGGTAGTAACGATATGGTTTACAGTCCCACATGACTATAAAATTTAGATCCTTTAAGGAAATTGGATCTTTATGAAAACATTTGATCTTTTGAAAATTTTAATCTAGCTTTTACCCTAGATAATTTTTCCGGAATAACCCTTCACCGGTGTTTGCAAAATATTTTTGTGGGTTTGGTGGGTTTCAGATTTGAAAATTTTAGCTCAAAACTTGCGGTTTTGTGTCACCCACTTGCTAACCTTGTATTAGGAAAGCAACACGTCCAGTATACTTGCTCCGTATATTACCTTTCGATAAACTACCGTCCGGTTGTAAAGGAAAGTGTTGAACAAGCAACTGTTAAGGCAATGTCCCCTGACATGCTTTTAATTATGGTCTATAACGTGTCGGACGCAATTACTATCCTTTGTAGGAGCAATAGTAAAGCTCACCCTTATAATTTTTTGGTCTGGCACAAGGTCCTGTCTTTGACCATGCTATGCAACCACCGTTCTTACGGTTGACACCTGATTTGGTTCAGCTGACCTAATGAATTCCAGATGAATTCCTAGGATTTTATGTTCAATGGTAATGAACGCATTGAAAATGGGTTTTCAGAAAACAAATCGGTTTGTAATTTTTGATCAAAATATTTTCTCGTTCAAGCTCGAGTTTAGATATCATTGAATTCCATGAGTTTGAATTCTCAATCTTTAAGGTCAATCTCAAGGATTGAGTAATATCAGTCTTAAAAGCTGATTTTTAATCTTTAAGGAGATTATCCTTTCTGGGGATCTGATTCATTAATCTTATCAAGCTAATTTGCACGATGTTCCCCCCATTGTACAAGATAAATCCTTCTCATGGCTAGGATAAATCTGACCACTTGGCGACCCTGTTTTATGCTGAGGTCCGTGGATTTCCTGCTGATTTTAGAGATGACTTTTCTAGATTTTTCATCAACCTACAGCTGGTCTGGACGACAACTTCCTGACCTAAATCAAGAAGCGCGTTTCTTTTTTGGAAGACTTTACTTCCTTTTAATGATGGAATTGATTCATCGTGTAGATCCATCTCTTCTTTTCTTTCATCGGGTAAAACAGTTTAGTTTAGTCCAAAGTAAAAGTATTTTCAGTTATTTGTTACAGAAATATGTGACATATGTTTAAAATATCTTGGTAAATTTTTCCACACTTGACTTTTATTTTCCTTTTTATTGTCCTCTATTCCATTTTAAATGAATTTTAACATTTTGGTTTGTTTCTCAATTTATGTCCTTTCCGAGGTAACAATAATTTCGGTGTTAAAACCTAGTTTTATCATTCATAAATATGTATAAACATGATTTTGAGTTCATTTAATTGAAAATTTTGAAAAATTTTACTAGAATTGGGTAGTCGGTATATAAGACTAGGGCTGTTCTTTATTATCAGAGAGCACTAGATTCTAATACAACTACTGCTTTACTAGTATTTTTAATGGTAACCAAGTGTTTAAGATAAAAATCCGAAAGAATTTAACCCCTTCCCACACTTAAGATCTTGCAATGCCCTCATTTGCAAGAAATCAGTAACAATTTAAATTATTGAGGGTGATTAGCGTAGAAAAATGATTAAATTTTACCAAAGTTTCTAAACATATTGGCGTTTGTTTTCTGAATGATAAATGGTGCATATCATTTGTTCATTCCGTCTTGTTGTTATTTCACATATATTTTGCATCTTGTCGTCAAAATTAGTTGCTTTTGCTGAACTTAATGCCAGTCTTGAAAAATGCGTTGTTTTTCTCTGTTGTGTACATAAGATAAACTGCAAACATATATACATATTTTTGAAGTTTGGTATATTACCCCACATTCAAAAATTATTAAAATCTAATAATAAAAGTTAGAAAATTATAAAAACTATTACAATATTAACATAAGTATTAAATGTATCAACATTACAAATAATAAAATAAATAAAACTAAGTAGACTAGGGATGATACTGATACCAGTAGGGGTTTCATGCATAACCGTATGTGTTATAGAATGCTTCGGCTGGGTTATACGTAGGATACGGTGGTTGGATCTCTATAGACCAGGGAGGAAATACGGGCGATGGAGTAGGAATATAGTTTCTACCTATTTGTTGGCAATAAGCTATGATTTGGTTTTGATGAACTTGCCAATCTTCAAATGCTCGATGTCTAGCATTTTCGTACTCTTGTGAAGCTATAAACCTTTGCATTTCTGTCATTTCATTTCCCCCTCCTACATTACCTGACTGTTGGTTTCTCTCAACCTGTGGATGTATACCATTATATCGTACTGCGGCGTTATTTCGCCTCTTCAAAACTGTAGCACCATGGTATACATTTAAACCAATTGTATCATGGGGTTCTGGTTCTTCGATTAGTAATCCCCCCTACTTATATCCACACCGAGATATTCAGCAATCAAAGTAATAAATATACCACCTCCTATTATACTGTGCGATCTCATCCCTCTAACCATAGCTGATAAATAATAACCCACACAATACGGTATACTTACAGCGCTTTGTGGGTCTCGAATACACATATGGTAAAACAAATCCTGTTCATTTACCTTTTCCTTATTCTTACCTCTTTGTGTAATCTAATTAGCTAAAAACCTATGAATTACTCTTAACTCTGCTCTATCTATATCCAAATAAGAGTAATTTCCCCCTTTAAATCGGTGATGGCTAGTCATTTGACTCCATACACCATGTGTATCAAAATTTTCATCAATCTTTCTACCATTTAATATCAACCCTCTACAATCGGCAGATGCTAACTCCTCAGGCGTATATATACGTAAGGCCTGAGCCATGTCTAGTAAAGACATGTGGCGCATCGAACCTCCTAACAAAAATCTAATAAAAGATCGATCAGTTAAACTAACTACCCGATCATTTATTTCTATACTACACAATAATTCTTCACACCATACTTTATATACAGGTCTACGTATGCTGAATAATCGTACCCAATCGTTAAAAGTAGAATTACCATACCTCTGTGTAAATAATTCTCTAATTGGCCCGGCTAATTCTACAGCTTCTAACGGTGCCCATTCTATTACCCTAGGTACTTCAACAGCTTTAGAATGAAGAGTATGCAAACCCCTTTGTTATTTTGGATAATCTATCCAACGTCTGTCAAATCTCAAGTTCGGGTGCAACTCTTTCAAGTGCATATCTGAAAATGTCATGACTGGATGAGGTATATCTTGTTTGTAGTAGTTATCCACCTCCTGTTGTTCTGCATTCTCAGCAGGAGCATTGCGAGCTTAGGATGAAGATTCACCCCTTTCAGTCTGCAAAACACATCAAACACAATTTTTGTGCATCCAAATATGCATTAGTGTCAGCAAAATCATCAATTAAAATAATTACAATGACATGTTCAATTTATATCAAACTTAAGCTCATTTTCATATTTTTATCAAATCTACACTTTTTCAAATAAGCATATACGAAAATGTTCGCCAAGTTCATAAGCATTCAACTTAAATAACATGTCAAAATAATCATTACTAGCAATTAAACAAGTTTCAAATGGCATTATCTCTTAAAAATCAAGTTCACGAATTTTAGACTTGAAAAAGTCCATTTTAATTCTCAAAATCATGTTTAGGCTCAAAGTTTGGATCATTTAACTACCTAAACATGTTACACTACTTAATTTAGCAACAATTCATGACAAAAATCGGCCATAACCTGTTTATATCAAAAAGCCCCAAATTGCTCAAGAACACAAAACCTAGATTACTCAAAATTTGAAGTTTAAGGCTTCTAATCATATTAAATAGCATCAATCTAGGTTATACAAGCATAATACATAAGCAATTTAAGCATAATTACACTAAAAAGTATCAAAATCGAATTGGGTAAAAAATTGCTCAAGAACACTAATTTTCGGATTAAATGGTGTTTAGGTGTAGAAATTTATTTCTTGAGTAATTCCTTGATAGCATCCTTCTCAACATGATTTTAGTAAAAAATGTGATGATTTTTGGTGAAAAAATTCGGATTTTAGAGGTGATTTTCGGTATTTTTCGCAGTTTTATGTGTGTGGTAGTGTGCAGACTGATCTGTTCGGCCCTTTTATTTTTTCTGTATTTTTGGAACTCCGCGACTTGCGGTGTTTGACTCTTTCAAACTCCGCGAGTCGCGGTGTTTGATTTTTTTTTTTAACTATCTATAACTTAAAAAACAATTAAGTAATTAATTTTAAAATTTTGTTTCCCTTGTTATTTAGGACGAGGTCGTTTCGGATCGATGTCCTAGTTCGTCCCTCGACAAAATTTTAAAATTTGTCTTTTTGTAGCGATTGTTTTAAAAGCTAAGATTTTTGAGGTTTTTAAATGTTTTTGGCATACTTTAAGTCAATAAGATTAAAAATAATGATAATAAAATTTCTCGTCCCTCCCTCGGGTAAAGCAATTTCGGTTTAAAGACCTAGTCTTCAACTTACGACGAATTTTAAAAATCATATTTTTAACTTAGCGAAATAAAGTAAATTTTTGTTTTTAAATTCACACCACTTAAATTTAAAATGCATAAAATTAAAAATTCATATTTTAAAAATTAAAAATTTACACCAAACTTAATTTAAAAATTAATATTATAAATTCACACCAAACTTAAATTATATTTTTGTTTTTATACATGCAAACTTATATTAAAAATATTAATTTTTCAAATATTTACAATTTTAAGTATATTGATTTTAAAAAGTTTACAATATTATTTTAATTTTAATTTTAAAAACAAATAAAATTAAAATTAAAAATCTTTTTGGCTTTTATCCCACTTTAATCAATCAAATATTATCAAAAATATGCGCCCCTCTTTTCGGTAAAGTAATTTCGGTTCCATGACCTAATTTAACTCATGACGAATTTTTGAAATATTTTAGTTTGATTGATTAAAGATATTTATATCTTAAGAATAAACGTTAAATTTCGCAGTGATGTAATAAATTTTTGTATGATATCAATAATTTCGGTCGCCAAACCTAATTTTATCGAATACCAATTTAATACTTTATAGCGAACAAATTAGCATTTATTATCAAAAGGTTAAAAATGAAAATAAAAAAAATAAAAACTGTACAGACTTACCTGTGAGATAGTATTCTTAGTGATATGATCTATCCCACTCATAAGATAGTCGGTTTAATTGATTTTCCAAAGCTACAAAGGCGTAACCTCGAGCATTCAGTGTTTTTTCTTCTAAACATATGAACGGTCCGTCTCTGCATAAAGTAACAAATTCGGTGTTTGAATAGGTTTGATTATTTGAACATTTACCTCCATGTGACCATTTTCCGCATTTGTGACATCTGTCTAGGTGTCGTGCTCTTCTTTTCGCTGCGGATTTTGATTTTCCTTTACCAAATTGTAACTTATTATCTTCGCATCTGGATTCTTTTCTTACTCCATCCAATCTTTCTCTGATTACTGATACTATTTCACTCAGAAGTGTGTCATTATTACATTTAGTGATCAAAGCGTGTAGCATTAGACCATGGTTTAGTTCACAGGAAGTCTTCATTTCCTAAATAAAAATAAAAATTTAGAATGGGGGGAGAAGACTAGTTCTTTAGGGCCTGATAGGGAAAGACCATTCGGGTTCCATTTTCGAGAACTACACGAAAACAGAAAATCTAACTCTAACAGAAATACATATTATCCTTTAAAAGACTTGAATCTCCCCACACTTAGTTAGCTGTGGTATCGAAATTGTGATTAACTTCATTGTCAACTTCCATTGGACAATCTATGTAATGTTTAACTCTGTGACCATTAACCTTAAATTCAATCCCATTTGAATTTATTAATTCTATCGTTCCGTATGGGAAAACTCTTTTGACTATGAATGGTCCAGACCATCTTGATTTCAATTTTCCAGGAAAATAGCTTGAATCGTGAATTGAAAAGAAGAACTCTGTCTCCTTCTTTAAATTCTTTTAAACTTCTGATTCTTTTATCATGCCATTTCTTCGTTCTTTCCTTATAGATTAACGAATTTTCGTATGCTTCATGTCTTAATTCTTCTAATTCGTTTAGTTGACTTAATCGTAGACATCCAGCTTCATGTAAATCAAGATTACATGTCTTCAAAGCCCAAAATGCTTTGTGTTCAATTTCTACTGGAAGATGACATGCTTTTCCATAAACAAGTCTAAAAGGTGTGGTTCCAATTGGAGTTTTGTAGGCTGTTCTAAAAGCCCAGAGTGCATCCTCCAATTTAATGGACCATTCCTTCGGATTTGATCCTACGGTTTTTTATAGAATACGTTTTAAAGCTCGGTTGATATTTTCAACTTGTCCACTTGTTTGTGGATGATAAGCAGTGGAGATTTTATGAGTTACTCCATATCTTTTGAGAACTTTCTCAAGTTGATTATTACAGAAATGAGTACCCCGATCACTTATTAAAGCTTTCGGTGTTCCATACCTTGCAAAAAGACGTTTTAAAAAGTTGACTACAACTCGTGCATCGTTAGTTGGGAGAGCTTGTGCTTCCGCCCATTTAGATACATAATCAATGGCTACGAGAATATAGAGATTATTATGAGATTTTGGAAATGGACCCATAAAGTCAATACCCCAAATGTCAAATACTTCACATACTTGAATGACATTTTGTGGCATTTCATCACGTTGACTTATTTTTTCGGCTCTTTGACATGCATCACAGGATTTGCAAAGAAGGTGTGCGTCTTTGTAAATTGTAGGCCAATAGAATCCAGCATCATAAACTTTTCTTGCTGTTAGTTGAGGCCCATAATGTCCTCCTGTTGGTCCTGTGTGACAATGGTTTAAAATTTTACTAGCTTCATCTCCGAATACACATCGGCGTATTATTTCATCTGGACAACTTTTAAACAGATGTGGATCTTCCCAGAAATAGTGTTTTATATCACTGAAGAATTTCTTTCGTTTTTGGTACGATAATCCTTTTTCAAGGAATCCACATACTAAATAGTTTGCATAGTCTGCAAACCATGAAATTTCATTATATTCTATCTTCAATAGATATTCATCAGGAAAGTTGTCTTGTATGGCCGATTCATTTAGAACTTCTAATTCGGGATTTTCAAGACGAGAAAAATGATCAGCGGCGAGATTTTCTGCTCCTTTTTTATCTCGGATTTCAATATCAAACTCTTGTAAGAGTAAGATCCAATGGATTAATCTTGGTTTGGCATCTTGTTTCGAAAATAGGTATCTAAGAGCAGAATGGTCGGTATAGACCACCGTTTTTACTAGAACGAGATATGAACGAAATTTGTCAAAAGTAAAGACAATAGCAAGGAGTTCTTTTTCAGTAGTTGTGTAAATCGTTTGTGCTCCTTGTAACGTCTTACTAGCATAATATATAGGTTGAAATCGTTTTTCAATCCTTTGTCCTAAAACGGCTCCCATTGCAAAATCACTTGCATCGCACATTAGTTCAAACGGTAGATTCCAATTTGGTGTTATCATGATCGGCGCATTAGTGAGTTTCTCTTTAAGAATATTAAAAGATTTGATACATTCATCTGAAAAGATGAATGGAGCATCTTTTTCTAGGAGTTTATTCATAGGAGTGGCAATTTTAGAAAAATCTTTTATGAAACGTCGGTAAAAACCGGCATGCCCTAGAAAACTCCTAACTCCTCTAACATTGGTGGGATGTGGAAGTTTAGCAATTACATCTACTTTAGCTCTATCCACTTCAATTCCTTCTTTTGAAATTTTATGTCCAAGAACGATGCCTTCTTAAACCATGAAATGGCATTTCTCCCAATTAAGAACTAGATTTGATTGTTCGCATCTAATCAGCATTCGTTCAAGATTAGCTAGACATGTTTCAAAAGTATCACCGAAGACTGAAAAGTCATCCATGAAACCTTCCATGCATTCTTCTATCATGTCGTGAAAAATCGCCATCATACACCTTTGAAAGGTTGCAGGGGCGTTGCAAAGTCCAAATGGCATGCGTTTGTAAGAAAAAGTACCATAAGGTCACGTGAACGTGGTTTTCTCTTGATCTTCGGGTGCTATTGGAATTTAAAAATATCCGGAAAATCCATCAAGAAAACAATAATAACTATTTCCGGCTAATCTTTCCAACATTTGATCAATAAAAGGTAAGGGAAAGTGATCTTTTCTGGTGGCGTCATTTAATTTTCTATAATCAATACATACACGCCATCCTGTTACAGTCCTAGTAGGAATAAGCTCATTTTTTTCATTTGTAATGACAGTCATGCCACCCTTCTTAGGCACGCATTGAACTGGACTTACCCATGGACTATCAGAAATTGGATAAATTAAACCTGCATCTAGCAGTTTAATTATTTCTTTTTTAACAACATCTTGCATATTCGGATTTAGTCTTCGTTGGCGTTGCACATACGTTTTATGACCTTCTTCCATAAGGATTTTATGTGTGCAATACGAAGGACTTATTCCTTTAATATCATGAATTTTCCATGCAATGGCTGGTTTATGAGCTTTCAACACAGAAATGAGTTGTGATTTCTCATTTTCAGTAAGAGAAGACGATATTATTACAGGTAATTCAGATTCACCATGCAAATAAGCGTATTCCAAATGGTTTGGAAGTGGCTTTAATTCTAATGTCGGTGGTTCTTCTATCGATGATTTATATCGATATCCGTCTTCTTCTTTTAGCATTTGAATTTCTTCTGTTGTTGGTTCATATCCATTAGCTATTAGTGTAGCTAACATTTCAGCTTCATCAATTGGTTCATTACCTTCTCCTAAAGAACATTCTCCTGTTCCTTGTAATTCTGGAAATTCTTCTAACAATTCTGCATGTGAATCTATAGTTTGAATATAATAACATGTATCATCTGCAGATTGCGGTTGTTGCATTGCTCTATCAACTGAAAAGGTAACACTCTCATCCTCTATACTTAGGGTCAGTTTCTTACCAAACACGTCTATCATTGCTTTAGCCGTGTTTAAGAATGGTCTTCCTAATATGAGAGGAACTTGAGAATCTTCTTCCATGTCCAGAACAACAAAATCTACTGGAAATACTAAAGTACCAACTTTAACTAGCATGTTCTCCATTATCCCTCTAGGATATTTTATTGATCGATCGACTAGTTGTATGCTTATTCTTGTTGGTTTCAATTCTCCAAGGTCTAGTTTAGCGTATAGTGAATACGGCATTAAATTTATACTAGCACCTAAGTCTGCCAATGCTTCTATTGAACTAAGACCACCCAGAAAACATGGAATTGTGAAACTTCCTGGATCAGATAATTTTTCTGGTATCTTATTCAACAGCATTGCTGAACAATTAGCATTTATAGTAACGGCCGAGAGTTCTTCCATTTTCTTTCTATTTGTGATTAGATCTTTCAAGTATTTAGCATATCTAGGCATTCCTGAAATCACATCAATGAAAGGAAGATTTACATTTATCTGTTTAAACATATCCAAGAATTTGGATTGCTCGGCTTTAAGTTTCTCTTTATTCATTTTACTCGGGTAAGGAAGTGGTGGTTGGTATGGTTTAACATAAGGTTTATCCTTAGCTGTGTTATCTTCATTAACCTTTTCAACTACCGGTTCTTTTTCCTTATCTTGATCAGGTTGTGGTTCTTGTGGAGTAGGAATAGCTTCATCAGAAGTTACAGGTATTTCAGGTGGTTTAAGTGTTGTACCACTTCTTGTGGTAATGGCTTTAGCTGTTTCATTCCGGGGGTTAGCATTTGTATCACTAGGTAAACTTCCCGGTTTTCTTTCACCTATTAACCTTGATAGGTTACTTACTTCTTGTTCCAAGTTTTGAATAGAAGCTTGTTGATTTCTAAATGCTTGAGCATTTTGTTCATTAGTTTGTTTTGGAGATGTGAAAAACTGCGTTTGAGTTTCAATTAGCTTCGTCATCATATCTTCTAAATTCGGCTTTTTATCATCGGTTTGTGGTGGTTTGTTTTGAAAATTAGGTCTTTGCTGATTGTAAGTATTATTGGATGCTTGTTGATTGCTAGGACCTTGTTGGTTGTTGTATGGAACATTTCTGTTATAATTCTGTTTTTGATTGTAGATCGGTCTTGGCGGTTGATAATTATTTGATAATTATTTCCAGGCCTTTGGTTTATGTATGAAATATTCTCTCTTTGTTCCATTGTTAATTCAATAATGAGACAATCTTTTGTCAAATGTGGTCCTCCACACTGCTCACAACTAATTCGTATTGAGTGAATATCCTTAGTCATCTTTTCCATTCGTCTCTCGACAGCATCTATCTTTGCGGAAATGGAATCTAAGTCATGGCTAGAATCGGCTCTAGCTGCTTTAGATGATCTAACGATATCTTTTTCTTGGTGCCACTCATGTGAGTGGGAAGCAGTTTTATCAATAATTTTGTAAGCATCAGTTTCGGTTTTCTTCATAATGGAACCACCAGCTGCAATATCTATGTCTTTCCTTGTAGTGATGTCGCATCCTTGGTAGAATATTTGTACTATTTGACAGGTATCTAAACCATGTTGCGGACATCCTCTTAATAACTTTCCAAATCTTGTCCACGCCTCATATAGAGTTTCATTTGGCTTCTGTGTGAACGTAACAATTTCTCCTTGAAGTCTTACAGCTTTAGATGCCGGAAAGAATTTTTTAAGAAAATTTTCAACTAAAACGTCCCATGTATCAATCGCCCCTTCAGGTAACGATTCCAACCAATCTTTGGCTTCTCCCTTTAAAGTCCAGGGAAATAACATGAGATATATCTGTTCATCCTCAACTTCTCTTATTTTAAATAGTGTGCAGATCCTATTAAAGGTACGAAGATGTTCATTTGGATCTTCCTTCGGCGCACCACTAAATTGGCATTGATTAGTCACCATATGTAGAATTTGTCCTTTGATTTCATAATCTGGCGCATTAATGTCAGGATGAGTAATTGCGTGACCTTGGCCAGTGCGTTTAGCTCTCATTCGGTCTTGCATACTTAAAGGTTCCAGATTCTCCATAATTGAATTTGTTGAATCCGAATCACTAGAGGATTCTGATTTAATGATTCGTTCCTCAACAATCTCTGTTTGAATGATTGGTGGTTCCGGAGGAAAATTTAATGGTTCAGGATCTATGAATTGTCCCTGAATATTATCCGGATTCTCAATTGTGAGGTCAGGTTCAAAAAATGGATTATCAGAAATTTGAATTGGAGTACTTGGTCGACTGGATGACGATTCTAAAGGAAAATTAACGGCGGTAATATTTGCTAGATGTCTTGATCTAGTTACAGGTGGTGAACGTACAAAAGGTGGTGAACGTCTTGCTCGGTGCATTCACTGAATATCCTATTAGTTTTTAAAAGGAAAGAAAAAATTATATAAGTTATCCAATTAATAGACTTTTCTGATTTTGCCCACGTTTCGAATAGCCAAAAGATGCAGCAGAGGGGCAGGATTCGTTTGGTCTCAATATAATTGAGGACTGTTTGGCTCCAATAACCCGGTCCACGTACAAATCCAACTATTACTACGAACCAGAAAATTTTGATGTCTATCAATTTAACCACTTAAAATAAATTTTCGTAATTTTAAAAAATTTAGATAAGAAGTAGAATAAAAATCTATGTCCTAAAACTAGAATTGCGAGAAATAAGAAAGAAAAAAAAAGCGTCGAAAAAGAAAAAGAAAAGGGTTGAAAAATAAAAGGCGTCAGAAAATAAGAAATAAAAAGAAATGACTTATAGAACTTAAAAACACTCGACTAACCCAACCTTATTACTATCACTAACTTAAAATTATAATCGCAAATTGAGATTACTAATTGGAATAATAATTGATACATAGGTAAAAGACGTCTAAAAATATTAATGCTTACAAGTAAAGCTATATCCCAAATGGAAATAACTTAAAAAGAAACTAAAACTTAAAAAGGCGTCGCAAAATTCTAAAGCACTTAAATCTTAGTCTAAAGAAAAGGCACTTAAGGGATTTTACGACAAAGCTTAAAAATCTATAAATAAAAATAACTATGGCAAAAATTAAGTTTAAAACTAAAAACTAGCGGAAAAACACAAAAGTTACGCTAAAAATAAATAAAAAGGGACAAAATATAAAAATATACTAAAAGTTGTAAAAAGTACAATTTTTATAAAAATATTATTTTTATATTATTTATTTTATAAAACTATTAATTTTTATATATTAATAAAACTAAATAAACTTAATATTACAAATTAAATAAATAAAACTAAATTAATTAAAATTAATTAACTAACCAAACCCTAATTAGGTTTTAAAATTAATAATAATAATAATAATTATCCCGTAATTAATGCTGTTAGGGTTCCTGTGTGGCCCGTGTCAGACGGCTCCGCGAGTCGCGGTCGGTCCGGTATAATAACTCCGCGAGTCGCGGAGGGTTCAGGCTCAGAAGAGATGCAGGTCAAAATTCAACAGGTCAGTTTTATTTATATTTTATTTATTTATTTTTCTGTTTTAAATAAAATATATTTATATAAATTTAATAAAACTTATATTTTAAAACCTAAAATAAAAATAGAAATATTTTATAATTTTATAAATAAAACTCTTAAAACTAGATTTATAAATGTTTTTTTTTCGGTTTTTGATTTTATGTTTTAAGTTAAAACAAAATATTTAAATAAAACTTATATTTTTATAAAATAAAAATAAAGAAACTTTATAAAACTTAAATATTTAACAAATTCTTAAAAATATTTATATTTTTGTTTTTCTTTTTATATTTTTGAATATTTAAAACTTATTTTTACAAAAGCGTATATTTTTTTTTATATTAGCAAACTAAAAATAATTTTTTTTTTCTTTTTATTAGCGTTGCGCTTTCGGCGTTTAAGTTCCCCGGCAGCGGCGCCAAAAATGCTTGATGTTATGCGAGGTGTATATAAAATAACTTATATTTTACAAGGAAATACTATTAAATATGATACAAATTTACACAAGATATTTATTTATTTATAGAATGGATATACTTAAACCTTGCTACAACACTTATAGGCAGTGTACCTAATCGTACAGTAGTGTAGTTTTTAGTCAGTCCGGTTCATTCTACAGGGAATCTTTTTCACAAAGCTTAACGCTATATTAGTTTAAATTTATAAAAATACAAATATATATATAAGTAATATTATTATTATAAAGGGGGGTTTTTACCGTTTAATGACCGGTTTGTCAATTTTAAAAACTTTAGTCGCAGTTAAAACCAAATGTAAAATATTAAAAATAAATAAAAACTTAATTTAAAGCGTAAAGTAAATAACGATAATGAAATTGTGATAAATAAAAGTGCGATAATTAAAAAGTACGATAATTAAAAGTGCAATTAAATACAATAACAATAAATAAAAGTGCGATAATTAGAAGTGCAATTAAATATAAAATAAAGGAAATTAAATATGAAATAAAAGAATTACGCTTATTTAAACTTCCGTAATCATGATGTTTGACGTGTTGATTTTAGTTTTATGCCCATGGGTTAATTGTCCTTTGTCCTGGATTATTTAATATGTCCGTCTGGTTTTTGTCCATAACAGTCCATCAGTCATAAATATAAAGTGCGAGTGTCCTCGTCAAATTATCCTTATACCCGAAGTCAAATATTCCAACTAATTGGGGACTTAAACTGTAACAAGATTTTAATACTTTGTTTAATAATTACACCAGGATGTCGACTGAGTGTAACCCAAGGTTTTAATACTTTGTTATCAATTATGCCAAGTGTCCTTGTACATAATTTCACCCCTGTTTTAATAATTCTAGTGGCTATTAATCCATTCCCGTGTCCGGTTAAATGAACGATTATTCGTACATATAAATATCCCGCCCATCGTGTCTGATTGAGTGTATATGGTTATTTATAGGGACGTCCAATTGTAAATCTTTATATTAAAATTAACAAACTATCATTTAATTAAACAAATATAAAGCCCATTAATAGCTCATAGTCTAATTTCCACAAGTGTCGTTCTTTTGTCCAAATCCCAATTATGGTACAAAGCCCAATTACCCAATTTTAGTAATTAGCCCAACATCATGATTACTTCGTTTTAAATAAGCATAATGATAACTTAGCTACGAGACATTAAATTAAAAAGGTTGAACATAACTTACAATGATTAAAAATAGCGTAGCGTTACACGGATAGAATTTCGACTTACACCCTTACAATATTCGCTAACATACCCTTATTATTAGAATTAAAATTAAAATTAAAATTAAAATTAAAATATAAATATAAATATTTACGTATAGATATAGAGAGATTGATATTTTTTGGATATTTTTGCGATCAAACTGCGTTTGCTTTTATAGGGAATTGAGTCCAGGTGAGCTCCGCGAGTCGCGGCCTTTTCCCTCTTTGAACTCCGCAAGTCGCGGAATTCGATTTTACAGCTCACACCATTTTGGAGCCTTTCTTGCCGACGGATTATTATATAAATATAATATATATAAAATATATAATTAATTATATATTATATTATATTTATATACATAGTTAACTTGTAATTTTTAGTCCGGTGCGTCGAGCGTTGAGAGTTGACTCTGGTCCCGGTTCCGGATTTTCGAACGTCTTTGCGAATAATTTAATATCTTGTACTTTGCGTTTTGAATCTTGTACTCTTGTAATTTCGAGACGTTTCTTATCAATAATTGGAACCTCTTTAATTGTATTTTATACTTTTGAGCTTTTTGGTCTTTTGCGTCTTCAATTCGTCGAATCTGTCTTTTGTCTTCACCTTTTATTATTTTAAATGAATATTACTTGTAAATAGAACAATTGCAACTAAAAGCTTGTCTTTCTTGAGGAATAATGCTATGAAATATATGTTCGTTTTTAGCATTATCAAACGACACTTGTGAAAATTAAACTATGGGCTATTAATGGGCTTTATATTTGTTTAACTAAATGATAGTTTGTTAATTTTAATATAAAGATTTACAATTGGACGTCCCTATAAATAACCATATACACTCGATCGGATACGATGGGCGGGGTATTTATATGTACGAATAATCGTTCATTTAACCGGACACGGGAATGGATTAATAGCCACTAGAATTATTAAAACAGGGGTGAAATTATATACAAGGACACTTGGCATAATTGATAACAAAGTATTAAAACCTTGTTACAGATTAAGTCCCCAATTAGTTGGAATATTTGACTTCGGGTATAAGGATAATTTGACGAGGATACTCGCACTTTATATTTATGACTGATGGACTGTTATGGACAAAAACCAGACAGACATATTGAATAATCCAGGACAAAGGACAATTAACCCATGGGCATAAAACTAAAATCAACACGTCAAACATCATGATTACGGAAGTTTAAATAAGCATAATTATTTTATTTCATATTTAATTTCCTTTATTTTACATTTAATTGCACTTCTAATTATCGCAATTTTATTTTATCGCACTTTTATTTATCGCAATTTCATTATCGTTATTTACTTTACGCTTTAAATTAAGTTATATTTATTTTTAATATTTTACATTAGGTTTTAACTGCGACTAAAGTTTTTAAAATCGACAAACCGATCATTAAACGGTAAAAACCCCCTTTATAATAATAATATTACTTATATATGTATTTGTATTTTTATAAATTAAAACTAATATAGCGTTAAACTTTGTTTAAAAGATTCTCTGTGGAACGAACCGGACTTACTAAAAACTACACTACTGTACGATTAGGTACACTGCCTATAAGTGTTGTAGCAAGGTTTAAGTACATCCATTCTATAAATAAATAAATATCTTGTGTAAAATTGTATCGTATTTAATAGTATTTAGTTGTAAAAATAAAGCTATTTCATATACACCTCGCATAACATCAATGACCAAGAGTTGATGATAAAGAATGGAGTGTTGGGAACGCTCGATAGAAAATTTGGTATTGAAAAACGGATTGAGCTAACCGTGAAGGAGATCAAGGACAAATACAAGGACCAAACCCTATATTTAAAGAATCCAGATAATTCTGGATCCGATAAAATCTTTAGAGAATATCTTGCTCTGAGGTCATGTTAAAATCTTGCGGAAAATTTTTCTTCATCAACCTTAGAACATAGAAATTCCAAAATATCATCATAAATATCTTCGATATTTCCGAAGTTATTTTCATAGCTACTCTTATCTGAAATCATCTATTTCTTTGCAATATCTGCGTTACAACATAAAAGAAACTATTTCAGTTTCTAAATTCTGAAACCTTCAAGTTTAAAATATGAATGTTTTGAAGTAGTGTTAGGAACTGAAGCATGAGTTAGTATAATATAATGACACTTGATCAACGTGATTATATTACAGTAATTCATGCTGAGTTTCTAATGGGACGTGATGATTCACAGAACATACCGTCATCATGTGCCATTTACACGACTCTTACATTCTATCCAATCTTCGAACATAGTAAGAACATATCTTCTTATAGTTCTATCTTTTCCGGGATATTATGGTAATTTGACAAATCAAGTTTCTGCCATTACGATTCCCTTCTTAGAATATTAACTATGTTCATTTCAAAACTCATCCTTACGAATTCTGGACCATTACTCGCTTTACTAGAGATCGAGAGGAGAATAAAAAGGCAAAGAGATTCGAAATATAAGGGAAGATATAAAACCCAACAACAACCCAGAAATTACAAACATTGTGTATCGATGCGTATAGCAATATAAAGACATGGGAGGATGAAAAACACTATAACCCCAAGGTAATGTTAGAAGAAAATAACTTCCTCCGGTGGTATATGAAAAAGAAGAATGACAGATATAATAGTTAGGAGTATATCAAGAATCAGAATGAGATGGAGCATATTGACGAATGTTTTAAAATATGAATTGAGGGAGAAAGAATAGAAGGTGTGAGTTGTAAGGAAATGGAGAGGGTGGATTTATAGTGAAATATCCGACAGAGCAATCGAAAAAGATTATTGCTTTTAAGCCAAAAAGATCCTAATTTCCTTAATCGCCGAAGAACCAAATCTTATTACGAAGATTTTCTTTAAATCCCAAGAATTACGAAAATCAATCATAACTACGTCATCGGTTAAAACAAATGTATCGACTCATTTCACTCTTTGGTGATAGCTTCACTTGTACTTTTCACAAAAAACAATGGTTTGTATCCATATCACTCAATGATGATAAAACTCTATTTTTTAACTCATATTTGTCATGAAAACATTCTTATTGTTATCCATGACGACCTCTATCAAATTTTGGGGATGAAATTTCTTTAACGGGTAGGTACTGTGATGACCCGAGAATTTCCGACCAAATTTAAACCTTAATCTTTATATGTTTCCGACACGATAAGCAAAGTCTGTAATATTGAGTCTTAAAAATTTTGAAACTGTTTACATTGATGCATTTGACCTTGACCACTCCCGACGATTCACGAACAATTGTTTGTAAATAAAAATACCTACATACATATAAATGTAAATACTTGTAATAATTTAAAATTCATAAAATTATACACTGAATATGTAAACTACGATATAAATGAATTTAGGGTAACATAAAAATGAATATATATGAATATGATATATAACTGATGATTATAAGTATATTGTAATATATAAAATATTAAATATATGCTATTATATGATATTTATTATTACATAATTAACAATATGTAATATTAATATATTCAAAATAACTACAAATTAAAAATATAGTTATTATAGTAATATTAGTATTACTTTGATTATTACCATTAATATCAATATCAGTATTAATAATATTCATGTCATTATTATTGTTATAATTTTAATTAAAAAGTTATGGTTATTAAATCTAAGATATAAAAAATAAAAAAAAAATAAAAATAAAAATAAAATAAAAAAAAATTTATTACAAGGATGATTAAAGATAAAACTTTAATTAATGTTATGATTATTTATTATTATTATTATTACTAAAAATCATCATTTTCATTAGTATTATATTATCATATTATTAATTATCATTTATTAGTGCTAATTCATTTATCGATAATATTATTAGTTTTATTATTATTAGTAGTATTAATAGTATTAATATATTTTTAATTGTCAGATTCCAAGGTTTAGAATTTAAAACAAATATATAAACACATTCATATATATATATATATATATATATATATATATATATATATATATATATATATATATATATATATATATATATATATATATATATATATATATATATATATATATATATAAGTATATGTGGAAAGTACAAATATATATATTTATGAAAACAGTATCATTACTTATTATTAATTATTATTTATTTGTTATTATTATGATTATTATGATTATTAATATAATTATATATATACTAATTACTATATTATTCGCACATAGAAAAACAATCAGGAAAAAGAGATTGGGATTCAGTTGAACGTAACCATCACCTGTATATGATTCTTGTTTCTATCCTAATTTTGTTACACATCATTATCAGATAGTACGAATCAATTCATTCACAAATTACTTTATAATTTTTATATATTTATTTTATATTTCTGATTAATAATTTTTATCGTCAATCAGTTACAAGTCTGTTTCAATTGCTATATACGAATCAATTATGATCAGAATGACTGTTAAATCACGTACTCCCTCACATTATATATATACAAACTACTGTAACTCGAAATTTAGAAACCAAACACTCAAGAACACTAACGTGCCCTCTGTTCCAGTAACTTTTATCCAACAACTAGAATTCAATTCAAATTTCAAAATGTAAAAACGCTGTTTTATTAGGAATAAATTATGTAAACTATCTGCAAAGTTTGAGGATTCAATTCCTTTTCTTGATTTTCAATTTTGGAGTCAAAGGGTTATGAACAAAAAGTCAAACGGGAGTTCATCGAGTAAATTGAAGTTTTTGAGATTGTTTCTGTGGAAATTGATGATTCATAGAGCTTCTATGAATCATTTACAACATAATTTATGTTATAAACTTTCTTTAAAACAGCCTAAGAAATCGAAATCAACTTTGAGTTTTATATTTTTTTTTCTCGATAAACAGTCAGGTCTGTTCCCTTATGTTTTTTTATGAATTCGTTATCTATAAATACAAACAAATACAAATGGTTAATCACGTTCCTAATGAACAATTTTAATTCAAATCTTAAGCTGTTATTTGATAATGAACGAGTTGATTGATCGACGGTTTAAATTGAAAGAGAAGATGGCGAGGACAGAAAAGGAATTCGGGTTAAATATTTTTTTGTTCTGTAATATTACAGAAAATGGGCGTAGCCCAACTGGTTTAAGTGTGTGTCGAGGAAGTGTGTGGTCTCGGGTTCGATCCCTGCTTGGTGCATTATTTTTTTAAAAGGGGCCTATTAAGGTAGTTTTTCTTTGTTTATTATTATTATTATTATTATTATTATTATTATTATTATTATTATTATTATTATTATTATTATTATTATTATTGTTATTATTATTATTAGTATTATTATTAGTATGACTATTATTATTATGGTTATCCTTAGTATTATTATTATCATAATCATAATTATAAGTATTACAATTATTGTTATCATTAGTATAAAAAAAATATCAATTATATTATTACTATTAATATAAATATTATGAATAAGATTATCATTAGTAGTAGATTTTATCATAAAGTATTAATATTATTATAATTATTATTAATATTGATAGTATCATCATTTAGGATATTATTAGTAATATAATTATAATGAAAACTAATATTGTTTATATTACTATTATTATAAACATCATTGATGCTAAAATTAATACGAAAAGTATCATTATTAACGATATCATTACTATTATTAAAATTATCATTTTTAATAAAGTTATTATTAGTATTATTATTATTCTTAGTAAAACATTAATATCAAAACCATCATTTTTAAACAAATAAATATTTTGAATATAAAACATACTTAATACATATACTACAATTATATTAATAACCCATATAATTATATATAAAGCATATTAACCTTATAAAAACTTATATACAACAAAATTAGGTATTTTTCAGATATAGACATATTAATATAACTATATAAATATTAATTATTTTCAAATATATATATATATATATATATATATATATATATATATATATATATATATATATATATATATATATATATATATATATATAAAATATAAGGATAAAAGATATGAAATTGTTCGATTACAAGTATATATATTAATGAATACACAAATGATATAGGTTCGTGAATCCGAGACCAATCCAATACTTGTTCAATGTCGTTCTATGTATTTTTACTACAAAATACATTAGGTGAGTTTCATTTGCTCCCTTTTTAAATGCTTTTGCAATATATATTTTTGGGATTGAGAATACATGCGCTGCTTTTATAAATGTTTGACGAGATAGACACAAGTACTTAAAACTATATTCTATGGCTGGATTATTAAACCGAATATGCCCCTTTTTAGTCTGGTAATCTAAGAATTAGGGAACAGACACCCTAATTGACGCGAATCCTAAAGATAGATCTATCGGGCCCAACAAGCCCCATCCAAAGTACCGGATGCTTTAGTACTTTGAAATTTATATCATGTCGGAAGGAGGATCCCGGAATGATGGGGATATTCTTATATGCATATTGTGAATATCGGTTACCAGGTGTTCAATCCATATGAATGATATTTTTGTCTCTATGCATGGGACGTATGTTTATGAGAAATGGAAATATGAAATCTTGTGGTCTATTAAAAGTATGAAATGATTGTTTATGTTAAACTAATGAACTCACCAACCTTTTGGTTGACACTTGAAAGCATGTTTATTCTCAGGTTTGAAAGAAATCTTCCGCTATGCATTTGCTCATATTAGAGATATTACTTGGAGTCATTCATGACATATTTCAAAAGATGTTGCATTCGAGTCGTTGAGTTCATCAAGACTATTATTAAGTCAATTATATTTGGATATATTATGAAATGGTATGCATGTCTGTCAACTGTCGATGTAATGAAAGTTTGTCTTTTAAAAACGAATGCAATGTTTGTAAAATGTATCATATAGAGGTCAAGTACCTCGCAATGTAACCAACTATTGTGAATCATTTATAATTGATATGGATTTCATCCAGATGGATTAGGACGGGTCATGAAAGTTGGTATCAGAGCGGTGGTCTTAGCGAACCAGGTCTTGCATTAGTGTGTCTAACTGATAGTTGTTAAAATGTATTAGTGAGTCTGGACTTCGACCGTGTCTGCATGTCAAAAGTTTTGCTTATCATTTGGTGTCAAAAATTATTGCTTATCATCCTTAAAGTCTAGACACATCTTACTGCCTCTATTGCATAGATAGTGAATAGACAAAATTCATATCTTAGCGTATCTGATAATTCATATCTTCGTGTATCTGATAATTCATATCTTAGCGTATCTGTTTCTGTAGACTTTGCTTGAGAACTTCCGTAGATTCCTCCGTAACTTATGGGATTTTAGTATTATATATGCATATGTAAATTATGTATTGCAGGATACTAATCTACATCCTATAATATATTTCTTATCGAAAATATTTCATCTTATCGTACGAGATGAATCCCTTAACCAGTTCGAGTCCCTTAGATTACGATATCTATTCCGATAGTTATTTCGACAGCTATTCCGATATGGATTTCCACTCGAACTCCGAAAGTAGTGTAACCAGAATGGAGCAACCAATCAGCCATTCCCAATTCATCTGATGGGTTCGTAGTCGACTTAATCAATGGAGACGCGAAGAAGGCGATCCTTTTCACCAACCTAATTTACCCCTTGACGATGAACCTAAAGCACTTACATGCGAACCTGTCCGTAATACCATTTTCTCGCTCATTTCCAGAGTATCTCTTCATGATTATATTCTATCCATAATTCTAAACCTTATTCATTCGCTCGTTCCTACCGACAATCATCCCGGAGTAATAAGTCAACGAGCTTCGCACCCGAATTGTAGTCGTAAAAAGTATGGTGCAAAATGTACCAGCTTCAGCAACATTACCGGCATCAACAGTACCACCAACAACAACATCCACATCCCAAGCCTCAATATCACAATCTGTTCCACGAACATCAATATCATACACACCATGGATACCAAGGAGTACCAACAGTAATGAACGATGAAGTATTGATCCATAACTTCATTAATATTCTGCGAAGAATATGTGGATCCTAATAGTTTTAGAGATTACTTATTCTAGTTCAAACCAAAAATCAAATGAGTTTAATATCATATTGACTCGTTAAATCCATGATTACATCTGAAGAGAATATATATGTATATATATTTTCATAAAGATTGTGATTTAAAAGTTCTTTTGTACAAACGGTTAATGGTGAAAATATTTTAACGGGTAGGTAATACCCGAGGGATATTTAAGATTTCACATTAATAAGTTACATTGTACATTCTTCAAATCTGATTCAACAGTCATTTCCTATTCTACTTACATCTACAGATATATGAATCCGTTCACCATAGAATAACCATTTCCATTCAAATTTCATATTTGAATTTTGACCTATCAGAATCTAACAGGTGGCATAATGAAGAAAACATTGGACAAAATAAAATTTGCTAGAAACAAACAAATTAATTATGAGAAATTTTATTAAGAATCCACGCTAACAAAATCCTAGCTAACTGTTCCTAGCTAACTGTGGACAAATCAACTAAGGACTACCAACAGTGGACAATTAAAATGAATTAAAATATTGATTATAACATATGAAACTAAACAATACTTCAAGTTTGCCACTTGATTTTCATCTTAAACCTCATTTGTATCTTGATGATTACAATCTGTGTTCAAATCTTTCACAAATCTTGGAAACACCTCAATCAAGAGGATGAACCAACCGCACTTCATCTACGGAAGAAAAGATTGATAAGTATAGTTATGCATCAGAAAACTCTCGGAAACTGAGTAAACGTTTAACGCGTAGCTGTGCTAATCCCTTTAGCGTTGTTATTACCGAAAATAACTTTGCAATCCCTTTCCAAATTAGCCAATTTTGTCACAGCTCCAATAAGTCAACTTCGACTTTTCGTTCGAAACAACCTTATTATAATCTTGATATAACCACGTGCTCTTTTATTTTTACCGGGGAACCTTTTATATTCCACCATATTACCATCAGCATTTAATCATCTAAAAACACCATTCTTCTGAAACCACCTCGGATTGATAACCGACGATACAAATATGGCTGCATTAAATGCAGAGGAAACAGTAAAATTGTAGATGGCCTAAATGGCCAAGAGTTGATGATAAAGAATGGAGTGTTGGGAACGCTCAATAGAAAATTTGGTATTGAAAAACGGATTGAGCTAACCGTGAAGGAGACCAAGGACAAATACAAGGATCAAACCCTATATTCAAAGAATCCAGATAATTCTGGATCCGATAAAATCTTTAGAGAATATCTTGCTCTGAGGTCATGTTAAAATCTTGCGGAAAATTTTTCTTCATCAGCCTTCGAACTTAGAAATTCTAAAATATCATCAAAAATATCTTCGATATTTCCGAAGATATTTTAATAGCTACTCTTATCTGAAATCATCTATTTATTCGCAATATCTGCGTTACAACATAAAAGAAACTATTTTAGTTTCTAAATTCTGAAACCTTCAAGTTTAAAATATGAATGTTTTGAAGTAGTGTTAGGAACTGAAGCATGAGTTAGTATAATATAATGACACTTGATCAACGTGATTATATTACAGTAATTCATGCTGAGTTTCTAATGGGACGTGATGATTCACAGAACATACCGTCATCATGTGCCATTTACACGACTCTTACATTCTATCAAATCTTCGAACATAGTAAGAACATATCTTCTTATAGTTCTATCTTTTCCGGGATATTCTGGTAATTTGATAAATCAAGTTTGTGCCATTACGATTCCCTTCTTAGAATATTAACTATGTTCATTTCAAAACTCATCCTTACGAATTCTGGACCATTACTCGCTTTACTAGAGATCGAGAGGAGAATAAAAAGGCAAAGAGATTCGAAATATAAGGGAAGATATAAAACCCAACAACAACCCAGAAATTACAAACATTGTATATCGATGCGTATAGCAATATAAAGACATGGGAGGATGAAAAACACTATAACCCCAAGGTAATGTTAGAAGAAAATAACTTCCTCCGGTGGTATATGAAAAAGAAGAATGACAGATATAATAGTTAGGAGTATATCAAGAATCAGAATGAGATGGAGCATATTGACGAATGTTTTAAAATATGAATTGAGGGAGAAAGAATAGAAGGTGTGAGTTGTAAGGAAATGGAGAGGGTGGATTTATAATGAAATATCCGACAGAGCAATCGAAAAAGATTATTGCTTTTAAGCCATGAAGATCATAATTTCCTTAATCGCCGAAGAACCAAATCTTATTACGAATATTTTCTTTAAATCCCATGAATTCCGAAAATCAATCATAACTACGTCGTCGGTTAAAACGAATGTATCTACTCATTTCACTCTTTGGTGATAGCTTCACTTGTACTCTTCATAAAAAATCAAATGGTTTGTATCCATATCACTCAATGTTGATAAAACTCTATTTCTCAACTCATATTTATCATGAAAACATTCTTATTGTTATCCATGACGACCTCTATCAAATTTCGGGGACGAAATTTCTTTAACGGGTAGGTACTGTGATGACCCGGGAATTTCTGACCAAATTTAAACCTTAATCTTTATATGTTTCCGACACGATAAGCAAAGTCTGTAATATTGAGTCTTAAAAATTTTGAAACTGTTTATATTGATGCATTTGACCTTGACCACTCCCGACGATTCACGAATAATTGTTTGTAAATAAAAATACCTACATACATATAAATGTAAATACTTATAATAATTTAAAATTCATAAAATTATAAACTGAATATGTAAACTACGATATAAACGAATTTAGGGTAACATAAAAATGAATATATATGAATATGATATATAACTGATGATTATAAGTATATTGTAATATATAAAATATTAAATATATGCTATTATATGATATTTATTATTACATAATTAACAATATGTAATATTAATATATTCAAAATAACTACAAATTAAAAATATAGTTATTATAGTAATATTAGTATTACTTTCATTATTACCATTAATATCAATATCAGTATTAATAATATTCATGTCATTATTATTGTTATAATTTTAATTAAAAAGTTATGGTTATTAAATCTAAGATATAAAAAATAAAAATTAAAAAAATAAAAAAAAATTTATTACAAGGATGATTAAAGATAAAACTTTAATTAATGTTATGATTATTTATTATTATTATTATTACTAAAAATCATCATTTTTATTAGTATTATATTATCATATTATTAATTATCATTTATTAGTGCTAATTCTTTTATCGATAATATTATTAGTTATATTATTATTAGTAGTATTAATAGTATTAATATATTTTTAATTGTCAGATTCCAAGGTTTAGAATTTAAAACAAATATATAAACACATACATATATATATATATATATATATATATATATATATATATATATAAGTATATGTGGAAAGTACATATATATATATTTATGAAAACAGTATCATTACTTATTATTAATTATTATTTATTTGTTATTATTATGATTATTATTATTATTAATATAATTATATATATACTAAGTACTATATTATTCGCACATAGAAAAACAATCAGGAAAAAGAGATTGGGATGCAGTTGAACGTAACCATCACCTGTATATGATTCTTGTTTCTATCCTAATTTTGTTACACATCATTATCAGATAGTACGAATCAATTCATTCACAAATTACTTTATAATTTTTATATATTTATTTTATATTTCTGATTAATAATTTTTATCGTCAATCAGTTACAAGTCTGTTTCAATTGCTATATACGAATCAATTATGATCAGAATGACTGTTAAATCACGTACTCCCTCACATTATATATATACAAACTACTGTAACTCGAAATTTAGAAACCAAACACTCAAGAACACTAACGTGCCCTCTGTTCCAGTAACTTTTATCCAACAACTAGAATTCAATTCAAATTTCAAAATGTAAAAATGCTTTTTTGTTAGGAATAAATTATGTAAACTATCTGCAAAGTTTGAGGATTCAATTCCTTTTCTTGATTTTCAATTTTGGAGTCAAAGGGTTATGAACAAAAAGTCAAACGGGAGTTCATCGAGTAAATTGAAGTTTTTGAGATTGTTTCTGTGGAAATTGATGATTCATAGAGCTTCTATGAATCATTTACAACATAATTTATGTTATAAACTTTCTTTAAAACAGCCTTAGAAATCGAAATCAACTTTGAGTTTTATATTTTTTTCTCGATAAACAGTCAGGTCTGTTCCCTTATTTTTTTTTTATGAATTCGTTATCTATAAATACAAACAAATACAAATGGTTAATCACGTTCCTACTGAACAATTTTAATTCAAATCTTAAGCTGTTATTTGATAATGAACGAGTTGTTTGATCGACGGTTTAAATTGAAAGAGAAGATGGCAAGGACAGAAAAGGAATTCGGGTTAAATATTTTTTTGTTCTGTAATATTACAGAAAATGGGCGTAGCCCAACTGGTTTAAGTGTGTGTCGGGGAAGCGTGTGGTCTCGGGTTCGATCCCTGTTTGGTGCATTATTTTTTTAAAAGGGGCCTATTAAGGTAGTTTTTCTTTGTTTATTATTATTATTATTATTATTATTATTATTATTATTATTATTATTATTATTATTATTATTATTATTATTATTATTATTATTATTATTATTATTATTATTATTATTATTGTTATTGTTATTATTATTATTAGTATTATTATTAGTATGACTATAATTATTATGGTTATCCTTAGTATTATTATTATCATAATCATAATTATAAGTATTACAATTATTGTTATCATTAGTATAAAAAAAATGTCAATTATATTATTACTATTAATATAAATATTATGAATAAGATTATCATTAGTAGTAGATTTTATCATAAAATATTAATATTATTATAATTATTATTAATATTGATAGTATCATCATTTAGGATATTATTAGTAATATAATTATAATGAAAACTAATATTGTTTATTTTACTATTATTATAAACATCATTGATGTTAAAATTAATACGAAAAGTATCATTATTAACGTTATCATTACTATTATTAAAATTATCATTTTTAATAAAGTTATTATTAGTATTATTATTATTCTTAGTAAAACATTAATATCAAAACCATCATTTTTAAACAAATAAATATTTTGAATATAAAACATACTTAATACATATACTACAATTATATTAATAACCCATATAATTATATATAAAGCATATTAACCTTATAAAAACTTATATACAACAAAATTAGGTATTTTTCAGATATAGACATATTAATATAACTATATAAATATTAATTATTTTCAAATATATATATATAAACAAAATATATAAAATATAAGGATAAAAGATATGAAATTGTTCGATTACAAGTATATATATTAATGAATACACAAATGATATAGGTTCGTGAATCCGAGGCCAATCCAATACTTGTTCAATGTCGTTCTATGTATTTTTTACTACAAAATACATTAGGTGAGTTTCATTTGCTCCCTTTTTAAATGCTTTTGCAATATATATTTTTGGGATTGAGAATACATGCGCTGCTTTTATAAATGTTTGACGAGATAGACACAAGTACTTAAAACTATATTCTATGGCTGGATTATTAAACCGAATATGCCCCTTTTTAGTCTGGTAATCTAAGAATTAGGGAACAGACACCCTAATTGACGCGAATCCTAAAGATAGATCTATCGGGCCCAACAAGCCCCATCCAAAGTACCGGATGCTTTAGTACTTCGAAATTTATATCATGTCCGAAGGAGGATCCCGGAATGATGGGGATATTCTTATATGCATATTGTGAATATCGGTTACCAGGTGTTCAATCCATATGAATGATATTTTTGTCTCTATGCATGGGACGTATGTTCATCAAGATTATTATTAAGTCAATTATATTTGGATATATTATGAAATGGTATGCATGTCTGTCAACTGTCGATGTAATGAAAGTTTGTCTTTTAAAAACGAATGCCATCTTTGTAAAATGTATCATATAGAGGTCAAGTACCTCACGATGTAACCAACTATTGTGAATCGTTTATAATTGATATGGATTTTATCCAGATGGATTAGGACGGGTCATGAAAGTACGTACATATATATAAATACTCTGCTTATAAATTTTCATGACCATAGTTATGTTATTCATATCCCAATCAATATAAACTTTATAGTTATATACATACTTACTTATTCAATATCATATGACTTTAGTTCATAAACTTTTAATACTTAATATTAACGATAATCTTATTTGTAACTATAGTCGTAATAATAATAGTAATTGATCTAATTGATAAAAATTCTAATAATAACAATACTTATAAGGATGTTAATAATAATTATATTATTTATGATTATACTTAGGTTATTAATAATAATAGTCATAATCATAATAATAATAATAATAATAATAATAATAATAATAATAATAATAATAATAATAATAATAATACATGTATTAGTAATAATAAAAATGATAAAATTCATAATACTTATACATAAGGTAATAATAACTATAGTACTAATAATAACAATAATAATAATAACATAACAATAACAATAATAACAATAATGATACAAATAATAATAATAATAATAACAATAAAAAAATGAAAACTACCTCCAAAGTTTTTTTTAAAAAAAAAAGAATGCCCCGAACCGGGCTCGAACCCGTGACTTCTCGTTAACTGCCCCAACACCCAAACCATTCACGCTATTCTATTTTTCTGATTAACACACGACTCAATTATATTTGGCGCAGTTTTCTATTCTCTTTCTTTCTTCTTCTTCTTCGTTTCATTCCTCACAGACCAATGAATACCAATACAAATTGTAAAAAATGAATTATATGTAAAACTTTGAGTTTGTAAATATAACAACTTGAATTGTATTCTTTTGTTCAATAGACGAAAACAAAAACAAAAAAATTAAATAAAAATAAGGCTGTTGCTGTTCGTGGTTTTTAAAAAAAAAAATTCAAACATCAAACTCAAAATCTTGGACGTTTTAAACAAAACTTACAACACAAATTAAGTTTCAAATTACTCCAAAAATCTTTCTAAATCACCAATTTAACTTTAATTGAAACATGTATCTCAAATTTAATCAAAGACCACTCGTTTGACTTTTTAAAATAAAATTTTAACTTCAAAATTCGAATTTGATACGAGAAATTGGAGTTTCAAACTTTGCAGAAAGTTTGAATGAATCAATTCTAACAACTGTGCATTAACACTTTTTGAAGAACTTTACAAAATCGAATTTTTGATTATTGAGTTCAAGAACAGGGGTCGACATCTTAATTTTCTAATTTTTCTGATTAAAATTTGACCTACAGTGAATGATATATATATAATGGGATTGATTGTACGATATAGTAGTTAAATCCAATCATAATTGAATTGAGGTGGACGTATAACAAATTGGAGACATGAAAATATTAGATTTAGATGGATAGGACAGAAAAATAAATAAAATAAAAATAAAGAGAAATCAGATAGCGAGTTGCAACTGATTCGTACTAGTTTTCTGTTTTTGATTTCCAAATCAGTTTGTTTCTATCTGAATTGTTAACTAATAATTATAAATATTAGTAAATATACTAATAATAATAAAAGAATTAATCATAATATTAATAATATTAATATCAAATAATAAAGTATTAAATAAAATAATGAAAATAGAAAATAATAATAATAATAATATTACTAATCAAAATAATACTAATAATAATAATAATAGAAATAATAATAATGATAATAATATCACTAATACTAGTATTAATGATAATAAATAATGGTAATTATAATAATAAATACAAAAATGGTAATGATCATATTTGTAGTGACCCGAACTTTTCAATGTTTATATATATATTAAATGAAATTGTTATTTACATGATTAAGTGTTTCCAATATATTAAGCAATCAAACTTGTTAAGACTTGATTAATTGAAATAGGTTTTATATAGACAATTGACCACCCAAGTTGACCGGTGATTCACGAACGTTAAAACTTGTAAATACTATATGATGACATATATATGGTTATATATATAGTTAACATGATATTATGATAAGTAAACATATCATTAAGTATATTAATAATGAACTACATATGGTCATCTAGACGTCGTTCTTTCGACTGAAATGACTACCTTTACAAAAACGACTTGTAACTTATATTTCCAACTATAAACCTATACTTTTTATGTTTAGATTCATAAAATAGAATTCAATGTGAAACCATAGCAATTTGATTCACTCAAAACGGATTTAAAATGAAGAAGTTATGGGTAAAACAAGATTGGATAATTTTTCTTGTTGTAGCAACGTGAAAATTGGTAACAAATCTATATTAATCATATCCTAGCTAACTTATATTGTATTATACATGTATTCTAATATATTATGTATTCTTGGGATACCATAGACACGTATGCAAATGTTTTGACATATCAAATCGACCCATGTGTATTTATTATTTGGAACAACCATAGACACTCTATATGCAGTAATGTGGGAGTTAGCTATACAGGGTTGAGGTTGATTCCAAAAATATATATACTTTGAGTTGTGATCTAGCCTGAGACGTGTATACACTAGGTCGTGGATTGATTCAAGATAATATATATCAATTTTTTTCTGTACATCTAACGTTGGACAACTAGTTGTAGGTTACTAACGAGGACATCTGACTTAATAAACTTAAAACATCAAAATGTATTAAAAGTGTTGTAAATATATTTTGAATATACTTTGATATATATGTACATATTTGTTATAGGTTCGTGAATCGACCAGTGGCCAAGTCTTACTTCCCGACGAAGTAAAAATCTGTGAAAGTGAGTTATAGTCCCACTTTTAAAATCTAATATTTTTGGGATGAGAATACATGCAGGTTTTATAAATGATTTACAAAATAGACACAAGTACGTGAAACTACATTCTATGGTTGAATTATTGAAATCGAATATGCCCCTTTTTATTAAGTCTGGTAATCTAAGAATTAGGGAACAGACACCCTAATTGACGCGAATCCTAAAGATAGATCTATTGGGCCTAACAAACCCCATCCAAAGTACTGGATGCTTTAGTACTTCGAAATTTATATCATATCCGAAGGGTGTCCCGAAATGATGGGGATATTCTTATATATGCATCTTGTTAATGTCGGTTACCAGGTGTTCACCATATGAATGATTTTTATCTCTATGTATGGGATGTATATTGAAATATGAAATCTTGTGGTCTATTGTTACGATTTGATATATATAGGTTAAACCTATAACTCACCAACATTTTTGTTGACGTTTAAAGCATGTTTATTCTCAGGTGAATATTAAGAGCTTCCGCTGTTGCATACTAAAATAAGGACAAGATTTGGAGTCCATGTTTGTATGATATTATGTAAAAACTGCATTCAGGAAACATATGTCGATGTAATATATTTCTATTGTAAACCATTATGTAATGGTCGTGTGTAAACAGTATATTTTAGATTATCATTATTTGATAATCTACGTAATGCTTTTGAATCCTTTATTGATAAAATAAAGGTTATGGTTGTTTTAAAAATGAATACAGTCTTTGAAAAACATCTCATATAGAGGTCAAAACCTCGCAACGAAATCAATTAATATGGAACGTTTATAATCAATATGAACGAGATATTTCAGTTGGTATCCGAGCGTTGGTCTTAGAGAACCAGAGTTTTGCATTAGTGTGTCTTATCGAGTTTGTTAGGATGCATTAGTGAGTCTGGACTTCGACCGTGTTTACTTGAAAAATGATTGCTTAACAAATTTTGTTGGAAACTATATATTTTTAACATGTGAATATTATGTGATATATTAATCTCTTAACGCGTTTGATATTATGTGATAGATGTCTACCTCTAGAAAAAGTCCCATTGACTCACCTAATAATAATGAAGAGTCAAATGTAAATTGGAATGATTCGAGGACTGATTCACAAGTTCCCGAAGAGGAACCGGAAGAAGAGTCGGAACCGGAAGAAGAATCGGAACCGGAAAAAGAATCGAAACCGGAAGAAGAAATAGAACCAGTGGGGGAAATAATAAAACGGTTAAGTAGAAGAAAATCCTCAACCAACCGACCAAAGTTAATTATGGTCAATGGTGTTTCCGCCAAGGAAGCAAAGTATTGGTAGGATTACCAATTCTCCGATGAATCGGATCCCGACAAGGATTTCGATGATTTTATAGAAATTACCCCAACACAATTTAATAAGGCAAAAGAGAAAAATAAGGGAAAGGGCATAAAAATAGAGAAATTTGATTTCAAACCCGATGAACTTTATATGTATCGTCAACACCCGTATTTCTTAAGTTGTGACAATAACCCGGGAACCTCTAAACCACCAGGTTTTTCTAAACCAATGTGGAAAACGACGGCTCGTATTAGGGGAACATCATACATCCCTAGAAACTTGGCAAAACGAACCAAAACTGAAGAAGAAGAAACAAGCAAGTCGGAATAAGATAGTTGTATTCGTGTGGTGTAATATATGTAATATAGTGTGCTTATGCTTTATGATATATGTAAAAATTGCTTGTATTAATAAGTATTTTTTTTTATGAATCTAACTCTTGTCTATTTTACAGTATAAAAACACAAAATGGATAGACAACCCAATATTTTAAGAGACCTACCCGGAGACATGATTGATGAAATCTTGTCTAGAGTCGGTCAGAATTTCTCGGCACAGCTATTTAAGGCGAGATCAGTTTGTAAGACATTCGAAGAACATTCCAAGAATGCCTTGATTTATAAAAGGCTTTCGTTCGAAAGATGGGGGATATCACATTGGGAAATCTATAAGTTACGATGTGTTTACTTTGACGCATATATTGCGGGGAACCCAAATGCTATTTTACGCAACGGGTTAAGAAATTATTTTGACTCAATATATCCGAATATAGGACTTCGTGATTTAGAAAAAGTGGCTAACATGCAACATAAAGAAGCATGTTATGCTTACGGGTTAGTAATGTTCGCTTCTCACCAAAGTGAGAACAAGAACATCGGGCTACAACTATTAAATAAAACGTTCCCACAAGTGACGGAGTCGGTAATTGGGGTAAGAAATGAGGTATTTAGGTTATTATGAGACTGTTGGTCATTACGTAACCTTCATACTTTTGATGACGTTACAACACATTGTCTTACTATCGGTCACAATGGTTATGTTCCACAAAACCAAGGATGGGAAGTGGTATTAGTAAAACCAGAATGCATGACTTGTTTCTGGACGTATGAATTACGTGTCTTTATTGTCTTTGCTGAACGCCTTATTTATTAACTAGAATTATCTTCGCAACTACTTTGTATCAAAGTTTTATGTGCTATATTTCATGCTATATGTAAAAAAAAGCGGTATTGTAAGTTTGCAAGTTATTGTATAAAGGTTTGAATATGATTTTTTTTTTTTTTTTTTTTTTTTGTGATTAGTTTTTCATATAGAATTGTAGTAGTTGAAATGGTATGTTAGCTACTAAGTATGAACTTAACGGGTAGGTACTACCCGAATTAAAGAGTATAAAACGCTAATATGAAGAAAGAGCTTTTATAAATAAGTTCATATTGCGCTACGAAATACTATTGACTACTCTTGATATTCTATATGATTAACTCGTTTCATTTGACTATTTTGAAGGAAATGGCACCGACTACTCGACACACCTTGAATATGAGCGAAGAGGAATTTCGTGCCTTTCTTGCTTCAAACATAGCCGCAGTACAGGCTGCGTTACATACCAACAATAACCTTGGATCTAGCAGTACAGGAAATCGTGTAGGATGCACCTACAAAGAATTCACTGCCTGCAAACCTTTGGAATTTGATGGAATCGAAGGACCGATCGGATTGAAACTGTGGACCGAGAAGGTCGAATCGGTGTTTGCCATAAGTAAGTGTACTGAAGAGGATAAAGTAAAGTACACTATGCATACCTTCACAGGTTCTGCGTTAACATGGTGGAATACCTATCTAGAGCAAGTGGGACAAGATGATGCTTACGCACTACCGTGGTCAGCATTTAAGCACTTGATGAATGAGAAGTACCGTCCCAGAACCGAGGTCAATAAGCTCAAGACAGAACTTAGAGGGTTACGAACCGAAGGATTTGATATTACCACGTACGAAAGACGATTCACAGAATTATGCCTATTGTGTCCGGGAGCGTTCGAAGATGAGGAAGAGAAGATCAACGCGTTTGTGAAAGGATTACCGAAAAGAATCCAAGAAGATATAAGTTCACACGAGCCCGCCTCCATACAATAGGCATGTAGAATGGCTCACAAACTAGTGAACCAGATAGAAGAAAGAATTAAAGAACAGACTGCTGAAGAGGCCAATGTGAAGCAAGTCAAAAGAAAGTGGGAGGAAAACGGTGATAAGAATCACCAATGCAACAACAACAGCAATTACGACAATAATCACAACAACTATCCCAACAATCGCAACATCAATCGCAACTACAACAAACGGCCCAACAACAACAACAACAACAACAACAACAACAACAATAACAACAACAACAACATCAACTACAACAATCATCCCAAAAACAATAATAACCGCAACAACAACAACAATCAGAAGCAGTTATGCCAAAGGTGTGAAAAGTATCACTCGGGGTTCTGCACCAAATTTTGCAACAAGTGTAAAAGAAATGGTAATAGCACGGCGAAGTGTGAGGTCTATGGACCAGGGGTTAACAGAACGAAAGGAACAAATGGTGTCGGAACGAGTAATGGCGGAGCAAGTAGTGTCGGAGCAAGTTATGCCAATGTAGTTTGTTATAAATGTGGAAAACCGGGCCACATTATTAGAAATTGCCCGAACCAGGAGAACACAAATGGACAAGGCCGTGGAAGAGTTTTCAATATAAATGCGGCAGAGGCACAGGAAGACCCGGAGCTTGTTACGGGTACATTTCTTATTGACAATAAATCTGCTTACGTTTTATTTGATTCGGGTGCGGATAGAAGCTATATGAGTAGAGATTTTTGTGCTAAATTAAGTTGTCCATTGACGCCTTTGGATAGTAAATTTTTACTCGAATTAGCAAATGGTAAATTAATTTCAGCAGATAATATATGTCGGAATTGAGAAATTAAACTGGTTAGCGAAACATTTAAGATTGACTTGATACCAGTAGAGTTAGGGAGTTTGATATGATAATCGGTATGGACTGGTTGAAAGAAGTGAAAGCAGAGATCGTTTGTTACAAAAATGCAATTCGCATTATACGAGAAAAAGGAAAACCCTTAATGGTGTACGGAGAAAAGGACAACACGAAGCTACATCTTATTAGTAATTTGAAGGCACAAAAACTAATAAGAAAAGATTGCTATACTGTTCTAGCACACGTCGAGAAAGTACAAACTGAAGAAAAGAGCATCAATGATGTTCCCGTCGCAAAAGAATTCCCCGATGTATTTCCGAAAGAATTACCGGGATTACCCCCACATCGATCCGTTGAATTTCAAATAGATCTTGTACCAGGAGCTGCACCAATAGCTCGTGCTCCTTACAGACTTTCACCCAGCGAGATGAAAGAACTGCAAAGCCAATTACAAGAACTTTTAGAGCATGGTTTCATTCGACCAAGCACATCACCGTGGGGAGCTCCTGTTTTGTTTGTCAAGATGAAAGATGGAACATTCAGGTTGTGTATCGACTACCGAGAGTTGAACAAACTTACCATCAAGAACCGCTACCCACTACCGAGAATCGACGACTTATTTGATCAACTACAAGGCTCGTCTGTTTATTCAAAGATTGACTTACGTTCCGGGTATCATCAAATGCTGGTGAAAGAAGATGATATTCTAAAGACTGCTTTCAGAACACGTTACGGTCATTACGAGTTTATGGTCATGCCGTTTGGTTTAACTAATGCACCAGCTGTGTTCATGGACCTTATGAACCGAGTGTGTGGACCATACCTTGACAAGTTTGTCATTGTTTTCATTGATGACATACTTATTTACTCAAAGAATGACCAAGAACACAATGAACATTTGAGAAAGGTGTTAGAAGTATTGAGGAAGGAAGAATTGTACGCTAAGTTTTCAAAGTGTGCATTTTGGTTGGAAGAAGTTCAATTCCTCGGTCACATAGTGAACAAAGAAGGTATTAAGGTGGATCCGGCAAAGATAGAAACTGTTGAAAAGTGGGAAACCCCAAAAACTCCGAAACACATACGCCAGTTTTTAGGACTAGCTGGTTACTACAGAAGGTTCATCCAAGACTTTTCCAGAATAGCAAAACCCTTGACTGCATTAATGCATAAAGGGAAGAAATTTGAATGGAAGGATGAACAAGAGAAAGCGTTACAGTTATTGAAGAAAAAGCTAACTACGGCACCTATATTGTCATTGCCTGAAGGGAATGATGATTTTGTGATTTATTGTGACGCATCGAAGCAAGGTCTCAGTTGTGTATTAATGCAACGAACGAAGGTGATTGCTTATGCGTCTAGACAATTGAAGATTCACGAACAAAATTATACGACGCATGATTTGGAATTAGGCACGGTTGTTTTTGCATTAAAGACTTGGAGGCACTACTTATATGGGGTGAAAAGTATTATATATACCGACCACAAAAGTCTTCAACACATATTTAATCAGAAACAACTGAATATAAGGCAGCGTAGGTGGATTGAATTGTTGAATGATTACGACTTTGAGATTCGTTACCACCCGGGGAAGGCAAATGTGGTAGCCGACGCCTTGAGCAAATAGGGACAGAGAACCTATTCCAGTAAAATCTATGAATATAATGATTCACAATAACCTTACTACTCAAATAAAGGAGGAGCAACAAGGAGTTTTAAAAGAGAGAAATTTAAAGGATGAAATACCCAAAGGATCAGAGAAGCATCTTAATATCCGGGAAGACGAAACCCGGTATAGGTCTGAAAGGATTTGGGTACCAAAATTTGGAGATATGAGAGAAATGGTACTTAGAGAAGCTCATAAAACCAGATACTCAATACATCCTGGAACGGGGAAGATGTACAAGGATCTCAAGAAACATTTTTGGTGGCCGGGTATGAAAGCCGATGTTGCTAAATACGTAGGAGAATGTTTGACGTGTTCTAAGGTCAAAGCTGAGCATCAGAAACCATCAGGTCTACTTCAACAACCCGAAATCCCGGAATGGAAATGGGAAAACATTACCATGGATTTCATCACTAAATTGCCAAGGACTGCAAGTGGTTTTGATACTATTTGGGTAATAGTTGATCGTCTCACCAAATCAGCACACTTCCTGCCAATAAGAGAAGATGACAAGATGGAGAAGTTAGCACGACTGTATTTGAAGGAAGTCGTCTCCAGACTTGGAATACCAATCTCTATTATCTTTGATAGGGATGGCAGATTTATTTCAAGATTCTGGCAGACATTACAGCAAGCATTAGGAACTCGTCTAGACATGAGTACTGCCTATCATCCACAAACTGATGGGCAGAGCGAAAGGACGATACAAACGCTTGAAGACATGCTACGAGCATGTGTTATTGATTTCAGAAACAGTTGGGATCGACATCTACCGTTAGCAGAATTTTCCTACAACAACAGCTACCATTCAAGCATTGAGATGGCGCCGTTTGAAGCACTTTATGGTAGAAAGTACAGGTCTCCGATTTGTTGGAGTGAAGTGGGGGATAGACAGATTACGGGTCCGGAGATAATACAAGAAACTACTGAGAAGATCATCCAAATTCAACAACGGTTGAAAACCGCCCAAAGTCGACAAAAGAGCTACGCTGACATTTAAAGAAAAGATATAGAATTTGAAATTGGAGAGATGGTCATGCTTAAAGTTGCACCTTGGAAAGGTGTTGTTCGATTTGGTAAATGAGGGAAATTAAATCCAAGGTATATCGGACCATTCAAGATTATTGATCGTGTCGGACCAGTAGCTTACCGAGTTGAGTTACCTCAACAACTCGCTGCTGTACATAACACTTTCCACGTCTCGAATTTGAAGAAATATTTTGCTAAAGAAGATCTCACTATTCCGTTAGATGAAATCCAAATCAACGAAAAACTTCAATTCATCGAAGAACCCGTCGAAATAATGGATCGTGAGGTTAAAAGACTTAAGCAAAGCAAGATACCAATTGTTAAGGTTCGATGGAATGCTCGTAGAGGACCCGAGTTCACGTGGGAATAAGAAGATCAGATGAAGAAGAAATACCCGCATTTATTTCCAGAAGATACGTCAATACCTCCAACTGCTTAAAATTTCGGGACGAAATTTATTTAACTGGTAGGTACTGTAGTGACCCGAACTTTTCTGTGTTTATATATATATTAAATGAAATTGTTATTTACATGATTAAGTGTTTCCAATATATTAAGCAATCAAACTTGTTAAGACTTGATTAATTGAAATAGGTTTCATATAGACAATTGACCACCCAAGTTGACCGGTGATTCACGAACGTTAAACTTGTAAAAACTATATGATGACATATATATGGTTATATATATAGTTAACATGATATTATGATAAGTAAACATATCATTTAGTATATTAATAATGAACTACATATGTAAAAACAAGACTACTAACTTAATGATTTTGAAATGAGACATATATGTAACGATTATCGTTGTAACGACATTTAATGTATATATATATATATATATATATATATATATATATATATATATATATATATATATATATATATCATATTAATAGATATTCGTACATCATAATATCATGATAATATAATAATTTAAAGTCTCATTTGATATTATAAACATTGGGTTAACAACATTTAACAAGATCGTTAACCTAAAGGTTTCAAAACAACACTTACATGTAACGACTAACGATGACTTAACGACTCAGTTAAAATGTATATACATGTAGTGTTTTAATATGTATTCATACACTTTTGAAAGACTTCAAGACACTTATCAAAATACTTCTACTTAACAAAAATGCTTACAATTACATCCTCGTTCAGTTTCATCAACAATTCTACTCGTATGCACCCGTATTCGTACTCGTACAATACACACCTTTTAGATGTATGTACTATTGGTATATACACTCCAATGATCAGCTCTTAGCAGCCCATGTGAGTCACCTAACATATGTGGGAACCATCATTTGGCAACTAGCATGAAATATCTCATAAAATTATAAAAATATGAGTAATCATTCATGACTTATTTACATGAAAAAAAAATTACATATCCTTTATATCTAATCCATACACCAACGACCAAAAACACCTACAAACACTTTCATTCTTCAATTTTCTTCATCTAATTGATCTCTCTCAAGTTCTATCTTCAAGTTCTAAGTGTTCTTCATAAATTCTACAAGTTCTAGTTTCATAAAATCAAGAATACTTCCAATCTTGTAGAGTGATCATCCAACCTCAAGAAATCTTTCTTATTTACAGTAAGATATCTTTCTAATACAAGGTAATACTCATATTCAAACTTTGATTCAATTTCTATAACTATAACAATCTTATTTCGAGTGAAAATCTTACTTGAACTGTTTTCGTGTCATGATTCTGCTTCAAGAACTTTCAAGCCATCCAAGGATCCTTTGAAGCTAGATCCATTTTTCTCATTTCCAGTAGATTTATCCAGAAAACTTGAGGTAGTAATGATGTTCATAACATCATTCGATTCATACATATAAAGCTATCTTATTCGAAGGTTTAAACTTGTAATCACTAGAACATAGTTTAGTTAATTCTAAACTTGTTCACAAACAAAAGTTAATCCTTCTAACTTGACTTTTAAAATCAACTAAACACATGTTCTATATCTATATGATATGCTAACTTAATGATTTAAAACCTGGAAACACGAAAAACACCGTAAAACCGGATTTACGCCGTCGTAGTAACACCGCTGGCTGTTTTGGGTTAGTTAATTAAAAACTATGATAAACTTTGATTTAAAAGTTGTTCTTCTGGGAAAATGATTTTTCTTATGAACATGAAACTATATCCAAAAATCATGGTTAAACTCAAAGTGGAAGTATGTTTTCTAAAATGGTCATCTAGACGTCGTTCTTTCGACTGAAATAACTACCTTTACAAAAACGACTTGTAACTTATATTTCCGACTATAAACCTATACTTTTTCTATTTAGATTCATAAAATAAAGTTCAATATGAAACCATAGCAATTTGATTCACTCAAAACGGATTTAAAATGAAGAAGTTATGGGTAAAACAAGATTGGATAATTTTTCTTGTTGTAGCAACGTGAAAATTGGTAACAAATCTATATTAATCATATCCTTGCTAACTTATATTGTATTATACATGTATTCTAATATATTATGTAATCTTGGGATACCATAGACACGTATGCAAATGTTTTGACATATCATATCGACCCATGTGTATATATTATTTGGAACAACCATAGACACTCTATATGCAGTAATGTGGGAGTTAGCTATACAGGGTTGAGGTTGATTCTAAAAATATATATACTTTGAGTTGTGATCTAGCCTGAGACGTGTATACACTGGGTCTGGATTGATTCAAGATAATATATATCAATTTTTTTTCTGTACATCTAACGTTGGATAACTAGTTGTAGGTTACTAACGAGGATAGCTGACTTAATAAACTTAAAACATCAAAATGTATTAAAAGTGTTGTAAATATATTTTGAATATACTTTGATATATATGTACATATTTTTTATAGGTTCGTGAATCGACCAGTGGCCAAGTCTTACTTCCCGACGAAGTAAAAATCTGTGTAAGTGAGTTATAGTCCCACTTTTAAAATCTATTATTTTTGGGATGAGAATACATGCAGGTTTTATAAATGATTTACAAAATAGACACAAGTACGTGAAACTACATTCTATGGTTGAATTATCGAAATCGAATATGCCCCTTTTTATTAAGTCTGGTAATCTAAGAATTAGGGAACAGACACCTTAATTGACGCGAATCCTAAAGATAGATCTATTGGGCCTAACAAACCCCATCCAAAGTACCGGATGCTTTAGTACTTTGAAATTTATATCATATCCGAAGGGTGTCCCGGAATGATGGGGATATTCTTATATATGCATCTTGTTAATGTCGGTTACCAGGTGTTCACCATATGAATGATTTTTATCTCTATGTATGGGATGTATATTGAAATATGAAATCTTGTGGTCTATTGTTATGATTTGATATATATAGGTTAAACCTATAACTCACCAACATTTTTGTTGACGTTTAAAGCATGTTTATTCTCAGGTGAATATTAAGAGCTTCCGCTGTTGCATACTAAAATAAGGAGAAGATTTGGAGTCCATGTTTGTATGATATTATGTAAAAACTGCATTCAAGAAACATATGTCGATGTAATATATTTCTATTGTAAACCATTATGTAATGGTCGTGTGTAAACAGTATATTTTAGATTATCATTATTTGATAATCTAGGTAATGCTTTTAAAACCTTTATTGATAAAATAAAGGTTATGGTTGTTTTAAAAATGAATGCAGTCTTTGAAAAACGTCTCATATAGAGGTCAAAACCTCGCAACAAAATCAATTAATATGAGACGTTTATAATCAATATGAACGGGACATTTCAATATTATTAATGATAATAATGAAAATTATGTTTTTTAATGATAGTACCTAATAATATTACTAATAATCACAAGTTACATGTTTCATTTTTCATATCTATCTAATATATACCTTAATAATACAAATAATAATACTGATATTAATATTAGTACTAATGAGAGTAATACTAATAATGTTGATACAACAAATTATGCTTATCAAATCTCATATTCTTATTTTAATAATGTTAATAATACTGGTATTAATATTAATAATGAAAGTAATATTCATTAATATAAGAACTATATTATAATTTGTAATTAAATTTAATATATTAATAATATATCCTGCATATTTTATATTTATATATTTTATATATATTACATACAATATTAGTTATGTATAGAAATTATATTTATATATAAATATTCATTTTAATAGTAACTTTGTTATTATTTTACATTTTAAATTCTAATTATTTTATTATTTCCAATTATTATATATATTCTTACATTTATATACATATATGTATTTATTTATAAATAATAGTTCGTGAATCGTCGGAAACAGTCAAAGGGTAAAAACACTTCAAAATATTTGAGATTTAACATTACAGACTTTGCTTATCATGTTGGAAGCATATAAAGATCAAGTTTAAATTTGGTCAAAAATTTTCGAGTCGTCACAGTTCTAGCATCGCGAATCCGTTTAATATGTTTCTTCATTGAACTGTTAATAATGAGATCATTTAATTTCGTATCAACAACGGGGTTCTTTGTTATCAGGTCATCATTAGGTGTTACTTCAGCTTCCCCACACTTAGGCATTTTATTATTGCTAAGCACTACCTTTAGAGTTGGTAAAACAATATGCTTCTCATCGATCATTTTTATTGGTTCAACGGATTTGGTTGGGGAGATTTAGACTTTCGAATCACAAAGGTGATTGATTTTTTTCACCATTACTAAGTGTCATTCTACCTTCTCTTACATCAAATAACGCCCCGGTGGACACTAAGAATGGTTGACCTAAAATTAGAGGAATGTTTGAGTCCTCTTCTATGTCAATGACAATAAATTCGACTAGAAATGTTAAATTACCCACTTGAACGGGTAGGTTGTCAGTAATTCCAACTGGGTGCTTAATGGTTTGATCAAGGAGTCGAACACTCATTTTCGTTAGACTTAGCTCACCTACTCCTAATCTCTTATATAATGAAAGAGGCATAACACTTACACTTGCACCTAAATCTGCTAGTGCATCATACCTGACACAATCACTAAGTAGACAAGGAACAATAAATTCACCCGGATCCCCCAACCTGGGTGGAGGTTTTAGTGGAACTGTCTTCACCGGGTTTACTTTTACGGTTTTTGTTTCTTACGCTTTCTTATTCTTCTTCTTCTTTCCAGAGGTATCACAAACTTTATTACCTATCACTTGCTCATACTCAACTCCTTTTCTTGGAAATGGGATGGGTGGTCTGTATGGTGCCACCACTGGCTTTACATACTCGGGTGGTGGTGGTGCTGTTGTAACTTCTTCATTGTTACTCACATCGAAAACCTTCCCATCTTCTGATGATGGTTTTTCAGAATTTGTTGACACCGTATTAACATTCTCATTTTGAGGATTTAGTTCAGTATTACTCGGTAGCTTTCCTTGTTCCCTCTCACTCATCATGCTAGCAAGAGTACCTACTTGTTTTTCTAGATTCAGAATGGAAGCTTGTTGAGTTCTAAATGACTGATCAAACTCTCATTTGTTTGGGTTTGAGATGTAATAAATTGTGTTTGAGATTCCATTAACTTTGCCATCATTTCTTCCAAATTTGGCTTTTTCTCTTCGGTTTGTTGGGTGGTTTATATAAGCCAGGTCTTTGTTGATTGAAAGTGTTGTTTTGAGTTGGTTGGTTATTCAGACTCTGTTGGTTATACGAGTTATTGTTGGGTCCATTTAGATTGTAAAGAATGTTTTGATTTCTATTGAAGTTTGGCCTTGGCGGTTGATAATTATTTTGATAATTATTTCTCGGCCTTTGGTTCATGTAGGAAACATTCTCATGTTGTTCCATCGTTTGCTCAATGTGACAATCTTTCGTTAAGTGTGGTCCACTGCATTGCTCACAACTAATTCGTATTGCGTGAATATCTTTATTTATCTTTTCCATTCATCTTTCGAAAGCATCTATTTTAGTGGAAACGGAATCAAAGTCATGGCTAGAATCGGCTCTAGCCGCTTTAGATGAACGAAAAATATCTTATTCCTGGTGCCACTCATGCGAGTGGGAAGCTGTGTTATCAATAATCTTGTGAGCTTCAGTTGCAGTTTTCTTCATAATGGAACCACCAGCTGCTGTGTCGATGTCTTTTAGTGTAGCAACGTCGACACCTTAGTAGAATATTTGAACTATTTGATAAGTGTCTAAACCTTGCTGTGGACATCCTCTTAACAACTTTCCGAATCTTGTCCACGCCTCATATAATGTTTCATTTGGCTTTTGTGCGAACGTAACAATTTCTCCTTGAAGTCTTACGACTTTAGATGCCGGAAAGAATCTTTTAAGAAAATTTTCAACTAAAACATCCCATGTGTCAATCGCTCCTTCAGGTAACGATTCTAACCAATCTTTGGCTTCTCCCTTTAAAGTCCAGGGAAACAACATTAGGTAGATCTGTTCATTCTCAACTTCTCTAATTTTGAATAGAGTACAGATCCTATTAAAGGTTCGAAGATATTCGTTTCGATCTTCTTTTGGCGTACCACTATATTGGCATTGATTAGTTACCATGTGTAGGATTTGTTCTTTGATTTCATAATCTGGCACATTAATATCTGGTTGAGTAATTGCGTGACCTTGGCCAGTGAGTTTAGCTCTCATTCGGTCTTCCATTCTTAGAGGTTCCGGATTTTTCATGATTGAATTTGTCGAATCTGAATCACTCGAGGAATCTGATTTAATGGTTTCTTCCTCGACAATCTCTGGTTGAATGATTTGTGTTTCAGGAGGAATGATTAGTGGTTCAGGATCTCTGATTTGTCCTTGAATATCCTCCGGGTTCACAATTGTGAGGCCGGGTTCAAAAAATGGATTATCTGAAATTTGAATTGGAGTACTTGATTGACTAGATGACGATTCTAAAGAAAAATCAACGGCGACAATATTAGCTAGATGTCTTGATCGAGTTACAGGAGGTGAACGTATGAAAGGTGGTGAACGTTTTGCTCGGTGCATTCACTGAATATCCTATTAGTTATAAAGATAAAAATTATATAAGTTATCAAATTAATAGACTTTTCTGATTTTACCCACGTTTCGAATAACCAATAGATGCAGCAGGTAGCCAGGACCCTTTAAATCGGAAGCCCACAACTCGCCACTAACAAATCCAACTATTACTACGAACCAGAAAATTTTGGATGTCTATCAATTTAACCGCTTAAAATAATTTTTCGTCGAAATTTAAAGAAAATAAAAAGTCTATGTCCTAAAAACTAGAGCGTCGAGAAATAAGAAAGAAAAAGAGTGCGTCGAAAAAAAAGTCGAAAAATAAAAGGTCGAAAAATAAAAATAAGAAAATAAAGCGTCGAAACTTAAAAGTCTAAAAACTAAATATTAAAAGTTGCGTCTAAAGGAATTAAAACTTAAAGGAATTCTATATCCAAAACGACAGTTACTTAATTGGGCACTAAAATCTATAAAATATTAAAGCGATAAGAGACGTCGTAAAATTCTAAAGCACTTAAATCTTAATCTAAAGAAAGAGCACTTAAGGGATTTTACGGTAAAACCTAGAAATTTAGAAATATAAAATAACTACGGCAAAAACTAAGTTTAAAACTAATTACGAACTATAAAAATACAAATTACGAATTAAACGATTAAAAAGATACGAAATATAAAAATAAAACTTAAAGTTATAAAAGTACAATTTTTATAAATATATTATTTTTATATTATTATTTTATAAAAGTATTAATTTTATAAGTAATAAAACTAATTAATACTTAAAAATACAAATTTAATTAAACTAAAACTAATTAATATTAAATATTAACCCTAATTACTAATAATAATAATTAAATCTTAACCTAAAAGATTAAAAAATTATTTAACTCTAATTTGGTATTAAATGCGTACTAGGTTGGCCTGTCACAGCAGCTCCACGAGTGCGGATTTCTGCTGCCTAAAATCTCCGCGAGTGCGGATGATGCAGATTCAAATGATGGCAGGTTCAAATTCGTGTAGGTTCAGTTTTTTTTTTAATTTATAGAAAATATAATAAAACTTATATATATAAAAAATATATATTACTTATTAGCTTTTATAAATATGAACCTTTTTTATTTTAAACACTTAAAAATATAGATATATATTTTTTTCTTTTTTTATGTTTTTATATATTTTTTTAAATATTTAAAACTTATAAAAATATATTTTTACAAAAATAGCTTAAAACTTTAATAAAAATCTTTTTTTTATATATAGCGTTTCGCTAGTTCCCCGGCAGCGGCGCCAAAAATACTTGATGTGTGCGAGGTAGTATACGAAATAGTTATATTTTTATTGCGAAATACTATTAAATATGATACAATTTTACACAAGTTATTTATTTATTTATAGAGTGGATATACCTAAACCTTGCTACAACACTATAGGGAGTGTACCTAATCGTAAAGTAGTGTAGTTTTTAGTAAGCCCGGTTCGTTCCGTAGGGAGCTAGCTGAGTTTAACGCTATATTTATTTTAAACTATATTTGTATCAATATATATATAAGTAATATTATTATTATTATTATTATAAAAGGGGGGGGGGGGGTTTTACCGTTTAATGACCGGTTTATCGATTTTAAATAAAGCGTAAAGATAAATAACGATAATATAAATGACAGAATTTAAATTACGATAAAGTAAATTGCAGTAATTAAAATGACAGTAAATAAAGGTACGATGAAATATGAAATAAAAGTATTATGCTTATTTAAACTTCCGTAATCATGATGTTTGACGTTTTGATTTTAATTAATTGTTACCCGAGTTAATTGTCCTTTGTCCTGGATTATTTGATACCTATTTGGTTTTTGTCCATAATAGTCCATCGGTCATAATTATAAAATGCTCGTCAAATTAACCTTATTCCCGAAGTCAAATATTCCAACTAATTAGGGATTCGAACTGTAACAAAGTTTTAATACTTTGTTAATAATTACACTAGGTTATCGACTGCGTGTAATCCAAGGTTTTAATACTTTGTTAACAATTACACCAATTACCCTTGTATGTATTCCACCCCTGTTTTAATAAGATATGAACATTAATTTACCCACTTGATCAATTTGAATAATCAATTACCCAACCCGAATAATTAATTAAATGATCGTAAAAGATGTCGTATAAACGTCACTAAATAGGACATGCATAATCATTTTAATAATTATTAGATTAACTAATTTGAAGATAGGTTCGACAGATTCCAATGAGTTGTCATTCGATTAGACTATACCCCCTACCTATTAATAGTCAATAGTCCAATGTCCACAAGTGTCGGTCTTTTGTCCAAACCCGAATTATGGTACAAAATCCAATAACCCCGTCTTTAATATTTAGTCTAACATCATGATTACTTCGGCTCAAATAAGCATAATAATAACTTAGTTACGAGACATTAATTTAAAGAGGAAGAACATAACTTACAATGAGTATTAATCGCGTAGTGTTACACGGACATAATTTTGACTTACAAATTTAAAACATTCGCCAACTATAACCTTATTATTATTAAACTTTAAATTAAAATTAAAATTAAAATTATATATATATATATATATATATATATATATATATATATATATATATATATATATATATATATATATATATATATATATATATATATATATATATATATACGTAGATAGAAAGAAGGAAAAGCATGATTGAAATCGAAAAGAATGCGCGGCCTTTTATTGGCCCATTTTGAACTGTACAGCTCCGCGAGTGTGGAGGTTTTATGCTTTACAGCTCCGCGAGTACGGAGATATGGATTCCAGCTCACCATAGTGATTTAAACGTGGGCTGCTTATAAATATAATATATAATAATATATATAATTAATTATATATTATATTATATTCTTGTGCATAGTTGACTTATAATTTTTGGTCCGTTGCGTCGCGTGCTGAAAGTTGGTTCATGTCTCGGTTCTGGATTTTCGAACGCCTTTTCGTATAATTTAATATCTTGTACTTTGCTTTTTGTGGCTTGTACTCTTGTAATTTCTAGACGTTTCTCATCAATAATTTGAACCACTTGGATTGTACTTTGTACTTTTTAGCTTTTTTGTCGATTGCGTCTTCAAATCGTCAATTCTGTCTTTTGTCTTCACCTTTTATTATTTAAATGAATATTACTTGGAAATAGAACAATTACAACTAAAAGCTTGTCTTTCTAGAAGGATAATGCTAGGAAATATATGTTCGTTTTTTGCATTATCAGTGTAGTAATAGGATCCCTATAAACGTCACTGAATAAGGAAAATTACTAACACCTATTAATCAATGGAACTAGGTAGTTGAAAATATGTATAACAGATTCTAAGGAATTGATCGTTCTCCTAGACAACTATACATATCAATTAAGCTATCCCGAAAGTATCTACAAGATTCGTTCTTACATTCCTATATAGATTAATCGTTTGAACGCAACTTAGCCCTTTTGGTAAAAGACGGGCAAACACTTGTCACTAGGTGCAAATCAATATACTGAATCAACAAGATGGTGTTTCTTAGTTGAACAAGTATACTAACTAATTGAATCGAAAAGATTAAACTTAACAAGAATGGTTCTTTTATTCAAACATCAAACTATCGTGCATAAGAACAATCAATCAATAAAAGTAAACATTCTACATCTCGGTTATTTATCTAGACAAGCATAATGTATTTAGCCCATGATCATAATATAAATTGAACACAAACACAAACTAGTAAAACACAAATAATCCATTACTTGCATAGACACAAATATATAAATTAGAGTGACAATAATAATTATGTTCGTAGACAATAAAAATTATGAATTAAAAGAGTAAAGAGAATGAACCACAATTTAATCTCATGAAAATCTCTTGGTTAGTAGTCCTTACGTCGAAATCAACAAACCAAAACAATTACATAATTAAATGTTTTGTGCTCCTCCTTGCTTCTTTGTCTAACGCCAACAAACACAACAAATGGATCACCTCTTTTAATTTCAATGAAAGCTAGCAGCACTTTTCCTTCTTGTTTCTTTGATGTAGTCGACTGAAAACTAAACCCCAAGTGGGGTCGGCTGTGAGAGCCGTAAAACACACACCCAACACTCTCCTCTATATCTGCCAACTTGATTCCAACTTTTCCATTATTTAATCAAAAGTAGTAGTCAAAAGCTATCTTGATATGTTTCTTAAATAATACTCCGTATATGCTCCATATGTGATGATCATCATGACTAAACTTTCCCTTATTTTATTTCATGTGTAGAATTTGAGTTGGAAAATTATATAACTAAGTTTTACCAACTCCCCATGAGTTTTCGTGTGTGTCCAGGGAGTATATTTAACTTCCTAACTTCGCCTTCCCTTTGCAATATTATAATGATATCCAGGACCTGAATTAATAATATACTCCGTAATAGTCGATCATGCTTCTCCATTTACTCTCATTTTTTATTGCATTCTTTACTTTTGAATTTTTAAGACAAAGTAGGAGCCCCATCAGTAGCATGGCCAATTATTTATTTGGTTTATTCCTTTTGTGACTCTGTCATAATAATACTCCATAGTACATCATGACTTGACCAAACATTGCCACTCATATCGATACTTTTATTTTGTTTAAGAAAAGAAGCCACCAAGATTGATCAAATTTATACTCCATTTAATAACTGTGATTCCATCCATCGAATTTTGATATTTTTGAGCTTGTTGTAACGATAGTTTGTTTCCCATCATTTTGAGTTTTATTTCCTTGTACCTTGTGCTTTTTGACTTGTATTTTTGATGGGTCTTCTTTGGAAGCTTCAAAATCTTGTACTTTTCATTTCTTGACTTGTACATCTTCAAGTATGCATTAAGATCTTGTACCTTTTGGAGTATAACTTGTACATTTGAGGCGTTTTGACTGGTTTCTCAATTAATTCTTCATTTTCGCACTCCGTCTTCACTTATATTTATTTATACAATTAAAAATAGAAAATATAACAATCACAATTAAAAAACTATTATTTCGGAGAGATATTGTGTTTAAATATGTGTTCATTTTGAGCAATATCAAATTCCCCCACACTTAACTCTTGCTTGTCCTCAAGCAAGTCTTGTTTTAAACACTCGAATACGAAACACAAATATATATTAATCACACACATTTATTGGAGTATACATCACACGAAGCACGCAAAACACACACATTATCTTGGAACACAAACTCACGCTATATGAAATACATGTTACACAATTGGAATACACACTCGTTGAGTTACACACACAATTTATGAAACACACGCACACATTTGGATTGCTTGAGAGAAACGAACTTCGGTGAAAGTTCTTAAAAATTTGGATCCTTAGGGAAAAATTGGATCTTGAAAAAACGTTTTAAGATTTTGAAAATGTCATGCTAGTTTTTACACTAGACACGTTTTTCGGTATTAACCTCAAATTCTGGTTGAGGGTAACTGAAAACCGAAGTCTCAGTCGGCGATTAGCAAGCTAATCCGCCCCCATGATTATAGTATCATGGAACTCTTAACCGGGCACCCCCTGACGCGATATAAATATCGGTCTTTCATGACAATTTGTACATTTAAATCAAGGGTTAAAACTGCGAAGACTAAGCTATCGCGTGGGACAAATCCTGCTCCAGCTTATGCACCATAATCGGTCTTGCACTGGATAGCAACTTGGATTTACCTTACCAAGTTTATTTTCGGGTTTGAAAGTTCAAGACTTTCCCTTCCCACTAAACCTTTATATCGTGATATGATATTGGTATGAAATGATATAGTTTAGGAAGTTTGCTATATCAAGTAAGGCATAAATTTGGAAGACTTTACTTCCTCTATGGATGAACTAGATACATCCTTTAGGTTTAGTGACATTATTCTTTTTTTCTTTCAAGCCAAAAGTATTTTAAACATTTTTCTTAGAAAAATTTGGTGATAGTAATTTGAAAAGATGGTAGAATCCCCCACACTTGGCTTTCTCGTTAAGTCTTTTAGTTCCAAAATTTTTTTAAATTTTCCATAAAATGCGAAAATAAGCCAAGTTGAATAGACCCATAAAATGCGAAAATAAGCCAAGTTGAATAGACCCGAGAGAATTTTATATCCTCCCCCCACACTTAAGATCAAGTAATGCCCTCATTACATGAAATCAGATAAAATTTAAATTCAAGGGATTTCGAATAACCTAGGCTCAAAAGTCGAAGATCGTGGAATTTAGGTAAGCGATGGTGCATCGTTCATTCCTTGATCTTTATCACATAAATTCCAAGTTGATGGTACCTTAATGCCAGCATCACTAAAACCTTGAAACACATCGTGCACTTTTATTAACGCGTTATGCACTCGACTCGACCCCAAATTTAATGCCTAGTAGGGTTAAACTCCCCCACACTTTATCGGACGAGACGTGAAGTCGATGGAAAAAGTTCCACGAATCAGAATAGTGAACCAATCATTTACACCTCGGGTGGTGTATATTATATGTGATAAATCCTTTTTTAGTTTCCCGAAAAAGGATAACCTAACCCAAGGGTTAACACATGAGTCCCCTCCAAGTGCGGTTTTCAGTAAAACTTTTATTCTTATTGGTGGATCTTGGTCAAATGGGTCTTTATAGATTGTCTTCCCCAAATTGACATCCTCTGGAATAAGCGTGGACCCGCTGTGAATCTCAACTATTTGAGCGGGACTCAATTTCCAGCTTCAATTTCTTTAATTTTTCAGTTGTAGGTTCATAACTATTAGCCATGAGAACGAGTAGCAAACCGTCTTCCTCCTTTACCACAATCTCATCTATATAACTAGAAGAGTAAGAATGTAACTAGGCAAAATCCTGCAAAAGCTCAGAAAGTGGATCTAAATGAGTACATTTTTCAACAACCAATTCTATTTGCACAATAGATGTGAAGTTATAAGTTGTGGAGCTGGACTGGACTCTGTCACATTTGAATGTTCTGAAAACATAATCAATGGTGAATAATGATCGGTAGCAAGTTGCATAGTGGGCAGGGGACTCGAATGTTTTACGTCTGGATTCATGCAATATTGCCAAGACCTATAAAAACACAGGCAGAAACCTTCGACTATCATCCTCTCTTTCATAGACATGTTTTTAGTGTTAACCACAACTTCATCTTCTTCTTTCTCTTGGTACCCCTTGTTGGTAACACTAGGAGATAAATATAATTTGATTAGTTTCTTTCGTTCTACTCTCATTCTCTCACCCATTGTCATATTCCTGTGGTCAACCATTTCCCTGCAACTGACAAAAACTAGAAAAGAATAAAAGCACCGACACTAAACAGTGATAAAAAAATAATAAAAATTCTACGAAAAAGTGATAAAATCTAAAAAATAATAATCACAACTTAGTCAACAATTCTTATCTTGACACAACTGTCCCCGGCAGCGGCACTAAAAACTTGATGTGCAAAATCAGGTATATAATTTAAATTAGGAAATACACTGGTTATTAGAACTATTACACAACTACGGGCAGTGTACCCGATCGTGTAGTAGTATAGATAATGGTAAAATCCGTATATCGTTCCAAGGACAGTTATATGTGCAAGTTAAGATTGTATAAACTAAGTTGGGATTTAACTAGATAAAATGAAATCAAACAAATACAATATATTGGGTTGCCCTTTAACGATGGACAAATCAATAAAAGAATAAGTTTTAAAGATAATATTTTTGGTATTTTAGATTTATAAAAAAGAAAAGATAGTTTTTATATCAAATTAAAGGAATATTCGCATCTAGACTTTTTACCCTCGTTATTGAATGTTATTATGGATTAAGACCGGATTGATTGACTATGCACGAGAACGAATTGAGCGGTTTACCAAGAGTAGTCTTGCGCAAACACTCGAACGGGATTACACGATGCAAGTGATGTTCTTGTCATCTAAGACCACCTATTTGTAATCAACTAATTCAACTAGTCTATAGACTTGAATGATGATCATGCCAATGATGTGTTGATCATGATCCACTCCTATGTCAACTAATGGTTTAGCTTAGTTCATCCCCTTGGTCTGGTTAAATGCTCAATTCACCCAACCCAAGTACTCAATTAAGTGTAGTAATAGGATCCCTATAAACATCACTAGATAAGGCAAATTTCTAGCACCTATTAGCTATATGGAATTGAGTAGTGAAAATATGAATAACATATTCTAGGAAATTGATCGTTCTCCTAGACAACTACACATATCAATTAAGCTATCCGAAAGTATCTACAAGAGTCGTTCTTACATTCCTATATAGATTAATCGTTTGAACGCAACTTACCCCTTTTGGTAAAAGACGGGAAAACACTTGTCACTAGGTTCAAATCAATATACTAAATCAACAAGATGGTGTTTCTTAGTTGAACAAGTATACTAACTAATTGAATCGAAAAGATTAAACTTAACAAGAATGGTTCTTTTATTCAAACATCAAACTATCGTGTATAAGAACAATCAATCAATAAAAGTAAATATTCAACATCACGGTTATTTATCTAGACAAGCATAATGTATTTAGCCCATGATCATAATATAAATTGAACACAAACACAAACTAGTAAAACACAAATAATCCATTAGTTGTATAGACACAAATATATAAATTAGAGTGACAATAATAATTATGTTCGTAGACAATAAAAATTATGAATTAAAAGAGTAAAGAGAATGAACCACAATTTAATCTCATGAAAATCTCTTGGCCAGTAGTCCTTACGTCGAAATCAACAAACCAAAACAATTACATAATTAAATGTTTTGTGCTCCTCCTTGCTTCTTTGTCTGACGCCAATAAACACAACAAATGGATCACCTCTTTTAATTTCAATGAAAGCTAGCAGCACTTTTCCTTCTTGTTTCTTTGATGTAGTCGACGGAAAACTAAACCCCAAGTAGGGTCGGCCGTGAGAGCCGTAAAACACACACCGAACACTCTCCTCTATATCTGCCAAAAGTAGTAGTCAAAAGTAGTAGTCAAAAGCTATCTTGATATGTTTCTTAAATAATACTCTGTATATGCTCCATATGTGATGATCATCATGAATAAACTTTCCCTTATTTTATTTCATGTGTAGAATTTGAGTTGGAAAATTATATAACTAAGTTTTACCAACTCCCCATGAGTTTTCGTGTGTGTCTAGGGAGTATATTTAACTTCCTAACTTCACCTTCCCTTTGCAATATTATAATGATATCCAGGACCTGAATTAATAATATACTCCGTAATAGTCGATCATGCTTCTCCATTTACTCTCCTTTTTTATTGCATTCTTTACTTTTGCATTTTTAACACAAAGTAGGAGCCCCATCAGTAGCATGGCCAATTATTTATTTGGTTTATTCCTTTTGTGACTCTGTCATAATAATACTCCATAGTACATCATGACTTGATCAAACATTGCCACTCATATCAATACTTTTGTTTTGATTAAGAAAAGAAGCCACCAAGATTGATCAAATTTATACTCCATTTAATAACTGTGATTCCATCCATCGAATTTCGATATTTTTGAGCTTGTTGTAACGATAGTTTGTTTCCCATCATTTTGAATTTTATTTCCTTGTACCTTGTGCTTTTTGACTTGTATTTTTGATGGGTCTTCTTTGGAAGCTTCAAAATCTTGTACTTTTCATTTCTTGACTTGTACATCTTCAAGTATGCATTAAGATCTTGTATCTCTTGGAGTATAACTTGTACATTTGAGGCGTTTTGACTGGTTTCTCAATTAATTCTTCATTTTCGCACTCCGTCTTCATTTTTATTTATTTATACAATTACAAATAGAAAATATAACAATCACAATTAAAAACCTATTATTTCGAAGAGATATTGTGTTTAAATATATGTTCATTTTGAGCAATATCATATGTAAAAGGACTACCTATGTGAGCATGAAGTTTTGCCGCTTCAATGGAGCTTTAGACTTAGCTGCCAATATGTTCACTGAAGGATTAGGACACATGGCTTATAATAGTGTCAAGATTTTCTTAGGGTTAGGGATATGTAAGAAACTGATGTGTATAACATTTTATAGTTTTCATATCAGTGGAAGGGTTCAATTTCTGAAACATCCTGATACTCGAATTCTCGTAAATATTATACTAAGTGAAAATTCAATTTCTAAAACATTTTCATTTATGCATTAGTTTGTTCTGTTTGTTTTGTTATTTTAGTAAATCAAGGATTACACTAAAATGGGGGGGATTTGTTGGTGATTTTAGTGTCATCCAACGTACATTTTAGTTAGTTGCGATTTACTTGAATGCAGGTGTTAGCTAGCTATACTTAACAACGGGTTCGGAGAGTGTGGAGTACACGTCCGTAAGAGTTGACTACTAACTATCGTGCAAAATGCGGGGGTCAAGGGGGCTGCGCCCCCTTACGGGGTCCAAGGGGCAGCGCCCCTGGCTGGTGTAGTGACCCGAACTTTTCCATGTTTATATATATTAATTGAGATTGATATTTACATGACTAAATGTTTCCAACGTGTTAAGAAATCAAACTTGTTAAGAACTGATTAAATGAAAAAAGTTTCATATAGACAATTGATCACCCAAGTTGACCGGCGATTCACGAACGTTACAAATTTGTAAAAACTACACGTTGTGGTATATATAGACATATATATATGGTTGACATGAGATTATGATGAGTAAGTATCTCACTAAGTATATTAACAATGTGTGATATACATAAGAAATGAGATTACTAAGTTAAGAAACTCGAAATGATATATATAACGATTATCGTTATGATAACGTCTACTAAATACATATGTATCATATTAAGATATTGATACACTATATTTAACAGGATAAAATGATATTTAAATATATCATTAAGTGCATTAACAATGAACTACATATGTAAAAACAAGACTACTAACTCAAGAATTACGAAACGAGACTTATATGTAACGATTATCGTTGTAACGATATTTTAATGTATATATCATATTAAGAGATATTCATACATCATAATATCATAATAAAATAATAATTTAACATCTCATTTTATATAATAAACATTGGGTTAACAACATTAATTGAGATCGTTAACTTAAAGGTTTTAAAACAACACTTACATGTAACGACTAACGAAGACTTAACGACTCCATTAGAATGTATATACATGTTGTGTTTTGATATGTATTCTTACACTTTTGAAAAACTTCAAGATACATATCAAAGTACTTCTACTTAACAAAAATGCTTACAATTACATCCTCATTCAGTTTCATCAACAATTCTACTCGTATGCACCCGTACTCGTACTCGTACAATACACAGCTTTTAGATGTATGTACTATTGGTATATACACTCCAATGATCAGCTCTTAGCAGCCCATGTGAGTCACCTAACACATGTGAGAACCATCATTTGGCAACTAGCATGAAATATCTCATAAAATTACAAAAATATTAGTAATCATTCATGACTTATTTACATGAAAACAAAATTACATAACCTTTATATCTAATCCATATACCAACGACCAAAAACACCTACAAATACTTTCATTCTTCAATTTTCTTTATCTAATTGATCTCTCTCAAGTTCCATCTTCAAGTTCTAAGTGTTCTTCATAAATTCCATAAGTATAGTTTCATAAAAATCAAGAATACTTCCAAGTTTGCAAGTCTACTTCCAAGCTTTCTAATCCATTCTAAGTAATCATCTAAGATCAAGGAACCTTTGTTATTTACAGTAGGTTATCTTTCTAATTCAAGGAAATATTCATATTCAAACTTTGATACAATTTCTACAACTATAACAATCTTATTTCGAGTGAAAATCTTACTTGAACTGTTTTCGTGTCATGATTCTGCTTCAAGAACTTTCAAGCCATCCAAGGATCCTTTGAAGCTAAATCCATTTTTCTCATTTCCAGTAGTTTTATCCAGAAAACTTGAGGTAGTAATGATGTTTATAACATCATTCGATTCATACATATAAAGCTATCTTATTCGAAGGTTTAAACTTGTAATCACTAGAACATAGTTTAGTTAATTCTAAACTTTTTTGCAAACAAAAGTTAATCCTTCTAACTTGACTTTTAAAATCAACTAAACACAAGTTCTATATCTATATGATATGCTAACTTAATGATTTAAAACCTGGAAACACGATGAACACCATAAAATCGGATATACGCCGTCGTAGTGAAACCGGGGGCTGTTTTGGTTTGGATAATTAAAAACTATGATCAACTTTGATTTAAAAGTTTTTCTGCTGGGAAAATGATTTTTAATATGAACATGAAACTATATCCAAAAATCTTGGTTAAACTCAAAGTGAAAGTATGTTTTTCAAAATGGTCATCAAGATGTCGCTCTTTCGACGGAAATGACTACCTCTTTAGTAATTGACATGTAAATTAAATTTCTGACTATAAACCTATACTTTTTCTATTTGGATTCTTAAATTAGAGTTCAATATGAAACCATAGCAATTTAATTCACTCAAAACGGATTTAAAATGAAGAAGTTATGGGTAAAACAAGATTGGATATTTTTGATCTTTTTAGCTACGGGAAATGTTTAACAAATCTATAAAAATCATATCCTAGCTAACTTATATTGTATTATACATGTATTCTAATATATTATGTAATCTTGGGATACCATAGACACGTATGCAAATGTTTTGACATATCATATCGACCCATGTATATATATTATTTGGAACAACCATAGACACTCTATATGCAGTAATGTTGGAGTTAGCTATACAGGGTTGAGGTTGATTCCAAATATATATATACTTTGAGTTATGATCTAGCCTGATATGTGTATACGCTGGGTCATGGATTGATTCAAGATAATATATATCGATTTATTTCTGTACATCTAACTGTGGACAACTAGTTGTAGGTTATTAACGAGGACAGCTGACTTAATACACTCAAATCTTTAAAACATGATAAAAATAGTTGTAATTATATTTTGATCATACTTTGATATATATGTACATATTTGTATAGGTTCGTGAATCGATCCGTGGCCAAGTCTTATTTCCAAGTAAGGAAATATCTGTGAAAGTGAGTTATAGTCCCACTTTTAAAATCTAATATTTTTGGGATGAGAATACATGCAGGTTTTATAAATGATTTACAAAATAGACACAAGTACGTGAAACTACATTCTATGGTTGAATTATCGAAATCGAATATGCCCCTTTTTATTAAGTCTGGTAATCTAAGAATTAGGAAATAGACACCCTAATTGACGCGAATCCTAAAGATATATCTATTGGGCCTTACAAACCCCATCCAAAGTACCGGATGCTTTAGTACTTCGAAATTTATATCATATCCGAAGGGTGTCCCGGAATGATGGGGATATTCTTATATATGCATCTTGTTAATGTCGGTTACCAGGTGTTCACCATATGAATGATTTTTATCTCTATGTGTGGGATGTGTATTGAAATATGAAATCTTGTGGTCTATTGTTACGATTTAATATATATAGGTTAAACCTATAACTCACCAACATTTTTGTTGACGTTTAAAGCATGTTTATTCTCAGGTGAATACTAAGAGCTTCCGCTGTTGCATACTAAAATAAGGACATGATTTGGAGTCCATGTTTGTATGATATTGTGTAAAAACTGCATTCATGAAACATTTGTCGATGTAATATATTTCTATTGTAAACCATTATGTAATGGTTATGTGTAAATAGTATATTTTAGATTATCATTATTTGATAATCTACGTAATGCTTTTAAAACCTTTATTGATAAAATAAAGGTTATGGTTGTTTTAAAAATGAATGCAGTCTTTGAAAAACGTCTCATATAGAGGTCAAAATCTCGTAACGAAATCAATTAATATGGAACGTTTATAATCAATATGAACGGGACATTTCAGTTGGTATCCGAGCAATGGTCTTAGAGAACCAGAAAATTTGCATTAGTGTGACTTATCGAGTTTGTTAGGATGCATTAGTGAGTCTGGACTTCGACCGTGTTTTCTTTAAAAATGATTGCTTAACATTTTTGTTGGAAACTATATATTATTAACATGTTAATATTATGTGATATATTAATCTCTTAACATGTTTGATATTGTGTGATAGATGTCTACCTCTAGCACAAATCCCATTGACTCACCTAATAATAATGAAGAGTCAAATATATATTGGCAAGATTCACAAGTTCCCGAAGAACCGGAAGAAGAGGAAACGGAATCGGAAGAAGAGGAACCAGAAGAAGAGGAACCGGAAGAAGAAGAAGAGGTTCCGGAGGGGGGAATAGTAGGAACCACTGAAAACCGGTCAAATAAAAGAAAATCCTCAACCAATGGACCAAAGTTAATAATGGTCAATGGTGTTTCCGCTAAGGAAGCAAAATATTGGGAAAATTACCAATTTTTCGATGAATCGGATCCTGATGAGGATTCCGATGATGTTATATAAATTACCCTGATCCAATTTAATGAGGCAAAGGAAAATAATAAGGGAAAAGGCATCAAAATAGAGAAATCTGATTCCGACCCCGATGAACTTTATATGTACCGTCAACACCCGTATTTTCAATATCGTGACGATAACCCGGGAACCTCTAAACCACCAGGTTTTTCTAAACCAATGTGGAAAATGACGGCTCGTATTAGAGGAACATCATATATCTCTAGAAAATTAGGAAAAAGAACCAATTTCGAAGAAGAAGAAACTAGTGATTCAGATTAGAGGGGTGTGAGCATGTTGTGTAATAAATGTATTGTAGTGTGCTTGTACTTTTATGTTCTATGTAAAAATTGCTTGTATTGTTTGTTATTACGAATCTAATCCTTGTCTATTTACAGTATAAAAACAAAATGGACGTTAAGGGTAGACAACCGAATATTTTAGAAGACCTACCAGAGGATATGATTAAGGAAATCTTGTCTAGAGTCGGTCAGAATTCATCAGCACATTTAGTTATGGCGAAATTAACTTGTCAAACATTTGAAAGATTTTCCAGAAATACCTTATTTTATAAAAGGCTTTCCTTTGATAGGTGGGGTATATCACATTGGGGAGACTTTAAGTTACGCCGTGTTTTCTTTAAAGCGTTAAATGCGGGGAACCCAAATGCAATTTTACACTACGGGTTAAGAACCTATTTTGACTCAACATATCCCAACATAGGATTTCGTGAATTAGAAAGAGCTTCTAACATGCAACATAAAGAAGCATGTTTTGCTTACGGGTTAGTGATCGCTTCTTACCAAAGTGAGAAAAAGAACATCGGATTGCAGCTTTTAAATAAAACTTTCCCACAAGTGACGGATTCAGTAGTTGGGGTGAGAAATAAGGTTTTTAGATTATTACGGGACTGTTGGACATTACGAAACCCTCATCCTTTTGACGACATTACAACATGCTGCCTAGCCAATGGTCATAACGGTTATTTTCCACAAGACCAAGGATGGGAAGTCGTCTTAGTAAAACCAGAATGCATGACTTGTTTCTCGACTTTTGAATTACATGTCTTTATTTCCTTTGCTGAATAACTTGCGTATTAACTAGATTTATCTTCAAAACTTTCCTGTATCATAGTGTACTATATTTCATGTTATATGTAATATAGCGAAGTTATAAGTTTGAAGAATATTTGTATGTGATATATTATTATAATCAGTTTTTCATATGGAATTGTAGTAGTTGAATTGTATATTAGCTACTAAGTATGAACTTAACGGGTAGGTAGTACCTGAATTTAAACTTATAAAACGCTAATATGAAGAAAAAGCTTTTATAAATGAGTTCATATTATGCTACGAGATACTATTGACTACTCTTAATATTTTGTATGATTAACTTGTTTCATTTGACTATTTTGAAGGAAATGGCACCGACTACTCGACACACCTTGAATATGAGCGAAGAGGAATTTCGTGCCTTTCTTGCTTCAAACATAGCCGCAGTACAGGCTGCGCTACATACCAACAATAACTCTGAATCTAGCAATACAGCTAACGGCGCAAGAAATTGTGTAGGATGCTCCTACAAGGAATTCACTGCCTGCAAACCTTCAGAATTTGATGGGACCGAAGGACCAATCGGATTGAAATGGTGGACCGAGAAAGTTGAATCGGTGTTTGCCATAAGTAAGTGTGCTGAAGGAGACAAAGTGAAGTACGCTACGCATACCTTCACAGGTATTGCGTTAACATGGTGGAATACCTATCTAGAGCAAGTGGGACAAGATGCTGCTTACGCGCTACCGTGGTCAGCATTCAAGCATTTGATGAACGAGAAGTACCGTCCCAGAACCGAGGTCAATAAGCTCAAGTTAGAACTTAGAGGGTTACGAACACAGGGATTCGATATTACTTCATACGAAAGATGATTCACAGAATTGTGCCTATTGTGTCCGAGAGCGTTCGAAGATGAGGAAGAGAAGATCGACGCGTTTGTGAAAGGGTTACCGGAGAGAATCCAAGAAGATATAAGTTCATACTAGCCTGCCTCTATACAAAAGGCATGTAGAATGGCTCACAAACTAGTGAACCAGATTGAGGGAAGAATTAAAGAACAGGCGGCCGAAGAGGCTAACGTGAAGCTAGTCAAAAGAAAGTGAGAGGAAAACGGTGATAAGAGTCACCAATACAACAACAAATATCCCAACAATCGCAACATCAATCGCAACTACAACAAACGGCACAACATCAACAACAACAACAACAACTACAACAATCATCCCAACAACAATAACAACCGCAACAACAACAACAATTAGAAGCAGCTATGCCAAAGGTGTGAAAAGTATCACTCGGGGTTCTGCACCAAATTTTGAAACAAGTGTAAAAGAAATGGTCATAGCGTGGCGAAGTGTGAGGTCTACGGACAAGGGGTTAACAAAACGAAAGGAACAAATGGTGTCAGAATGAGTAATGGCGGAGCAAGTAGTGTCGGAGCAAGTTATGCCAATGTAGTTTGTTATAAATGTGGAAAACCGGGCCACATTATTAGAAATTTCCCGAACCAGGAGAACACGAATGGACAAGGCCGCAGAAGAGTTTTCAATATTAATGCAGCAGAGGCACAGGAAGACCTGGAACTTGTTACGGGTAAATTTCTTATTAACAATAAATCTGCTTACGTTTTATTTGATTCGGGTGCGGATAGAAGCTATATGAGTAGAGATTTTTGTGCTAAATTAAGTTGTCCATTGACGCCGTTGGATAGTAAATTTTTACTCGAATTAGCCAACGGTAAATTAATTTCAGCAGATTATATATGCCAAAATCGAGAAGTTAAACTGGGTAGCGAAATATTTAAGATTGATTTGATACCAGTAGAGTTAGGGAGTTTTGATGTAATGGTTGGCATGGACTGGCTGAAGGAGATGAAAGCAGAGATCGTATGTTACAAAAATGCAATTCGCATTGTACGAGAAGAAGGAGAACCCTTAATGGTGTACGGAGAAAAGGGAAACACGAAGCTACATCTTATTAGTAATTTGAAGGCACAAAAACTAATAAGAAAAGGTTGCTATGCTGTTCTAGCACACGTCGAGAAAGTACAAACTGAAGAAAAGAGCATCAATGATGTTCCCGTCGCAAAAGAATTTCCCGATGTATTTTCGAAAGAATTACCGGGACTACCTCCACATCGATCTGTTAAATTTCAAATAGATCTTGTACCAGGAGCTGCACCAATAGCTCGTGCTCCTTACAGACTCGCACCCAGCGAGATGAAAGAACTGCAAAGCCAACTACAAGAACTATTAGAACGTAGTTTCATTCGACCAAGCACATCACCATGGGGAGCTCCTGTTTTGTTTGTCAAGAAGAAGGATGGTACATTTAGGTTGTGTATTGACTACAGAGAGTTGAATAAACTTACCATCAAAAACCGTTATCCACTGCCGAGAATTGACGACTTATTTGATCAACTACAAGGCTCGTCGGTTTATTCGAAAATCGATTTAAGTTCTGGATATCATCAAATGCGAGTAAAGGAGGATGATATTCCAAAAACTGCTTTTAGGACGCGTTATGGTCATTACGAGTTTATGGTTATGCCGTTTGGATTGACTAACGCACCAGCTGTGTTCATGGACCTTATGAACCGAGTGTGTGGGCCATATCTTGACAAGTTTGTCATTGTTTTCATCGATGACATACTTATTTACCCAAAGAATGATCAAGAGCACGAAGAACATTTGAGAAAAGTGCTAGAAGTATTGAGGAAAGAAAAACTGTACGCTAAGTTTTCAAAGTGTGCATTTTGGTTGGAAGAAGTTCAATTCCTCGGTCACATAGTGAACAAAGAAGGTATCCAGGTGGACCCGACAAAGATCGAAACCGTTGAAAAGTGGGAAACCCCAAAAAATCCGAAGCATATACGTCAATTTTTAGGATTGGCTGGTAACTACAGAAGATTCATCCAAGATTTCTCCAAAATAGCAAAACCCTTGACTGCATTAACGCATAAAGGGAAGAAATTTGAATGGAAGGATGAATAAGAGAAGGCATTTTAGTTATTGAAGAAAAAGCTAACTACGGCACCTATATTGTCATTGCCTGAAGGGAATGATGATTTTGTGATTTATTGTGATGCGTCAAAGCAAGGTCTCAGTTGTGTATTAATGCAACGAACGAAGGTGATTGCTTATGCGTCTAGACAATTGAAGATTCACGAGCAAAGTTATACAAATCACGATTTGGAATTGGGTGCTGTTATTTTTGCATTAAAGACTTGGAGGCATTATTTATATGGGGTCAAAAGTATTATATATACCGACCACAAAAGTCTCCAACATATATTTAATCAGAAGCAACTGAATATGAGACAACGCAGGTGGATTGAACTGTTGAATGATTATGATTTTGAGATTCGATACCACCCGGGGAAGGCGAATGTGGTAGCCGACGCTTTGAGTAGAAAGGACAGAGAACCTATACGGGTAAAAGCTATGAATATAATTATTCATGCTAACCTTACTACTCAAATAAAGGAGGCGCAACAAGGGGGTGGTAAAAGAAGGAAAGTTGAAGAATGAGATACCCAAAGGATCAGAGAAACATCTTAATATTTGGGAAGATGGAACCCGATATAGGGCTGATAGAATTTGGGTACTAAGGTTTGGAGATGTGAGAGAAATGGTACTTAAAGAAGCACATAAAACCGGATATTCAATACATCCCAGAGCGGGGAAGATGTATAAAGATCTTAAGAAACACTTTTGGTGGCCGGGTATGAAAGCCGATATTGCTAAATATGTAGGAGAATGTTTGACGTGTTCTAAGGTCAAAGCTGAATATCAGAAACCATCAGGTCTACTACAACAACCTGAAATCCCGGAATGGAAATGGGAAAACATTACCATGGATTTCATTACTAAATTGCCAAGGACTGCAAGTGGTTATGATACTATTTGGGTAATAGTTGATCGTCTCACCAAGTCAGCACACTTCCTGCCAATGAGAGAAGATGACAAAATGGAGAAGTTGGCGCGATTGTATTTGAAGGAGGTTGTCTCCAGACATGGAATACCCGTCTCTATTATCTCTGATAGGGATGGTAGATTTGTTTCAAGGTTCTGCCAGACGTTGCAACAAGTATTGGGGACTCGTCTAGACATGAGTACTGCCTATCATCCACAAACTGATGGGCAGAGCGAAAGGATGATACAAACGCTTGAAGACATGCTACGAGCATGTGTTATTGATTTCGGAAACAGTTGGGATCGACACCTACCGTTAGCAGAATTTTCCTACAACAACAGTTATCATTTTAGTATTAAGATGGCACCGTTTGAGGCACTTTATGGTAGAAAGTGCAGGTCTTCGATTTGTTGGAATGAAGTGGGGGATAGACAGATTACAGGTCCGGAGAAAATACAAGAAACTACCGAGAAAATCATCCAAATTCAACAACGATTGAAAACCGCCCAGAGTCGACAAAAGAGCTACGCAGACAGTAAAAGAAAAGATATAGAGTTTGAAATTGGAGAAATGGTCATACTTAAGGTTTCACCTTGGAAAGGCGTTGTTCAATTTGGTAGACGGGGGAAACTAAATCCAAGGTACATTGGACCATTCAAGATTATAGATCGTGTCGGACCAGTAGCTTACCAACTGGAGCTACCTCAATAACTCGCTGCTGTACATAACACTTTCCACGTCTCGAATTTGAAGAAATGTTTTGCTAAATAAGATCTCACTATTCCGTTGGACGAAATCCAAATCAATGAAAAACTTCAATTCATTGAAGAACCCGTCGAAATAATGGATCGTGAGGTTAAGAGACTTAAGCAAAACAAGATACCGATTGTTAAGGTTGGATGGAATGCTCGTAGAGGACTCGAGTTCACCTAGGAGTGTGAAGATCAGATGAAGAAGAAATACCAGCATCTATTTCCAGAAGATTCGTCAACTCCTTCAACAGCTTAAAATTTCGGGACGTAATTTATTTAACGGGTAGGTACTGTAGTGACCCGAACTTTTCCATGTTTATATATATTAATTGAGATTGATATTTACATGACTAAATGTTTCCAACGTGTTAAGCAATCAAACTTGTTAAGACTTGATAAAATGAAATAAGTTTCATATAGACAATTGATCACCCAAGTTGACCGGCGATTCACGAAAGTTACAAATTTGTAAAAACTACATGTTGTGGTATATATAGACATATATATATATGGTAGACATGAGATTATGATGAGTAAGTATCTCACTAAGTATATTAACAATGTGTGATATACATAAGAAATGAGATTACTAAGTTAAGAAACTCAAAATGAAATATATAACGATTATCGTTATGATAACGTCTACTAAATACATATGTATCATATTAAGATATTGATACACTATATTTAACATGATAAAATGATATTTAAATATATCATTAAGTGTGTTAACAATGAACTACATATGTAAAAACAAGACTACTAACTCAAGAATTACAAAACGAGACTTATATGTAACGATTATCGTTGTAACGATATTTTAATGTATATATCATATTAAGAGATATTCATACATCATAATATCATGATAACATAATAATTTAACATCTCATTTGATATAATAAATATTGGGTTAACAACATTAATTGAGATCGTTAACTTAAAGGTTTCAAAACAACACTTACATGTAACGACTAACGAAGACTTAACGACTCCATTAGAATGTATATACATGTTTTGTTTTGATATGTATTCTTACACTTTTGAAAGACTTCAAGACACATATCAAAGTACTTTTACTTAACAAAAATACTTACAATTACATCCTCGTTCAGTTTCATCAACAATTCTACTCGTATGCACCCGTATTCATACTCGTACAATACACAGCTTTTAGATGTATGTACTATTGGTATATACACTCCAATGATCAGCTCTTAGCAGCCCATGTGAGTCACCTAATACATGTGAGAACCATCATTTGGAAACTAGCATGAAATATCTCATAAAATTACAAAAATATTATAATCATTCATGACTTATTTACATGAAAACAAAATTACATATCCTTTATATCTAATCCATATACCAACGAACAAAAACACCTACAAACACTTTAATTCTTCAATTTTCTTCATCTAATTGATCTCTCTCAAGTTCCATCTTCAAGTTCTAAGTGTTCTTCATAAATTCCATAAGTATAGTTTCATAAAAATCAAGAATACCTCCAAGTTTGCAAGTCTACTTCCAAGCTTTCTAATCCATTCCAAGTAATCATCTAAGATCAAGGAACCTTTGTTATTTGCAGTAGGTTATCTTTCTAATTCAAGGTAATATTCATATTCAAACTTTGATTCCATTTCTACAACTATAACAATCTTATTTCGAGTGAAAATCTTACTTGAACTGTTTTCGTGTCATGATTCTGCTTCAAGAACTTTCAAGCCATCCAAGGATCCTTTGAAGCTAGATCCATTTTTCTCATTTCCAGTAGTTTTATCCAGAAAACTTGAGGTAGTAATGATGTTCATAACATCATTTGATTCATACATATAAAGCAATCTTATTCGAAGGTTTAAACTTGTAATCACTAGAACATAGTTTAGTTAATTCTAAACTTGTTCGCAAACAAAAGTTAATCCTTCTAACTTGACTTTTAAAATCAACTAAACAAATGTTCTATATATATATATGATATGCTAAATTAATGATTTAAAACCTGGAAACACGATGAACACCATAAAATCGGATATACGCCGTCGTAGTGAAACCGGGGGCTGTTTTGGTTTGGATAATTAAAAACTATGATAAACTTTGATTTAAAAGTTGTTCTTCTGGGAAAATGATTTTTCATATGAACATGAAACTATATCCAAAAATCTTGGTTAAACTCAAAGTGAAAGTATGTTTTTCAAAATGGTCATCAAGATGTCATTCTTTCGACGGAAATGACTACCTCTTTAGTAAGTGACATGTAACTTAAATTTCTGACTATAAACCTATACTTTTTCTGTTTGGATTCTTAAATTAGAGTTCAATATGAAACCATAGCAATTTTATTCACTCAAAACGGATTTAAAATGAAGAAGTTATGGGTAAAACAAGATTGGATATTTTTGATCTTTTTAGCTACGGAAAATGTTTAACAAATCTATACAAATCATATCCTAGCTAACTTATATTGTATTATACATGTATTCTAATATATTATGTAATCTTGAGATACCATAAACACGTATGCAAATGTTTTGACATATCATATCGACCCATGTATATATATTATTTCGAACAACCATAGACACTCTATATGCAGTAATGTTGGAGTTAGCTATACAGGGTTGAGGTTGATTCCAAAAATATATATACTTTGAGTTGTGATCTAGCCTGAGACGTGTATACACTGGGTCATGGATTGATTCAAGATAATATATATCGATTTATTTTTGTACATCTAACTGTGAACAACTAGTTGTAGGTTATTAACGAGGACAACTGACTTAATACACTCAAATCTTTAAAACATAATAAAAATGGTTGTAATTATATTTTAATCATACTTTGATATATATGTACATATTTGTATAGGTTCATGAATCGATCCGTGGCCAAGTCTTATTTCCAAGGAAGAAAATATCTGTGAAAGTGAGTTATAGTCCCACTTTTAAAATCTAATATTTTTGGGATGAGAATACATGCAGGTTTTATAAATGATTTACAAAATAGACACAAGTACGTGAAACTATATTCTATGGTTGAATTATTGAAATCGAATATGCCCCTTTTTATTAAGTCTGGTAATCTAAGAATTAGGGAACAGACACCCTAATTAACGCGAATCCTAAAGATAGATCTATTGGGCCTAACAAACCCCATCCAAAGTACCGGATGCTTTAGTACTTCGAAATTTATATCATATCCGAAGGGTGTCCCGGAATGATGGGGATATTCTTATATATGCATCTTGTTAATGTCGGTTACCAGGTGTTCACCATATGAATGATTTTTATCTCTATGTATGGGATGTGTATTGAAATATGAAATCTTGTGGTCTATTGTTACGATTTGATATATATAGGTTAAACCTATAACTCACCAACATTTTTGTTGACGTTTAAAGCATGTTTATTCTCAGGTGAATACTAAGAGCTTCCGCTGTTGCATACTAAAATAAGGACAAGATTTGGAGTCCATGTTTGTATGATATTGTGTAAAAACTGCATTCAAGAAACATATGTCGATGTAATATATTTCTGTTGTAAACCATTATGTAATGGTCATGTGTAAACAGTATATTTTAGATTATCATTATTTGATAATCTACGTAATGCTTTTAAAACCTTTATTGATAAAATAAAGGTTATGGTTGTTTTAAAAATGAATGCAGTCTTTGAAAAACGTCTCATATAGAGGTCAAAATCTCGCGACAAAATCAATTAATATGGAATGTTTATACTCAATATGAACGGGACATTTCAGCTGGGGCCCCGCTCGTTATCAATGAAAAGGTGCATTCCAACAGTTATATCTTCTGTATAACCGATTTTCCTGCCAAATATGAAGGGATACACCCTTTCGATTTTAACTGTTTTCATATAACAGTTTGGTGGCCGTTTTTCTCCATCTATTTTGCATTCAACAACAAACAGGAAACACACACATATTCTCTAACAATTTGATCAGTGATTTCATTGTCAAAAACACTGATTGCGTTCTTGTCTTATCCCTGTAAAGATTTCATGCAACGAAGACAATCGTAGGGTCGAAATACTTTATAGAGACAGTGATTACACGATTCAAGAACGAATCCGGTAGTCAATTATACCCGATTTCTAACATTGCCCCCACCACACAATGGGGCCATTCAAACAATTAGACCATTTTTAACCATGCGGGGCGTGTTGACGTGTTGCTGGATGGGGGTGGGGTACTTGAAGGGCGTGCTGGTAAACTGCTGGCTAATGGGTGGCGTGCTGAGTGGCGTGTTGCTGGGTAGGTGTGGGGTATTTTTTATTTCTTTTTCATTTTTCTTGATTTTAATTACTTTTATATATTATTTTGTAAATTATAAAAAAACAAATAAATTAAAAAACACACAAAAATTTAAATTAAAAAAATACGATTACATTAAAATAAAAAAGTCCTAAATTAGTGTATTTAAAATTCCTAAAAATGAAAAAAATACATAATTAAAAGTCCTAAATTACGTTAAAAACGTCCTTAAAATTAAAAAACAATACATAATAAAATTTTTAATATATAGAGTCTCGACTGACGTAACCGAACTCAAGGCTACTCGAATCGAAGTACGCCTGATTGTAAGTCGATTCACCCATGTTTACGAGATACAACTCAATTCAACAGGGTCGTGTCTTGGCTCGCTCTTTTTGTGCATCTCATTGCTCGTCGTTAAACAGAAACATCAAGGACTGCTGCCCTTCGTCGAAATACACAATTTGCGTAAAAACATAAGGCGTTTCTTTTTCGAGGAATTTTTTCAACTTTGACCAATCAAAGTCGGAAACATCGACATCCTCAAAAGATTTTTTCCCCTCACTACGTATGACTTCCAGTCATACGCAACGCTACCCCCATAGTGTACATCAATGGAAACTTTGTTCGAATTCATGATTTGTGTTTGATTAAAAATGTTTCTGTTGTATATGTTTGTGAATGTGTGTATATGTGAATGTGTATCTGTGAATGTCGATGTATATGTGTATATATGCAAAATATTAAAATAACCGCTGCAAAAATTATCCAAAATTGAACCATGAAGCCGTTGCTATGCAACCAAATCATGCCACGTACCCCAAAACGTTCAAACACGCCGAACCATTTCCTGTGTTGGCTTCCAGCACGCCTCACCTTTCACCTTCCAACACACCGCGCTAACCCGTGTTGGGTGGCGTGTCGGTTCCAAAATCCCTGCAATACGCATGCGTTGGAGACGGTCTTAGGGCAGACAATCGGTACTGGGGTTTTTACCTACCATTTCTGGTTGGTTTATTTTCTTCGCCGCCAACGGCGCTATCCATCGACCGACGGTTAGCCTTTAACCACCCTTCCGTGATCATTATCTCGAATAGGGTTATCACGATAACCGGATCGAAGGTTAGCATCGCTGAATCTAAAAAATCCCCTCTATTGCACTGAAGAGTGTTACAGTTCTACGTGAAAATATGTTTGATCACAAAAAACGTTTAATGTACATTAAACAAAATACGTTATGTTTTGAATTGTATTTTTTAAGTTATCACTTCCTTATTAATTATAATATGGTAATGAAACAAGTAAATGTACGTTAATTAAATTATATGTTAAATATCTGTTTTATCATTGAATGTTTTTTGTAACTATATAAGTAACAAGACACACACACATACATACACACAGACACACACACACACACACGGGATGATATCGGGCCGGGTTTGGGCTGGGTATAGGTAATCCCAGTTCCAAACCTGATAAAGAATCCCGATCCCAAACCCGGTTCCATACCCGCCGGGTCCCCATTTACTTACTAAATATCGGGTTTCGAGTTTCTCTACAGGTATTCGGGTCCCATTTACCTACTAATTTTCAGGTTTGACCTATTAAGTCATACAATCAGGACCTGATAATCAGTTAAATCGATACATATACAATGTTTTAGTTTTTATTACTGTTCTACCAATTTTTTATGTAGTAAATTGTTAGTCTTTATATGAATGTTGTTGGAGACAAGTAGTTACATCATATGGTTGATATGCTAATTTGATCAACCTCTAATATTTTATGTTGTTTAAAATCACTTCATTATATGATGCAAGTTAACACAATTAACACAGCAAACTAGCTAGTTGAATTTATCAGTTGGTTTCACATTATTAAGTTTAATCAATTTTGGATGAAAATAGCTAGTCCAATATAGTACAGTTAAAGCTCAAATGATCAAAAATAATAGCACATGCTCAACATATACACACCTAGAAACAAACTAGAAAATTACATGTAGGATGTGATGTAGGATGTGAGAAGGTATCCAGATGCAAATTTAGTTGTTCCATAGCAGACGCAAATTTAGTTGAATCATATAACTAGTCGTATTCTTGTTAAAATTTTGTTGACTTAATATTTAACTCGCTTTATGGATCATATAAATATTATCTCTAATTGTAATTTAAGCGGGTCGGGTATACAGATACACGAGTCGGGTCTTTTTTGGGTATATGGGCCGGGTAATCGGGTTTGTACCTAAAACCATCCCCGAACCCGAACCCGGATAAAATTTAAAAACCATCCCCATACCTGGCCCGCTGACCCACAAACCCGGCCCAAAAATCTCGGGTTTCAAATTTCCCCATCGGGTACGGGTCTTTTTGCCATCCCTAACAGGCTAACACACACACACACACACACACACATACATATATATATATAGGGTCATCATCAAGAGTGAAACACTTTTTTGGAGGGAAATAAATTTTTTTTTTTTTGAATTTTTTTCAAACATTAAGATCACATGAAAATATGAACATTTAAAAAAGACACTTTGTGACGAATGTTATTATTTTGGCGAGAAATCGCTCGAAGAAATAAATGATAACATTCATCATGAGTAATGTTTTAATTAGAGTTTATTTGCATCGTTTTGTTTTCATCTTGTGTGAAGTTTTTTTTTCTTCAAAATTTAGTCCGATTTAGAGTTTAGGGTTTAAGGTTTAGTGTTTTGAGTTTAGTCCCTAAACCCAAAACACTAAACTCTAAACGCTAATTTCTAAACCAAAAACCCTAATTTCTAATTCCTAATAGCTAAACTCTAATTTTTAACCCCCTAATTTTTAAACCCTAATTTCTAACCCCTTAAAAAAAACTTAGAAGCAAAACATTCATTGCAATGAATGTTATCATTTATTTATTCTAGCATTTTCCCGCCAAAATAATAACAATTATCACAAAGTGTTCTTTTTAAATATTCGTATTTTCATGTGTTCTTAATGCTTGAAAAAAATTAAAAAAAATGAAAAAAAATTACTTCCCCCTAAAAAGGTGTTTCCCTCTTGATTAAAACACTATATATATTATCTATAAAGATTAGTGATCACTATAAAGAAATAGTTATATATATATATATATATATATATATATATATATATATATATATATATATATATATATATATATATATATATATATATATAAAACTGTTTCTCTATAGTGATCACTAATCTTTATTCTGATTTTTCATTTTTGTATTTTTGACCTTATATATATTATCTATCGAGTAAAAACTTACAAAATTGATTTAATCTCTCATTAACTATTATATGTTAAGTGTGAACTCTATACATAATCAAAAAAATATAAAGAAAATTTTACACTCTATATTGATCCTCCCTCTCCTCTATAAACTATCTTCAAGATCCGCCATTAATTGTAGTTATTGACATTTAGTTACTGCATAAGAGGCTGGCAAAAGTCTCAAAAGAAATCAACCAATTCAAAGTGAGCTTTTTGCTTTGACTTAAAAACTGTGCAAACACTTTACTCGCCAAAAATTTCAAGTTTCATCTCCTTTCACCACTGTCTATATATCACCCCAGGTATATATTTTTTTTTTCAAAATACAGCGGAAGGCCAATTTACATAGAAAAGACGCGACAAAAGAGTTCCGACTAGTCAAACATATCTCCCAACAATCCGTCTCCCTGAAATCTATCAAGTATACAACAGTCAACCTGCAGGGAAGAGGAGGGGGAATTAGCACAAAGTTAAGTGAGTGCAACTAACTACAGACAATAGCATACAGAAACTGTCAAACTAATCATGTCACATAGTCTAACACATAATCATCACCCAAGTGCCGTCTATAGAGACTCTGACGGCTTGGATAAACCATTAACCACCAGTTGATCGGACTGGGGCTTACCAGAAGTTCCTCCACCACCGTATTGTATATATATAATCCACACGCGACGGACACTTCATTCACATATATATACACTACGATTGACTAGGCTACCACATGAGGAACCCAACCCGCAGGTTGATCTCTCCTACCGAGGCTACCACACAATAGGGACGCACTTGGCTCCAGCAGACAAACATCAACCAACATGCAGTCGTCACAACATACTAACTAACCGTAACAGTAAGTATATCTAAGAAGCATGGCAATCATAATATAACATGCTACTCTATACTATATACTTCAGTTAGTTTCACTCATCGATTACCAGCAACAGAAGACACTCAAAATTCTAATCTTACTTAGCCTTCTCTTCGTCCTTTTCACCTGATACAACATAAACCAAGTTAGTACTATGTTCTAATCAAAATTAGACACACGGGCAGCATAACGACTATAAAACAGCCATTAAACAACAACAGTCAGCACTGATATACATCCGTACGGTTGAAGGTGTAACCGTACGGTTACAGGTCCATCCGTACGACTGCACATGCATCCGTACGGTTGCACACTCACTGCCCGGTTGCACCAACACCACTGCACCCGTAAGGTTGCACATGCACCCGTACGATTGCACAGTGTACCCATGCGGTTGCAAGCTGCAACCGTACGGTTGTGTTCATCGAGCAACGGCAGCAGAAACTGACGGGTTTCGAACTAAAATCCCCAAATCTCGATCTTGGACCTGTTTTTGATCTCAAAACCGATTATAACTTGTACACAAAATATTTAGAAGTATAAACCCACAAGTTTTGAGCCAAAACAACATCAATTTAAGAATTATGATACCAAAATCACATTTATCAAAAACCTAGCTTCAATCCCAAATAAAACACTGATTTGGACATGAAATCATACAAATCTTACCTTGACAGAATCACAATGACACAAGGAAAATGATTTCAGATACAATTTAAGCTCCAAATCAAGATATAGAGATTAGGGTTTCAAAGGAGTGAAAGTTAGGTACGGAGTGTTGTTTAGAAGATTCAAGAAAATGAGAGAAGGAGCTGACTCCTGGCTTATATATTAGTGTTAAACACAATACCCCATCACACACGGGTATTTACCACTTATCTAATATCTATCGTATTTAATTTGACACCCTAACGGAGTCCAAATTAAATAAACAAACCTGTTCTGTGACCCTTGTAACAAACTGGTCTCAACTAAACAATTAAATAATTATAAACTTATAATTATTAAAATGACTAATTACACCATACCCAAGGGTAAAATGGTCATTTCAACTAGGCCCGATTACAGGATGTTATAAATCTACCCCCCTTAAAAGAGATTTTGTCCTCAGAATCGAGTCAGTCAAAGTCAACAAAGGTCATGGGTATTACGAACCACCACAACGGCCCACCATGTGACCTAAGTCATGTCACGTCTTGTGGTCACAAACGTTACAAAGTTCAATCCATTCTCATTGATCAAATGAAAGCTCAATGGTCCAAAGTCAAATACAATAGTTTGATAAGGCTACTAACCCTCTAATTAAAGACCCACTATACACCGGTCTACAAGTTCACTTACACTACACGAATACTCGAATCACTGTTAGTCACATATAATTTTGTTCATGAACACAATATAACTCAGGTCAATCACCTTGTTCCATCATCAATCTCATGGATTCTGCTAAATAAGTCACATCATGACTAGGTTAATGCACTAAAGTCACAAATCACCGCTAATAATCCGCCACTTTTTATCAGTCAATCTCGGTTTTTGAAGTTAATTCTGAGCCATTTCCATTAAATTTCCAAATTAATATAATTCAAATAACCAGTGAATATCTATTACCGACCTTTAAATGCACAATTTAGCTAATTCCAATCATACTGTATTGCTAAGTCAACTCGACTTACACTAAAATTACCCAATTTATGTAATTCAATACCCGTTTCAATCCGATATCTAAGAATTTCGTCCAATTTCACTCAACCATATCGATATTCACTCAATAATTCATTGACTAAATCGTGTTTCTGGTCAACTTAATTATAGTAGAAACGATTACCAACCAAATTTCAAATCAATTCAATCATTACATCACAAATCTTGAGTAAAGAATAACCGTCCTCACGTCCCGGAAGTAATTATCTAAATGTTAATTCCCTCAAGTAACATCAATACACATGCCCACCATTGCTAAACTTACATCAGAAAGATCACCACTTGGTTAAAATGATATCAGAACCAACATATATAACCCCCTTTAACCAAGAATTACACAAGGTTCAATTACATCACATACTAGAGTCACTAAATACCACTATCGACTCACCACTTTATATCGATCAATTTCGTCTTAGGGTTATTTCCTAAAATCATTTTCATCGAATTTCAGTATTAGTTAGGTTCGTGTTATAGGTCAAAGGCTAACACTAACCTCTATACACAAAGAAAATTGTCTAATTCTTTAAATAATTTGTGGTGTCCCGTCAAGTACCTTTAATGCGATGACTCGGGAATTTCTGACCAAATTTAAATTTAATCTTACTATGATTCTGACACGATAAGCAAAATCTGTAATGTTAAGTCTCGAAAGTTTTGAAATCTATGTTCATATATTCAATTGACCCTCGACCATTCCCGACGATTCATGAACAACTATTTGTAAATAGATATATATATATATATATATATATATATATATATATATATATATATATATATATATATATATATATATATATATATATATATATATATATATATATATATATATATATATATATATATATATATAGTTAAATATGTATATACATATAGATATAATTATATTTTAATTTAAATCATAATTTGAAATAAAATACGATGTAATGAGAAATTTTATTAAATACAAATATATATAGATATGTATATGTATATATACATGAATATAAATTTTAAATATATAAGATTAAATATTAGATCTATTTGTGGATATATATATATATATATATATATATATATATATATATATATATATATATTTAATATATTTTGTTATATAATAAAACCTGATCTTAAAATGTATTTGTATAGTATATTGAATATAATTAACTTCCAGCTTAATTTGTCAAAGTTTGTATTACTCGGTTGACATTTCGTTAGCGTTCATATAGATTTAACATGAGTTTATGAAGTGTTAAAATAAAAGTTGGAGTGTAAATTGATTACGAAGATTCTATATTTATTAGAAATATTTGTACCTTTTTAAGTTTAAATATTAGTACTCCGTACATATAAATTGGAACAGAAAATAAATAATTTTCGAACCTTTTTGATCAGGTTTCAAACAGGTAATGAGTGAAATAATTAAATATGTTTAATCTAAAAAATTGAGATTTTTTTAGAACACTTTTATACGTTAACCGTTTAGCAATGGACACGATATACCTATCCTCGATCAACTGTCGGCAGATGAAAACCCTTTTGGGTACTGTATAATGCTTTCAATCATTCACATGTTAATGATTTATTTTTATTATTATTATTATTATTATTAAATATTATATATATATAATACATTCACACGTCTCACGGCCACCACTCAACACCACATTCAACAGTCACCCTCTCTTTTCTTCACCGTGACACCATCATTTCACCACCAATATTCACTTACGATTCTGTCCATTAACCTTCATCACTGTCCTACAGTCGTCACCCACAACTGCCCCACCTCCGTAAACCACCATCACTCGCCACCGATAACCTGCAACATTTTTTTTTAGTTTTCGTTCGATCCAGGTTACTACAATTACTCGAATACTATTTCTGTTTTGAGGATGACGATGATGCCGTATGATGATACCGTGAGGTGATACATGCGAACGTGATGTTTGATGATGATAGAAGTCGATGACGGTGATGGCAAGGAAATGATGATGATGATTACGATATGCTAACGTGGTGGGAGGTACACGAAGATGATGATGATGGTTAGGATGATGAAGATCGTGATGGTAAATGATGTTAGAAATGTTGTTTGATGATGAGCATGATGGTTACGAAGAAGATGATGATAACGTGATTATAGAGTGATGAAGATGACATGATAAAGATGAAGTCACGATGATGATACATGTAGGATGATGGTAATGATGATGGTCACGATGGGTATGCATGATGATGAAGACAATTACATGATGATGTGATGATATCGATGATGATAAAACCGATGCGAAAATGACGATATGTATATCACGATGATGATGATCATCGTGATGATGATGATATGAAGATGATGACGATTATGGTGATTAGTGGTGATGAGAACCGAATTATGATGATGATGTTGGGGTTATAAGGATGATCGTCATAATGATATGATGATGATGATAATTGTTAAATGGAAGATGATGATGATGATGATGATGATGATGATGATGATGATGATGCCGAGATATAATGATGATGATGATGACGTGGTGTATGTGATAATAATGATAATGAAACATGAAAATGATAATGATAATGGTATACCTTTTATCATTATTATTATTATTATTATTTTATCATAACTATTATTAATTTTTTTTTTATGATTATGAATTGAGTATAATGATGACGATAATGAAGATCGTGATGATTATGGACGATAATGATGATGAATGACGATTATGATCGATGACGTTTAGGAGGGTATAACTCTCATTATCAAATTTTATTATTGTTTATTGTTATTATTATTATTCCTATTAATTTTATTATTGTTATTATTAAGATTATTATTAATTGTGTTATTATTGGTGTTATAAGTATTATTATTTAATAGTATTATTATTAGTATTATGATAAGAGTTATTGTAAGGATAATAATTATATATACATATAAATTATGAATACAAATATGAAAATGAGTAAAACTATAATTAAGTCATGATCTAAATTAGATATTATCACTAATATTATTATTAGAAGTATTATTATTAGTAAAATCATTGTTAACATCATTATTAGTAAGAGTATTATTATTATAGACATTATAGTTATTATTATTACTAATATTTTTATGTTATTATTATTTTTATTACTAAAAATATTAAAAATTATCATTTCAGTAAAGTTATCATTATTATTATTATTATTAATATTATTCAAGGTATTATTTAAATTATCATTTTTCTATCATTATTATTAAAAGTATCATTTTTATCATTATTATTATCATAACTATTATTATTATTATTATTATTATTATTATTATTATTATTATTATTATTATTATTATTATTATTATTATTATTATTATTATTATTATTATTATTATTATTATTATTATTATTATTATTATTATTATTATTATAGAATGAAACACCTTTATCTACTATTATCACTATTATTTTATCGAATAACTATTAGTTATATAAAATCATATTTACTATAGCATAACGTAACTATATTAATACTTTTTACAATAAATATTAATAAATGTAACTAATTAGGTTATTAATGAAAAACATAACTAAAATAACAATTAATACACTTATAATACATAATTTATTCGATTACCATTATATGTGTTAATATATATATATAAATATTATAGGTTCGTGAATCCGAGGCCAACCTTACTTTTGTTCAATGCCGTTATATGTATTTTTACTACAAAATACATTAGGTGAGTTTCATTTTCCTTTTTACCTTTTATATTTTTGGGCTGAGAATACATGCGCAATTTTTATAAATGTTTTACGAAATAGACACAAGTAATCGAAACTACATTCTATGGTTGAATTATGGAAATCGAATATGCCCATTTTTATTAAGTCTGGTAATCTAAGAATTAGGGAACAGCCACCCTAATTGACGCGAATCCTAAAAATAGATCTATTGGGCCTAACAAACCCCATCCAAAGTACCGGATGCTTTAGTACTTCGAAATTTATATCATATCCGAAGGGTGTCCCGGAATGATGGGGATATTCTTATATATGCAGCTTGTTAATGTCGATTACCAGGTGTTCACCATATGAATGAATTTTATCTCTATGTATGGGATGTATAATGAAATATGAAATCTTGTGGTCTATTAAAATGATGGAAATGATTATTTATGTTAAACTAATGAACTCACCAACCTTTTGGTTGACACTTTAAAGCATGTTTATTCTCAGGTATGAAAGAAATCTGCCGATGTGCATTTGCTCATTTTAAAGATATTACTTGGAGTCATTCTTGGCATATTTCAAAAGACGTTGCATTCGAGTCATTGAGTTCATCAAGATTATTATTAAGTCAATTATAGTTAGATATATTATGAAATGGCATGCATGACGTCAATTTTCGATGTAATGAAAGATTGTCTTTTCGAAAATAAATGCAATGTTTATAAAATGTATCATATAGAGGTCAAGTACCTCGCAATGTAATCAACTGTTGTGAATCGTTTATAATCGATATGGACTTCGTCTGGATAGATTAGGACGGGTCACTACAGGTGGTATCAGAGCGGTGGTCTTAGCGAACCAGGTCTTGCATTAGTGTGTCTAACTGATAGTTGTTTAGATGCATTAGTGGGTCTGGACTTCGACCGTGTCTGCATGTCAAAAGTTTTGCGTATCATTTCATGTCAAAAATTACCTGCTTATCATTCTTAAGGAATCACTTGCTTATCATTCTTAGTCTAGATACATCTTACTGCATTGACTGCATGAATGGTGTATAGACAAAATTCATATCTTAACGTATCTGCTAATCCATATCTTGGCATATCGGTTACTGTAGACTTTGCCTGACATATTCCGTAAATTCCTCCGTAATCTACGAAATCTTTTGTTATATATATATATATATATATATATATATATATATATATATATATATATATATATATATATATATATATATATATATATATATATATATATATATATTCTATGTAAATAGAATATCATCCGATAGCCGGAAATCATTTCATATCGAAAAATCCCTTATCCAATTGTACGAAATGGAACTCTCCACTAGTTCAAGTTCCTCGGATTCTGATATGGAGATTCACTCGAGCTCCGAAAGCATGTGTGACTGGAATGGATAAACCAATTAGCCATCATCTATTCTGGATGAATTAGGGATGGGTTCGTAGTCTACTTAATCGTTGGAGACAAGAAGAAGGCGATCCCTTCCATCCACCACATTGCCCTCTTGGCGATGAACCTGAAGCACTTACCGACAAACCTATCCGGAACACCATTTTCTCTCTCATTTCCAGAGTATCTCATCATGATTATATACTATCTCAGATTCTAGATCTTATTCATCCGCTCGTCCTAACCGACAATCATCCAGGTGTAATAGAAGAAATCAATGAGTTTCGCTTCCGAGTAATCAATTTGGAAAATATGGTGCAAAACTTACCAGCTTCAGCAACATCACCGCACCAGTACCACCAACATCAACACCAGTACCATCAACAACCCAAGTTTCAACATCACACGCCTCAACATCTCATTCTGTACCTCGAGCGTAATCATTGTTCTACGTATCATTCTATATACTTTATCTTTGTTCTACATCTTGTTCTACATCGATTATCTTCGTCCTACGTATCGTTCTACATCATTTTCTTCGTTCTTCATGGCGATTATGTAATCTCTAATGTTTTAGAGATTATGTATTCTAGTTCTAACGGTAAATCAAATGAGTCTAACATTATGTTAACTCATTAAATCCATGATTACATCTGAAGAAAATATGTATGTAATTATATTTTCATAAAGATTGTAATTAAAATTTCTCTTTTACAAACTATTAATGATGAGAATATTTTAACGGGTAGGTAATACCCTAGAAATATTTAAATCTCATATTAACATGTTACACTGTACATTCTTCAAATCCGAGTCAGCAGTCATTTACTATCCTACTTGCATCCACAGCTATACGAATTCGTTCATCACAGAATAACCATTTTCATTCAATTTCATATTTGGATTTTGACCTTTCAGAATCCGACAAGTGGCATAATGAAGAAAATATTGAACAAAATGAAATTTGTTAGAAACAAACAAATTAACTATGAGAAATTTTGTTAAGAATCCACGCTAACAAAATCCTAGCTAACTATTCCTAGCTAACTGATCACATTTTATTTATCGCAATTTATTTATCGCAATTTAATTATCACAATTTATTTTATCGCAAATTACATTCTCGCAATTTTATTTATCGTCATTTAATTTCTGTTATTTATTTTACGCACTTTAAATATCGGGACACGCATACAAGGTTTTGACATATCATATCGACGCATTTATATATATTATTTGGAATAACCATAGACACTCTATATGCAGTAATGAACGAGTTCTCTATACAGGGTTGAGGTTAATTCTACAATAATATATATAATTTGAGTTGTGATCGAGTCTGAGACATGTACACGGGTCACAATACGTATTAATTAATTTGAATATTATATATTAAACTATATACGAATTATTGGACTGTCAACTGTGGACTATCGACTGTGGACTAATAACATTGGACAATTAAAATGAATTAAAATATTGATTATAATATATGAAACTAAACAATTCTTCAAGTTTGCCACTTGATTTCATCTTAAACCTCATTTGTATCTTGACGATTACAATCTGCGTTCAAGCCTTTTATGATTCTTGAAAACACCTCAATCGAGAGGATGAATCAACCACACTTCATCTACAGAAAGAAAGATTGATGCGTATAGTTATGCACCAGAAAACTCTCGAAAACTGAGTAAACGTTTAACGCGTAACTGTGCTAATTCCTTTAGCGTTATTATTACCGAAAATAACTTTGCAATCTCTTTCCAAATTAGCCACTTTTGTCTCAGCTTCAACAGGTCAACTTCAACTTTTCGTTCGAAACAACAATATTATAACCTTGATATATATATATATATATATATATATATATATATATATATATATATATATATATATATATATATATATATATATATATATATATATATATATATATGCGTACTCTTTTATTGTTACCGGGGAACTTTTTATATTCCATCATATTACCAGCAGACGTACCAGCAACCTCGTTGCTCCTTGGCTTAAATCTCTCCGACAAATCACTATGTTTATCTATTGAAGTCTCATCATGTACTCATCTGCATCTGATAACAAGAATTGCCGTACCAAATACCAAGAATCAGCAATCAGTATTTTGAAATCTCGCAGCATGTCTACATCAACAGTTATATGTAAACATGTAACAATTATCTCTTAGAATTATGATCTTCCATTCTGAAATTTTGAAAAGCACCCAGTCTACAAATCAATACCACAAATTCTGAGAAAGCTGAATACAGCAGCAAAAACTGTACACGACCTTAACCGTCGAAAGTTTGATGATAAAGAATGGAGTATTGGAAACACTCAATAGAAAATTTAGTACCGAAAAGCGGATTATACGAAACTATGAAGGAAGCCGTGGATAAATCACAAAGAATAAGTTTGACTTCAAAGAATCCAAATGAATCAATGCATGCTGAAGTCTTTAGCGAATATCTTGCTCCTTACTCTAAACCTTTGCGGACAATAGTTTCCATCATCCTCTGATCTTAGATATTCTAAGATATTATCGTATCTTTTATTATAAATACCCTCAATATTTCTGAAGATATCTTCATAAATATTATCATCCGATATTAATTATCTCTCCGCATTATCTGTTTTACATCATAAAAGAAACTGTTTTAGTTTCTAAATCTCTGAAAACTTAGAGTTATAAGTAAGAATGATTTTGAAGTAGTGTTGGAAATTGATGCATGAGTTAGTATAATATAATGACACTTGATCAACGTGATTATATTACAGTAAGTCATGCCGAGTTTCTAATGGGACGTGATGATTCACAGATCATAACATCATCATGTGCCATGTTACATAACTTTTTCATTCTGCTTAACTTCTGAACATATCAAGAATTTATATTCTTGCTAGCTTTATTCTCAGTAATTCTGGTAATTTGACAAAACAAATCGTGCTACTACCTTTCCTTTCTACCTTGTATATTATGATAATTAGAAACTCCATACCTATAAATTCTGGACCATTACCTGCGAAAAGTAAACAAAAGCATGAAGCTCCGAAATAGAAAGGGAGTATAAATCGCAGCAAATAAGAGAGCGCATTAACTGTGGATGACAATAATTATAGGAGACAGAAGCAGGGACATTGAAATATAAGGGAAGATATAAAATCCAACAACAACGCAGAAATTACAAACCATGGATATTAATACGAATAGCAATATAAAGACACGGTATAATTACGAATAGTATCACCCCAAGATAATAGTAGAAGTAAACAGATTCTTCTGATGGAAGATAGAAAAGAAGGATGACAGAAATAATAATTAGGAAAAATATTAAGGATTAGAACTGGATTAAGCATTTTCATAATCTTTTGGATGTATGAACTAAGAAAGAAAGTATAGGAATGGTGAGCATAATGGAACGGAAGAGCTTAAATTTATAATGGAAATATCAGACAGATTAATCGAGGTAGATCACCGTTTTAATTATAGAGATCTTAATTTCCTTACTCACCGAAGAATCAAATCTTTTAGATTTCGAAGATTTTCTTTAAATCCCTTGAATTCCGGAATTCAACCCTGACTCTGCCAAAAGTTAAGAAGAATCTTAACATTTCCTATTTCAATCTTTTGCGATAGCTTCACTCATACGCTTTAAGTAACCGAATCGTTTAATCTATATTACTCGATAACGATAAAACTCTATTTATCACCCATATTCGCCAACAAAATATTTTTTTATTGTTAGCCATGACGACCTCACTCAAATTTCGGGACGAAATTTCTTTAACGGGTAGGTACTGTGATGACCCGGGAATTTCCGACCAAATTTAAACTTAATCTTACTATGATTCTGACACGATAAGCAAAATTTGTAATGTTGAGTCTCGAAAGTTTTAAAATCTATGTTCATATATTCAATTGACCTTCGACCATTCCCGACGATTCACGAACAACTATTTGTAAATATATATATATATATATATATATATATATATATATATATATATATATACATATAGATATAATTATATTTTAATTTGAATCATAATTTGAAATAAAATACGATGTAATGAGAAATTTTATTAAATACAAATATATATAGATATGTATATATATATATACATGAATATAAATTTTAAATATATAAAATTAAATATTAGATCTATTTGAGGATATATATATATATATATATATATATATATATATATATATATATATATATATATATATATATATATATATATATATATATATATATATATATATTTAATATATTTTGTTATATAATAAAACCTGATCTTAAAATGTATTTGTATAGTATATTGAATATAATTAACTTCGAGCTTAATTTGTTAAAGTTTGTATTACTCGGTTGACATTTCGTTAGCGTTCATATAGATTTAACATGAGTTTATGAAGTGTTAAAATAAAAGTTGGAGTGTAAATTGATTACGAAGATTCTAGATTTATTAGAAATATTTGTACCTTTTGAAGTTTAAATATTAGTACTCCGTACATATAAATTGGAACAGAAAATAAATAATTTTCGAACCTTTTTGATCAGGTTTCAAACAGGTAATGAGTGAAATAATTAAATATGTTTAATCTAAAAATTTGAGATTTTTTTTAGAACACTTTTATACGTTAACCGTTTAGCAATGGACACGATATACCTATCCTCGATCAACTGTCGGCAGATGAAAACCCTTTTGGGTACTGTATAATGCTTTCAATCATTCACATGTTAATGATTTATTTTTTTATTATTATTATTAGTAATATTAAATATTATATATATAATACATAATATATATATATATATATATATATATATATATATATATATATATATATATATATATATATAATATATGATTATGTATATGGTAAGATAGGGGAAGGCAGACTGTCGACCACCGGCCGCCACCTCCATCTAATACCACCACCACTTGCCACTAAGATTCTCCACCGGAAACGTCTCACGGCCACCACTCAACACCACATTCAACAGTCACCCTCTCTTTTCTTCTCCGTGACACATCATTTCACCACCAATATTCACTTACAATTCTGTCCATTAACCTTCATCACCGTCCTACAGTCGTCACCCACAACCGCCACACCTCCATAAACCACCATCACTTGCCACCGATAACCTGCAAATTTTTTTTTTAGTTTTCATTCGATCCAGGTTACTACAATTACTCGAATACTGTTTCTATTTTGAGGATGACGATGATGCCGTATGATGATACCGTGAGGTAATACATGCGAACGTGATGTTTGATGATGATAGAAGTTGATGACGGTGATGGCAAGGACATGATGATGATGATTACGATATGCTAACGTGGTGGGAGGTACACGAAGATGATGATGATGATTAGGATGATGAAGATCGTGATGGTAAATGATGTTAGAAATGTTGTTTGATGATGAGCATGATTGTTACGAAGAAGATGATGATAACGTGATGATAGAGTGATGAAGATGACATGATAAAGATGATGTCACGATGATTATACATGTAGGATGATGGTAATGATGATGGTCACGATGGGTATGCATGATGATGATGACAATTACATGATGATGTGATGATATCGATGATGATAAAACCGATGCGAAAATGACGATATGTATATCACGATGATGATGATCATCGTGATGATGATGATATGAAGATGATGACGATTATGGCGATTAGTGGTGATGAGAACCGAATTATGATGATGATGTTGGGGTTATAAGGATGATCGTCATAATGATATGATGATGATGATAATTGTTAAATGGAAGATGATGATGATGATGATGATGATGATGATGCCGAGATATAATGATGATGATGATGCCGCGGTGTATGTGATAATAATGATAATGAAACATGAAAATGATAATGATAATGGTATACCTTTTATCATTATTATTATTATTATTATTATTATTATTTTATCATAACAATTATTAATATTTTTTTTTATTATGATTATGAATTGAGTATGATGATGACGATAATGAAGATCGTGATGATCATGGACGATAATGATGATGAATGACGATTATGATCGATGACGTTTAGGAGGGTATAACTCTCATTATCAAATTTTATTATTGTTTATTGTTATTATTATTATTCCTATTAATTTTATTATTGTTATTATTAAGATTATTATTAATTGTGTTATTATTGGTGTTATAAGTATTATTATTTAATAGTATTATTATTAGTATTATGATAAGAGTTATTGTAAGGATTATAATTATATATACATATAAATTATGAATACAAATATGAAAATGAGTAAAACTATAATTAAGTCATGATCTAAATTAGATATTATCACTAATATTATTATTAGAAGTATTATTATTAGTAAAATCATTGTTAACATCATTATTAGTAAGAGTATTATTATTATTATAGACATTATAGTTATTATTATTACTAATATTGTTATGTTATTATTATTTTTATTACTAAAAATATTAAAAATTATCATTTCAGTAAAGTTATCATTATTATTATTATTATTATTATTATTATTATTATTATTATTATTATTATTATTATTATTATTATTATTATTATTATTATTATTATTATTATTAATATTATTCAAGGTATTATTTAAATTATCATTTTTCTATCATTATTATTAAAAGTATCATTTTTATCATTATTATTATTATTATTATTATTATTACTATTATTATTATTATTATTATTATTATTATTATTATTATTATTATTATTATTATTATTATTATTATTATTATTATTATTATTATTATTATTATTATTATTGTTATTATTATTATTATTATTATTATTATTATTATTATTATTATTATTATTATTATTATTATTATTATTATTATTATTATTATTATTATTATTATTATTATTATTATTATTATTATAGAATGAAACACCTTTATCTACTATTATCGCTATTATTTTATCGAATAACTATTAGTTATATAAAATCATATTTACTACAGTATAACGTAACTATATTGATACTTTTTACAATAAATATTAATAAATGTAACTAATTAGGTTATTAATGAAAAATATACCTAAAATAATAATTAATACACTTACAATACATAATTTGTTCGATTACCATTATATGTGTTAATATATATATAAATATTATAGGTTCGTGAATCCGAGGCCAACCTTACTTTTGTTCAATGCCGTTATATGTATTTTTACTACAAAATACATTAGGTGAGTTTCATTTGCCTTTTTACCTTTTATATTTTTGGGCTGAGAATACATGTGCAATTTTTATAAATGTTTTACGAAATAGACACAAGTAATCGAAACTACATTCTATGGTTGAATTATCGAAATCGATTATGCCCCTTTTTATTAAGTCTGGTAATCTAAGAATTAGGGAACAGACACCCTAATTGACGTGAATCCTAAAGATAGATCTATTGGGCCTAACAAACCCCATCCAAAGTACCAGATGCTTTAGTACTTTGAAATTTATATCATATTCGAAGGGTATCCCGGAATGATGGGGATATTCTTATATATGCATCTTGTTAATGTCGATTACCAGGTGTTCACCATATGAATGAATTTTATCTCTATGTATGGGATGTATAATGAAATATGAAATCTTGTGGTCTATTAAAATGATGGAAATGATTATTTATGTTAAACTAATGAACTCACCAACCTTTTGGTTGACACTTTAAAGCATGTTTATTCTCAGGTATGAAAGAAATCTTCCGCTGTGCATTTGCTCATTTTAAAGATATTACTTGGAGTCATTCTTGGCATATTTCAAAAGACGTTGCATTCGAGTCGTTGAGTTCATCAAGATTATTATTAAGTCAATTATAGTTAGATATATCATGAAATGGCATGCATGCCGTCAATTTTTGATGTAATGAAAGGTTGTCTTTTCGAAAACGAATGCAATGTTTATAAAATGTATCATATAGAGGTCAAGTACCTCGCAATGTAATCAACTTTTGTGAATCATTTATAATCGATATGGACTTCATCCGGATGGATTAGGACGGGTCACTACACTTAACGGCTCCATCACTTGGGTCCTACAGCTTGATCATAACTCTATATAAATTTTCATAAATAACATTGCATTCATTTAATAAAATTGATTTCCTCAAAAGGAAAGTCTAAATCATTTGTAAGTTTAGAAAACCAAACCAAAGGTATAAAAAGGGTTGACCAAAACAAGTCAACAGCTATCCACAATGTAAAAGTATTTAAAGTAGAATGCAATGTTTAATGTTTAAATCAAAATCTATGACAGACAATGCAGACTCTCTAAGCACAGCGGAAGCAATCAATCATGAACCTGAGAATAAAACATGCAAGTAAACTGTCAACAAAAATGTTGAGTGAATTATAGGTTTAATATTGCAGACAATATTTAATTTAAACCATAAAAATTTATGTCTGAAAACATAAAGACTCATTTTGGACCACAAAATTATATGCTCGAAAACATATAAAAACATTATTCCATTAACCCGTGAGCCACCTGGTAATCAGTTAACAACTCCATACTCTTAACAAAAACCAATATAAAAATATACACTGAACATGTGTATCTTCCAGAATACGAAGTACTAATACATTCCGTCTATAACTGCTAGCGCGACTAGTATGAAATAGGGCTGTCAGGCCCGATAGATCTATCCATAGGATTCGCGTTCACCAGTAGAAACCAGTGATTAAAATTTCCATATTAGGGAATATTTTTGTTCGACTCACAATGAATAATGTAAACCAACTTCCACATGTGTCTAATATGTAAAATAAAATGCATGTATTCTCATCCCAAAATATTTAAAATATAAAAAAGGGACTATAATGAAATGTCCCGTTCATATTGATTATAAACGTTCCATATTAATTGATTTCGTTGTGAGGTTTTGACCTCTATATGAGACATTTTTCAAAGACTGCATTCGCTTTTAAAACAAACCATAACCTTTATTTTATCGACAAGGTTAAAAGGACACCACCTAGATTATCAGAAATGATAATATAAAAATATCACACTTACACACTACCAATACATATTGGTTTACAATTTTAATATGTTACAACAAAGTAAATCTCGAATGCAGTTTTAAACAATATTATACAAGCATGCTGGCATCAAATCTTGTCCATATATTTGCATGCAACAGCGGAAGCTCTTAATAATCACCTGAGAATAAACATGCTTTAAACGTCAACAAAAATGTTGGTGAGTTATAGGTTTAACCTATATATCAAATTGTAATAATAGACCACAAGATTTCATCTTTCAATAACATGCAATCTGCATAAAAATCATTCGTATGGTTGAACACCTGGTAACCAAAATTTACAAATGCATCTAAAATATCCCCATATATAAATATCGAAGTACTAAAGCAGTTCAAATTCTCTGACTGGGGCTTGTCAATGGCCCATAGATCTATCTTTAGGATTCGCGTCAATTGGTGGCAATTATAATAAACACCAATTCTTAGGTTACCAAGTTCAACAAGGGCGATATCCGGTATAACGATTCAACATAGAATGTAGTTTCAATACTTGTGTCTATTTTGTAAATCATTTTCAAAACTGCATGTATTCTCATCCCAAAATATTAGATTTTAAAAGTGGGACTATAACTCACTTTCACAGATTTTTACTTCGTCAGGAAGTAAGACTTGGCCACTGGTCGATTCACGAACCTATAACAAATATGTACATATATATCAAAGTATGTTCAAAATATATTTACTACAATTTTAATACGTTTTAATGTTTTAAGTTTATTAAGTCAGCTGTCCTCGTTAGTAACCTACAACTAGTTGTCCACAGTTAGATGTACAGAAATAAAGAAAAATATATTATCTCGAATCAATCCACGACCTCGTGTATACAAGCCTCAGGCTAGATCACAACTCTAAGTATATATAATATTTTGGAATCAACCTCAACCCTGTATAGCTAACTCCAACATTACTGCATATAGAGTGTCTATGGTTGTTCCGATATATATATATATATATATATATATATATATATATATATATATATATATATATATATATATATATATATATATAGATGGGTCGATATGATATGTCAAAACATTGTATTCGTGTCTATGGTATCCCAAGATTACATAATATATTAGAATACATGTATAATACAATATGAGTTAGCTATGATATTATTAATATAGATTTGTTACCAATTTTCACGTAGCTACAACAAGAAAAATTATCCAATCTTGTTTTACCCATAACTTCTTCGTTTTAAATCCGTTTTGAGTGATTCAAGTTGCTATGGTTTTATATTGAACTTAAGTTTATGAATATAAACAGAAAAAGTATAAGTTTATAATCAGAAATACATATTACAACTCATTTTTGTAAATGTAGTCATTTCAGTCGAAAGAACGACGTCTAGATGACCATTTTGGAAAACATACTTCCACTTTGAGTTTAACCATGATTTTTGGATATAGTTTCATGTTCATAAGAAAAATCATTTTCTCAGAATAATAACTTTTAAATCAAAGTTTATCATAGTTTTTAATTAACTAACCCAAAACAGCCCGCGGTGTTACTACGACGGCGTATATCCGGTTTTATAGTGTTTTTCGTGTTTTCAGGTTTTAAATCATTAAGTTAGCATATCATATAGATATAGAACATGTGTTTAGTTGATTTTAAAAGTCAAGTTAGAAGGATTAACTTTTGTTTGCGAATAAGTTTAGAATTAACTAAACTATGTTCTAGTGATTACAAGTTTAAACCTTCGAATAAGGTAGTTTTATATATATGAATCGAATGATGTTATGAACATCATTACTACCTAAAGTTTAGTAGGTAAACCTACTGGAAATGATGAAAAAATAACTTGAGCTTCAAAGAATCTTTGATGGCTTGGAAGTTCTTGAAATAGAATCATGACACAAAAACAAGTTCAAGTAAGATTATTACTCGAATTAAGATAGTTATAGTTATAGAAATTGAATCAAAGCTTGAATATGAATATTACCTTGATTTAGAAAGATAACCTACTATAAATTACAAAAGTTTATTAATCTTAGATGATTGCTTGGAATGGATTAGGAAACTTGGAAGTAAACTTGTAAACTTGGAAGTGTTCTTGATGTGTTCTTGAGTAATTATTTTTATGATGATTATAGGTAATAACCAAAGCTTGTATTTGATGATTTTTGCTGGAAAAATAGTAACTTAGACATTCTTGGAAGAGTGTGTATGTTTTGAGAGAGAATTGGGAAGAAAATTGGAAGTGAAATGGAGTAGGTGGTGAGTGGTGAAGGTGAGTGGGGTTAAAAGGAGTTCTTGTTTTTGTTTCCTTGCTCATAAGTTATGCTAGTTGTCTAATTGTTGGTTCCACATGTTTTTTGACTATCTAGGGATACTAAGAGCTGAATTATTATGTGTATATACCAATAGTATATACGTCTAGGTGCTGGGTATTGTATGAGTACGAATACGGTTGCATACGAGTAGAATTGTTGATGAAGATGAATGAGAATGCAATTGTAAGCATTTTTGTTATGTAGAAGTACTTTGAGATGTGTCTTGAAGTCTTTTAAAAGTGTACTAATACATCTAAATACACTACATGTATATACATTTTAACTGAGTCGTTAAGTCATCGTTAGTCGTTACATGTAAGTGTTGTTTTGAAACCTTTAAGTTAACGATCTCATTTAATGTTGCTAACCCATTGTTTATTATATCTAATGAGATGTTAAATTATTATATTATCAAGATATTATGATGTATGAATATATCTTAATATGATATATATACATTAAAATGTCGTTACAACGATAATCGTTACATATATGCCTCGTTTCAAAATTCTTAAGTTAGTAGTCTTGTTTTACATATGTAGTTCATTGTTAACATACTTAATGATATATATAATTATCATTTTATCATGTTAAATATAGTGTAACAATATCTTAATACGATACATATGTATTTAGTAAGACGTGGTAATAACGATAATCATTATATATATCGTTTCGAGTTTCTTAACTTAGTAGTCTCATTTTTATGTATATAAATCATTGTTAATATACTTATAGAGATACTTACTTATCATAATCTCATGTTAACTATATGCATATCCATATATATATCGTCATGTCGTTTTTACAAGTTTTAACGTTTGTGAATCGCCGGTCAACTTGGGTGGTCAATTGTCTACATGAAACTCATTTCAAATAACCAAGTCTTAACAAGTTTGATTGCTTAACATGTTGGAAACACTTAATCATGTAAATAACAATTTTATTATATATATATAAACATGGAAAAGTTCGGGCACTACAGTACCTACCCGTTAAATAAATTTCGTCCCGAAATTTTAAACAGTTGGAGGTGTTGACGTATCTTCTGGAAATAAGTGCTGGTACTTCTTCTTCATTTGATCTTCTCGTTCCCAGGTGAACTCGGGTCTTCTACGAGCATTCCATCAAACCTTAACAATTGGTATTTTGTTTTGCTTAAGTCTTTTAACCTCACGATCCATTATTTCGACGGTTTCTTCGATGAATTTAAGTTTTTCGTTGATTTGGATTTCCTCTAACAGAATAGTGAGATCTTCTTTAGCAAAACATTTCTTCAAATTCGAGACGTGGAAAGTGTTATGTACAGCCGTAAGTTGTTGAGGTAACTCAAGTCGGTAAGCTACTGGTCCGACACAATCAATAATCTTGAATGGTCTAATATACCTTGGATTTAATTTCCCTCGTTTAACAAATCGAACAACGCCTTTCCAAGGTGCAACTTTAAGCATGACCATCTCTCCAATTTCAAATTCTATATCTTTTCTTTTAATGTCAGCGTAGCTCTTTTGTCGACTTTGGGCAGTTTTCAACCGTTGTTGAATTCGGATGATCTTCTCGGTAGTTTCATGTATTATCTCCGGACCCGTAATCTGTCTATCCCCCACTTCACTCCAAAAAATTGGAGATCTGCAGTTTCTACCATAAAATGCTTCAAACGGCGCCATCTCAATGCTTGAATGGTAGCTGTTGTTGTAGGAAAATTCTGCTAACGGAAGGTGTCGATCCCAACTGTTTCCAAAATCAATAACACATGCTCGTAGGATGTCTTCAAGCATTTGTATCATCATTTTGCTCTGCCTATCAGTTTGTGGATGATAAGCAGTACTCATGTCTAGACAAGTTCCTAATGCCTGCTGTAATGTCTGCCAGAATCTTGAAATAAATCTGACATCCCTATCAGAGATAATAGAGATTGGTATTCCATGTCTGGAAATGACTTCCTTCAAATACAGTCGTGCTAACTTCTCCATCTTGTCATATTCTCTTATTGGCAGGAAGTGTGCTGATTTGGTGAGACGATCAACTATTACCCAAATAGTATCAAAACCACTTGCAGTCCTTGGCAATTTAGTGATGAAATCTATGGTAATGTTTTCCCATTTCCATTCCGGGATTTCGGGTTGTTGAAGTAGACCTGATGGTTTCTGATGCTCCGCTTTGACCTTAGAACACGTCAAACATTCCCCTACGTATTTAGCAACATCGACTTTCATACCTGGCCACCAAAAATGTTTTTTGAGATCCTTGTACATCTTCCCCGTTCCAGGATGTATTGAATATCTGGTTTTATGAGCTTCTCTAAGTACCATTTCTCTCATATCTCTAAATTTTGGTACCCAAATTCTTTCAGCCCTATACCGGGTTCCGTCTTCCCGAATATTAAGATGCTTCTCCGATCCTTTGGGTACCCTCCATTATATTCATAGCTTTTACTCGAATGGGTTCTCTGTCCTTTCTGCTCAAGGCGTCGGCTACCACATTTGCCTTCCCCGGGTGGTAACAAATCTCAAAGTCGTAATCATTCAATAATTCAATCCACCTGCACTGCCTCATGTTCAGTTGTTTCTGATTAAATATGTGTTGAAGACTTTTGTGGTCGGTATATATAATACTTTTGACCCATATAAGTAGTGCCTCCAAGTCTTTAATGCAAAAACAACCGCGCCTAATTCCAAATCATGCGTCGTATAATTCTGCTCGTGAATCTTCAATTGTCTAGACGCATAAGCAATTACCTTCATTCGTTGCATTAATACACAACCGAGACCTTGCTTTGAGGCATCACAATATATCACAAAATCATCATTCCCTTCAGGTAATGAAAATATAGGTGCCGTAGTTAACTTTTTCTTCAACAATTGAAATGCTTTCTCTTGTTCATCCTTCCATTCAAATTTCTTTACTTTATGCGTTAATGCAGTCAAGGGTTTTGCTATTTTTGGAAAAATCTTGGATGAATCTCCTGTAATAACCAGCCAGCCCTAAAAATTGGCGTATGTGCTTCGGAGTTATTGGGGTTTCCAACTTTTCAACGGTTTCAATCTTTGCTGAATCCACCTGAATACCTTCTTTGTTCACTATATGACCTAGGAATTGAACTTCTTCTAACCAAAATGCACACTTTGAAAACTTAGCGTACAGTTTTTCTTTCCTTAACAACTCTAGCACTTTTCTCAAATGTTCTTCGTGCTCTTGATCATTCTTCGAGTAAATAAGTATGTCATCGATGAAAACAATGACAAACTTGTCAAGATATGGCCCACACACTCGGTTCATGAGGTCCATGAACACAGCTGGTGCGTTAGTCAATCCAAACGGCATAACCATAAACTCGTAATGACTGTAACGCACCCTAAAAGCAGTCTTTGGAATATCATCCTCCTTCACCCGCATTTGATGATACCCAGAACGTAAATCAATCTTTGAATAAATTGACGAGCCTTGTAGTTGATCAAATAAATCGTCGATTCTCGGTAGTGGGTAGCGGTTCTTGATGATAAGTTTGTTCAACTCTCGGTAGTCGATACACAACCTAAATGTACCATCCTTTTTCTTGACAAACAAAACAGGAGCTCCCCACGGTGATGTACTTGGTCGAATGAAACCACGCTCTAAAATTTCCTGTAACTGACTTTGTAATTCTTTCATTTCGCTGGGTGCGAGTCTATATGGAGCACGAGCTATTGGTGCAGCTCCTGGTACAAGGTCTATTTGAAATTCAACGGATCGATGTGGGGGTAATCCCGGTAATTCTTTCAGAAATACATCGGGAAATTCTTTTGCGACGGGAACATCACTGATGTTCTTTTTTTCAGGTTTAACTTCCTTGACGTGTGCTAGAATTACGTAGCAACCTTTTCTTATTAGCTTTTGCGCCTTCAAACTACTAATAAGATTTAATTTCGCATTGTTCTTTACTCCATACACCATTAAAGGTTTTCCTTTTTCACGCATAATGCGAATCGCATTTTTGTAACAAACAACCTCTGCTCTCACCTTTTTCAACCAGTCCATGCTAATTATTACATCAAAACTCCCTAACTCGACTGGTATTAAATCAATTTTAAATGTTTCGTCAACCAGTTTAATTTCTCTATCCCGACAGACTTTATCTGCTGTAATTAATTTACCGTTTGCTAATTCGAGTAAAAATTTACTATCCAAAGGCGTCAATGGGAACTTAATTTAGTACAAAATTATCTACTCATATAGCTTCTATCCGCACCCGAATCAAATAAAACATAAGCAACTTTATCGTCAATAAGAAACGTACCCGTAACAAGCTCCGGGTCTTCCTGTGCTTCTGCCTAATTAATGTTGAAGACTCGTCCACGGCCTTGCCCATTATTATTCCCTTGATTACGGCATGCTTTGCTGAAATGGCCCGGCTTTTCGCATCCATAACAAATAATGGAATTATTTATTCTGTTATTTTTATATGCCTTTGGTCCATAGACATCACACTTCGTTACACTATGTCCGGTTCTATTACACTTGGTACACACTACTACACAGAACTTATCTGGATGAAACCCTCCACACCTTAGACATTTATTGTTCTGATTGTTGTTGCCATTGTTGTTATTGATTTGGTTGTTATTGGGAATGTTATTGTTGTTGGAACGGTTGTTGTAGTTGTTGTTGTTGTTGTTGGGACGTTTGTTGTAGTTATTGTTAGGATTACGGTTATTATTGCGATTGTTGTTGCGATTGTTGGGATAGTTGTTGTGATTGTTATTGTTGTTGTACTGGTGATTCTTGTCACTATTTTCCTCCCACTTCCTCTTGAGTTATTTCGTGTTGGCTTCTTCGGCCGCCTGTTCTTTAATTCTTCCCTCAATTTGATTTATGAGTTTATGAGCCATTCGACTTGCCTTTTGTATAGAAGTGGGCTCGTGTGAACTCATATCTTCTTGAATCCTTACTGGTAACCCTTTTATAAACGTGTTGATCTTCTCCTCTTCATCTTCGAACGTTCCTGGACATAATAGGCACAACTCTGTGAATCGTTGTTCATATGTGGTAATGTTGAACCCTTGTGTTCGTAACTCTCTAAGATCTACATTGAGCTTATTGACTTCGTTTCTAGGACGGTACTGCTCGTTCATCAATTGCTTAAATGCCGACCACGGTAGTGCGTAAGCAGCATTTTGTCCTACCTGTTCAAGATATGTGTTCCACCACGTTAACGCAGTACCTGTGAAGGTATGCGTAGCGTACTTAAGTTTGTCCTCTTCAGTACACTTACTTATGGCAAACATCGATTCAACTTTCTCTCTCCACCGTTTCAATCCAATTGGTCCTTCGGTTCCATCGAATTCCAAAGGTTTGCAGGCAGTGAATTCTTTGTAGGAGCATCCTACACGATTTCTTGTGGAATTAGTTCCACTACTAGAACTAGAGTTATTGTTGTTATTTTTCATTGCAGCCTGCACTGCGGCTATGTTCGCAGTAAGGAAAACACGAAAATCTTCCTCACTCATGTTCAAGTTCTGATGAGTCGTCGGTGCCATTTCCTTTAAAAATAGCCAAAATAATTGAGTTAATCATATAGAATTTAAGAGTAGTCAATAGTATTTCGTAGCATTATATGAACTTATTTATAAAAGCTTTTTCTTCATATTAGCATTTTATAGTTTTAATTCGGGTAGTACCTACCCGTTAAGTTCATACTTACTAGCTACTATACAACTCAACTACTACGCTTCTATATGAAAAACTTATTAAAATAATATTTCGCGTTCAAACTTTTATACAATATTTTACAACATACCATACCACTTATAATACATATCGGATGAAATATAACAAATAACAACTTTGCTACACGGCAGCTATAAAGGTAATTCTAATTATTACGCAAGTTGTTCAGCAAAGGCAATAAAGACACGTAATTCATAAGTCCAAGAACAAGTCATGCATTCTGGTTTTACTAAAACGACTTCCCATCCTTGGTCTTGTGAAAAGTAACCGTTATGACCATTGGCTAGGCAGCATGTTGTAATGTTGTCAAAAGGACGAGGGTTTCGTAATGCCCAACAGCCTCGTAGCAATCTAAAAACCTTGTTTCTTACCCTAACTACTGAGTCCGTCACTTGTGAGAATGTTTTATTTAAAAGTTTCAACCCAATGTTCTTTTTCTCAATTTGATGAGAAGCGAACATTATTAACCCGTAAGCATAACATGCTTCTTTATGTTGCATGCTAGAAGCTCTTTCTAAAGAACGAAGTCCTATGCTGGGATATGTTGAGTCAAAATAGGTTCGTAACCCGTAGCGTAAAATTGCATCTGGGTTTCCCGCACTAAATGCCTTAAAGAAAACTTGGCGTAACTTAAAGTCTCCCAAATGTGATATACCCATCTTTCAAAGGAAAGCCTTTTATATACTAAGGCATGCCTGGAATGTCTTTCAAATGTTTGACAAACTAATTTTGCCGTAACTAATTGTGCTGATGAATTCTGCCCAACTCTAGACAAGATTTCATCAATCATATCTCCTGGTAGGTCTTCTAAATCTTTTGGTTGTCTATCCTTAACGTCCATTTTCTGTTTTTATCCAGTAAAATAGACAAGGATTAGATTCGTAAAAGATAATTAACAAATAATACAAGCAATTTTTACATAGAACATAAAAGTACAAGCACACTACAATACATATAATACACAACATGATTACAACCCTCTAATCTGAATCACTGGTTTCTTCTTCTTCTTCGGACTTGGTTCATTTTCCTAATTTTCTAGGGATATATGGTGCTCCTCTAATAGGAGCCGTCATTTTCTACAATGGTTTAGAAAAACCTGGTGGTTTAGAGGTTCCCGGGTTATTGTTACAATTTGGGAGATACGGATGTTGCCGATACATATAAAGTTCATCGGGGTTGGAATCAGATTTCTCTATTTTTACACCTTTTCCCTTATTATTTTCTTTTGCTTTATTAAATTAGGTCGAGGTAATTTCTATAACATCATCGGAATCCTCATCGGGATTCGATTCATAGGAAAATTGGTAATCTTCCCAATATTTTGCTTCCTCGGCAGAAACACCATTGACCATTTTTAACTTTGGTTCGTTGGTTGAGGATTTTCTTTTATTTAAACGATTTACAGTAGGTATCAATATTTCTTCCTCCGGAACCTCTTCTTCTTCCGGTTCTTCCTCCTCCGGTTCCTCCAGTTCCGGTTCCTTTTCTTCCGGTTCCTCCTCTTCCGGTTCCTCCTCTTCCGGTTCTTCTTCGGGAATTTGTGAATCTTCCCAAATTATATTCGAATCTTCATTATTAATAGGTGAGTCATGGGATTTGTACTAGTGGTAGACATCTATCACACAATATCAAACACATTAAGAGGTTAATATATCACATAATATTTACATGTTAATAATATATAGTTTCCAACAAAAGTGTTAAGCAATCGTTTTAAAAGAAAACACGGTCGAAGTCCAGACTCATTAATGTATCCTAACAAACTCGATAAGACACACTAATGCAAATTTCTGGTTCTCTAAGACCAACGCTTGGATACCAACTGAAATGTCCCGTTCATATTGATTATAAACGTTCCATATTAATTGATTTCGTTGTGAGGTTTTAACCTCTATATGAGACGTTTTTCAAAGACTGCATTCGTTTTTAAAACAAACCATAACCTTTATTTTATCGACAAGGTTAAAAGGACACCACCTAGATTATCAGAAATGATAATCTAAAAATATCACACTTACACACTACCAATACATATTGGTTTACAATTTTAATATGTTACAACAAAGTAAATCTCGAATGCAGTTTTAAACAATATTATACAAGCATGCTGACACCAAATCTTGTCCATATATTAGCATGCAATAGCGGAAGCTCTTAATAATCACCTGAGAATAAACATGCTTTAAACGTCAACAAAAATGTTGGTGAGTTATAGGTTTAACCTATATATCAAATTGTAATAATAGACCACAAGATTTCATCTTTCAATAACATGCAATCTGCATAAAAATCATTCGTATGGTTGAACACCTGGTAACCGACATTAACAAATGCATCTATAATATACCCATATATAAATATTGAAGTACTAAAGCATGTTCAAAATATATTTACAACAATTTTAATACGTTTTAATGTTTTAAGTTTATTAAGTCAGCTGTCCTCTTTAATAACCTACAACTAGTTGTCCACAGTTAGATGTACAGAAATAAAGCAATATATATTATCTCGAATCAATCCACGACCTCGTGTATACAAGCCTCACGCTAGATCACAACTCAAAGTATATATAATATTTTGGAATCAACCTTAACCCTGTATAGCTAACTCCAACATTACTGCATATAGAGTGTCTATGGTTGTTCTGAAATATATATATAGATGGGTCGATATGATATGTCAAAACATTGTATCGTGTCTATGGTATCCCAAGATTACATAATATATTAGAATACATGTATAATACAATATGAGTTAGCTAGGATATGATTAATATAGATTTGTTACCAATTTTCACGTAGCTACAACAAGAAAAATTATCCAATCTTGTTTTACCCATAACTTCTTCGTTTTAAATCCGTTTTGAGTGATTCAAGTTGCTATGGTTTCATATTGAACTTAAGTTTATGAATCTAAACAGAAAAAGTGTAAGTTTATAGTCATAAATACAGATTACAAGTCGTTTTTGTAAAGGTAGTCATTTCAGTCGAAAGAACGACGTCTAGATGACCATTTTGAAAAACATACTTCTACTTTGAGTTTAACCATGATTTTTGGATATAGTTTCATGTTCATAAGAAAAATCATTTTCCCAGAAGAATAACTTTTAAATTAAAGTTTATCATAGTTTTTAATTAACTAACCCAAAACAGCCCGCGGTGTTACTACGACGGCGTATATCCGGTTTTACGGTGTTTTTCGTGTTTTCAGGTTTTAAATCATTAAGTTAGCATATCATATAGATACAGAACATGTGTTTAGTTGATTTTAAAAGTCAAGTTAGAAGAATTAACTTTTATTTGCGAACAAGTTTAGAATTAACTAAACTATGTTCTAGTGATTACAAGTTTAAACCTTCGAATAAGGTAGTTTTATATATATGAATCGAATGATGTTATGAACATCATTACTACCTCAAGTTTAGTAGGTAAACCTACCAGAAATGATGAAAAAATAACTTGAGCTTCAAAGGATCTTTGATGGCTTGGAAGTTCTTGAAATAGAATCATGACACAAAAACAAGTCCAAGTAAGATTATTACTCGAATTAAGATAGTTATAGTTATAGAAATTGAATCAAAGCTTGAATATGAATATTACCTTGATTTAGAAAGATAACCTACTGTAAATAACAAAGGTTTCTTGATCTTAGATGATTGCTTGGAATGGATTAGGAAACTTGAAAGTAAACTTGTAAACTTGGAAGTGTTCTTGATGTGTTCTTGAGTAATTGTTTTTATGATGATTATAGGTAATAACCAAAACTTGTATTTGATAATTTTTGCTGGAAAAATAGTAACTTAGACGTTCATGGAAGAGTGTGTGTGTTTTGAGAGAGAATTGGGAAGAAAATTGGAAGTGAAATGGAGTAGGTGGTGAGTGGTGAGTGGTGAAGGTGAGTGGGGTTAAAAGGAGCTCTTGTTTTTGTTTCCTTGCTCATAAGTCATGCTAATTGTCTAATTGTTGGTTCCACATATTTGTTGACTATCTAGGGCTACTAAGAGCTGAATTATTATGTGTATATACCAATAGTATATACATCTAGGAGCTGGGTATTGTACGAGTATGAATACGGTTGCATACGAGTAGAATTGTTGATGAAAATGAATGAGAATGCAATTGTAAGCATTTTTGTTAAGTAGAAGTACTTTAATATGTGTCTTGAAGTCTTTCAAAAGTGTACTAATACATCTAAATACACTACATGTATATACATTTTAACTGAGTCGTTAAGTCATCGTTAGTCGTTACATGTAATAGTTGTTTTGAAACCTTTAAGTTAACGATCTCATTTAATGTTGCTAACCCATTGTTTATTATATCTAATGAGATGTTAAATTATTACATTATCAAGATATTATGATGTATGAATATATCTTAATATGATATATATACATTAAAATGTCGTTACAACGATAATCGTTACATATATGCCTCGTTTCAAATTCTTAAGTTAGTAGTCTTGTTTTACATATGTAGTTCATTGTTAACATACTTAATGATATATATAATTATCATTTTATCATGTTAAATATAGTGTAACAATATCTTAATATGATACATATGTATTTAGTAAGACGTTGTAATAACGATAATCGTTATATATATATCGTTTCGAGTTTCTTAACTTAGTAGTCTCATTTTTATGTATATAACTCATTGTTAATATACTTATGGAGATACTTACTTATCATAATCTCATGTTAACTATATGTATATCCATATATATATATATCGTCATGTAATTTTTACAAGTTTTAACGTTTGTGAATCGCCGGTCAACTTGGGTGGTCAATTGTCTACATGAAACTCATTTCAAATAATCAAGTCTTAACAAGTTTGATTGCTTAACATGTTGGAAACACTTAATCATGTAAATAACAATTTCATTATATATATATAAACATGGAAAAGTTCGGGTCACTACATATAACTCACCTTAAAGCAAATGAAATAGATAAGCGAACATCAAAGGTAAAGTGATCAAGAATGACCACAACTCCGACCTAAAAATAAAGCATGTCGATATAAATAACTAACTTAGGTCAAGTCTTAGTATGATAACCATAGTACTTGTTGTAGTAAAGCATAGAACATCACTCGGTATGATTCGTATGATCAGGACAGCGTATAACATGTACTTTCTATTTTTAGAAAGTTTCTATTTTTAGCAAGTTTCTATTTTTGGAAAGTTTCTATTTTTAGAAAGTTTCTATTTTAAGAAAGTTTCTACTTTTAGAAAGGTTTCTATTTTTGAAAAGTTTCCTTAATTAAAAAGTCAACAAAAGTCAACTGAAGTCAAAGTCAACCGAAAGTCAACTTAGTCTACATTAAAATTTAAAGTGTAAATTATATTAATAAAATAATTTATCATATTATTTAAAATAATATTTGTATAAACATGCCATATCATAAGTTTAATTGAATTAAATCGACTTATAAAGTTAATATAAGTTTAAATGATATAATAGATATAACATAAGTATTTAATCAATTAATTAAATATTAATCATATCATAAGTATAATTAATTAATAATGAATTATTAATCATAATATAAGTATCTTGAATTAATTATGAAATGTTACACATATCATAAGTATTTTAATATAATTATTAAACCATAAGTATTTAATAATAAAATTGTATTATAATTAAATAATAACTAAGTCTTATAATAAATAAATAAATAATCTTTATCATAAGTCTCGATATAATAATCTCATAACATAAGTTTTATACTTATCATGAGTATTTCATTAATAATAAATGTATTATTAATCATGAGTTTAATTATAAGAATAATTAAATCATAACGTAATTATTAAATGATATAATAAATACATATATCATAAGTATTAATTAATAATAATTACTTTTATAACATAAGTAATTTAATATTAATGAAAACCATTATTCATATAACCTAAGTTAAATTTATAACCATAAGTTTCATTAATAATCGTCGGGTCATAACTTGAGCCTCGGGTGTCAGTTTTTGACGAATCTTATATATATCCTCGTCTAACAAACCATCTCAACACCTTAGAACACTCAAGAACACCCTAAAATCAGTTCATGGGGTCGTGATGATCAGCCATGAACCAAACCATTCGTTAATCCGTTTCAAAACAAGTTTTAATCATTCTGGGTGATCCGTGGCTCAGATATTGATGACCCGAACATGAAAGTTCATCCAATTATCAATACTAACACAAGGGAACACTCCAAAATCTCAGATTATGGCCCCAAAGTCGGACCACAACCTGATTTCAAAACTTATCCATTTCAAACTTTAAAAAACCTTAAATCAAGCGTAGATTTTGATCTGTAACTCGAAACGAGACGAATCCAAAGCCTAAAATTATGTACTCAATGAGAAGAACACATTGAGACACATAAATTAATCAAAAACATTAGCCAAAGTTACTGATTTAATCAATATAGCTGCTGTCCCAATTTTGATCAACCGAAAACATACGAAATCGAGCATTTCTAAGCAAACTAACAACACCACAATCAAATACAAGTACTATAACATTAAAATACATATAAAAGCAGTAATAATAAATTAAAATTGAAAAGCTAGGGTTTGTGTTCATACCCAAATCAAAAATTGAGAAGAAGGAGATTAAAGATCGCGAAATGGAGAATCCGATTATGCAATTAACCTTTAGAAATAATGAAGAATTGTATGTATGATCATGGTGGCCGAAATATTGAAGGTGGAGGTAGGAAATTTGTGCAAATGGGGAGGGAGAAGAGAAAGAGATTAGGTTTAGGGTAAAAGTGAGTGTAAGTGATGTAAAATGTAATTAAGGGTTATCATTTTAGCAAAATGGCAAAGCCCACCCCTCTCCATGGGTGTTCGGCCAAAAATAAGAGGAGGATGGGCTCCTCTTAGCCCATCATGAAGAGTAGTGAAATTACTTGGGGCCCAAAAGCCTGAACGGATCCCGATTCGTGAAAACACGACTAGCGATTGAAAATTCGGAAGAACACGCACACGCGACAAATAAAATATAGAAATATATTATAAACTCACATTATATAGAAATATCATAAATAAAATAATTTCCGATTCGAAAATCGTGAATGTCTGATCGTTGGTCTGAAAACCAAAATGATTTATCGGATAGAAGTCCAAGACACGCAGAAACGTACAATTCTAAACACGAACACATATTTTCATATAACATATGATAAGGAATATATTATTATTAAAATAATAATATAAGTCATAGAAATGATGTGGCACGAATACCAGTAACAGAAGTTAAATATAAACGATAAAGAATAACGGAAAAAGTAGGGTCGTTACAGCACCCACCCGTTAAAGAAATTTCGTCCCGAAATTTGAGGAGTGTCCATCAACGGTACCGAATTTGAAGAAAAAAGGAGCGTATCAATGTCCTAAGGGACTCCCGTTCTCAGAAGTGAACAGCTTACCTTGGAAGGCGTTCCGGCGTATAATAATAAGAATGTGTATACGATTCTAATTAAGTTTCTTGATCTTAAGATCAATAATTTGATTTCGTTTCTCGATAACATGAACGTATCATCGGTATTGACTTCCTCAAAAGGGATGATGGTGTTTTTAGCCATACAGGAATTTCGGTAACTGGATGCATGAAATGCAATATGAACATTACTAAGCTCATCTAATACATTGAACGTTTATGTCGTAATACAATGGTCGACAAAAAGATCGGAATACATGGTGATCACAACTATGCAATTTGATGTTCGGATAGCGTTAGCTACAGAGGTTACGAAACCTCTTGATTCGGAAAATAACCATAGGCATAATGAACCCGATATTTAAGAAACGTCTTATGTGAATAAATGAATCGAAATTCTAGCTGGAAGTCACTAATCAGACTTACATGCAATGTAAGCCATAATTATTCAAAGTGTCCTCAGAACGGTCTGAGTGATCAGTGAAAGATATCGTTCAATTTATCATACTACACATGAACTTATCCTTGGAAGAAATGAAAGCACATTTGTAGAATGTACTATATGATTTCAGTTACAGGTTGATATGAAGGTTAAAACCCGACTATAATAACATATATTTGCAACCAATAAAGGAAGAGATATATTTAATGTAATCAAATTAGTGTTATAGATGTTTAAGACAATTCCTTCAAAGAGGATCGCGAGGATCATAGATTTTAAAGTAATTTACATTACATTTTCGAAAAGAAAAAGCACGAAAGGTGTGATCTCTCAACAAGAGTGAACTCCTCGCACGACGTGCGAGTCGATCTAGGATTCATCCTTATTCTTAAGATTACGTGCGACTAAGAAGATACGTGAATCATTGGCTATAAATAATAATTGACTCCAGGTGAGAAGAATCTCCAAAATGATTTCTTGTACCTCAAAATAATAGATCATAGGAATGATGCTTACGAGGGTGTTGCGATTAGCCGTGAAATATCGAGAGTAGAAACTTCTCAAACGGCCTGGTGTAATATCTATTCGTGATACCAAGTATAACTTAGTTGAGGACAACAATTGGGGTAGAAACCCACCTAGTGCCTTTCCTACAATAGGGCGACCACTGAGTGTACCTCAGAAAACTGATTTCTCGACCTGCGTTTCGGCCATGTCTAGCCTTAAAAAGGAAAATTTTATGAGCCCAAAGACTTCCCAACAATTTTTATAAAACTGCCATCCAAAGTAGCGTAAGAGTTTTTATCAACGAACTTAATGGTAACTTTCATCCTTAAACAGAGGACGAGAAGAACTGTGATTCAAATGCACTGTAGAGTAATTGCGAAAATTTTAATATAATCAACCAAAGAAATTTTGAAAAAGCTTTAAATGTTTGATGTTGGAACGAAGTTCTTAGTAAATTTAGAAGTATATACAACGTGTACCCTTTTACATAAAACAATTTGACTTAGTTAAACAACTCAATAAAGGAGTGGTTTGAAAATAATTTGAAGGTATAATGTAGTATGTACAAACCAAAATAGGTAAAGGTAAATTTATTTATATGATCATATATATATATATACATATATGATCTAAAAATATTTTTTTGCATAAATGACAGAAAATTTTGGAAATTCTTTTTATCCATAAATCTCTAGAGGACTGCACAATGAAATGTTGTGTAGAAAATTTTGATAAACAAAGTATTCGTATTTCGTAGGTTACAACTGAAGAAAGATCGAGTGAAAGATCTTTGATTCGTCGGGTGACATTGATCAACAATGTTACAAGGTAATGAAAACCAATGGATTAAATGTGGTCTTGACTATTATCAGGACATAAGTCCTTGGGCCAAAACTGTTCACGTGCGAAGCTGTTGCTAGCAAGTGAGGTATGAAGGATTATGCATGAGGATGAGAAGTGAATCACTTCTTAATTTTGCAAAATCCCAAATGAGTTATGACTAATATTAAAGTCTGAAGACTGATGGTGTTAATATCACCAAATGAGAATCTCTTGGAATAAGTCAAAACTTAGAGTTACGTAAGAAAGAGCATCGTTTTGACAGGTGTGGCAAATAAGATCCTTGGGAAACTTACCAATTTTGAATGGTTTAAGTCCGAGGACTCTGCATGGCGTGGCAGCAAGTGCCTTTATCACACATACATGTGAGTCTCTTGATTTCGACGGTTGTAAAGTCTTCATGATAATTTGGATATGAATAATACGACATGCGCATAGGTAATTATGAAGACACGCTAAAGCAGTGGATTTTGACCATGTGATGATCACTGAAAATCAAATTATTAAATTCTCATTAAATCTGAGATTAATGCCAGGACGATATGAGTTCCTTCGATGATTAAGGGTTATGTAGAGACATGAAGTCAATTGTCATTGTTAGTACCATTAATATATAATCATTTAATGATAAAACCTAGCATGCGTAAATGGATCTATCGTGACGAGTAAAACCTCGCTGCTCTTATATACCAAAGAGCATATGGTTGACTCACTAAAGTGAGTGTTCGAATGGTAAGGTTACGACATGTAACCGATGATCTCAAATTTTATCCATGTGGAAGTTTGTGTGAGAAGATAAATATTTAGCACACAATGTTGTAATGAGAAGATGCAAGTCCCAACATGAGATTAGGCAACATGAACTCACAGGACTGAGTAATGACTGATCGGTGCAGCTAAGGCTTTTAGCACCAAGGCAAAATGAAGTATCATAATATCTTTAAGAAGTGATACATGACTCAAAGGTCACGACTTATCATATATGCACAACAAATTATGCGATGCTTAACCTTAGGTAGCATAATGAAAATTATATCAACGCTACCCTTGATCATATTGAGTGTGTGAAGAATCACATGGTACCAATGTAAAGGTAGAAATAAATATAACTTCGGCCATTTCTGACCCAAGAAGGGGGTACGTCAAAATATTTTTGATTTCCTTTATTTTTCATAGTAGTTTTCTGATGTAATTAGGATGAATTTAGCTCATGCCACAGCCCGCAGGTAAATGGGGGAATTTTAGATGGTGTGTCCCACCGTAGGTTTTAAATTCACAGTGAACGATTTTAAGTTGGGTACAACATCATTACTCACATGGTGTCGAGCAATCTGTTATTTAATAAACGCACGAGTGTGAAAACTTTCTTGATCATATTAATCAAAAGATACCCGTAGGTAAGTTCTATTCCTCAAAAGATTATGCCCGTGAGATATTTACCAGCTCAGCATAAGGAACGAAATAGTAAGGTGTTTATAAGTTCGACGCTTGAGGGTTCAAATAAAATCCCTACAAGTGATTGTCGATTATCTTCGTTGAATTTCCAAATGTGGTAATGGAAATCATATGAAAATCTACGCCAAAAGCGTAATAATAGATAACAAGATGCACGCTTTAGGAAATTTCGGGGGGTGTCACTACCAGTTACATAAGAATATGTACCATGCCTCCCAGCAAGGATATGGTGGTGAGTATCGAATTAACATTTTATTAAACATAGTGTAGTATGGTGAACCCAGATTCAACAAGTGATGATGAATTATCAAGGAATAAGAGGTATGCCGTTAGCAAAAATGAATGTAAAACTCCACGGCTCCTCGATTCCCAACCTTTATGGTAAATGAGAGACTTTAAATCTACTCATGAGCATGAGATTAATAGTTTAGTTAAAACGAGTTCTTTGTATATCAACAAATAAGATATTGAGTATTTTCATTCCTCATGTAATAACATTGGAATTTCTGAATGAGTAGTGTAAAAATTTTCTTTGACTCGCTTTCTATTCCTCATGTCACAATATTGGAATTTCTATATGAATTACCGTAATATAATCCCATTGGCCAGACGCCATTATATTTCACTAATTCATAGTTCCATTCCAATAGCACTACATAAGGTCAGGACACGCGATCAACCTCGAATTTCTACACAATTTTCTCTAAAATGTTTTCTTAAACAGTGTGCTAAGGATAGCATGATAATGCTAAAAAAGAACATATATTTAGTATCAATATCTTTCCAATATGTAAAGCTTTTAGTTACTATTGTTCTATTTTTATGTAATAATAGTTTAAATAAATAAGTGCGAAGACAAAAGAAGAAAACGATGATTTGAAGACGCAAACGACCAAAAAGCTAAAAAGTACAAAGTACAATCCAAGTGGTTCAAATTATTGATGAGAAACGTCTAGAAATTACAAGAGTACAAGCCGCAAAACGCAAAGTACAAGATATTAAATTATACGAAAAGGCTGTTCGAAAATTCGGAACCGAGACATGAACCAACTATCAAAGTGCGACTCAACGGAGCTAAAATTACAAGTCAACTATGCACAAGAATATAATATTATATATAATTAATTATATATATATATTATATATTATTTTAATCAAAGCAGCCCACGTTCAATTCTTTTGGTGAGCTGGAATCCGAAGCTCCGCACTCGCGGAGCTGTGAAGCACAAAACCTCTGCACTCGCAGAGCTGTACAGTTCAAAGTGGACCTATAAAAGGCCGTGCATTCTGATCGATTTCCATACACCTTTTTCATTTTCTTTCTTTCAATCTATCGATATATATATATATATATATATATATATATATATATTTATATTTATAATTTTAAGTTTAATTTAATAATAATAATAATAAGGTTATTGTAAGAAATGTTTTACGGGTTTTAAAGTCGGAGTTCTGTCTGTGTAAAGCTACGCGATAAATAATCACTATAAGTTATGTTCTTCCTTTTTAAATTAATGTATCGTAACTAAGTAATTATTATGCTTATTTGAGCCGAAGTAATCGTGATGTTAGACTAAATATTAAGATGGGGTTATTGGATTTTGTACCATAATTAAGGTTTGGACAAAAGATTGACACTTGTGAACATTGGACTATTGACTATTAATAGGTAGGGGGTATTGTCTAATTGAATGACAACTCATTGAAACCTGTCGAACCTATCTTCAAATTAGTAAATCTAATAATTATTAAATTGATTACGAATGTCCTATTTAGTGACGTTTATACGACGTCGTTTACAATCATTTAATTAATCAATTGGATTGGGTAATTGATTATTCATTATGGCCAAGTGAATAAATTAATGTATCATGGACTAATTAAAACAGGGGTGAGTTACATACAAGGATAATTGGTGTAATTGTAAACAAAGTATTAAAACCTTGTTACAGTTCGAATCCCTAATTAGTTGGAATATTTGACTTCGGGAATAAGGTTAATTTGACGAGCATTTTATAATTATGACCGATGGACTATTATGGACAAAAATCAGATAGGTATCAAATAAATCCAGGACAAAGGACAATTAACCCAGATAAATAAATTAAGATCAAAACGTCAAACATCATGGTTACGGAAGTTTAAATAAGCATAATTGTTTTATTTCATATTTCATCATACTTTTATTTACTGCAATTTACTTTATCGCAATTTATTTTTTATGCTTTATTTGTATTTTTGTACGCACTTTAATTATTGTCATTTATTTTTATGCTTAAAATATAAAATCGACAAACCGGTCATTAAACGGTAAAAACCCCCTTTTATAATAATATTACTATATATTATTATATATATTTTATATAAATATAGTTGTTAAAAATATAGCGTTAAACTCAGCTAGCTCCCTGTGGAACGAACCGGACTTACTAAAAACTACACTACTCTACGATTAGGTACACTGCCTATAAGTGTTGTAGCAAGGTTTAGGTATATTCTATCAATAAATAAATAAAACTTGTATCATCTTTCGCCGTATTTCGTAGTAAACAATAATAGTATTTTGTATACACCGCTGCACACATCCAGTTTTTGGCGCCGCTGCCGGGGAACAAAAAGCGAAACGCTATATATAAAAAAAATAAGTTTTTAAGCTATTTTTGTAAAAATATATAAGTTTTTAAAATATATAAAAACATAAAAAAGAAAAATATATATCTATATTTCTAAGTACGAAATTAAAAAGTGTAATTTTTTTAGTTATAAAACTAATATGTAATTTTTAAAATATAAGTTTTATTTAAATATATTAAAATCAGAAATAGAGTTTAAAAAAAAATTACGCTGAACCTGCATATTTTGGCCTGCATCAATCTGAGACTGCGTAACTCCGCACTCGCGGAGCTTTTCTGGCACGTGGCACCGCACTCGCGGAGCCGTCTAACAGGTCAAACACTCAGCCTGCATTTATTACGAAATTAGGGTTATAATTTAATTATTATTAATTATAATTAAGGTTTAATTAAATATTAATTAGTTTTAGTTTTAATTAAATTTGTATTTTTAAGTTTTAATTAGTTTTATTAATTATAAAATTAATAATTTTATAAAATAATAAAACAAAAATAATATTTTTATAAAACTAAATAATTTTATCATTTTTTTATTTTCTTTTTATAAATTGTATATTTTTTATCATTTAATTCGTAATTTGTATATTTATCATTTGTAATTAGTTTTAAACTAGTTTGTGCCGTAGTTATTTTTATATTTCTAGTTTTTAGGCTTTGCCGTAAAATCCCTTAAATGCTTTTTCTTTAGATTAAGATTTAGGCGCTTTAAAATTTTACGACGTCGCTTATCGCTTTAGTTTTAAATAAATTTTAGTGCCTTTTTAAGTAATTGCCGTTTTGGATATAGAATTCCTTTAAGCTTTAATACTTCTAGACGCAAGTTTTAATTTTTAGTTTTTAGTACTTTTTAAGTTTCAGTGCTCTGTCTTTATTTTTCGACGCTTATTTTTCGACCTCTTATTTTTCGACGCACTTTTTCTTTCTTATTTTTCGACGCTCTAGTTTTTAGGACATAGAATTTTCTTTCTTTTCTTTAAATTTCAACGAAAAATTATTTTAAGCGGCTAAATTGATAGACATCCAAAATTTTCTGGTTCGTAGTAATAGTTGGATTTGTTAGTGGCGAGTTGTGGGCTTCCGATTCAAAGGGTCCTGGCTACCTGCTGCATCTATTGGCTATTCGAAACGTGGGCAAAAGCAGAAAAGTCTATTAATTTGATAACTTATATAATTTTTATCTTTATAACTAATAGGATATTCAGTGAATGCACCGAGAAAAACGTTCACCACCTTTAATACGTTCACCACTTGTAACTCGATCAAGACATCTAGCAAATATTGTCGCCGTTGATTTTTCTATAGAATCATCATCTAGTCGGACAAGAACTCCAATTCAAATTTCCGATAATCTATTTTTTTGAACCCGACTTCACAAATGAGAACCCGGAGGATATTCAAGGACAATTCTAAGATCTTGAACCACTAATCATTCCTCCTGAACCACAAACCATTAAATCAGAATCCTCTAGTGATTCGTATTCAACAAATTCAATTATGGAAGTAACAGAACCTCTAAGTATGGAAGATCGAATGAAAGCCACACGCACTGGCCAATTTCACGCCATTATTAAGCCAGACATTAATGCGCCAGATTATGAAATCAAAGGACAAATCCTACACATGGTAACTAATCAATGCCAATATAGTGGTACGCCAAAAGAAGATCCAAACGAACATCTTCAAACCTTTAATAGGATTTGTACTCTATTCAAAATCAGAGAAGTTGAGGATGAACAGATCGATCTCATGTTGTTTCCCTGGACTTTAAAGGGAGAAGCCAAAGATTTGGTAGAATATTTACCTGAAGGGGCGATTGACACATGGGATGTTTTAGTTGAGAAATTTCTTAAAAGATTCTTTCCGGTATCTAAAGCCGTGAGACTTCAAGGAGAAATTGTTACGTTCACACAAAATCCAAATGAAACTCTATATGAGGCGTGGACAAAATTTGGAAAGTTGTTGAGAGGATGTCCTCAACACGGTTTAGACACTTATCAAATAGTACAAATATTCTACCAAGGATGCGACATTACTACATGAAAAGACATCGACATAGCAGCTGGTGGTTCCATTATGAAGAAAACCGCAACTGAAGCTTATAAAATTATTGATAACACAGCCTCCCACTCACATGAGTGGCATCAGGAAAAAGATATTTTTCGTTCATCTAAAGCGGCTAGAGCCGATTCTAGCCATGACTTTGATTCCGTTTCCGCAAAAATAGATGCTTTTGAAAGACGAATGGAAAAGATGACTAAAGATATTCACGCAATACGAATCAGTTGTGAGCAATGCGGTGGACCACACTTAATGAAATATTGTCACATCGAACAAACAATGGAACAACGAGAGAATGTTTCCTACATGAACTAAAGGCCTGGAAATAATTATCAACTGCCAAGGTCAAACTTTAATCGAAATCAAAACATTCTTTACAATCCAGATGGACCCAACAATAACTCGTACAACCAACAAGGTCCGAATAACCAACCAACTCGAAAAAACACTTTCAATCAACAAAGACCTAGCTTGTATAAACCACCACAACAAACCAAAGAGAAAAAGCCAAATCTGGAAGAAATGATGGCAAAGCTAATGGAATCTCAAACACAATTTATTACATCTCAAAACCAAACAAATGAGAGGTTTGATCAGTCATTAAGAACTCAACAAGCTTCCATTTTGAATCTAGAAAAACACATAGGTACTCTTGCTAGCATGATGAGTGAGAGGGAACAAGGAAAGCTACCGAGTAATACTGAAGTAAATCCTCGAAATGAGAATGTTAATATGGTGTCAACAAATTCTGAAAAACCATCATCAGAAGATGGGAAGGTTTTAGATGTGAGTAACAATAAAGAAGTTACAACACCACCACCCGAGTATGTAAAGCCAGTGGTGGCACCATACAGACCACCCATCCCATTTCTAAGAAAAGAAGTTAAGTATGAGCAAGTGATAGGTAATAAAGTTTGTGATACCTCTGGAAAGAAGAAGAAAAATAAGAAAGTGCAAGAAACAAAAACCGTAAAAGTAAACCCGGTGAAGACAGTTTCACTAAAAGTTCCACCCAGGGTGGGTGATCCAGGTGAATTTATTGTTCCTTGTCTACTTAGTGATTGTGTCATGTATGATGCACTAGCAGATTTGAAATGTCCCGTTCATATTGATTATAAACGTTCCTTATTAATTGATTTCGTCGCGAGGTTTTGACCTCTATATGAGACGTTTTTCAAAGACTACATTCATTTTTAAAATAACCATAACCTTTATTTTATCTATAAAGGTTTAAAAAGTATTACGTAGATTATCAAATAATGATAATCTAAAATATACCGTTTACACACGACCATTACATAATGGTTTACAATAAGAATATATTACATCAAAAATAAGTTTCTTGAATGCAGTTTTTACATAATATCATACAAGCATGGACTCTAAATCTTGTCCTTATTTTAGTATGCAACAGCGGAAGCTCTTAATAATCACCTGAGAATAAACATGCTTAAAACGTCGACAAAAATATTGGTGAGTTATAGGTTTAACCTATATATTATCAAATCATAATAATAGACCACAAGATTTCATATTTCAATATACATCCCATACATAGAGATAAAAATCATTCATATGGTGAACAACTGGTAACCGACATTAACAAGATGCATATAAGAATATCCCCTATCATTCCGGAAAATCCTTCGGACATGATAAAAACGAATTCGAAGTACTAAAACATCCGGTACTTTGGATGGGGTTCGTTAGGCCCAATAGATCTATCTTTAGAATTCGCGTCAATTAGTAGATCGGTTTACTAATTCTTAGGCTACCAAGCAAAAGGGGCTTATTCGGCTTCGATCATTCACCCATATAATGTAGTTTCATTTACTTGTGTCTATTTCGTAAAACATTTATAAAACTGCATGTATTCTCATCCCAAAATATTAGATTTTAAAAGTGGGACTATAACTCACTTTCAAAGATTTTTACTTCGTCGGGAAGTAAGACTTGGCCACTGGTCGATTCACGAACCTATAACAAATATGTACATATATATCAAAGTATGTTCAAAATATATTTACAACATTTTTAATATGTTTTAATGTTTTAAGTTTATTAAGTCAGCTATCCTCGTTAGTAACCTACAACTAATTGTCCACAATTAGATGTACAGAAATAAATCGATATATATTATCTTGAATCAATCCACGACCCAGTGTATACACGTCTCAGGCTAGATCACAACTCAAACTATATATATTTTTGGAATCAACCTCAACCCTGTATAGCTAACTCCGACATTACTGCATATAGAGTGTCTATGGTTGTTCCAAATAATATATATAGATGGGTCGATATGATATGTCAAAACATTTTCATACGTGTCTATGGTATCCCAAGATTACATAATATATTAGAATACATGTATAATACAATATAAGTTAGCTAGGATATGATTAATATAGATTTGTTACCAATTTTCACGTAGCTACAACAAGCAAAAATAACCAATCTTGTTTTACCCATAACTTCTTCGTTTTAAATCCGTTTTGAGTGAATCCAATTGCTATGGTTTCATATTGAAATTACGTTTATGAATCTATACAGAAAAAGTATAAGTTTATAGTCAGAATTACATATTACAAGTCATTTTTGTAAAGGTAGTCATTTCAGTCGAAAGAACGACGTCTAGATGACCATTTTGGAAAACATACTTCCACTTTGAGTTTAACCATGATTTTTGGATATAGTTTTATGTTCATAAGAAAAATCATTTTCCCAGAATAACAACTTTTAAATCAAAGTTTATCATAGTTTTTAATTAACTAACCCAAAACAACCCGCGGTGTTACTACAACGGCGTATATCCGGTTTTACGGTGTTTTTCATGTTTTCCGGTTTTAAATCATTAAGTTGGCATATAATATAGATATAGAACATGTGTTTAGATGATTTTAAAAGTCAAGTTAGAAGGATTCACTTTTGTCTGCGAACAAGTTTAGAATTAACTAAACTATGTTCTAGTGATTTCAAGTTTAAACCTTCGAATAAGGTAGTTTTATATATATGAATCAAATGATGTTATGAACATTATTACTACCTCAGGTTTTGTAGATCTAGCTTTAAAGGATCCTTGGATGGCTTGAAAGTTCTTGAAGCAGAATCATGACACGAAAACAAGTTCAAGTAAGATTTCCACTCGAAATAAGATTGTTATAGTTATAGAAATTGAATCAAAGTTTGAATATGAGTATTACCTTGTATTAGAAAGATATCTTACTGTAAATAAGAAAGATTTCTTGAAGTTGGATGATCACTTTACAAGATTGGAAGTAAGCTAGCAAACTTGGAAGTATTCTTGATTTTATGAAACTAGAACTTATAGAATTTATGAAGAACACTTAGAAATTGAAGATAGAACTTGAGAGAGATCACTTAGATGAATAAAATTGAAGAATGAAAGTGTTTGTAGGTGTTTTTGGTCATTGGTATATGGATTAGATATAAAGGATGTGTAATTTTGTTTTCATGTAAATAAGTCATGAATGATTACTCATATTTTTGTAATTTTATGAGATATTTCATGCTAGTTGCCAAATGATGGTTCCCACATGTGTTAGGTGAATCACATGGGCTGCTAAGAGCTGATCATTGGAGTGTATATACCAATAGTACATACATCTAAAAGCTGTGTATTGTACGAGTACGAATACGGGTGCATACGAGTAGAATTGTTGATGAAACTGAACGAGGATGTAATTGTAAGCATTTTTGTTAAGTAGAAGTATTTTGATAAGTGTCTTGAAGTCTTTCAAAAGTGTACGAATACATATTAAAACACGAATCATGTATATACATTTTAACTGAGTCGTTAAGTCATCGTTAGTCGTTACATGTAAATGTTGATTTGAAACCTTTAAGTTAACGATCTTGTTAAATGTTTTAAACCCAATGTTTATTATATCTAATGAGATGTTAAATTATTATATTATCATGATATTATGATATATTACTATATCTTAATATGATATATATATATACATTTAAATGTTGTTACAACGATAATCGTTACATATATGTCTCGTTTCGAAAACCTTAAGTTAGTAGTCTTGTTTTTACATATGTAGTTCATTGTTAATATACATAATGACATGTTTACTTATCATTTATCATTTGGCAAAACATTTCTTCAAATTCGAGACGTGGAAAGTGTTATGTACAGTCGCGAGTTGTTGAGGTAACTCAAGTAGGTAAGCTACTGGTCCGACACGATCAATAATCTTGAACGGTCCAATATACCTTGGATTTAATTTCCCTCGTTTACCAAATCGAACAACGCCTTTCCAAGGTGCAACCTTAAGCATGACCATCTCTCCAATTTCAAATTCTATATCTTTTCTTTTAATGTCGGCGTAGTTCTTTTGTCGACTTTGGGCGGTTTTCAACCGTTGTTGAATTTGGATGATCTTCTCGGTAGTTTCTTGTATTATCTCTGGACCCTTAATCTGTCTATCCCCCACTTCACTCCAACAAATCGGAGACCTGCACTTTCTACCATAAAGTGCTTCAAACGGCGCCATCTCAATGCTTGAATGGTAGCTGTTGTTGTAGGAAAATTCTGCTAACGGTAGATGTCGATCCCAACTGTTTCCGAAATCAATAACACATGCTCGTAGCATGTCTTCAAGCATTTGTATCGTCCTTTCACTCTGCCCATCAGTTTGTGGATGATAGGCAGTACTCATGTCTAGACGAGTTCCTAATGCTTGCTGTAATGTCTGCCAGAATCTTGAAATAAATCTGCCATCCCTATCAGAGATAATAGAGATTGGTATTCCATGTCTGGAGACGACTTCCTTCAAATACAGTCGTGCTAACTTCTCCATCTTGTCATCTTCTCTTATTGGCAGGAAGTGTGCTGATTTGGTGAGACGATCAACTATTACCCAAATAGTATCAAAACCACTTACAGTCCTTGGAAATTTAGTGATGAAATCCATGGTAATGTTTTCCCATTTCCATTCCGGGATTTTGGGTTGTTGAAGTAGACCTGATGGTTTCTGATGTTCAGCTTTGACCTTAGAATACGTCAAACATTCTCCTACATATTTAGAAACATCGGTTTTTCATACCTGGCCACCAAAAATATTTCTTGAGATCCTTGTACATCTTCCCCGTTCCAGGATGTATTGAGTATCTGGTTTTATGAGCTTCTCTAAGTACCATTTCTCTCATATCTCCAAATTTTGGTACCTAAATTCTTTCAGCCCTATACCGGGTTCCATCTTCTCAAATATTAAGATGTTTCTCCGATCCTTTGGGTATTTCATCCTTTATGTTTCCCTCTTTTAAAACTCCTTGTTGTGCCTCCTTTATTTAAGTAGTAAGGTTAGTGTGAATCATTATATTCATAGATTTTACACGAATGGGTTCTCTGTCCTTTCTGCTCAAGGCGTCGGCTACAACATTTTCCTTCCCCGGGTGGTAACGAATCTCAAAGTCATAATTATTCAACAATTCAATCCACCTACGCTGCCTCATATTCAGTTGTTTCTGATTAAATATGTGTTGAAGACTTTTGTGGTCGGTATATATAATACTTTTGACCCCATATAAGTAGTGCCTCCAAGTCTTTAATACAAAAACAACCGCGCCTAATTCCAAATCATGCGTCATATAATTCTATTCGTGAATCTTCAATTGTCTAGACGCATAAGCAATTACTTTTGTTCGTTACATTAATACACAACCGAGACCTTGCTTTGAGGCGTCACAATATATCACAAAATCATCATTCCCTTCAGGTAATGACAATATAGGTTCCGTAGTTAACTTTTTCTTTAACAATTGAAACGCTTTCTCTTGTTCATTTTTCCATTCAAATTTCTTCCCTTTATGCGTTAATGCAGTCAAGGGTTTTGCTATTCTAGAAAAGTCTTGGATGAACCTTCTATAGTAACCAGTTAGTCCTAAAAATTGGCGTATGTGTTTCGGAGTTTTCGGGGTTTCCCACTTTTCAACGGTTTCAATCTTTGCTGGATCCACCTGAATACCTTCTTTGTTCACTATGTGACTGAGGAATTGAACTTCTTCCAACCAAAATGCACACTTTGAAAACTTAGCGTACAGTTTTTCTTTTCTCAGCAACTCTAGCACTTTTCCCAAATGTTCTTCGTGCTCTTGATCATTCTTCGAGTAAATAAGTATGTCATCGATGAAAACAATGACAAACTTGTCAAGATACGGCCCACACACTCGGTTCATGAGGTCCATGAACACAGCTGGCGCGTTAGTTAATCCAAACGGCATAACCATAAACTCGTAATGACCGTAACGCGTCCTAAAAGTAGTCTTTGGAATATCATCCTCCTTCACCCGCATTTGATGATATCCAGAACATAAATCGATCTTCGAATAAACAGACGAGCCTTGTAGTTGATCAAATAAGTCGTCGATTCTCGGTAGTGGGTAGCGGTTCTTGATGGTAAGTTTGTTCAACTCTCGGTAGTCGATACACAACCTGAATGTACCATCTTTCTTCTTGACAAACAAAACAGGCGCTCCCCATGGTGATGTGCTTGGTCGAATGAAACCACGCTCTAAAAGTTCCTGTAACTGACTTTGTAATTCTTTCATTTCGCTGGGTGCGAGTCTGTATGGAGCACGATCTATTGGTGCAGCTCCTGGTACAAGGTCTATTTGAAATTCAACGGATCGATGTGGGGGTAATCCTAGTAATTCTTTCAGAAATACATCGGGAAATTCTTTTGCGACGGGAACATCACTGATGTTCTTTTCTTCAGGTTTAACTTCCTCGATGTGTGCTAGAATGACGTAACAACCTTTTCTTATTAGTTTTTGCGCCTTCAAACTACTTATAAGATTTAATTTCGCGTTGTTCTTTTCTCCGTACACCATTAAAGGTTTTCCTTTTTCATGCATAATGCGAATCGCATTTTTGTAACAAACGACCTCTGCTCTCACCTTTTTCAACCAGTCCATGCCAATTATTACATCAAAACTCCCTAACTCGCCTGGTATTAAATCAATTTTAAACGTTTCATCCCCAAGTTTAATTTCTCTCTCCCGACATATATTATCTGCTGAAATTAATTTACCGTTTGCTAATTCGAGTAAAAATTTACTATCCAAAGACATCAATGGGCAACTTAATTTAGCACAAAATTCTCTACTCATATAGCTTCTATGCGCACCCGAATCAAATAAATCATAAGCAGATTTATCGTCAATAAGAAACGTACCCGTAACAAGCTCCGGGTCTTCCTGTGCTTCTACTGCATTAATATTGAAAACTCTTCCACGGCCCTGCCCATTAGTATTCCCCTGATTCGGGTAATTTCTAATAATGTGACCCGGTTTTCCACATTTATAACAAACAGCGTTGGTATTACTTGCTCCGACACTATTCGTTTCGGCATTACTTGTTCCGACATTATTTGTTCCTTTAGTTCTGTTAAACTTTGGTCCGTAGACCTCACACTTTGTTGCGCTATGACCATTTCTTTTACACCTGTTGCAAAATATCGTGCAAAACCCCTGATGATTTTCTTCACACCTATGACATGGCTGTTTTTGGTTTTTGTTGCCGTTGTTGTTATTGAGGTTGTTGTTGGGATTGTTATTGTTGTTGAAATGGTTGTTGTAGTTGTTGTTGTTGTTGGGATGTTTGTTGTAGTTATTGTTAGGATTGCGGTTATTGTTGCGATTGTTGTTGCGGTTGTTGGGATAGTTGTTGCGATTGTGGTCGTAATTGTTGTTGTTGTACTGGTGACTCTTGTCACCATTTTTCTCTCACTTCCTCTTGAGTTGTTTCGTGTTGGCTTCTTCGGCCGCCTGCTCTTTAATTCTTCCCTCAATCTGATTTATGAGTTTATGAACCATTCGAATTGCCTTCTGTATAGAAGCGGGCTCGTGTGAACTTACATCTTCTTGAATCCTTACTGGTAACCCTTTTACAAACGCGTCGATCTTCTCTTCTTCATCTTCGAATGCTCCCGGACACAATAGGCACAACTCTGTGAATGGTCGTTCATATGTGGTAACGTCGAACCCTTGTGTTCGTAACTCTCTAAGTTCTGCCTTGAGTTTATTGTCTTCGTTTCTAGGACGGTACTGCTCGTTCATCAATTGCTTGAATGCCGACCACAGTAGTGCGTAAGCAGCATTTTGTCCTACCTGTTCAAGATAGGTGTTCCACCACGTTAACGCAGTACCTGTGAAGGTATGCGTAGCGTACTTAACTTTGTCCTCTTCAGTACACTTACTTATGGCAAACACCGATTCGACTTTCTCGGTCCACCGTTTCAATCCAATTGGTCCTTCAATTCCATCAAATTCCAAAGATTTGCAGGCAGTGAATTCTTTGTAGGTGCATCCTACACGATTTCTTGCGCCGTTAGCTGCATTGCTAGATTCATAGTTATTGTTGGTATGTAGCGCAGCCTGTACTGCAGCTATGTTTGCAGCAAGAAAAGTACGAAATTCCTCTTCGCTCATATTCATGGTGTGTCGAGTAGTCGGTGCCATTTCCTTCAAAATAGCCAACTGAATCGAGTTAATCATACAGAATATTAAGAGTAGTCAATAGTATTTCGTAGCATAATATGAACTCATTTATAAAAGCTTTTTCTTCATATTAGCGTTTTATAAGTTTAAATTCCCGTTAAGTTCATACTTAATAGCTAATATACAATTCAACTACTAAAATTCCATATGAAAAACTGATTATAATAATATATCACATACAAATATTCTTCAAACTTACAACTTCGCTATATTACATATAACATGAAATATAGTACACTTTGATACAGGACAGTTTTGAAGATAAATCTAGTTAATACGCAAGTTGTTCAGCAAAGTAAATAAAGACACGTAATTCATAAGTCCAGAAACAAGTCATGCATTCTGGTTTTACTAAGATGACTTCCCATCCTTGGTCTTGTGGAAAATAACCGTTATGACCATTGGCTAGGCAGCATGTTGTAATGTCGTCAAAAGGACGAGGGTTTCGTAATGTCCAACAGCCCCGTAATAATCTAAAAACCTTGTTTCTCACCCCAACTACTGAATCCGTCACTTGTGGGAAGGTCTTATTTAAAAGTTGCAATCCGATGTTCTTTTTCTCACTTTGGTAAGAAGCGAACATCACTAACCCGTAAGCATAACATGCTTCTTTATGTTGCATGTTAGAAGCTCTTTCTAATTCACGAAATTCTATGTTGGGATATGTTGAGTCAAAATAGGTTCTTAACCCGTAGCATAAAATTGCATTTGGGTTCCCCTCATTTAATGCTTTAAAGAAAACACGGCGTAACTTACGGTCTCCCCAGTGTGATATACCCCACCTATCAAAGGAAAGCCTTTTATAAACTAAGGCATTTCTGGAAAGTCTTTCAAATGTTTGACAAGTTAATTTCGCCATAACTAAATGTGCTGATGAATTCTGACTGACTCTAGACAAGATTTCCTCAATCATATCCTCTGGTAGGTCTTCTAAAATATTCGGTTGTCTACCCTTACCGTCCATTTTGTTTTTATACTGTAAAATAGACAAGGATTAGATTCGTAAAAGATAATTAACAAACAATACAAGCAATTTTTACATAGAACATAAAAGTACAAGCACACTACAATACATATAATACACAACAAGATTACAACCCTCTAATCTGAATCACTGGTTTCTTCTTCTTCGGACTTGGTTCGTTTTCCTAATTTTCTAGGAATATATGGTGTTCCTCTAATACGAGCCGTCGTTTTCCACAATGGTTTAGAGAAACCTGGTGGTTTCGAGGTTCCCGGGTCATTGTTAAATTTTAGGAAATACGGATGTTGTCGATACATATAAAGTTCATCGGGGTTGGAATCGGGTTTCTCTATTTTTATACATTTTCCCTTATTATTTTCTTTCACTTTATTAAATTGGGTCGAGGTAATTTCTATAACATCATCGGAATCCTCATCGGGATCCGATTCATTGAAAAATTGGTGATCTTCCCAATATTTTGCTTCCTCGGTGGAAACACCATTGACCATTATTAATTTTGGTCCGTTGGTTGAGGATTTTCTTTAATTTAATCGATTTACTATAGGTATAAATATTTCTTCCTCCGGAACCTCTTCTTCTTCTGGTTCCTCCTCTTCCGATTCATCCTCTTCTGGTTCCTCTTCTTCCGGTTCCTCCTCTTCCGGTTCCTCCTCTTCCGGTTCCTCTTCGGGAATTTGTGAATCTTCCCAAAATATATTCGACTCTTCATTATTATTAGGTGAATCAATGGGATTTGTACTAGAGGTAGACATCTATCACACAATATCAAACACGTTAAGAGATTAATATATCACATAATATTTACATGTTAATAATATATAGTTTCCAACAAAAAAATGTTAAGCAACCGTTTATGAAGAAAAACACGGTCGAAGTCCAGACTCACTAACGCATCTTAACAAACACGGTAAGACACATTAATGTAATTTTCTGGTTCTCTAAGACCAACGCTCTGATACCAACTGAAATGTCCCGTTCATATTGATTATAAACGTTCCATATTAATTGATTTCATCGCGAGGTTTTTACCTCTATATGAGACGTTTTTCAAAGACTGCATTCATTTTTCAAATAACCATAACCTTTATTTTATCTATAAAGGTTTAAAAAGTATTACGTAGATTATCAAATAATGATAATCTAAAATATACCGTTTACACACGACCATTACATAATGGTTTACAATAAGAATATATTACATCAAAAATAAGTTTCTTAAATGCAGTTTTTACATAATATCATACAAGCATGGACTCCAAATTTTGTCCTTATTTTAGTATGCAACAGCGAAAGCTCTTAATAATCACCTGAGAATAAACATGCTTAAAACGTCAACAAAAATGTTGGTGAGTTATAGGTTTAACTTATATATTATCAAATCATAATAATAGACCACAAGATTTCATATTTCAATATACATCCCATACATAGAGATAAAAATCATTCATATGGTGAACACCTGGTAACCGACATTAACAAGATGCATATAAGAATATCCCCTATCATTCTGAGAAATCCTTCGGACATGATAAAAACGAATTCGAAGTACTAAAGCATCCGGTACTTTGGATGGGGTTCGTTAGGCCCAATAGATCTATCTTTAGGATTCGCGTCAATTAGTAGATCGATTTACTAATTCTTAGGCTACCAAGCAAAAGGGGAATATTCGGCTTCGATCATTCACCCATATAATGTAGTTTCATTTACTTGTGTCTATTTCGTAAAACATTTATAAAACTGCATGTATTCTCATCCCAAAATATTAGATTTTAAAAGTGGGACTATAACTCACTTTCACAGATTTTTACTTCGTCGGGAAGTAAGACTTGGCCACTGGTCGATTCACGAACCTATAACAAATATGTACATATATATCAAAGTATATTCAAAATATATTTACAACATTTTTAATACGTTTTAATGTTTTAAGTTTATTAAGTCAGCTGTCCTCGTTAGTAACCTACAACTAGTTGTCCACAATTAGATGTACAGAAATAAATCGATATATATTATCTTGAATCAATCCACGACTCAGTGTATACACGTCTCAGGCTAGATCACAACTCAAACTATAAATATTTTTGGAATCAACCTCAACCCTGTATAACTAACTCCGACATTAATGCATATAGAGTGTCTATGGTTGTTCCAAATAATATATATAGATGGGTCGATATGATATGTCAAAACATTTGCATACGTGTCTATGGTATCTCAAGATTACATAATATATTAGAATACATGTATAATACAATATAAGTTAGCTAGGATATGATTAATATAGATTTGTTACTAATTTTCACGTAGCTACAACAAGCAAAAATAACCAATCTTGTTTTACCCATAACTTCTTCATTTTAAATCCGTTTTGAGTGAATCCAATTGCTATGGTTTCATATTGAACTTAAGTTTATGAATCTATACAGAAAAAGTATAAGTTTATAGTCAGAATTACAGATTACAAGTCATTTTTGTAAAGGTAGTCATTTCAGTCCAAAGAACGACGTCTAGATGACCATTTTGGAAAACATACTTTCACTTTGATTTTAACCATGATTTTTGGATATAGTTTCATGTTCATAAGAAAAATCATTTTCCCAGAATAACAACTTTTAAATCAAAGTTTATCATAGTTTTTAATTAACTAACCCAAAACAGCCCGCGGTGTTACTACAACGGCGTATATCCAGTTTTACGGTGTTTTTCGTGTTTTCCGGTTTAAATCATTAAGTTAGCATATAATATAGATATAGAAAATGTGTTTAGTTGATTTTAAAAGTCAAGTTAGAAGGATTAACTTTTGTTTGTGAACAAGTTTAGAATTAACTAAACTATGTTCTAGTGATTTCAAGTTTAAACCTTCGAATAAGGTAGTTTTATATATATGAATCGAATGATGTTATGAACATTATTACTACCTCAGGTTTTGTAGATAAACCTACTAGAAATGATAAAAATAGATCTAGCTTCAAAGGATCCTTGGATGGCTTGAAAGTTCTTGAAGCAGAACCATGACACGAAAACAAGTTCAAGTAAGATTTCCACTCGAAATAAGATTGTTATAGTTATAGAAATTTAATCAAAGTTTTAATATGAGTATTAAATTGTGTTAGAAAGATATCTTACTGTAAATAAGAAAGATTTATTGAAGTTGGATGATCACTTTACAAGATTGGAAGTAAGCTAGCAAACTTGGAAATATTCTTGATTTTATGAAACTAGAACTTATAGAATTTATAAAGAACACTTAGAACTTGAAGATAGAACTTGAGAGAGATCACTTAGATGAAGAAAATTGAAGAATGAAAGTGTTTGTAGGTGTTTTTGGTCGTTGGTATATGGATTAGATATAAAGGATGTGTAATTTTGTTTTCATGTAAATAAGTCATGAATGATTACTCATATTTTTGTAATTTTATGAGATATTTCATGCTAGTTGCCAAATGATGGTTTCCACATCTAAAAGCTGTGTATTGTACGAGTACGAATACGGGTGCATACGAGTAGAATTGTTTATGAAACTGAACGAGGATGTAATTGTAAGCATTTTTGTTAAGTAGAAGTATTTTGATAAGTGTCTTGAAGTCTTTAAAAAGTGTATGAATACATATTAAAACACTACATGTATATACATTTTAACTGAGTCGTTAAGTCATTGTTAGTCGTTACATGTAAGTGTTGATTTGAAACCTTTAAGTTAACGATCTTGTTAAATGTTGTTAACCCAATGTTTATTATATCTAATGAGATGATAAATTATTATATTATCATGATATTATGATATATTACTATATCTTAATATGATATATATACATTTAAATATCGTTACATATATGTCTCGTTTCGAAAACCTTAAGTTAGTAGTCTTGTTTTTACATATGTAGTTCATTGTTAATATACATAATGACATGTTTACTTATCATTTATCATGATTAAACATAGTGTATCAATATCTTAATATGATTCATATGTATTTAGTAAGACGTTGTTATAACGATAATCGTTATATATATCGTTTCGAGTTTCTTAATTCAATAAACTCAATTTTATGTATATAACTCATTGTTAAAATACCTAATGAGATACATACTTATCATAATATCATGTTAACTATATATATATATATATATATATATATATATATATATATATATATATATATATATATATATATATATATATATATATATATATATATATCCATATATATATCATCATATAGTTTTTACAAGTTTTAACGTTCGTGAATCACCGGTCAACTTGGGTGGTCAATTGTCCATATAAAACCTATTTCAATTAATCAAGTCTTAACAAGTTTGATTGCTTAACATGTTGGAAACACTTAATCATGTAAATATCAATTTCATTTAATATAAATAAACATGGAAAAGTTCGGGTCACTACAAGATTTAGGTGCGAGTGTGAGTGTTATGCCTCTTTCACTATATAAGAGATTAGGAGTAGGTGAGTTAAGTCCAACAGAAATGAGTGTTCGACTCTTTGATCAAACCATTAGGCACCCAGTTAGAATTGCTGACAACTTACCCGTTCAAGTGGGTAATTTAACCTTTTTAGTCGAATTTATTGTCATTGACATAGAAGAGGACTCAAACGTTCCTCTAATTTTAGGACAACCATTCTTAGCGTCCACCGGGGCGTTATTTGATGTACGAGAGGGTAGAATGACACTTAGTGATGGTGACAAATCGGTCACCTTTGTGAGTCGAAAGGCTAAATCTCCACCAACCAAAACCGTTGAACCAACAAAAACGATTGGTAAGAACCATGTTGTTTTACCAACTCCAACGGTAGTGCTTAACAATAATAAAACGCCTAAGTGTGGGGAAAATGAAGTAACACCTAATGATGACTTGATAACAATGAACCCCGTTGTTGATACGAAATTAAATGACTCCGTTATTAACAGTTCAATGAAGAAACTTATTAAACGGATTCGCGATGCTAGAACCAAGGGGAACTTTAAGTTATGTAACCGGTTAGTATCCAATCTATCGCCTAAAGAAAAGGCAAAACTAGTTGAATTTGTGAATATTACACAGGAATCCGACCAATGGCTTAAAGCAAAAGTCACAGATATGCAAGTTGATTATGATCCAAAAGAAATTGACGATGAAGTTAATCACAATTTCAACACCACAGCTACCTAAGTGTGGGGAGATTCAAATGTTCTAAAAAGAAAACATTGTCTAGAGTTAGTTGTTCTGTTCTCGTGTAGTTCAGAGAATGGAATCTGATTGGTCTTTTCCACTAGCTGACACTAAAGAACTAGTTTTCTCCCCCCATTCTGAATTTTGGTTTTGTAGGTTTGTATGAAATTAATACGCTTTTTAAATTTAAGTTTTGTGTGAATTTAAAAACAAAATTTACTTTATTTCATTAAGTTTAAAAAAATGATTTCTAAAATTCATCGTAAGTTAAAGACTAGGTCATAGAATCGAAATTGCTTTACCTGAGGACGGGGCGAAAAATTTTGTTATCATTATTTTTAATTTTATTGATCTAAAGTATACCAAAAAATTTAAAAAAACCCAAAAATCTTTGCTTTTAAAACAATCGCTTTAAAAACGATAAATTTTAAATTTTGTCGAGGGACGGACTAGGTAAACATACCGAAACTACCTAAAGTAAAAGGAAACAAAATTTTAAAAAATTATTCATTTAAATTGTTTTAATAAATAAAGGTTTTATAAAAAAATATATATAATAAAAATATTATACATGTTTGTAGTTTATCTTATGTACAAAACAGGGTAAAACATCGCATTTTCAAAGACTGACATTAAAGTTCAGCAAAAGCTACAAATTTTAACGACAAGACGTAAAATATCAAATGTGATATAAAACAATATGTTTGCAAACTCGGTATTTTTAATCACTTTTCTACACTAATCACCCTCATGAATTTATAATTATTGTCTGATTTCATGCAAATGAGGGCATTGCATGATCTCAAGTGTGGGGAAGAGTTATAAATTCTCTCGGGTTTACACTTAGTTTAATTGCCAACTTTTGTGAACATTTGAAAAAATTTCAACTAAATGAATTCAAAATCATGTTTATACATATTTATGAACGATAAAACTAGGTTATAATACCGAAATTATTATTACCTCGGAGAGAACATAAATGAAGAAACAACCGAAAACGCTTGAATTCATTTAAAATGGAATAAAGGAGAATAAAAAGGCAAAGAAAAGAATAAATAAAAGCTAAGTGTGGGAAGAATTTACCAAGTTCTTCAAAACATATATCACATATTTGTACAAGATTATTGCAGGTACTTTTTCTTTGGACTAAACTAATCAGTTTTACCCGAATTACTGTAATATATTTTAAAGAAAGATGGATCTACAAGATGAATCAATTCCATCATTAAAAGGAAGAAAAGTCTTCCGAAAAAGACACGCACTTCTTGATTTAGGTCAAGAAGTTGTCGTCCAGACCAGCTGTAGGTTGACGAAAAATCTAGAAAAGTCATCTCTAAAATCAGCAGGAAATCCACGGACCTCAGCATCAAACTGGGTCGCCAAGTGGTCAGACTTATCATATCCATGAGAGGATCTGTCTCGTAAAATGGGGATGGCACCGTGAAAATTAGCTTGATAAGACTAATGAATCAGACCTCCAGAAAGGATAATCTCCTTAAAGATCAAAAATTAGCTTTTAAGACTGATATTACTCAATCCTTGAGATTAACCTTAAAGATTGAGAATTACAAACTCATGGAATTCGATGATATCTAAACTCGAGCTTGAACGGGAAAATATTTTGATCAAATTAAAACCAATTTGTTTTCTGAAAACCTATTTTCAATGCGTTCATTACCATTGAACGTAAAATCCTAGGAATTCACCTGGAATTCATTAGGTCACCTGAACCAAATCGGGTGTCAACCGTAAGAACGGTGGTTGCATAGCATGGTCGAAGACAGGACCTTGTGCCAGACCGAAAAACTATAGGGTGATCTTTACTATTGCTCCTACAAAGGATAGTAATTGCATCCGACACGATGTAGACCATAATCAAAAGCATGTCATTAGACATTTCCTTAACAGTTGCTTGTTCAATGCTTTCCTTTACAACCGGACGGTAGTTTATCGAAAGGTAATATACGGAGCAAGTATACTGGACGTGTTGCTTTCCTAATACAAGGTTAGCAAGTGGGTGACACAAAACTGGAAGTTTTGAGGTAAAATTTTAAAATCTGAAACCCACACAACCCACAAAAATAATTTGCAAACACCGGTGAAGGGTTATTCCGGAAAACTTATCTAGGGTAAAAGCTAGAATTAATTTTTAAAAAGATCAAATGTTTTCATAATGATCCAATTTCTTTAAAGGATATACATTTTCATAGTCATGTGGGACTATAAACCACATCGTTACTATCATTGTTTATACCGCCGTATTAAAATCACTGATGTATAAAGTGTGAGAATAAAAAAGTGATTCGAGTGAAGTGTGATTTAATTTCAAGTTCTGTATTGCTTGAGGACAAGCAACGTTCAAGTGTGGGGATATTTGATAATGCTAAAAAGGAACATATATTTAGTATCAATATCTTTCCAATATGTAAAGCTTTTAGTTACTATTGTTCTATTTTTATGTAATAATCGTTTAAATAAATAAGTGCGAAGACAATAGAAGAAAATGACGATTTGAAGACGCAAACGACCAAAAAGCTAAAAAGTACAAAGTACAATCCAAGTGGTTCAAATTATTGATGAGAAACGTCCAGAAATTACAAGAGTACAAGCCGCAAAACGTAAAGTACAAGATATTAAATTATACGAAAAGGCGTTCAAAAATCCGGAACCGAGACATGAACCAACTATCAACGTGCGACTCAACGGAGCTAAAATTACAAGTCAACTATGCACAAGAATATAATATTATATATAATTAATTATATATATATTATATATTATTTTAATCATAGCATCCCACGTTTAATTCTTTTGGTGAGCTGGAATCTGAAGCTCCGCACTCGCGGAGCTGTGAAGCACAAAACCTCCGCACTATCGGAGCTGTACAGTTCAAAGTGGACCTATAAAAGGCCGCGCATTCTGATCGATTTCCACACACCTTTTTCATTTTCTTTCTTTTAATCTATCGATATATATATATATTTATAATTTTAAGTTTAATTTAATAATAATAATAATAATAAGGTTATTGTAAGAAATGTTTTACGGGTTTTAAAGTCGGAGTTCTGTCCGTGTAACGCTACGCGATAAATAATCACTGTAAGCTATGTTCTTCCTTTTTAAATTAATGTATCGTAAGTAAGTAATTATTATGCTTATTTGAGCCGAAGTAATCGTGATCTTAGACTAAATATTAAGATGGGGTTATTGGATTTTGTACCATAATTAAGGTTTGAACAAAAGATCGACACTTGTGAACATTGGACTATTGACTATTAATAGGTAGGGGGTATTGTCTAATTGAATGACAACTCATTGGAACCTGTCGAAGCTATCTTCAAATTAGTTAATCTAATAATTATTAAATTGATTACGAATGTCCTATTTAGTGACATTTATATGATATCGTTTACAATCATTTAATTAATCAATTGGATTGGGTAATTGATTATTCATTATGACCAAGTGAATAAATTAATGTATCATGGACTAATTAAAATAGGGGTGAGTTACATACAAGGATAATTGGTGTAATTGTAAACAAAGTATTAAAACCTTGTTACATTTCGAATCCCTAATTAGTTGGAATATTTAACTTTCGGGAATAAGGTTAATTTGACGAGCATTTTATAATTATGATCGATGGACTATTATGGACAAAAATCAGATAGGTATCAAATAAATCCACGACAAAGGACAATTAACCCAGATTAATAAATTAAGATCAAAACGTCAAACATCATGGTTACGGAAGTTTAAATAAGCATAATTGTTTTATTTCATATTTCATCATACTTTTATTTACTGTCATTTTATTTACTGCAATTTACTTTATCGCAATTTATTTTTTTACGCTTTATTTGTATTTTTGTACGCACTTTAATTATTGTCATTTATTTTTACGCTTAAAATATAAAATCGATAGACCGGTCATTAAACGGTAAAAACCCCCTTTTATAATAATATTACTATATATAATTATATATATTTTATATAAATATATTTGTTAAAAATATAGCGTTAAACTCAGCTAACTCCCTGTGGAACGAACCGGACTTACTAAAAACTACACTACTCTACGATTAGGTACACTGCCTATAAGTGTTGTAGCAAGGTTTAGGTATATTCCATCAATAAATAAATAAAACTTGTATCATCTTTCGCCGTATTTTGTAGTAAACAACAATAGTATTTCGTATACACCGCTGCACACATCATAGCACAAAGAGACAAAAACATCAAAAGTAATAAATAGGAGTAACGATGACATAAAATGTCTTTGAAGTATCAAGAATCTTTAAAAGTCAAGATTGACGTTTTCCGGTTCGCAAACCAAAGCACAAAGTCACAAAGGCATAAAGACACCTAATATAACAAGAATGTTATATACATAAACATAATAGCTGACATTGAAATGTTGAGCATTTTAGAAGTCAAGAATGACATCTTGCGTAATATAACTCAGACATTATATACATAACCATAATAGATGACATAGAAATGTCGAGAATTTCAGGAGTCAAGAATGACATCCCTCGGTTTCACTAACCGAGTTGTTCTTATAAAAGATAAACTCTCATGAGTCGGAGTATACGTTTAATCGAAATGGGAGTTCCTCCTGGTTTCAGAACATAAGAGGGAGATGTACGTATATGAATTGATATAAATATTATAGGATACAAATAATCACATATAATAATATGCTATAGGTCGGGCTGTAGACTAGACTCACTAATGTACCCTGTTAACTCGGATAACGACATCAATGCAGCATAATTCCCTACAACCAACGCTCTGATACCAACTGTGATGTCTCGTTAAGTACCCTTAACGGCTCCGTCACTTGGTCCCACAGCTTGATCATAACTCTAAATAAATTTTCATAAATAACATTGCAATCATTTAATAAAATTGATTTCCTCAAAAGGAATGTCCAAATCATTTGTAAGTTTAGAAAACCAAACCAAAGATATAAAAAGGGTTGACCAAAACAAGTCAACAGCTATCCACAATGTAAAAGTATTTAAAGTAGAATGCAATATTTAATGTTTAAATCAAAATCTGCGACAGACAATGCAGACTTTCTAAGCACATCGGAAGCAATCAATCATGAACCTGAGAATAAAACATGCGAGTAAACTGTCAACAAAAATGTTGAGTGAATTATAGGTTTAATATTGCAGACAATATTTAATTTAAACCATAAAAATTTATGTTTGAAAACATAAAGACTCATTTTGGACCACAAAATTATATGCTCGAAAACATATAAAAACATTATTCCATTAACCCGTGAGCTACCTGGTAATCAGTTAACAACTCCATACCTTAACAAAAACCAATATAAAAATATACACTGAACAGGTGTATCTTTCAAAATACGAAGTACTAATACATTCCGTCTATAACTGCTAGTGCGACTAGCACGAAATAGGGCTGGCAGGCCCGATAGATCTATCCATAGGATTCGCGTTCACCAGTAGAAACCAGTGATTAAAATTACCAGATTAAGGAATATTTTTGTTCGACTCACAATGAATAATGTAACCCAACTTCCACTTGTGTCCACTATGTAAAATAAAATGCATATATTCTCATCTCAAAATATTTAAAATATAAAAATGGGACTATAACTCACCTTAAAGCAAATGAAGCAAATGAAATAGATAAGCGAACAGCAAAGGTAAAGTGATCAAGAATGACCACAACTCTGACCTAAAAATAAAGCATGTCGATATAAATAACTAATTTAGGTCAAGTCTTAGTATGATAACCATAGTGCTTATTGTAGTAAAGCATAGAACATCACTCGGTATGATTCGTATGATCAGGATAGCGTATAATACGTACTTTCTATTTTTAGAAAGTTTCTATTTTTAGCAAGTTTCCATTTTTGGAAAGTTTCTATTTTTGGAAAGTTTCTATTTTAGGAAAGTTTCTATTTTTAGAAAGGTTTCTATTTTTAGAAAGTTTCCTTAATTAAAAAAGTCACAAAAGTCAACTGAAGTCAAAGTCAACCTAAAGTCAACTCAAAAGTCAACCTTAGTCAACCTTAGTCAACTTAGTCAACATTGAAATTTAAAGTGTAAATTATATTAACTTGGATTTGTGGATTCGTGGAAGATACTTGATATCTGCTTCGTAACATAGGTGACAATGTTGACTCGATCTGGTTCAAGATGAGAGAACGGATTGTTGCGCCTTACTTCCTCCATAACTACGTCTCGTAACTCTTTGATAATCAGATCAGCATGGTGATCAATTGTTACGTAAATCACTAGCCTGTCTGGCATGCTTTCGAAATTATCTATTTCTAAGAGAGCGAAAAAGCTGTGAATATCCTCGATCATTTGCAAATCAGAGTGATAAGTCGGGCATCCGGTGGAAAGATCCATGTGCTTCCGGATGAGAGTCAGTAGTGCTCGTTGGTCTGCTGAGAACGGGAGTGCAGATCCGGCTAAGGTATTATAAACCTTAGAGTAAATGATCTTCTGATCCCAATGGAATCTTGTCTCAAGAATAGTGCAAACCACTGAATTGTGCTCTCGTTACCTTTCTTCTTGGTAGATATGATCGTGAAGAGTATTGATGATGTCTTGAATGCGTTCTTCTAGGATTTCAACATCATTGTCTTCTCTTTGGAGATAAAGATTGTATTCTTCTTGGATAGCCATAATTCGTTCTGTTAAGCGTAGCGTGAAATCAATTGTTGATTTACGGATGGCTTCGAGAATATCTTCAAATTCATCGATATCATTGATGAAGGTAATCATGTGTGCGTGTGTAGATATGACTGGAATCCGATCTGAAGAAGAGTCTGGCTCCCGTTGATCTGGTTCAGCTAGAGAGTGTGAGTTGTTCAGAATATCTTCATGTTGCTCTTCCACGTCATCAACGGTATAGTGTAACGACCCGGATTTTTCCGATCGTTTTACACTTATAAGATTAACATTTACATAAATTAAAACTTACCAACATGATAAGCAATCTAAATTGTTGAGATTTATGATGTTGAAAAGAGTTTTACATAACGTTTAACCGTCTAGTTTGACCGATGATATCACGAACTATACAATATATGTTAATTATACGTTTGTGTATATATATGTATATATACATATTTAACATGATTTAAGGATGTTTAAATATCTCATTTTGTATTAATAACAATAAGTTATAAGTATATTTTGAAACTACTAACTTAAGCTTTCAAAACGATAACTATACGTAACGTTATTTGACATAAATACTTACGACCTATAATGTTTATACATATATCGTATATATAATGTATTTAATCACTTTTAAAGACTTAAATACATAAAACAATATAAGTATATTCCCAAAAGATAGCTATATTTGAATCCTCATTCCATTTTTCACAAGATTTCTATACGTATATCTAGAGTATATGTACTCGTATCATACCTAGCTTCTATACGTATTTACTATTGGTATATACACATCAAATCACCACCAACCAGCCCTTGTTCATGCCTTATGTATAAGGTAACTACTTTTGTTATTTAGTATGACAATTTCACATGATTAAAAGATCTTTTCACAAAATTACAAATTTATACACCTTTTACACCACCATAAATACATGCATCCATTTTCAATTTTTGGAACATCATTTCTCTAGCTAAACACACACACTTACTAGCCTCATGTCTCTCTAAGAACTCCAGCAAAAATCCTCTCAAGAATCACCTTAAACACCACCATAAAAAGATCAACAAAAACACTACAAAAATACAACTTTCAATTCAAGTTTATGTCTTAAGTTGCTTCCAATCTTTCATCCAATTTCATCACTCTTTTGGTTCTAGGTTTTTACTCCTCTTTTACAGCAATCTTGTCCAAGTAACTTGAGGTAGTAACTTTGTTCATAACCTTATTCGATTCATATATATATAGCTATCTTATTGTATGGTATACAATTTTAACAACAAAAACATAGTTTGAATGATTTCAAACTTGTTTGCAAACTAAATAGATCCTTCTAACTTAAATTTTAAAATACTTCAAGACCTGTAATATAACTTAAATATATGCTAATTTAACAAGGTATAACTTGGTTTTTCAAAGAATACCTTAAAAAAAAAACTGTTTTTATGACGTCGGAGTGCAACCGGGGGCTGTTTTGGGTTGGATAATTAAAAACCATCTTGAACTTTGAATTGGAGGTTTATATTCTGGAAAAATGATATTTCTTATGAATATGTTAACACATAAAAATTTCATGATTTAATTCATAGTATAAGTATTTTTAGAAAAATGGTCATTAAATGATGTTTTTGTAACAAAAATGATTAACTTCATAAGTTTCACCAAAATTTGACCTATGACCTATGATTTAGAATACAAACTAAGGTATTTACAGTTCATATTCTTAAAGAGGGACTCGATCCAAGGAAGTGGAAAGTTGAATCAACGAAAACGGAGTTGTAACGAAGAAATTATGACCAAAACAAAATCGGATATCCAAGACTAGTTTAGCCACGAAAATAATTGGAGAAAATTAAATAAATCACATCTTCCTAAAGTAACATGATATTTTATACATATGTACTCATAATTTAATTTTATATGGTTCAGGATCACCCGTAAACAATACGAGAAGATTAATCATAAGATCCCATGATTGTACGCAACACGTCATTTGACAACACCGGTACTTTATGTACACAACACGTCATTTGACAACACCGGTACCATGGGTCAAGATTAATCTCGACCAATACATATACGATGGGGGTTTTATTTATTTCATTGGGGGTTTATTAAACAACTAAATATGAACCATTAAAATTGAATTACTAACATCGGACTGCTAACTACGGACTAAGGAATTATTAAAAGTATTAAAAGTATTATAAGTATATATATGTGACGATTGTTTAAAAAGAAAAGGTATTGATATATTATATATGGATAGGTTCGTGATATCAATCGGAGACCAAGTCGAAATTACATATCTTCAAGACAAAAGTGAGTATATAGTCCCACTTTTAAACTCTAAATATTTCGGGATGAGAATACATGTATTTTATGTTTTACGCTATGGACACAAGTAACTGAAAAATATATTCTACGTTGAGTTGTACCACTGGCATACTTCCCTGTAGCTTGGTAACTAATATTTACAGCGGTATTGTAAACGCGAATCCTGTTGATAGATCTATCGGGCCTGACAACCCCAACCAGACTGGACGACCAGTATTCAACGGTTGCACAGTACTTCGTTTCGTGACTACACCTTGGTACGGTGTAGTAAGATTTCATAATAAAGGGAATATGCGACGTGATTAAATGTTAAGTATGGTTACCAAGTGCTCAACCACTTAGAATATTTTTATTAAAATGTTTATATATGAAATCTTGTGTTCCATTGTTATAACGCTGCTAGCATCAAACCTATATATCTCACCAACTTTATGTTGACGTTTTAAAGCATGTTATTCTCAGGTATGAATTAAGTCTTCCGCTGTGCATTAGCTCATGTTAAGGATACTACTTGGGACCTTTTAAGCCATGATACAAAGACGTTGCATTCGAGTCATTGGAGTTCAATAGAGAATATAAATAAGTAAATGACAGATTAGGTCATTTGGATATTATGAAATGTTAGACGAAAATGTCAAATATTGATGTAATGATAGTTTGCCTTTTAAGAATAAATGCAACGTTTGTAAAATGTATCATATAGAGGTCAAGTACCTCGCAATGTTATCATATGTTATTGTATTCGTCCCTATGGATTGGGTCGGGTCGTCTCATGTGGTATCAAAGCATTGGTCTTAGCGAACCAGGCCTTGCATTAGTGTGTCTAACTGGTAGTTGTTAGGATGCATTAGTGAGTCTGGACTTTGACCGTGTCTACATGTCAAAAGTTTTGCTTATCATATCTAGTCGAAAATCATCTGCTTATCATCCTTAAGAATTGCCTGCTTAGTATTCTTAAGTCTAGACACGTCTTACTGCATTTGGTGCATTGATAGTGTATAGACAAAATTCGTATCCTAGCGTATCTGTTGCTATAGACATTGCCTGACGAATTTCAAAGATTCTCCGTAATTCACGGGATTTTGAGTATTATAAATACATATGTAAATTATGTATTGAAGAATACCAAACCCAACTCCTATAATCTATTCCAAACCAAAAATTCATTTCCCCGACTGTACAAGATGAACTCCGCGTCCAGTTCGAATTCCTCCGACTCCGACAGCTACGCTGATATGGATTTCCATTCGGGCTCCGAAGGCAGCGTCACTGGAATGGATCAACCAATTTCTCATCATCTATTCTGGATGAATTGGGGATGGGTTCGTAGTATACTAAATTATTGGAGACAAGAAGAAGGTGATCCCTTTCACCCACCGAATTGCCCCATTGGCGACGAACCTGAAGCACTTACCGGTGAACCTGTTCAAAAAACCATTTTCTCTCTCATTTCTCGAGTATCTCGTCACGATTATATCCTATCCCATATTTCGGATCTTGTTCATTCGCTCACTCCAACCGCCAATCATCCTGGTGTACTAGCAGAAATTAACGAACTTCGCGCTCGTGTGACGGCTTTGGAGAACACGGTGCGAAGGTTACAAACACCAGCAGCAGCACCAGCAGCATAACCAGTACCGTTAACAACATCAACCTCGCAATCTTCAGTACCAGTAGCATCATCGACGTCAACGACATCATCAGCATCAACACCAACCGTATCATTACCACCACCAACAATCACATCCGCACCACGTACCTCAACATCATCATCTGAACTTCGAATATGATCTTTGTTCTACATATCATTCTACACCGATTACCTCTTCTTTACGTATCGTTCTTCGTTCGACATGACGATTATGTAATCTCTAATGTTTTGGAGATTATGTAATCTAGGAATAACGATAAATCAAATGAGTTGAATATTTTATTGACTCATTAAATTCATAGTTACCTCCGAAGAAAATATATATGCAAATATATTTTCATAAAGATTGTAATTAAAAATTTCATTCGTACAAACTGTTAATGATGAAAATATTTTAACGGGTGGGTAGTACCCAAGGAATATTTAGAATTCACATTAACAAGTTACACTGTACATTCTTCGAATTTGATTCAACGATCATTTATTATCCTACTTACAATTACCGATATACGTATCCGTTCACCCCAGATTAACCATTTCCATTTAAATTTCATATTTGGATTTTTACCTATCCGAATCCAACAAGTGGCATAATGAAGAAACATTGGCAAAATAAAAATTGTTAGAAATAGATGAATTAATTAATTGAAATTGTGATAGGATTACACGCTAACTGTTCTGGCTAACTTTTCCCAGCTAACTGATTAATATTTAATTTATCGCAATTTACATTCTTGCAATTTTAATTTCTGTACTTTACATACCGTCGGGACACATGTACAACAACATTTCGGATTAATTCTGAGACAACACGTTGTATAATGGGTCATGATATATATTTATTTATTTTACGCATTTTAAATAACGGGACACGTATACAAGGTTTCGACTTATCATATTGATCCATCTATATATATATTTCGGAACAACCATATGAAATGTCCCGTTCTTATTGATTAAAAACGTTCCATATTAATTGATTTCGTTGCGAGGTTTTGACCTCTATATGAGACGTTTTTCCAAGACTGCATTCATTTTAAAACAAACCATAACCTTTATTTCATCAATAAAGGTTTAAAAAGCTTTACGTAGATTATCAAAAAATGATAATCTAAAATATCCTGTTTACACACGACCATTACATAATGGTTTACAATACAAATATGTTACAACAAAATAAGTTTCTTGAATGCAGTTTTTACACAATATCATACAAGCATGGACTCCAAATCTCATCCTTATTTAAGTATGCAACAGCGGAAGCTCTTAATAATCACCTGAGAATAAACATGCTTAAAACGTCAACAAAAATGTTGGTGAGTTATAGGTTTAACCTATATATATCAAATCATAATAATAGACCACAAGATTTCATATTTCAATACACATCCCATACATAGAGATAAAAATCATTCATATGGTGAACACCTGGTAACCGACATTAACAAGATGCATATATAAGAATATCCCCATCATTCCGGGACACCCTTCGGATATGATATAAATTTCGAAGTACTAAAGCATCCGGTACTTTGGATGGGGTTTGTTAAGCCCAATAGATCTATCTTTAGGATTCGCGTCAATTAGGGTGTCTGTTCCCTAATTCTTAGATTACCAGACTTAATAAAAAGGGGCATATTCGATTTCGATAATTCAACCATAGAATGTAGTTTCACGTACTTGTGTCTATTTTGTAAATCATTTATAAAACCTGCATGTATTCTCATCCCAAAAATATTAGATTTTAAAAGTGGGACTATAACTCACTTTCACAGATTTTTACTTCGTCGAGAAGTAAGACTTGGCCACTGTTGATTCACGAACCTATAACAATATATACATATATATTAAAGTATGTTCAAAATATATTTACAGCACTTTTAATATATTTTGATGTTTTAAGTTTATTAAGTCAGCTGTCCTCGTTAGTAACCTACAACTAGTTGTCCACAGTTAGATGTACAGGAATAAATCAATAAATATTATCTTGAATCAATCCACGACTCAGTGTATACGTATCTCAGTATTGATCACAACTCAAACTATATATATTTTGGAATCAACCTCAACCCTGTATAGCTAACTCCAACATTCACATATAGAGTGTCTATGGTTGTTCCGAAATATATATAGATGTGTCGACATGATAGGTCGAAACATTGTATACGTGTCTATGGTATCTCAAGATTACATAATATACAATACAAGTTGATTAAGTTATGGTTGGAATAGATTTGTTACCAATTTTCACGTAGCTAAAATGATAAAAATTATCCAATCTTGTTTTACCCATAACTTCTTCATTTTAAATCCGTTTTGAATGAATCAAATTGCTATGGTTTCATATTGAACTGTATTTTATGAATCTAAACAGAAAAAGTATAGGTTTATAGTCGGAAAAATAAGTTACAAGTCGTTTTTGTAAAGGTAGTCATTTCAGTCGAAAGAACGACGTCTAGATGACCATTTTAGAAAACATACTTCCACTTTGAGTTTAACCATAATTTTTGGATATAGTTTCATGTTCATAATAAAAATCATTTTCTCAGAATAACAACTTTTAAATCAAAGTTTATCATAGTTTTTAATTAACTAACCCAAAACAGCCCGCGGTGTTACTACGACGGCGTAAATCCGGTTTTACGGTGTTTTTCGTGTTTTCAGGTTTTAAATCATTAAGTTAGCATATCATATAGATATAGAACATGTGTTTAGTTAATTTTAAAAGTCAAGTTAGAAGGATTAACTTTTGTTTGCGAACAAGTTTAGAATTAACTAAACTATGTTCTAGTGATTACGAGTTTAAACCTTCGAATAAGATAGTTTTATATATATGAATCGAATGATGTTATGAACATCATTACTACCTCAAGTTTAGTAGGTAAACCTACTGGAAGTGACAAGAAATGATCTAGCTTCAAAGGATCTTGGATGGCTTGAAAGTTCTTGAAGTAGGATCATGACACAAAAACAAGTTCAAGTAAGATTTTTGCTCGAATTAAGATAGTTTATAGTTATAGAAATTGAATCAAAGTTTGAATATGAATATTACCTTGAATAAGAAAGATAACCTACTGTATATAACAAAGGTTTCTTGATCTTAGATGATTACTTGGAATGGATTAGAAAGCTTGGAAGTAAATTAGTAAACTTGAAGGGATTTTTGAAGTATTCTTGAAGTGTTCTTCCTATGATGATTATAGCTTGATTCTTGAAGTGATTTTTGATGAAGATGATGATTAACTACTGGAAAAATACGTTCATAATAGTGTGGGTGTGTTGAGAGAGAATTAGAAAGAGATTTGGAAGTGAAATGGAGTGAATGATGAGTGTTAATTGGTGAGTGGTGAGTGGGGTTAAAAGGAGTTCTAGTTAGTTGACTAGCTCATGGTAGAAGTTAAAATTGATTAGTCATACATGACATAATCAAGAGTGGAATCCCATGCTAGTTCCTATTGGTATATACCCATAGTAAGTACGTTTTGAAGCTGTGTATAATACGGGTAAGAATACGACTAGAATTCTTGATGAAAGAAAAGAATGGGAAAGTAACTGTAACCATTTTCGTTAAGTATGAGTGTTTTGATATATGTCTTGAAGTCTTCCAAAAGTATTTTAATACATCTAAATACACTACATGTATATACATTTTAACGGAGTCGTTAAGTCATCGTTAGTCGTTACATGTAAGTGTTGTTTTGAAACCTTTAAGTTAACGATCTCAATTAATGTTGTTAACCCATTGTTTATTATATCTAATGAGATGTTAAATTATTATATTATCATGATATTATGATATATTAATATATCTTAATATGATATATATACATTTAAATGTCGTTACAACGATAATCGTTACATATATGTCTCGTTTCGAAATCCTTAAGTTAGTAGTCTTGTTTATATGTATATAACTCATTGTTAATATACTTATGGAGATACTTACTTATCATAATCTCATGTTAACCATATGTATATCCATATATATATCGTCAAGTCGTTTTTACAAGTTTTAACGTTCGTGAATCGCCGGTCAACTTGGGTGGTCAATTGTCTATATGAAACATATTTCAATTAATCAAGTCTTAACAAGTTTGATTGCTTAACATGTTGGAAACATTTAATCATGTAAATATCAATCTCAATTAATATATATAAACATGGAAAAGTTCGGGTCACTACAGTACCTACCCGTTAAATAAATTTCGTCCCGAAATTTTAAGCTGTTGAAGGTGTTGACGAATCTTCTGGAAATAGATGCGGGTATTTCTTCTTCATCTGATCTTCACACTCCCAGGTGAACTCGGGTCCTCTACGAGCATTCCATCGAACCTTAACAATTTGTATCTTGTTTTACTTAAGTCTTTTAACCTCACGATCCATTATTTCGACGGGTTCTTCGATGAATTGAAGTTTTTCGTTGATTTGGATTTCATCTAACGGAATAGTGAGATCTTCTTTAGCAAAACATTTCTTCAAATTCGAGACGTGGAAAGTGTTATGTACAGCCGCGAGTTGTTGAGGTAACTCAAGTCGGTAAGCTACTGGTCCGACACGATCAATAATCTTGAATGGTCCAATATACCTTGGATTTAATTTCCCTCGTTTACCAAATCGAACAACGCCTTTCCAAGGTGCAACTTTAAGCATGACCATCTCTCCAATTTCAAATTCTATATCTTTTCTTTTTATGTCAGCGTAGCTCTTTTGTCGACTTTGGGCGGTTTTCAACCGTTGTTGAATTTGGATGATCTTCTCGGTAGTTTCTTGTATAATCTCCGGACCCGTAATCTGTCTATCCCCCACTTCACTCCAACAAATCGGAGACCTGCACTTTCTACCATAAAGTGCTTCAAACGGCGCCATCTCAATGCTTGAATGGTAGCTGTTGTTGTAGGAAAATTCTGCTAACGGTAGATGTCGATCCCAACTGTTTCCGAAATCAATAACACATGCTCGTAGCATGTCTTCAAGCGTTTGTATCGTCCTTTCGCTCTGCCCATCAGTTTGTGGATGATAGGCAGTACTCATGTCTAGACGAGTTCCTAATGCTTGCTGTAATGTCTGCCAGAATCTTGAAATAAATCTGCCATCCCTATGAGAGATAATAGAGATTGGTATTCCATGTCTGGAGACGACTTCCTTCAAATACAGTCGTGCTAACTTCTCCATCTTGTCATCTTCTCTTATTGGCAGAAAGTGTGCTGATTTGGTGAGACGATCAACTATTACCCAAATAGTATCAAAACCACTTGCAGTCCTTGGAAATTTAGTGATGAAATCCATGGTAATGTTTTCCCATTTCCATTCTGGGATTTCAGGTTGTTGAAGTAGACCTGATGGTTTCTGATGCTCAGCTTTGACCTTAGAACACGTCAAACATTCTCCTACATATTTAGCAACATCGGCTTTCATACCCGGCCACCAAAAATGTTTCTTGAGATCCTTGTACATCTTCCCCGTTCCAGGATGTATTGAGTATCTGGTTTTATGAGCTTCTCTAAGTACCATTTCTCTCATATCTCCAAATCTTGGTACCCAAATCCTTTCAGCCCTATACCGGGTTCCGTCTTCCCGAATATTAAGATGCTTCTCCGATCCTTTGGGTATTTCATCCTTTAAATTTCCTTCTTTTAAAACTCCTTGTTGCGCCTCCTTTATTTGAGTAGTAAGGTTATTATGAATCATTATATTCATAGATTTTACTCGAATGGGTTCTCTGTCCTTCCTGCTCAAGGCATCGGCTACCACATTTGCCTTTCCCGGGTGGTAACGAATCTCAAAGTCGTAATCATTCAATAATTCAATCCACCTACGCTGCCTCATATTCAGTTGTTTCTGATTAAATATGTGTTGAAGACTTTTGTGGTCGGTATATATAATACTTTTGACCCCATATAAGTAGTGCCTCCAAGTCTTTAATGCAAAAACAACCGCGCCTAATTCCAAATCATGTGTCGTATAATTTTGTTCGTGAATCTTCAATTGTCTAGACGCATAAGCAATCACCTTCGTTCGTTGCATTAATACACAACCGAGACCTTGCTTTGATGCGTCACAATAAATCACAAAATCATCATTCCCTTCAGGCAATGACAATATAGGTGCCGTAGTTAGCTTTTTCTTCAATAACTGAAACGCTTTATCTTGTTCATCATTCCATTCAAATTTCTTCCCTTTATGCGTTAATGCAGTCAAAGGTTTTGCTATTCTGGAAAAGTCTTGGATGAACCTTCTGTAGTAACCAGCTAGTCCTAAAAACTGGCGTATGTGTTTCGGAGTTTTCGGGGTTTCCCACTTTTCAACAGTTTCTATCTTTGCCGGATCCACCTTAATACCTTCTTTGTTCACTATGTGACCGAGGAATTGAACTTCTTCTAACCAAAATGCACACTTTGAAAACTTAGCGTACAGTTTTTCCTTCCTCAATACTTCTAACACCTTTCTCAAATGTTCACCGTGTTCTTGGTCATTCTTTGAGTAAATAAGTATGTCATCAATGAAAACAATGACAAACTTGTCAAGGTATGGTCCACATACTCGGTTCATAAGGTCCATGAACACAGCTGGTGCATTAGTTAAACCAAACGGCATGACCATAAACTCGTAATGACCGTAACGTGTTCTGAAAGCAGTCTTTGGAATATCATCTTCTTTCACCCGCATTTGATGATACCCGGAACGTAAGTCAATCTTTGAATAAACAGACGAGCCTTGTAGTTGATCAAATAAATCGTCGATTCTCGGTAGTGGGTAGCGGTTCTTGATGGTAAGTTTGTTCAACTCTCGGTAGTCGATACACAACCTGAATGTACCATCTTTCTTCTTGACAAACAAAACAGGAGCTCCCCACGGTGATGTGCTTGGTCGAATGAAACCACGCTCTAAAAGTTCTTGTAATTGGTTTTGCAGTTCTTTCATCTCGCTGGGTGCGAGTCTGTAAGGAGCACGAGCTATTGGTGCAGCTCCTGGTACAAGATCTATTTGAAATTCAACGGATCGCTGTGGGGGTAATCCCGGTAATTCTTTCGGAAATACATCGGGAAATTCTTTTGCAATGGGAACATCATTGATGCTCTTTTCTTCAGTTTGTACTTTCTCGACGTGCGCTAGAACAGCATAGCAACCTTTTCTTATTAGTTTTTGTGCCTTCAAATTACTAATAAGATGTAGCTTCGTGTTGCCCTTTTCTCCGTACACCATTAAGGGTTTTCCTTTTTCTCGTATAATGCGAATTGCATTTTTGTAACAAACGATCTCTGCTTTCACTTCTTTCAACCAGTCCATACCGATTATCACATCAAAACTCCCTAACTCTACTGGTATCAAATCAATCTTAAATGTTTCGCTAACCAGTTTAATTTCTCGATTCCGACATATATTATCTGCTGAAATTAATTTACCATTTGCTAATTCGAGTAAAAATTTACTATCCAAAGGCGTCAATGGACAACTTAATTTAGCACAAAAATCTCTACTCATATAGCTTCTATCCGCACCCGAATCAAATAAAACGTAAGCAGATTTATTGTCAATAAGAAACGTACCCGTAACAAGCTCCGGGTCTTCCTGTGCCTCTGCCGCATTAATATTGAAAACTCTTCCGCGGCCTTGTCCATTCGTGTTCTCCTGGTTCGGGCAATTTCTAATAATGTGGCCCGGTTTTCCACATTTATAACAAACTACATTGGCATAACTTGCTCCGACACTACTTGCTCCGCCATTACTCGTTCCGACACCATTTGTTCCTTTCGTTCTATTAACCCCTGGTCCGTAGACCTCACACTTCGCCGCGCTATGACCATTTCTTTTACACTTGTTGCAAAATTTGGTGCAGAACCCCGAGTGATTCTTTTCACACCTTTGGCATAGCTGCTTCTGATTGTTGTTGTTGTTGTTGCGGTTATTATTGTTGTTAAGATGATTGTTGTGGTTGCTGTTGTTGTTGTTGTTGTTGTTGGGCCGTTTGTTGTAGTTGCGATTGATGTTGCGATTGTTAGGATAGTTGTTGCGATTATTGTTATAATTGCTGTTGTTATTGTATTGGTGATTCTTATCACCGTTTTCCTCCCACTTTCTTTTGACTTGCTTCACATTGGCCTCTTCAGCAGTCTGTTCTTTAATTCTTTCTTCAATTTGGTTCACGAGTTTGTGAGCCATTCTACATGCCTGTTGTATGGAGGCGGGCTCGTGTGAACTTATATCTTCTTGGATTCTTTCCGGTAATCCTTTCACAAACGCGTCGATCTTCTCTTCCTCATCTTCGAATGCTCCCGGACACAATAGGCACAATTCTGTGAATCGTCTTTCGTACGTGGTAATATCAAATCCTTGGGTTCGTAACCCTCTAAGTTCTGTCTTGAGCTTATTGACCTCGGTTCTGGGACGGTACTTCTCGTTCATCAAGTGCTTGAATGCTGACCACGGTAGTGCGTATGCATCGTCTTGTCCCACTTGCTCTAGATAGGTATTCCACCATGTTAACGCAGAACCTGTGAAGGTATGTGTAGCGTACTTCACTTTGTCCTCTTCAGTACACTTACTTATGGCAAACACCGATTCAACCTTCTCGGTCCACCGTTTCAATCCGATCGGTCCTTCGGTTCCATCAAATTCCAAAGGTTTGCAGGCAGTGAATTCTTTGTAGGTGCATCCTACACGATTTCCTGTACTGCTAGATCCAAGGTTATTGTTGGTATGTAGCGCAGCCTGTACTGCGGCTATGTTTGAAGCTAGAAAAGTACGGAATTCCTCTTCATTCATATTCACGGTGTGTCGAGTAGTCGGTGCCATTTCCTTCAAAATAGTTAAATGGAACAAGTTAATCATACAGAATTTTAAGAGTAGTTAATAGTATTTCGTAGCATAATATGAACTCATTTATAAAAGCTTTTTCTTCATATTAGCGTTTTATAAGTTTAAATTCGGGTAGTACCTACCCGTTAAGTTCATACTTAGTAGCTAATATACAATTCAACTACTGCAATTCTATATGAAAAACTGATTATAATAATATTTCGCGTTCAAACTTTTACACAATATTTTACAAACTTACAATACCGCTTATTTTACATATAGCATGAAATATAGCACACAATAAATTTGATACAAGATGGTTGTGAAGATAATTCTAGCTAGTACACAAGTCGTTCAGCAAAGGCAATAAAGACACGTAATTCATACGTCCAGAAACAAGTCATGCATTCTGGTTTTACTAGGATTACTTCCCATCCTTGGTCTTGTGGAACATAACCGTTATGGCCGTTGATAAGACAGCGTGTTGTAACGTCGTCAAAGGGACGAGGGTTACGTAATGACCAACAGTCTCGTAATAACCTAAAAACCTCATTTCTTACCCCAATTACCGACTCCGTCACTTGAGGGAACGTTTTGTTTAATAGTTGTAGCCCGATGTTCTTGTTCTCACTTTGGTGAGAAGCGAACATTACTAACCCGTAAGCATAACATGCTTCTTTATGTTGCATGTTAGCCGCTTTTTCTAAATCACGAAGTCCTATATTTGGATATACTGAGTCAAAATAATTTCTTAACCCGTTGCGTAAAATAGCATTTGGGTTCCCCGCAATATATGCGTCAAAGTAAACACATCGTAACTTATGGATTTCCCAATGTGATATCCCCCATCTTCCGAACGAAAGCCTTTTATAAACCAAATCATTCTTGGAACGTTCTTCGAATGTCTTACAAACTGATCTCGCCTTAAATAGTTGTGCCGAGGAATTCTGACCGACTCTAGACAAGATTTCATCAATCATGTCTCCGGGTAGGTCTCTTAAAATATTGGGTTGTCTATCCATTTTGTGTTTTTAAACTGTAAAATAGACAAGAGTTAGATTCATAAAAAAATACTTATTAATACAAGCAATTTTTACATATATCATAAAGCATACAAACACTATATTACATATATTACACCACACGAATACAACTATCTTATTCCGACTCGCTCGTTTCTTCTTCTTCGGTTTTGGTTCGTTTTGCCAAGTTTCTAGGGATATATGATGTTCCCCTAATACGAGCCGTAATTTTCCACATTGGTTTAGAAAAACCTGGTGGTTTAGAGGTTCCCGGGTCATTGTTACAACTTAAGGACTTCGGGGGTTGACGATACATATAAAGTTCATCGGGGTTGGAATTAGATTTCTCTATTTTTATGCCCTTTCCCTTATTATTTTCTTTTGCCTTTTTAAATTCAGTTGGGGTAATTTCTATAACATCATCGGAATTCTCGTCGGAATCCGATTCATTGGAGAATTGGTAATCCTCCCAATATTTTGCTTCCTTGGCGGAAACACCATTGACCATAATTAACCTTGGTCGGTTGGTTGAGGATTCTCTTTTACTTAACCGTTTTATTATTTCCCCCACCGGTTCTATTTCTTCTTCCGGTTCTGATTCTTCTTCCGGTTCCGATTCTTCTTCCGGTTCTGACTCTTCTTCCGGTTCCTCTTCGGGAACTTGTGAATCAGTCCACGAATCATTCCAATTTACATTTGACTCTTCATTATTATTAGGTGAGTCAATGGGACTTGTTCTAGAGGTAGACATCTTTCACATAATATCAAACATGTTAAGAGATTAATATATCACATAATATTCATATGTTAAAAATATATAGTTTCCAACAAAAATGTTAAGCAATCATTTTTAAAGAAAACACGGTCGAAGTCCAGACTCACTAATGCATCCTAACAAACTCGATAAGACACACTAATGCAAATTTTCTGGTTCTCTAAGACCAACGCTCTGATACCAACTGAAATGTCCCGTTCTTATTGATTAAAAACGTTCCATATTAATTGATTTCGTTGCGAGGTTTTGACCTCTATATGAGACGTTTTTCCAAGACTGCATTCATTTTAAAACAAACCATAACCTTTATTTCATCAATAAAGGTTTAAAAAGCTTTACGTAGATTATCAAAAAATGATAATCTAAAATATCCTGTTTACACACGACCATTACATAATGGTTTACAATACAAATATGTTACAACAAAATAAGTTTCTTGAATGCAGTTTTTACACAATATCATACAAGCATGGACTCCAAATCTCATCCTTATTTAAGTATGCAACAGCGGAAGCTCTTAATAATCACCTGAGAATAAACATGCTTAAAACGTCAACAAAAATGTTGGTGAGTTATAGGTTTAACCTATATATATCAAATCATAATAATAGACCACAAGATTTCATATTTCAATACACATCCCATACATAGAGATAAAAATCATTCATATGGTGAACACCTGGTAACCGACATTAACAAGATGCATATATAAGAAGATCCCCATCATTCCGGGACACCCTTCGGATATGATATAAATTTCGAAGTACTAAAGCATCCGGTACTTTGGATGGGGTTTGTTAAGCCCAATAGATCTATCTTTAGGATTCGCGTCAATTAGGGTGTCTGTTCCCTAATTCTTAGATTACCAGACTTAATAAAAAGGGGCATATTCGATTTCGATAATTCAACCATAGAATGTAGTTTCACGTACTTGTGTCTATTTTGTAAATCATTTATAAAACCTGCATGTATTCTCATCCCAAAAATATTAGATTTTAAAAGTGGGACTATAACTCACTTTCACAGATTTTTACTTCGTCGAGAAGTAAGACTTGGCCACTGTTGATTCACGAACCTATAACAATATATACATATATATTAAAGTATGTTCAAAATATATTTACAGCACTTTTAATATATTTTGATGTTTTAAGTTTATTAAGTCAGCTGTCCTCGTTAGTAACCTACAACTAGTTGTCCACAGTTAGATGTACAGGAATAAATCAATAAATATTATCTTGAATCAATCCACGACTCAGTGTATACGTATCTCAGTATTGATCACAACTCAAACTATATATATTTTGGAATCAACCTCAACCCTGTATAGCTAACTCCAACATTCACATATAGAGTGTCTATGGTTGTTCCGAAATATATATAGATGTGTCGACATGATAGGTCGAAACATTGTATACGTGTCTATGGTATCTCAAGATTACATAATATACAATACAAGTTGATTAAGTTATGGTTGGAATAGATTTGTTACCAATTTTCACGTAGCTAAAATGATAAAAATTATCCAATCTTGTTTTACCCATAACTTCTTCATTTTAAATCCGTTTTGAATGAATCAAATTGCTATGGTTTCATATTGAACTGTATTTTATGAATCTAAACAGAAAAAGTATAGGTTTATAGTCGGAAAAATAAGTTACAAGTCGTTTTTGTAAAGGTAGTCATTTCAGTCGAAAGAACGACGTCTAGATGACCATTTTAGAAAACATACTTCCACTTTGAGTTTAACCATAATTTTTGGATATAGTTTCATGTTCATAATAAAAATCATTTTCTCAGAATAACAACTTTTAAATCAAAGTTTATCATAGTTTTTAATTAACTAACCCAAAACAGCCCGCGGTGTTACTACGACGGCGTAAATCCGGTTTTACGGTGTTTTTCGTGTTTTCAGGTTTTAAATCATTAAGTTAGCATATCATATAGATATAGAACATGTGTTTAGTTAATTTTAAAAGTCAAGTTAGAAGGATTAACTTTTGTTTGCGAACAAGTTTAGAATTAACTAAACTATGTTCTAGTGATTACGAGTTTAAACCTTCGAATAAGATAGTTTTATATATATGAATCGAATGATGTTATGAACATCATTACTACCTCAAGTTTAGTAGGTAAACCTACTGGAAGTGACAAGAAATGATCTAGCTTCAAAGGATCTTGGATGGCTTGAAAGTTCTTGAAGTAGGATCATGACACAAAAACAAGTTCAAGTAAGATTTTTGCTCGAATTAAGATAGTTTATAGTTATAGAAATTGAATCAAAGTTTGAATATGAATATTACCTTGAATAAGAAAGATAACCTACTGTATATAACAAAGGTTTCTTGATCTTAGATGATTACTTGGAATGGATTAGAAAGCTTGGAAGTAAATTAGTAAACTTGAAGGGATTTTTGAAGTATTCTTGAAGTGTTCTTCCTATGATGATTATAGCTTGATTCTTGAAGTGATTTTTGATGAAGATGATGATTAACTACTGGAAAAATACGTTCATAATAGTGTGGGTGTGTTGAGAGAGAATTAGAAAGAGATTTGGAAGTGAAATGGAGTGAATGATGAGTGTTAATTGGTGAGTGGTGAGTGGGGTTAAAAGGAGTTCTAGTTAGTTGACTAGCTCATGGTAGAAGTTAAAATTGATTAGTCATACATGACATAATCAAGAGTGGAATCCCATGCTAGTTCCTATTGGTATATACCCATAGTAAGTACGTTTTGAAGCTGTGTATAATACGGGTAAGAATACGACTAGAATTCTTGATGAAAGAAAAGAATGGGAAAGTAACTGTAACCATTTTCGTTAAGTATGAGTGTTTTGATATATGTCTTGAAGTCTTCCAAAAGTATTTTAATACATCTAAATACACTACATGTATATACATTTTAACGGAGTCGTTAAGTCATCGTTAGTCGTTACATGTAAGTGTTGTTTTGAAACCTTTAAGTTAACGATCTCAATTAATGTTGTTAACCCATTGTTTATTATATCTAATGAGATGTTAAATTATTATATTATCATGATATTATGATATATTAATATATCTTAATATGATATATATATACATTTAAATGTCGTTACAACGATAATCGTTACATATATGTCTCGTTTCGAAATCCTTAAGTTAGTAGTCTTGTTTATATGTATATAACTCATTGTTAATATACTTATGGAGATACTTACTTATCATAATCTCATGTTAACCATATGTATATCCATATATATATCATCAAGTCGTTTTTACAAGTTTTAACGTTCGTGAATCGCCGGTCAACTTGGGTGGTCAATTGTCTATATGAAACATATTTCAATTAATCAAGTCTTAACAAGTTTGATTGCTTAACATGTTGGAAACATTTAATCATGTAAATATCAATCTCAATTAATATATATAAACATGGAAAAGTTCGGGTCACTACACCATAGACACTCTATATGTGAAGGTGGGAGTTGGCTATACAGGGTCGGAGTTGATTCCAAAATATATATATACTTTGAGTTGTGATCGACACCGAGACCAGTACACGGGTCACGATACGTATTAAGTAATTCGAATATTATATATTTAGTTCATATATGAATTTATTGAACCATTGGACAATCGGACTATTGGACTGCTAACTTTGGACAATTAAAAATGAGTTAAAATGATGATTATTACATATGAAACTAAACAATCCTTCAAGTTTGCCACTTGATTCTATTTTAAACCTCATTTGTATCTTGACGATTACAATTCGCATTCACAACTTTTCATGATTCTTGAAAACATCTCGATCGAGAAGTTCAACCAGCCGCACCTCATCTACGGAATAAAGATTTATGCATACAGTTATGCACCTAAAAATTTTTGAACTCGAAGTTATAGTTAAAACGTATCCGCATCGAATTCCTTATCATCCATTAGCAAAAACAATCACGCGATTCCTTTTCAATTAACTAATTTTGTCACAGCTCCACTTCGATATCTCAGTAAGACTACTCTTATTACAATCTCGATATATATATATACGTTGTTCTTTCGCCATCGTTACCGGAGAACCTTTTATATTCCATCATATTACCATCAGCGTTTAATCATCTAAAAATACAATTCTCCTTAAACCATCTTGGTTTGATAACCAATGACCCAGATCCGATAACTTTGAAAATACTGACGAAGCAGCATGTTGTAGAAGGTCTTAATGACCAAATGTTGATGATAAAAGAAGGAAGTGTTAGGAACGCTCGATAGAAAATTGGTACTGAAAACCGGATTGAACAAACCATGAAGGAGACTCTGAACAAGTTACAAGGACTAAACTTGTACATAAAGAATTATGACGATTCTGTAGCAAACACCTTGCTTCTGAATCTAAACCCTTACGGGTCAATCTTCATCATCATCCTTCGACATTAGAAATTCCAAGATATTATCATATCTTTCATTATAAATATCCTCAATATTTCTGAAGATATTTTCACCACTATCCTTATCTGAAATCATTTATCTCTCTGTAATATCTACGTTACAATATAAAGGAAACTGTGTTAGTTTCTAAATCCTTCAAGTTTAAAATAGGAATGTTCTGAAGCAGTGTTGGGAACTGATGCATGAACTAGTATAATATAATGAAACTTGATCAACTTCATTATATTACAGTAAGTCATGTTAAGTTTCTAATGGAATATGATGATTCACAGTACCGTCATCATGTGCCATGTTACACGACTTTTACATTCTATCCAATTCCGAAACATATTAAGAACAAATCATCTTGATAGTTCTATTTTCCTGGATATTCTGGTAATTTGACAAATCAAAATCGTGCCATTACCATTCCTTTCTTAGAGCATTAGCTATGTTCATTCCGAATTTTATACCTACGAATTTCGAACTATTGATCGCTTGACTCAAGGACGGGAAGAAGAAACGAAGGGACAAAGTCCCAAAATAGAAATTGGGGTATAGATTACAGCAAATAGGAGAGAGTATTAACTATGGATGACAATGATTATGGAAAACAGAAGCAGGAGCATCGAAATATAAGGAAAGATATCAAACCCAATAACCACCCAGAAACTACAAACCGTGTGTATCAATACGTATGGCGACGTAAAGACACGGGAGAATTAGAAACATTATAATTCCAAGAAAATCATAAAAGTGAATAGATTCTTCTAGCGGTAGATGAAAGAGAAGAATGAAAGATATGAAAGTTAGAAGTATAACAAAAATCAGAACGGGATGAAGCATTTTAAAGGATACCTTAAGGTATGAATTAGAGGAGGAAGAGTAAGAGATGTGAGGTATGGAAGTAAGAAAGGGAAGGAGGTGGATTTATAGTGAAATATCCGACAAAGAAATCGAAACAGATTATCGCATTAAATCAAAGGAGATCCTGTTTTCTAAATCATCGAAGAACCAAATCTTATTACATAAGATTTTCTTTAAATCCCTTAAATTCTGGAAATCAATCCTAATCTCGACATCGGTTAAAACAATTCTATATTCACTCATTTCATTCTTTTGTGATAGCTTCACTCGTGCGCTTCACATGACCGAATCGTTTTATCCATATCTTCCAATAAAGATAAAACTCTATTAATACCTCATATTCGTCATGAAAACATTCCTATTGTTATTTATGACAACCTCTACCAAATTTCGGGACGAAATTTCTTTAACGGGTGGGTACTGTAACGACCCGGATTTTTCCGATCGTTTTACACTTATAAGATTAATATTTACATAAATTAAAACTTACCAACATGATAAGCAATCTAAATTGTTGAGATTTATGATGTTGAAAAGAGTTTTACATAACGTTTAACCGTCTAGTTTGACCGATGATATCACGAACTATACAATATATGTTAATTATACGTTTGTGTATATATATGTATATATACATATTTAACATGATTTAAGGATGTTTAAATATCTCATTTTGTATTAATAACAATAAGTTATAAGTATATTTTGAAACTACTAACTTAAGCTTTCAAAACGATAACTATACGTAACGTTATTTGACATAAATACTTACGACCTATAATGTTTATACATATATCGTATATATAATGTATTTAATCACTTTTAAAGACTTAAATACATAAAACAATATAAGTATATTCCCAAAAGATAGCTATATTTGAATCCTCATTCCATTTTTCACAAGATTTCTATACGTATATCTAGAGTATATGTACTCGTATCATACCTAGCTTCTATACCTATTTACTATTGGTATATACACATCAAATCACCACCAACCAGACCTTGTTCATGCCTTATGTATAAGGTAACTACTTTTGTTATTTAGTATGACAATTTCACATGATTAAAAGATCTTTTCACAAAATTACAAATTTATACACCTTTTACACCACCATAAATACATGCATCCATTTTCAATTTTTGGAACATCATTTCTCTAGCTAAACACACACACTTACTAGCCTCATGTCTCTCTAAGAACTCCAGCAAAAATCCTCTCAAGAATCACCTTAAACACCACCATAAAAAGATCAACAAAAACACTACAAAAATACAACTTTCAATTCAAGTTTATGTCTTAAGTTGCTTCCAATCTTTCATCCAATTTCATCACTCTTTTGGTTCTAGGTTTTTACTCCTCTTTTACAGCAATCTTGTCCAAGTAACTTGAGGTAGTAACTTTGTTCATAACCTTATTCGATTCATATATATATAGCTATCTTATTGTATGGTATACAATTTTAACAACAAAAACATAGTTTGAATGATTTCAAACTTGTTTGCAAACTAAATAGATCCTTCTAACTTAAATTTTAAAATACTTCAAGACCTGTAATATAACTTAAATATATGCTAATTTAACAAGGTATAACTTGGTTTTTCAAAGAATACCTTAAAAAAAACTGTTTTTATGACGTCGGAGTGCAACCGGGGGCTGTTTTGGGTTGGATAATTAAAAACCATCTTGAACTTTGAATTGGAGGTTTATATTCTGGAAAAATGATATTTCTTAGGAATATGTTAACACATAAAAATTTCATGATTTAATTCATAGTATAAGTATTTTTAGAAAAATGGTCATTAAATGATGTTTTTGTAACAAAAATGATTAACTTCATAAGTTTCACCAAAATTTGACCTATGACCTATGATTTAGAATACAAACTAAGGTATTTACAGTTCATATTCTTAAAGAGGGACTCGATCCAAGGAAGTGGAAAGTTGAATCAACGAAAATGGAGTTGTAACGAAGAAATTATGACCAAAACAAAATCGGATATCCAAGACTAGTTTAGCCACGAAAATAATTGGAGAAAATTAAATAAATCACATCTTCCTAAAGTAACATGATATTTTATACATATGTACTCATAATTTAATTTTATATGGTTCAGGATCACCCGTAAACAATACGAGAAGATTAATCATAAGATTCCATGATTGTACGCAACACGTCATTTGACAACACCGGTACTTTATGTACGCAACACGTCATTTGACAACACCGGTACCATGGGTCAAGATTAATCTCGACCAATACATATACGATGGGGGTTTTATTTATTTCATTGGGGGTTTATTAAACAACTAAATATGAACCATTAAAATTGAATTACTAACATCGGACTGCTAACTACGGACTAAGGAATTATTAAAAGTATTAAAAGTATTATAAGTATATATATGTGACGATTGTTTAAAAAGAAAAGGTATTGATATATTATATATGGATAGGTTCGTGATATCAATCGGAGACCAAGTCGAAATTACATATCTTCAAGACAAAAGTGAGTATATAGTCCCACTTTTAAACTCTAAATATTTCGGGATGAGAATACATGTATTTTATGTTTTACGCTATGGACACAAGTAACTGAAAAATATATTCTACGTTGAGTTGTACCACTGGCATACTTCCCTGTAGCTTGGTAACTAATATTTACAGCGGTATTGTAAACGCGAATGCTGTTGATAAATCTATCGGGCCTGACAACCCCAACCGGACTGGACGACCAGTATTCAACGGTTGCACAGTACTTCGTTTCGTGACTACACCTTGGTACGGTGTACTAAGATTTCATAATAAAGGGAATATGCGACGTGATTAAATGTTAAGTATGGTTACCAAGTGCTCAACCACTTAGAATATTTTTATTAAAATGTTTATATATGAAATCTTGTGTTCCATTGTTATAACGCTGCTAGCATCAAACCTATATATCTCACCAACTTTATGTTGACGTTTTAAAGCATGTTATTCTCAGGTATGAATTAAGTCTTCCGCTGTGCATTAGCTCATGTTAAGGATACTACTTGGGACCTTTTAAGCCATGATACAAAGACGTTGCATTCGAGTCATTGGAGTTCAATAGAGAATATAAATAAGTAAATGACAGATTAGGTCATTTGGATATTATGAAATGTTAGACGAAAATGTCAAATATTGATCTAATGATAGTTTGCCTTTTAAGAATAAATGCAACGTTTGTAAAATGTATCATATAGAGGTCAAGTACCTCGCAATGTTATCATATGTTATTGTATTCGTCCCTATGGATTGGGTCGGGTCGTCTCATATAGTGTTCTTCTGAGGATTCGTCTGATGAACGGGTTTCTTCAGTATTCTGATTCTCCACTTTGATACTTGCACGGTCAATTTCTATATCTTTAACCTCAACCTTGTCAGTCTTCTTCTTGAAGCGAATAATTAAACTGTGATCTTCCGTCTCAAGCCTCATTAATTCTTCGTGATGCTTAATGCTTAGAGATGGTACTATCGCAGTTTCTTTTACGTCTTCAATTTCCTCTTCCTTTTTCAGATTCCTCCTCTTCCTCTATTTCTTCGCTGGGATCCTCTTCTTCCATTTCGGGGTCGTCTACAGACTGTGATTCGACACCCATCTCAATATCATCAGATTGAGGTGAAGACTCATTATCGGAAGTGATCCGTCTGGTGAAAATAGTAAACATCTCTGCCTGTCCAGAAAGATCGGTTGGTCGGTCAATTTTGAAGGTAACGCTCTCCCCATGTGATCGCAGGATCAAGGTATGATTGTACACATCAATGACAGTCCTAGCCGTATTCATGAAAGGTCTTCCTAACACCACTAGTGTGTGTAGGTCTTCCTTAATATCCATTACTACGAAATCTGTAGGATTCAAGAATTTATCGACTTTTACCAAGACGTTCTCAACTATGCCCTTAGGATATCGAATTGTGTGATCGGCAAGGTGGATTGTCATTTTAGTTGGTGACAAGTCTCCTAACTCTAATCTCTTATAGAGGGAGTAGGGGATTAGGTTGATACTTGCTCCTAAATCTTCTAGCGCATGAATGGTTCCAGATTGGTAGATTAAACACGAGAAACCGAATTGGCCCGTATCTCCTAGCTTTAGTGGTAGAGAGTTTATGACTAATGCAGAGCATTCTTCACTCAGTGGAATTTTGTTAAAATCTGGTATCCTTTCCTTTGTAGAGAGAAGCCTTCAGATGTATCTCTTCTAGTTAGGGACTTTGGACATGGTGTCCAGGAATCTTCCATCAAGCTTGAAGGAATCAAGCTTGGATGGTTCCTCATGTAGCCTTCCAGGATAGGGCACACGCACTGGAGTTGCAGGGGTTAGCTTCTGAGTATATGTCGATTTATTCTTGAGCTTAGCTCACCTTCTCCGTGGTTCTTCCTCTGGGATTACGGAATCCATTTGCTTAGCTTCCTCTATGTGGGGATTTTGGATGGTATTACTTGGTAACCTTCCCTGTGGTCGGGTTTCAAGGCGTTGTGATAACTGTCCGAGCTGTGTCTCTAGGCTTTTGAGTAGAGCCAATTGATTTCTCATTAGTATCTCCATCTGATCTTGTTTGGTTGCAGTTCTCTGATTTAGCTGTTGTTATCCTTGAATGAACTGAGTCAACTAATCATCAGCTCCGAGAGTGGGGTTAGTTGCTTTTGTAATCTGGGTGGTAGGGGAATTTTCCTCGACTGGTGGACCAGTGAGTGGAAGTGGTTGATTGTAGGTCAATTGAGATTGTTGGGCTGGATAAGGTGGGTAACGATAGCAAAAAGGTTGGTTGCTTCGTTTAAATTGATTAACCCTAGGTTGTTGATTGAATCCGGGATTTGGTGGACGAGCTGGGTATTGAACGTAACAGACTGAACCATCAGGGTTTTCGTACTCAACTTGATATTCCTCAGTGGGTTGCGGGTTGGTACAATTAACACAAGCCTGAGCTTGGTTGACCTGTTGCGGCTGTGTCTTCAATTCTCCGAGTTGTTTAGCGAGAGATTCCATCTTATCCGTGAGGGATTTGATGGCCTCCATTTGATTGTTAAGTGCCGAGAGTGGGGCAGATGATGAAGTTGTTTCACCGCTGTTCCAATCATGATGATGCATTATCATGTTCTCGAGCAACTCCCATGCTTCATCTGCGGTTTGGTTCTTCAAATTCTCTTGAGCTGCTACATCGATCGTCGTCCTATGATTTATCGTAAGACCATTGTAGAAGGTACATATTTGGGCTGACTGTTCTAGCTGGTGATTAGGGCATTTCTTCAGCAGGGTTTTGAATTGCTCCCATGCAGTGTAAAGAGATTCATCATAACTTTGTTTAAAGTTAATGATGTCATTCTTTAGTTTGGTTTGTTTAGAAGGAGGGAAATATTTGGTTAGGAATTTAGTAGCCATCTCCGTCCATGACGTGATGGAATCTTTTTCCAGTCCTTCGAACCATGTCTGAGCATGATGAGTGAGAGAATAGGGAAACAAGTATAGCCGGACTATATCTTGTCCTATCCCTGGCTGTTTGTAGGAGTTCGAAAGAGATATGAATTTATCAAGGTGAGAATTAGGATCGTCATTCGGTAATCCATGAAACTGACAGCTATTCTGGATGAGCTGGATGATATGATGTTTTAACTCGAACGAGTGTCCTTGAATCTCTGGAAATCTGATCGGTCCTCCTCGACCTTCAATCGAGGGTTTGGTATTTTCTGCTAAAGTAACGCGTAACGCCATTCGATTTCTGATTCGTGCTTCCTTGCGTGCTTTAGAGATTATTGCGTCTGGTTCAGGTACGAATAACAACGGCCCTGGTCTAGATCGGGTTTGGGTCATACACTGGGTATGCCTTTTTTTTTTTTTAATTTTAAGCAGATAAACTAAATTTCTAAAGTAATCTAAGGTAATCTAAGCTAATCTAAGGTAGTCTATTCTAAAGTAATCAAATTTAACTAACTATCCTAAGGTTGAATATCTTTTTGGTTCAGGCTACTGATTCCCTGGTATTTCGATAACAGAGCTCCGCATGAACTATTCAACAAACCAAGTGGCCAGGCCGACTACGGAGAGACAGGATCCTTTTGGTCCCAATATAATTGGAGACTGTTCGGAAAATCCAACAACCAAGTCCGTATATAATTGTCTTTCTTAGACACCACTAAATGCTTGTGAATAAGTTTGATAGAGAGCAGTATTGTCTGATACCAGTTCCCCGGCAGCGGCGCCAAAAACTAAGCTTCCCTCTTGATATGGCCAAAATGGACGGTTTTATTTGTGCGGTGTCGTTAGGTCGCAATACGTCAGAATCAACCACCAAGAGGGGGGTACTGTTTTAAATTTATATTTAGCGGGGCCTAAATCATACTACTCCTTAGTATGAGTAAGGGAAGTATGCTCTGGAGTTGTATTTTTGAGATATCAGTATAATCAAACCTATATTTAAGCCTATGATAGTTATGAAGGAGTAGTGGTTACTTAATTTTGGGATTTTCTAATTTATAAGACATATAAAGTAAATGCGATAAAATTTGTAATTCAGATAAGGTTAAAGTAAGTGCATACTATGATTTCATCAGTTATTCTGCCGAGATTAGGGAATGCTGGCTCATGAATAGGCAGAGGCCTTGTATTCATTACACTAGTCCTAAACGCCCCTGTCGTAAGACATGTCACTGGGTAATGCGCTAGGCTTGAAGATTCTGAATAGACAGCAACGTCCCTTACCCCCGACGCCCGTGCAGTCTAACTACAGGCATAGACGTTCAGACAGCTCATCCAATTGAGCAACTTGGTTGGGTGACGTATTAACATTCCACAAAGGTCTAAACTTTATTAAGCATAATAGAATACATGGTTTACCATATCTGAGAGACGTGATGTGTTTCAATGCTTTTGTTAATGATTGGTTTTAAAAGGTAGTTAGGCCCTTGAAAAGAGTTCAACCATAAAGAACACCATGGCCAAGTCAAGCTGACTTCCATGACCACGTTCGGTTATCCTAACGGTCCAATCTTTTATGTGTCTAAACAAACAGTTCCTTAATTAACTAAGAATCCCTCAAGCGGGGTGCAATGCTTGAGACCGCATTATGGTGCAGTGCTACTGAATCAACACTGACCGGGTTCCATGGCCTTACTTAGCAGAGGTACAGCTTACAACAACTGTTGTGCTTCAGCATGCACGTACGAAGTTTATATGCTTGGTGACTACACTAGCATGGTCTGGGACCGACAATGTACTAAGGGTCTAGTCAGATGTTTCACTACGAAAGAGTCCTCAGTCGAAATCCAAAGCTTGATAGACTTACTACAACCGGTGTACCTCAGTCGATCTTACGTTGTATCCGATAGACTTCTCTTACCAAGGAGTGGCACAGATAGTGTACTCTGAATCGGGGTTCACGACTTCCCAATAACATATCCAACAACTATGTTCTATTAGTTGGAAAAGCGATTGAGTTTAAAGCATAATCGAAAAGCATTTCAACAGCAAACACAAACCATAACATTATTTCGGTATTATAACTGCTTACATCATAGCATACACTAAAGATAACTACTCGCTAATCATGGCAACAATATCACAGAACATAATGATAGAAGTCATTATATAAAGATAAAGGATAGAAGTACCAGTAGATTAAACGAGTTCCGAATACAAAAGTGACAACTTCAAGACACCAGACCGCTCCTAATACAATCTTCGGCGTTCTTTTCCGGGTACTAGGTTTCCCGCACGGAGTCGAACACCTTGAAAGTATGACTAATATTTTACAAGAGAGAGAAAGAAGTGAATTGAAGTGTGAGTTAGAATGAATAACAAAGACCATTTAAATAAGCCTAAATTTTCCCTGCAAACGGCTGGCAGGCCGTTTGGCAGGCCGTTTGTAGGGACCATTTGGCAAGCCAAGCCGTTTGCAAGGGCCGTTTGTCTGACCCGTTTGGCAGGCCGTTTTTGAGCCAGAAAAGCCGTTTGGCAGGCCGTTTGGCTTGCCTGGTCAGCTAAATTCCTGGATCGTAACTTGATTTCTTGTCTTTCACCGTTTTCGTTCTAGAATCTTCGTTTTAGCTCCGATTCTCTTGATTCTTTTTGCATCGTCTTCGTAATTACTTGTTCTTCAATTCTAACTGACGAAGTGGGTATTTTGCCGACAAAGTTCGAATCTTTCTTGTTTTTGGACTTTAATACCGGGGTGAAAACGTGACTTTTTAGCCGATATCAATCGCGAAATGGAGAATCCGATTATGCAAATAACCTTTAGAAATGATGAAGAATTGTATATATGATCATGGTGGCCGAAATATTGAAAGTGGAGGTAGGAAAGTAGTGCAAATGGGGAGGGAGAAGAGAAAGAGATTAGGTTTAGGGTAAAAGTGAGTGTAAGTGGTGTAAAATGTGATTAAGGGTTATCATTTTAGTAAAATGGCAAAGCCCACCCCTCCCCATGGGTGTTCGGCTGAAAATGAGAGGAGGATGGGCTCCTCTTAGCCCATCATGAAGAGTAGTGAAATTACTTGGGGCCCGAAAGCCCGAACAGATCCCGATTCGTGAAAACACGGCTACGCAGTTGAAAATTCAGAAGAACACTCACACGCGACAAATAAAAAGCAGAAATATTTTATAATCTCACATTATATAGAAATATCATAAATAAAATAATTTCCTATTCAAAAATCGCGAAAGTCTGATCGTTGGTCTGAAAATCAAAATGATTTACCGAATAGAAATCCAAGACACGCAGAAACGTACAATTCTAAACACGAACACATATTTTCATATAATATATGATAAGGAATATATTATTATTAAAATAATAATATAAGTCATAGAAATGACGTGGCACGAATACCAGTAACAGAAGTTAAATATAAACGGTAAATAATAACGGAAAAAGTAGGGTCGTTACATAATTTAACGCTAGGTCAACACCGATCACAACAAAACAACCCGATATCTGCAGATAAATACCTAGTTCAAACTCAATACTTAAAAGTTTCATCATAAATCACTCATCTAGGTCGATACTTACCCAAAATTCATCACTAAAATCATGGCTTTATTCATATCATCATTAGAAGAAACACTTGCAAATGAAATATTAAACCAAAATTAATCATTTGAACATGGATTTCAAGTCAACGACATCCACTAACATAAGCAACAAACATCCATCTAACAATGAAGTCCGTCAGATGACATCAATACACGTGTTTGACACCGCTAAAACTATCACCGCATCATCTTTATTTTGCTTAAAACTTCATCAGAACTCAAAACTAAAGCTTATTCGATCATCAATAATCTAGGTCCAGATATTGTTCAACTAGCAATACTATGTCGGAAAAGTCAACTCTCGGTCAACAGTCTTCGAAAATCGCATCAATCGTCACACAACATCCGATCTAACACTTCTTACAATTCTTCCGACTCTCGAAACTACTGTATGATTTACTACAATGTATTTTCGTTGGCCAGGCGCAATACGTAATTCTAAATCACACTTTCATTTTGAGTATTTTGGAACAAGATCTTAATCGAGTTCATCAATACAACACAGTGTGTATTTTCTCAAGTCACTGGTAGTTATAAATTTCCGCTATATCCCAACTAATAGATTTTACAATCTAAGACTGTCAAAACTGCTAGAAGTCTTGAAAGTAAACACCTAACTCGGTTCTACTTAATTCTACTAAGTCCTCTTTAGCAACCACATTTGTAAATCTGATCCAACATTCAATAAACTATACCTACTCACTTCATCTTATTTGCAAATACTATTATCGTCCGTCCTCGACCTTACATTCAAATCTTCAAAAGACAAAATATTCACAACAGTCACTATCGAACTACCAGATCAATGATTCTACCTTAACAGTAATATGATCACTATTCTAATCACGTCTCCCGACCTAATCAAGATTCATCATAATTCAGCTTGAACTGAAATCTTATTCCGATTAAGGTCTTCTCTACTTCCAAGAAAGTCACTAAACAAATGTCTCCTATACTGACATCTAATAAGCTACATCAAGTCACAAAAGTCAACAACTTCTTAGGACAACTCTACGGGTCCTACATAGCTAGTCAAATCCTGCAACGGTACATCTAGGCTAGTAATACTCCTCTCAAAACAACAAAACATAGTTTTTCCTATCTTTAGTCAAGACTACATGGAAAGCTTCGTTCAAACTTACTTCCTAAAGGTCACCACCAACTCACATGAGTCTATGGCAGGAAAAGCGATTCCTCAAGGTCTTACTACGGTCACAATCATCTAAACCAAAAGTCAACATCATACGTAACACGCAAACCACATACATACGGCAGTAACAAACAGGGTTCGGGTCCTCTTATTTAAAGACAAGGAAACTACTACTCTATTCCAATCCTTATGGGCCACTACGTATGTCCCGTCAATCCATGGAAAGGAATTACATTTTACCTAAGTCCAACACAACAAGTCCCGTTACACAATAATATCATAGGGTCCGTCATCTACTGGTTCAGTCACGGTCGACAAGCATGAAGACTACACTTCACATAATTACACAATAGGGTTCGGGACTTTCACCAATCATCAAGGGGTCACTACCCTAATCAGTCTATATGGGTCACTACGCATGTCCCATCAATCAACAGTAAAGAAAGGACTTCATATTCGTCTTGGTTAATACTACAAATCATTCACCTAAATTCTTCCAGTCTAGGCCAAAGTAGTCTCACGTATAGTATAATAGGCCATATAACAAACAATTCACAATAGCATGACACTATATCACAAAGGTCATATCTATAAAGTCTCACAGAACATGGCAGTCAGTCTAAGGTAATGAAATCCCGATAGTGGAAATGGTAGCTCTATACACAATCGTTGTAACTAGATTCGTCAACAGTCATCTACATCTATTTTATAGGAATAAGCAATTAATCGCAACTAGCAACACTAATCGTCCCATATTATCATTACAACAATACAAAATTCGAAAAAGACAGGAACACAATCTATAGGTACAATAATAACAATTACAGCAATGTAACAAGAATGTACCTTTATGAATAAGAAGACATCTTCTATATTCATCAACACCTCGATCGCACCCGCACCCTTGACCCTCTTCCATTCTGCAACTCGATCCTCATCCTTAGAGCCATGGTAACTGATACTCGTCACCTTCTTCATCTGACTCGGCACTGAAACCGTCCACTGAGGTTCTCTCATCGCTAGGGTCAACGGGGCTCCAGCAGGGTGAAATCGATCTTCATACCTGTCTTATCACAACATCTCACACACAAAAGCTTAGTAGATAATCTGTTAGTTCCTATCAACTAACGCATCAATACCTACTTCATTCATTTAACCCACCCCCAAGATATGTTTGACTCGACACATGATTTGGGAACATGTCACTTCCATGCACATCCTGCCAAACCTACGCTCTGATACCAAACACTTAGTAGATAATCCCGTTAATAATAAACACATTAATAAATAAATGACCAGGCGTTATATTAAAACATTAATAAAGCTTTAATAGAAAAGACTCGACATCAGAGTTTCGACTAGTCAAACATATCTCCCAACAATCCGTCTCCCTGAAATCTATCAAGTATGCAACAGTCAACCTGCAGGGAAGAGGAGGGGGAATTAGCACAAAGCTAAGTGAGTGCAACTAACTACAAGAAATAGCATACAGAAACCGTCATACTAATCATGTCACATAGTCTAACACATAATCATCACCCAAGTGCCGTCTACAGAGACTCTGGCAGCTCGGCCAAACCATTAACCACCAGTTGATCGGACTGGGGCTTACCAGAAGTTCCTCCACCACCGTATTGTATATATATAATCCACACGCGGTGGACGCATCATTCACATATATATACACTATGATTGACTAGGATACAACATGAGGAACCCAACCCGCAAGTTGATCTCTCCTACCGAGGCTACCACACAATAGGGACGCACTGGACTCCAGCAGACAAGCATCAACCAACATGCAGTCGTCACAATATACTAACTAACCATAACATTAAGTATATCTAACAAGCATAGCAATCATAATATAACATGCTACTCTATACTATATACTCCAGTTAGTCCCACTCACTGATTACCAGCAATAGAAGGCACTCAGAATTCTAATCTTACTGAGCCTTCTCTTCGTCCTTTTCACCTGATACAACATAAACCAAGTTAGTACTGTGTTCTAATCAAAATTAGACACACGGGCAGGATAACGACTATAAAACAGCCATTAAACAAAAACAGTCAGCACTAATCTATATCCGTACAGTTGAAGGTGTAACCGTACGATTACAGCTCCATCAGTACGGTTGCACATGCATCCGTACAGTTGCATACTCACTGCCCGATTGCACCAACACCACTGCATCCGTACGGTTGCACAGTGTACCCGTGCGGTTACAGCCTGCAACCGTACGGTTGTGTTCATCGAGTAACAACAGCAGAAACTGACGGATTTCGTACTAATATCCCCCAAATCTCGATCTTGGACCTGTTTTTGACCTCAAAACCGATTATAACTTGTACACAAAAAAATTAGAAGTATAAACCCACAAGTTTTGAGCCAAAACAACATCAATTTAAGCATTATGATACCAAAATCACATTTATTAAAAACCTAGCTTCAATCCCAAATAAAATACTGATTTAGACATGAAATCATACAAATCTTACCTTGATAGAATCACAATGACACAAGGAAAACGATTTCAGATATAATTTAAGCTCCAAATCAAGATATAGAGATTAGGGTTTCAAAGGAGTGAAAGTTAGATACGGAGTGTTGTTTAGAAGATTCTAGAAAATGAGAGAAGGAGCTGACTCCTAGCTTATATATTAGTGTTAAACACAATACCGCATCACACACGGGTATTTACCAGTTATCTAATATCTATCGTATTTAATTTGACAACCCTAAAGGAGTCCAAATTAAATAAACGAACCTGTTCTGTGACCCTTATCACAAACTGGTCTCAACTAAACAACCAAATAATTATAAACTTATAATTATTAAAATCACTAATTACGCCATACCCAAGGGTAAAATAGTCATTTCACCTTGGCCTGATTACAGGATGTTACAGTCTACCACCACTTTTACTTCCAAAAACCTCACTAACAACTACCTTAATTTAATTTTCTACATCTAAACCTTCATATACCCCTACTGCTACTTTTCTCCACCTTCTCTTTAAAAAAAACAACAGGAACCCTATTTTTTCTTTGGTTTTCCGGCGCCGCCAAGTGCTTTACTCAGATCTTCTCTCTTTTGTCGCCTCTATTCTTCTCCGAGCGTCACACAGGGTTGGATGGCATTTTTTATGTCGTCTGGTACTTCCTCCTTCCCTCTTCGTCATTGTGATAGCTCGTCCTAATCCACCTGGACGAAGTCATCAACATTTGGTCCCATTGCGAGGTACTGACCTATATATGCCATGAACAACTCCAAGTAATATCTTTAAAATGAGCAAAATGCACAGCAGAAGATTTCTTTCATAGCTGAGAATAAACATGCTTTAAAGTGTCAACCAAAAGGTTGGTGAGTTCATAGGTTTATCATAACAGTCATTTCCATCATTTAATAGACCACAAGATTTCAAATTCATAAATAAGGTGCAGGTCTGCTCACTGCTGAAAATCCATTCATACTAATTGAACACCCGGTAACCGACATTAACAAAATGCATCTAGAATATCCCCATCATTCCGGGACTCTCATCGGATATGATTAATCGAAGTACTAAAGCATCCGTAACCCGGATGCGGCTTGTTGGGCCCAATAGATCTATCTTTAGGATTCGTGGCAATTAGGGTGTCTGTTCCCTAATTCTTAGATTACCAGACTAAAAAGGGCGATATTTGGTTTAATAATCCGACCATAGAATGTAGTTTTAAGTACGTGTGTCTATTTCGTCAAACATTTATAAAATCAGCGCATGTATTCTCAGTTCCAAAAATATATATTACAAAAGCATTTAAAAAGGGAGCAACTGAAACTCACGATATGATATTTTGTAGTAAAAATATGCATACGATGGAACTGAACAATGCAGGGTTGGCCTCGGATTCACGAACCTATATCAATTATATATATGAAAACATATAATCGTAATTGAACAAGTTTATATATTTAGTTATGTATTGAGATTAATATTCTATTATATAATTTTACTAATACTTATAATATGTTATAATATTTATTTGATATATAATTTAATTAATGTTATATCAATACTATTATATTAGTTAAAACGAAATTTTATGTAATATTAGTATACTTTATGTAATAAATATATTTTATGTACAAAAACTTTAATTGTTATAATATAATAAAAATAATAATGCTAATTATGATTTTAATTAAAATGGTTGTTTTAATAATAATGAGAATTTTTAATAATAATGATACTTTAAATAAATATGATAATAAAAATGATAATATTAATAAGAATGATAATAATAATATTAATAATACTAGAAATGATCATTTTTATATAAAATGATAGTTTTAAAAGTGATAAATTTAATAATAATGATACTACTAATAATATTCTCAATGATAACACTAATAATAATAATAATAACTATAATACTAATAATTTTTTTACTAATGATAAAAATGATAATAATTTTAAATATAACAATACTAATAATGATACTTATATTAATAATAATAATGATATTAATAATAATTATACTTATGTTAATAATAATAATAATAATAATAATAATAATAATAATAATAATAATAATAATAATAATATTAATATTAATAATAATATTAATAACAATACTCTTACTAATCATTTTAATACTAATGATGATGATGATGATGATGATGATGATGATGATAATAATAATAATAATAATAATAATAATAATAATAATAATAATAATAATAATAATAATAATAATAATAATAATGATGATGATATTACTAATACTAACAATAATGATAATAATAATAATAATATTAATTGTATTAATGATAATAATAATTATATTTTTAATATTAGTAATAATAATATTTAACATAATAACAACAATAATTACTAATAATAATAATAATAATAATAATAATAATAATAATAATAATAATAATAATAATAATAATAATAATAATAATAATAATAATACTACCTCCAAGTAACAAGCTTTAAAAAAAATAGATGCCATCGCCAGGGCTCGAACCCGAGACCTCTCGGTTAAACCCAACACTCCTAACCATCAAGCTGCGAGTTACTTTTCTGTTTTATTTACAACAAAAATCTATTTAACCCATTATTATGTTTTCTTCTTCCTCGTCTTCTTTATCATCAACACCATCTCACGGTCTTCATATATACAACATCATTCTTTATATATTCATACATCATCATCGTTCTTTACATACGTATATCATCTAAATCTAATTATCATCATAATCTTCATACGATCATCATCAAAGCATCATTCTAAGTATCATCATCATCTTTATGAACATCATCATCATAAACGTTCCATCATCATTACTATCATCATCATTAGTGTATCATCATTAACACCCATCACTGTTCATCGTCTTCTTTACTCGTCATCATCATCACGTTCGTAACAGTGATGTATAGCAGCAGCAGTTAATGGCGATGGAAAGGTGGTGGTACGATAATGGGGCTGTGGTGGTGTTTGGCGGTAATCGAAAAGAAAATAGAAACAAGTGAAATAGCAGAAAGCTAGTTGTACAGCAGCATAAACAGTTATAGTTTTTGTTGGGTTTCGATGTTAAACAGAAACAGAATAATAACAGCTGCAGCCGTGAATTAGAATGGCGGTTTTGCAGGTTATCCAACGAAACAGGAAGGAAGAAATAGAAAAGAAGAAACACAAGGTGATGGGTTATGTGAGTAATTGGTTCGAAACAGAAAGCAGAATATAGAGAGAAAGAGAAAGAAAGAGAGAGGTTATGGTTGTGCTCGTTGGTGGTGTTGGAAATGGCAGTGGTGGTTGTATGGTGGTGATGGTTCTCGGTGAAGAAGGTGGTTCTTGGTTCTAATCAACCGAAAGTGGTGGTGATGGAAGTTTGAATATGATCATATATATGTCCCTGCTATGTATATGTAATGTATGTATGTATATATATATATATATATATATATATATATATATATATATATATATATATATATATAATAGATAGATGGAAAAAGATGAAGGAAACAATAAGTCAAATTAATAATAGTAATACACAGTAATAATAATTGGAAAGAATCGTGTGATTGAAACAATCAAGAATAGTAACTAAACAGGAAAGCAGCCACAATATTTAGTTGTTAGTTACCGACAGTTTTCTACGGAATGCTAAATCTTGCTCCGTTGATAATCAGTGGCGGATAAAAGTCTTCGAAAAAATAATCTCATATTTTTAAATTAACTATATTTATTTATTTCGGTCTTTTAGAGTGTAAAATCAATCATAAAAAGTTGATTGATTATTCGCGCTCAATCGCAAGTAAAATATACTAAGTGTTAAAATTTTATAATTAAATCCTAAATATATTTTTAATAAAGATATAATTTATATAACTTCTTTTCTGATCACCGTTTATTTTTAAAATCATATTACTTCATTTTTAACTTGTTTAATATCGATCAAATGACAATTGATCGTTACTATCGTTTTCTAAATAAATTCAAAACTATATATATATATATATATATATATATATATATATATATATATATATATATATATATATATATATATATATATATATATATATATATATATATATATTCAATATACCTCATTTATATATATAGATAATAATTATTATATATTATTTTATTTTACAATATTAATTCTAACAATTACATCATATCATATTTCAATTTATATTTCAAATTATATATATATACATATCTATTTACAAGTAGTTGTTCGTGAATCGTCGGGAATGGTCGAAGGTTAATTGCATACATGAAAACAGTTCAAAAATTTTGAGATTCAACATTACAGACTTTGCTTATCGTGTCAGAATTATGAAATTATTTAGAGATTCGTGTTAAAAATAAGTCAAAATTTTCCGGGTCATGACAGTCATGGTGTCTCCTTTGAAGGGGTGGTAGGCGGCGAGTTCCGGTGGAACTCTACTTACCATTTTTTGGTTGGATGTTGTGTTTGGAGGGGGTATTGTAGGTTGTTAGAGTTGGTGACGGTGGTGCGTGTCTTATGTGTGAAATCCGGTGGTTTCCCGGTGGTCTTCTTCCGTCGGCGGTGATGGGTGTTGGTGGCTACTGTTGGCGGCTTTAAGTAGTTGTTCACGGTAGTGGCTGGTTTCCAGGTGGCTACAGGCGGTGGCTTATGGTGGTGGGTTACGGTTGATATTCTAAGGTGGGGCTGGTGGTTGCTAGCTGTAATTAGCCGCTGTTTGTTCGTCCTTTTTAGGGGGGGGGGGGTTGTAAATGTCCTTTAGAAAATTGGCAAAGATGACTGTTGGTTGAATGTGTATTAATGCAATAAACGATAAACTTAAGTATGATTAACAAAAGTGTGATTAACCAAAGAATATGTTTTGATGATGACACATACATATGCATAAGTGATGACTGACATCTTAACATAAAACATGCAAGGTCACTAATCCATACTTTATCTTGCAAACGACCAAGTCAAACATAGGTTAAAGAATGAAATTAAAACTTCAGCTAAACACACGGTCGAGGTACGGTCGATCGCATAGTCAACCGTGAAAACCCAAACTGAATTGCAACGCAGTTTTGTGAAAACAAGTTGCACGGTCGCCACCACGATCAACCGCAGTGTGACCGCGGTTTTCTCTATTACCATTTTCGACCAAATAAAGTTTGACTAGTTCCCAAAATCTATAATTCATGAAACCTTTCTCAACATGCTTAGAATAGATGCCTTCTACATACTCAACCGAGGTTTGGTCATAAAAACACTAATTGTTATTTAATTGCGCCTAATGACATCTTAATGACAAATTAACCCAGATTAGGCATAACACATAAGTGTTAATCAACAACTTGTGATCTTAATTCTTATCTAGATATCCTTAGTATGATCATCAAGTACCAACACACTTAAACCAATTTCACTAGAACAATGATTGCTATTAGAAATGACTTAGTGATTAATTAAGGCTAAATGAGGAACAATGCTCTCAAGATTAACTAGTAATGACTTGTAGTCCTAAAACACACTTAGATACATTTAGGATGGTTACTGTGATGACCCAAAATTTTCAACCAAATTTAAACTTAATCTTTATATTAATTCGACACGATAAGCAAAGTCTGTAATGGTGAGTCTCGAAAAAATTTTGAACTTTGTTCATATAATCAATTTACCCTCTGACTGTGCCCGACGATTCACGAACAAATGTGTTAAATAATTAAGTAAAGGTATATATATATATATATATATATATATATATATATATATATATATATATATATATATATAAATATATTCGTATAATATATAATATAAATTGTAATATAAATATATTAAATGGAATTACAAGTTTAATTATGGTTAATATATGAATATTATTATATTCATTATTATGATTATTAATAATACTATTTATACTTAAAAGTTATTTTATGAAATTTGATACATAAGAATTGTTATATTACTATTATTATTAATAATATAGTTATCATTGTTAATATCATAATCAGTAATTATATAAATTTTTTTTATTTTGTCATTTTGATAAGTATTAGTATTATTATTGAACATCATTATTATAAATAATAATAATTATTATTATTATTATAAATTATTGTTATCATTATCATTTTTATTATTAGAAAATGATACAATTCATTATTATCATTAGTAATATTAATAATATCATTTTTTTTACATTAATATTATTATGAATATTAATAGAATTTCAATTTTTATTATAAATACAATTATCAATTATTATTATTATTAAGTATTATTATTAATATTAAGTAACATATTACATATACAAACGATATATAGATACTGATATACATACTTAAACATAGATACAGAGATATAAAGATATACATATATATACAGATACAAATACAGATATATAAATATATATATATAATTATACAATTATATTTATATTTATATGGTTAATTATATGTATACATGAAACTAGTATTATGTTATCAATCATTTTCAATTGCTGTAGGTGATTGATTCTTTGTGTAATTGGTAGTACAAATCTGTGATTAATTATAAGAGTAATTCCAAAAGCTGTTAACCATTGATGTCACTTATGATTTTTTTTAAATATCTGTACGAAAAGATTTAGCTGTCGATTGCCTTTTGATACAAAACAACTGCAAACGATTCCAATACTGTGTTAATATCTATATTACGTGCTATTTAACACCTAAAGCAATTCAAAAAGAGAGAAAACAGAAAAATCAAACAAATCACTACATCTCATAAATTAAACCAAAATAAAGAAAAGGAAACAGAAATTTTACAATACATACATATGATCACCATCACCGAAAACCACAAAACCCTCACCATTAAACCATCATTACAGCTGCTGTACTCCATGAAAACTATCAACAACTCGACACCATTGCTGCTATCCAGTCTGTTTTCGGTTTTAATTAAACTACTGACATGTTGCTGCAAAAATCTCATTGTTGCTGCAGTAAACGAAAGAAAATCACCTCTTTAAACATCTGCAAATCAATCACTGCTACAGCAGCTATGTAACAACCCATCCTAATCCACCTGGACGAAGTCATCAATATTTGGTCCCATTGCGAGGTACTAACCTAAATATGCCATGTACGACTCCATGTAATATGAGCAAATGCACAGCGGAAGATTTCTTTCATACCTGAGAATAAACATGCTTAAAAGTGTCAACCAAAAGGTTGGTGAGTTCATAGGTTTATCATAACAATCATTTCAATATCTTAATAGACCACAAGATTTCATATACACAAACGTTCTAATAAAAATATTCTAAGTGGTTGAGCACTTGGTAACCATACTTAACATTTAATCAACGTCGCATATTCCCTTTATTATGAAATCTCACTACACTGTACCAAGAGTAGTCACCGAGATGAAGTACTGTGCAACCGCTGAATACTGGTCGTTCAGTCCGGTTGGGGTTGTCAGACTCGATAGATCTATCAACAGGATTCGCGTTTACAATACCACATGTAAATAGTAGTTACCAAGCTATTAGGGAAGATATGCAGGGTGGTACAACTCAACGTAGAATATATTTTAAGTACTTGTGTCTATCTCGTAAACATTTATAAAAGCAGCGCATGTATTCTCAGCCCAAAAATATATATTGCAAAAGCAATTAAAAAGGGAGCAAATGAAACTCACCTAATGTATTTTGTAGTAAAAATAGATATAACTATTTTGAACAATGCAGGGTTGGCCTCGGATTCACGAACCTATATCAATTATGTATATTAACACATATAATAGAAATCGAACGAATTTATATTATTAATGATATACTTGTTATTTTAGTAAATTATATGTTATATGTTTTAAATATATTGTTATGTACTAATTGTTATTTGGTAAGATAATACTAATATTAATAAATAAAAAGTTATAATTTCTTTATAATGATAATATTAATGATATCAATAATGTCAATTCAAATAAAAATGATACTTTTATTAATAATGTTATTTTTAATAAAAATATAGTTTTAGTAAAAATGATAATTTAACAATAGTGATAATAAAATAAAAAGTATTATTTTTACAATAAAAATTATAATTTTTACAATAAAAATTATAATTTTGATAATAACTCTTAATATTAATAATACTTAATAATAATATTTGTAAACAAATATATTAATGTTAATAATAGTAATAATAATAATAATAATGATAATAATAAAATGTATACCCTTTAATAAGCTTTTTCTAAAAAGAATTGTCTCGGACCGAACTCGAACCCGAGACCTCTCGAAATCACCAAAAACGCCTAACCACTCGTCTGTCCCTTACAGTTCTAATTTATTCCCCAACATGAATATAGATAACCCGTAATGATCTATGCCTCCCTCTTCTTCAATTAAATCGGCCCAAGACTTAAACCCAATCTATGATTTGTGGTCTGTAGCCCAACAATTACATAAGCCCAATCGATTAACACCCAGCTTATGCAGGTGAATTAAGTCGACAGGACCATGAAGTAACACCAACTCCACTCATTGTTCATAATTATCACCTCTTCCTTTATCATATTCGTTGTAATTTAAATCATCATCATCATCTTAGCATCGACATCTTTATCATGAATATCCTAATCATGATCATCGTCATACACCCTTGATATCATTAATCTACCATATCATCATCATCGCCATTTACGTACCCATAAATCATAACAGTCAGACTACCAACGAATACATAAATGTGTTCGAACTTTTGATTGTTTGTTTTATAATTCTCGTCCACAACCGATAAAGACTTGGCCCCATGACAAGCAATAATAGTTGGTCATCTATATCTTGATTCAAATAAAATAATTTAAAGGTAACCTAATCCACTTAATCGTGACCTAAGGTAACATCAATACTCCGTAATATTAAACTGCTTTTTGAGTGGGGTTCTAAAAAGAGAGCAGATATAATCGAAATATACTTGCAGCCGTGACATCTCAATTACTTCTCTCAATTTGTCGGCCAATGAGTTTTAAACTGCCCCATACTATTCGATAATGCGTTTTAATAGGACTTTAATACATCAAGTTGCCATCTCTACCTGTGAGTATATATATATAACTCGTGACTCACCTAAACTTCTATCGTATTCACGTTCATCTTTATCATATTTAACTTTGCTATAATCAAAACATTGCGCAGAAACGTGGGGGTTAAATAATAATTAGAATAACATAGAGGTAGCAGTTGCAGAAGTTACATGATGTGATGTTTGTGATGTGTAAACAGAAAGATAAAACAAAGGTTAACGAATGGTGGTTTGTTGGTGGACGTTGTGAGGTTAAGAGATGACGGGTGGTGCAGTTCGTACAAACAGAAGAAGAAAGAAAGATAATGAAGAGAGAGAGAAGAGAGAAATGGTTTTAGTTCAAGTGGATTCTATTAGTGGGTTTTGGTGGTGTCAAAGAAGTCGATGGGAGGAGAAAGATGAGGTTTGTTCATGGTCATTTGCAGTGGTAACACAAGTGATGGCAGTCGTGATTTGCAACGAAGAAAATGAAGAGAGAGAGGAAGATTGAGTGTGAGAGAGAGAAGAGGAGAGAGAGAAGGTGGTGATGTTCATGTTCGATTAAAAGAGAAACAGAAATAGCAGGTGGCTTTCATGAAGTGGGTTGTGGTTTTGGTTTGGTTGTTCATAAAGGAAAATAGATAGTATTGTTTTGTAATGGAATGTTTAATAGCAAAGTTGTTGTAGCGAGAAAAATACTATGCAGGAGCAGGTTAACAAGAGGTGGATAAATATAATGTGAATACTTACATAGTTTAACAGTTAATTAGATCTTATTGGATTTATGAAGTTGACATAAATCGAACAACAGACATGTAGTACATAGCTTTTCAATTAGGATAATAAAATAAATAAACATATAGCAAAAAATTCAACTGATTGTACAATTGATATAGTGGAGTGACGAATTTAGTGATATAAACCAAAAATCGAATGCTGTTTGATTTGATACATGACACATACTCTGATTATATATATATATGTATATATATATATATATATATATATATATATATATATATATATATATATATATATATACGATTTTTGCATAAATGATGTTAATAATTAATATTTATATTTATATTAATAATAATAATTAAAATACTAATAATAATACTAATAATTATATTAATAATAATAATAATAAGAGTAATAATATTATTAATGATAAAAATGATAAAATGTATTATTTTCTACTAATGATGAAAAATAATATGATAAATCTTACTAGTAATAGATAATTTATTTTAAATGTAAATTATAGTTTTAATTATTCTCCTAATAATATTTATATCTAAATTATTATTATTATTATTATTATTATCATAACTTTTATTAGGATTTTTTTTTAATATCTATATTTATAATAATAATATCAATATTTATTTCTAGTAGTTAAATCTTATCTTCAATCAAATTATATTTCAAATTAATATATATATATATATATATATATATATATATATATATATATATATATATATATATATATATACACAAATAGTGGTTCGTGAATCGTCGGGAATAGTCAAAGGTCAAATTGTACACATGAATAATAGTTCAAACATTTTGGAAACTCGGTTTAATAGACTTTTCTCATCGTGTCGGAAACATATAATGATTAAGTTTAAATTTGGTCGGAAATTTCCGGGTCGTCACAGTACCTACCCGTTAAAGAAATTTCGTCCCGAAATTTGATCGTGGTTGTCATTGCTAACATTAAAAATATTTTCATGACGAATTTGAGCTGATAAATAGAGTTTTATCATTATCGATTAATGATTCGATTATGTGAAGCGTACGAGTGAAGCTATCACAAAATATTGAGATAGAGATTTAACTTTTAACGTAGTCACGGTGGATTTCCGGAATTTAAGGAATAGAAAAATCTTCATAATATAAATAAGATTTGATTTAACTAAATGCGATAATCTGCCTAAATTTCTATGTCTGATATTTTGCTATAAATTCATCTCTTCCGTTCTATTATTTCACCATTCTTACATATTCTTCCTTAATTTATACTTTCAAAAGATTAAGGAAATGCTTAATCCAATTCTGATCTTTGTTATTATATTGACCATATATGCAGTCATTCTTCTTTTCTATCTTCCACCAGAAAAATATTTTTACTTCTACAACGCTCTTGGGGTTATAATGTTTTTAATTCTCCCGTGTCTTTATGTTGCGATAAACATTGATATACACGGTTTGTAATTCCTGTGTTTGTGATCGGCTTTATATTTTCCTTTATTTTTTTGAAGCTCCATGCTCTTGTTTTCTCTTCCCGACTTCAAGTCAAGCGAATAGAGTTTCGAATGATTATAATGTTCTAAGCAGGGTGGAACGTGATAGCATGATTTGATTTTTAAATTTATCAAAATTACAAAAGATAGAACTATCAAGAATATATATTCTTCTTGATATGTTCGGAGGTTATATAGAATGAAAGAGTTATGTAACATGACACATGATGATGTTATGGTCTGTGAATCATCACGTTTCATTAGAAACTTAGCATGACTTACTGTAATATAATCACGTTGGCCGGGCGTCATTATATTATACTAATCCATGCTTCAATTTCCAACACTTCTCCGCAATTCATTCATAATTTATACTTAAATTTTACAGTAGTTCCAATATAATGGAATACAGATAGGACGAAGAGGTATATAATTTCGGACAAGAATATTTATGAAAATATCCTCAGAAATATCGAAGATATTTATGATGATATTTTGGAATTTCTAAGTTCAAAGATTGAGGAAGAAAAATTTTTCGCAAGATTTTGACATGAGTATGAAGCAAAATATTCTCTAAAGATTTTATTGGATCCAGAATTACCCAGATGCTTTGAATATAGGGTTTGGTCCTTGTATTTGACCTTGGTCTCCTTCATGGTTAGCTCAATCCGTTTTTCAGTACCATATTTTCTATCGAGCGTTCCTAATACTCCATTCTTTATCATCAAACTCTTGGCCATTTAGACCATCTACACTTTTGTTGTTTCCTCTGCATTTAATGATACCATATCTGAATCATCGGTTATCAATCTGAGGTGGTTTCAAGAGAATTGTGTTTTTAGATGATTAAACGCTGATGGTAATATGGTGGTATATAAAAGGTTCCCCGGTAACAATAAAGAGCATGCATATATATCAAAGTTATAATAAGGTTGTTTCGAACGAAAAGTCGAAGTTGATTTGCTGGAGCTGTGACAAAACTAGCTATCTTGAACAGGAGTTGCAAAGTTATTTTCGGTAATAACAACGCCAAAGGAATTAGCACATCTACGTGTCGAACGGTTACTCAATTTCCGAGAGTTTTTCAGGTGCATAACTATATGCATTAATCTCTTCTTACGTAGATGAAGTGCGATTGGTTCATTCTCTCGATTTGAGGTGTTTTCAAGAATCACGAAAGGTTTGAACGCAGATTGTAATCATCGAAATACAATGAGGTTTAAGATGAAATCAAGTGGCAAACTTGAAGAATTGTTTAGTTTCATAAGTTATAATCAATATTTTAATTTATTTTAATTGTCCAATGTTGGCAGTCCATAGTCGATAGTCCACAGTTAACAGTCCAATAATTCATATATAGTTTTATATATAATATTCAAATTAATTAATACGTATCGTTACCCGTGTACATGTCTCAGACTCGATCACAACTCAAACTATATATTAATGTAGAATCAACCTCAACCCTGTATAGAGAACTCGATCATTACTACATATAGAGTGTCTATGGTTATTCCAAATAATATATATAGATGCGTCGATATGATATGTCAAAACCTTGTATACGTGTCCCGCTATTTAAAGTGCGTAAAATAAATAACAGAAATTAAATGACGATAAATAAAATTGCGAGAATTAAAATTGCGATAAATAAAATGCGATAAATAAATTACGATAAATAAATTGCGATAAATAAAATGTAATCAATTAGCTAGGAACAGTTAGCTAGGAACAGTTAGCTAGGAACAGTTAGCGTGGATTCTTAACAAAAATTTTCTCATAGTTAAATTGTTTGTTTCTAACAAATTTTATTTTTTTCCAATGTTTTCTTCACTATGCCACTTGTTGGATTCTGATAGGTCAAAATCCAAATATGAAATTGAATGAAAATGATTTTTCTGCGGTGAACGGATACGTATATTTGTGGATGTACATAGGATAGTAAATGTCAGTTGAATCAGATTCGAAGAATGTACAGTGCAACTTATTAATGTGAAATCTAAATATTTCTCGGGTATTACCTACCCGTTAAAATATTTTCACCATTAACAGTTTGTACGAAAGAATTTTTAATTACAATCTTTATGAAAATATATATACATATATATTTTCTTCAGATGTAATCATGGATTTAATGAGTCAATATGATATTAAACTCTTGATTTATTGTTAGAACTAGAATACAAAATCTCTAAAACATTAGAGATTACACAATCGCCAGGTAGAACGAAGATAATTGATGTAGAACGATATGTAGAATGATGATTATACTCGAGGTACAGAATGGATGCTGAGGCGTGTGTTGTTGATGGTACGGGTGCTATTGCTGGTGGTCCTGTTGATGTCGGTGATGTTCCTGAAGCTGGTAAGTTTTGCACCCTATTTTCCAAATTGACTACTCGAGCGCGAAGTTTGTTGACTTCTTCCATTGTTTCGGAATGATTGTCGGTCGGAACTAGCAGCTGAATAAAGTTTAGAATTGCGGATAGAATATAATCGTGACAAGCTACTCTGGAAATCAGGCTGAAATGGTGTTTCGGATAGGTTCGCCAGTAAGTGCTTCAGGTTCTTCGCCAAGAGGGAAATTCGGTGGGTGGAAAGGATCACCTTCTTGTTGTCTCCAATGATTAAGTAGATCACGAACCCATCAGATGAATTGGGGATGGCTGATTGATTGATTCATTCTGGTGACACCGCTTTCGGAGCTTAGGTGAATATCCATGTCGGAATAGCTGTCGGAATAACTATCGGAATAGCTATCGAAATTTGAGGGACTCGAACTGATTGAGGGATTCATCTCGTACGATCAGATGAAGGATTTTCGATAAGAAGTAGATTATAAGATGTAGATTAGTACCCTGCAATACATAATTTACATATGCATATATAATACTAAAATCCCATAAGTTACGGAGGAATCTACGGAAGCTGTCAGGCAAAGGTAACAATAACACATATGCTAAGATATGAATTTATTTATACACTGTCTATGCAATAGAGGCAGTAAGACGTGTCTAGACATTAAGGATGATAAGCAAATAATTTTCGACACTAAATGATAAGAAACACTTTTGACATGTAGACACAGTCAAAGTCCAGACTCACTTATGCATCTAATCAACTATCAGTTAGACATACTAATGCTTGACCTGGTTCGCTAAGACCACCGCTCTGATACCAACTGTAACAACAGTGGGGACGCATCCAATTCAGTGCCTTCCCAGCTAACCGCCTGGTGACCACTGAGTGTATCTCAAACACTGATTTTACGGCCCGCATCTCGGCAGTACAGCCAACCCTAATAGGGACCAGGAGGAGTAAGAGGCAATGCTTCGTCACAGGTAACACTGTGAGAACCCCCTCTACGATTAACCCTCTAATAAATGGCATTAAACCAGCTCTGATACCAACTGTAACAACCCATCCTTATCCACCTGGACGAAGTCATTAACATTTGGTCCCATTGCGAGGTACTGACCTAAATATGCCATGTACGACTCCATGTAATATGAGCAAATGCACAGCGAAAGATTTCTTTCATACCTGAGAATAAACATGCTTAAAAGTGTCAACCAAAAGGTTGGTGAGTTCATAGGTTTATCATAACAATCATTTCAATATCTTAATAGACCACAAGATTTCATAAACACAAACGTTTTAATAAAAATATTCTAAGTGGTTGAGCACTTGGTAACCATAGTTAACATTTAATCAACGTCGCATATTCCCTTTATTATGAAATCTCACTACACTGTACCAAGAGTAGTCACCGAAATGAAGTACTGTGCAACCGTTGAATACTGGTCGTCCAGTCCGGTTAGGGTTGTCAGACCTGATAGATCTATCAACAGGATTCGCGTTTACAATACCACATGTAAATAGTAGTTACCAAGCTATTAGGGAAGATATGCAGGGTGGTACAACTCAACGTAGAATATATTTTAAGTACTTGTGTCTATCTCGTAAACATTTATAAAAGCAGCGCATGTATTCTTAGCCCAAAAATATATATTGCAAAAGCAATTAAAAAGGGAGCAAATGAAACTCACCTAATGTATTTTGTAGTAAAAATACATATGACTATTTTGAACATTGCAGGGTTGGCCTCGGATTCACGAACCTATATCAATTATGTATAATAACACATATAATAGAAATCGAACGAATTTATATTATTAATGATATACTTGTTATTTTAGTAAATTATATGTTATATGTTTTAAATATATTTTTATGTACTAATTGTTATTTGGTAAGATAATACTAATATTAATAAATAAAAAGTTGTAATTTCTTTATAATGATAATATTAATGATATCAATAATGTCAATTCAAATAAAAATGATACTTTTATTAATAATGTTATTTTTAATAAAAATATAGTTTTAGTAAAAATGATAATTTAACAATAGTCATAATAAAATAAAAAGTATTATTTTTACAATCAAAATTATAATTTTGATAATAACTCTTAATATTAATAATACTTAATAATAATATTTGTTAACAAATATATTAATGTTAATAATAGTAATAATAATAATAATGATAATAATAAAAATGTATACCCTTTAATAAGCTTTTTCTAAAGAGAATTGTCTCGGACCGGACTCGAACCCGAGACCTCTCGAAATCACCAAACACGCCTAACCACTCGTCTGTCCCTTACATTTCTAATTTATTCCCTAACATGAATATAGATAACCCGTAATGATCAATGCCTCCCTCTTCTTCAATTAAATCGGCCCAAGACTCAAACCCAATCTATGATTTGTGGTCTGTAGCCCAACAATTACACAAGCCCAATCGATTAACACCCAGCTTATGCAGGTGAATTTAGTCGACAGGAAGAAAAAAAAAGGGTGGGGTTCGGTTTTAATTAGGATCATGAAGTAACACCAACTCCACTCATTGTTCATAATTATCACCTCTTCCTTTATCATATTCGTTGTAATTTAAATCATCATCTTATCATCGACATCTTTATCATCAATATCCTAATCATGATCATCATCATACACCCTTGATATCATTAATCTTGTTACCATATCATCATCATCGCCATTTACGTACCCATAAATCATAACAGTCAGACTACCAACGAATACATAAATGTGTTCGAACTTTTGATTGTTTGTTTTATAATTCTCGTCCACAACCGATAAAGACTTGGTCCCATGACAAGCAATAATAGTTGGTCATCTATATCTTGATTCAAATAAAATAATTTAAAGGTAACGTAATCCACTTAATCGTGACCTAAGGTAACATCAATACTCCGTAATATTAAACCCCTTTTTGAGTGGGGTTCTAAAAAGAGAGCAGATATAATTAAAATATACTTGTAGCCGTGACATCTCAATTACTTCTCTCAATTTGTCGGCCAATGAGTTTTAAACTGCCCCATAATATTCGATAATGCGTTTTAATAGGACTTTAATACATCAAGTTGCCATCTCTACCTGTGAGTATATATATATAACTCGTGACTCACCTAAACTTCTATCGTATTCACATTCATCTTTATCATATTTAACTTTGCTATAATCAAAACATTGCGCAGAAACATGGGGGTTAAATAATAATTAGAATAACATAGAGGTAGCAGTTGCAGAAGTTACACGATGTGATGTTTATGATGTGTAAACAGAAAGATAAAACAAAGGTTAACGAATGGTGGTTTATTGGTGGACGTTGTGAGGTTAAGAGATGACGGGTGGTGCAGTTCGTACAAACAGAAGAAGAAAGAAAGACAATGAAGAGAGAAAGAAGAGAGAAATGGTTTTAGTTCAAGTGGATTCTGTTAGTGGGTTTTAGCGGCGTCAAAGAAGTCGATGGGAGGAGAAAGATGAGGTTTGTTCATGGTCATTTGCAGTGGTAACACAAGTGATGGCAGTCGTGATTTGCAACGAAGAAAAAGAAGAGAGAGAGGAAGATTGAGTGTGAGAGAGAGAAGAGGAGAGAGAGAGAAGGTGGTGATGTTCATGTTCGATTAAAAGAGAAACAGAAATAGCAGGTGGCTTTCATGAAGTGGGTTGTGGTTTTGGTTTGGTTGTTCATAAAGGAAAACAGATAGTATTGTTTTGTAATGGAATGTTTAATAGCAAAGTTGTTGTAGCGAGAAATATACTATGCAGGAGCAGGTTAACAAGAGGTGGATAAATATAATGTGAATACTTACGTAGTTTAACAGTTAATTAGATCTTATTGGATTTATGAAGTTGACATAAATCGAACAACGGACATGTAGTACATAGCTTTTCAATTAGGATAATAAAATAAATAAACATATAGCAAAAAATTCAACTGATTGTACAATTGATATAGTGGAGTGATGAATTTAGTGATATAAACCAAAAATCGAATGCTGTTTGATTTGATACATGACACATATTCTGATTCTATATATATATATATATATATATATATATATATATATATATATATATATATGATTTTTGCATAAATGATGTTAATAATTAATATTTATATTTATATTAATAATAATTAAAATACTAATAATAATACTAATAATTATATTAATAATTAATAATAATAATAATAATAATAAGAGTAATATAATATTATTAATGATAAAAATGATAAAATGTATTATTTTCTACTGATGATGAAAAATAATATGATAAGTCTTACTAGTAATAGATAATTTATTATAAATGTAAATTATAGTTTTAATTATTCTCCTAATAATATTTATATCTAAATTATTATTATTATTATTATCATAACTTTTATTAGGATTTTTTTTTAATATCTATATTTATAATAATAATATCAATATTTATTTCTAGTAGTTAAATCTTATTTTCAATCAAATTATATTTCAAATCAATATATATATATATATATATATATATATATATATATATATATATATAAATCTATTTACAAATAGTGGTTCGTGAATCATCGGGAATAGTCAAAGGTCAAATTGTACACATGAATAATAGTTCAAACATTTTGGAAACTCGGTTTAATAGACTTTGCTCATCGTGTCGGAAACATATAAAGATTAAATTTAAATTTGGTCGGAAATTTCCGGGTCGTCACAAGCTAGCATACTTCTGTTTTCTGATCAGGCACATCCATTAACACACCTTCATTTCTACTACTATTCGAAGGTCGATCATCACCATCTTTAATCACCATTCTCTCTCTATCTCTCTCTCACTTTCTAAACTTACTCGATCAAATGATCATCTTACACCATCGAAATACCTCTGTCTCTCTCCTCCATTCTTTTTCAAAACCCATATAACTCATCACCATTGTTCCTATTTAATTTTTGTTTCATCTTGAATCAAAACCACAACAAGCACATGCTCGATATAATTACGTATTACTGCTGCCATGGTATTGATTTGTAGTGACCTGAACTTTTCCATTTTATATATATATTAAATGAAATTGTTATTTACATGATTAAGTGTTTCCAACATGTTAAGCAATCAAACTTGTTAAGACTTGATTAATTGAAATAGGTTTCATATAGACAATTGACCACCCAAGTTGACCGGTGATTCACGAACGTTAAAACTTGTAAAAACTATACGATGACATATATATGGTTATATATATAGTTAACATGATTTTATTATAAGTATGTATCTCATTAGGTATTTTAACAATGGGTTATATACATAAAAATGAGACTATTAATTTAAGAAACTCGAAAACGATATATATATATAACGATTATCGTTATAACAACATCTTACTAGGTACATATGAATCATATTAAGATATTGATACACTTGGTTAGTTATGTTAAATGATAAGTAAATATATTATTAAGTGTATTAACAATGTAATACATATGTAAAAATAAGACTACTAACTTAATGATTTCGAAACGAGACATATATGTAACGATTATCGTTGTAACGGCATTTAACTGTATATATATCATACTAAGATATATTATATATCATAATATCATGATAATATAACAATTTAACATCTCATTTGTTATAATAAACAATGGGTTAACAACATTCAACAAGATCGTTAACCTAAAGGTTTCAAAACAACATTTACATGTAACGACTAACGATGACTTAACGACTCAGTTAAAATGTATATACATGTAGTGTTTTAATATGTATTCATACACTTTTGAAAGACTTCTAGACACTTATCAAAATACTTCTACTTAACAAAAATGCTTACAATTACATCCTCGTTCAGTTTCATCAACAATTCTACTCGTATGCACTCGTATTTGTACTCGTACAATACACAGCTTTTAGATGTATGTACTATTGGTATATACACTCTAATGATCAGCTCTTAGCAGCCCATGTGAGTCACCTAACACATGTGGGAACCATCATTTGGCAACTAGCATGAAATATCTCATAAAATTACAAAAATATGAGTAATCATTCATGACTTATTTACATGAAAACAAAATTACATATCCTTTATATCTAATCCATACACCAATGACTAAAAACACCTACAAACACTTTCATTCTTCAATTTTCTTCATCTAATTGATCTCTCTCAAGTTCTATATTCAAGTTCTAAGTGTTCTTCATAAATTCCAAAAGTTCTAGTTTCATAAAATCAAGAATACTTCCAAGATTGCAAGTTTACTTCCAAGTTTTCTAAATCCATTTCAAGTAATCATCCAAGATCAAGAAACCTTTGTTACTTACAGTAGGTTATATTTCTAATACAAGGTAATAATCATATTCAAACTTTAATTCAATTTCTATAACTATAACAATCTTATTTCGAGTGGAAATCTTACTTGAAATTGTTTTCGTGTCATGATTCTGCTTCAAGAACTTTCAAGCCATCCAAGGATCCTTTGAAGCTAGATCCATTTTTCTAATTTCCAGTAGGTTTATCCAAGGAACTTGAGGTAGTAATGATGTTCATAACATCATTCAATTCATACATATAAAGCTATCTTATTCGAAGGTTTAAACTTGTAATCACTAGAACATAGTTTAGTTAATTCTAAACTTGTTCACAAATAAAAGTTAATCCTTCTAACTTGACTTTTAAAATCAACTAAACACATGTTCTATATCTATATGATATGCTAACTTAATGATTTAAAACCTGGAAACACGAAAAACACCGTAAAACCGGATTTACGCCGTCGTAGTAACACCGCGGGCTGTTTTGGGTTAGTTAATTAAAAACTATGATAAACTTTGATTTAAAAGTTGTTATTCTGGAAAAATGATTTTTATTATGAACATGAAACTATATCCAAAAATTATGGTTAAACTCAAAGTGGAAGTATGTTTTCTAAAATGGTCATCTAGACGTCGTTCTTTCGACTGAAATGACTACGTTTACAAAAACGACTTGTAACTTATTTTTATGACTATAAACCTATACTTTTTCTGTTTAGATTCATAAAATAGAGTTCAATATAAAACCATAGCAATTTGATTCACTCAAAACGGATTTAAAATGAAGAAGTTATGGGTAAAACAAGATTGGATAATTTTTCTCATTTTAGCTACGTGAAAATTGGTAACAAATCTATTCCAACCATAACTTAATCAACTTGTATTGTATATTATGTAATCTTGAGATACCATAGATACGTATACAATGTTTCGACCTATCATGTCGACACATCTATATATATTTTGGAACAACCATAGACACTCTATATGTGAATGATGGAGTTAGCTATACAGGGTTGAGTTTGATTCCAAAATATATATAGTTTGACTTGTGATCAATACTGAAATACGTATACACTGGGTCGTGGATTGATTCAAGATAATATTTATCGATTTATTTCTGTACATCTAACTGTGGACAACTAGTTGTAGGTTACTAACGAGGATAGCTGACTTAATAAACTTAAAACATCAAAATGTATTAAAAGTGTTGTAAATATATTTTAAACATACTTTGATATATATGTATATATTGTTATAGGTTCGTGAATCAACCAGTGGCCAAGTCTTACTTCCCGACGAAGTAAAAATCTGTGAAAGTGAGTTATAGTCCCACTTTTAAAATCTAATATTTTTGGGATGAGAATACATGCAGGTTTTATAAATGATTTACAAAATAGACACAAGTACGTGAAACTACATTCTATGGTTGAATTATCGAAATTGAATATGCCCCTTTTTATTAAGTCTGGTAATCTAAGAATTAGGGAACAGACAACCTAATTGACGCGAATCCTAAAGATAGATCTATTGGGCCTAACAAACCCCATCCAAAGTACCGGATGCTTTAGTACTTCGAAATTTATATCATATCCGAAGGGTGTCCCGGAATAATGGGGATATTCTTATATATGCATCTTGTTAATGTCGGTTACCAGGTGTTCACCATATGAATGATTTTTATCTCTATGTATGGGATGTGTATTGAAATATGAAATCTTGTGGTCTATTGTTACGATTTGATATATATATAGGTTAAACCTATAACTCACCAACATTTTTGTTGACGTTTAAAGCATGTTTATTCTCAGGTGAATACTAAGAGCTTCCGCTGTTGCATACTAAAATAAGGACAAGATTTGGAGTCCATGTTTGTATGATATTGTGTAAAAACTGCATTCAAGAAACTGATTTCGATGTAACATATTTGTATTGTAAACCATTATGTAATGGTCGTGTGTAAACAGGATATTTTAGATTATCATTATTTGATAATCTACGTAAAGCTTTTTAAACCTTTATTTATGAAATAAAGGTTATGGTTTGTTTTAAAAATGAATGCAGTCTTTGAAAAACGTCTCATATAGAGGTTAAAACCTCGCAACGAAATCAATTAATATGGAACGTTTTTAATCAATAAGAACGGGACATTTCATGATTATTCGAAGATCCTCACAAAGCCAATAACCTCTTCGATGTACACCTAATGCTGCTTCTTATTTAAAACCCTACGAATTCCTCCTTCGACCCATAACAAATCACCACCAATAATACCTCATCAACCATCAACTCATTTCACTCTTGTAGGTTTCTGTTGGTTGAAAACCACCACCGTCGCCACCTGATTCCATTAATTAACTTCTTGTGCCATTTCTTTGTGTGATCGTATTCAAATATTTTGAGGAGTGAGGTGAATGACGATGATAAAGATAACTTCATAATATATAAGATATATTTACGACCCTACTTGATTATTTATCTAATTATACGATGCACTATCATCAAGTGTCGGTAATTTGTCTGCTTACGTTAATGGAAAATGACGACATGATGATGAAACAAGGAAGAACCCAAAAATCCTATTCTTTTTCTTCGTTTACTCCCGCTGTACGAATTATATTTTTTTTTTTTGGGTTGGATCGATTAAAGAATTCCAGTATGACTAATTATGGACTTTACCAACGGAATTGATTTGGGTTTTTGTAACTTGGGCTTCATAAATGATAAGCCATTGTAATATGGGCCGAATTAAGCTAATGATATTGAAGAGTTATCTACAGCCATTTTTTTTCTCTAATACGTATGAGATCGATGATGAATTGGTGAAGCATGAAGAAGAATGAGACAGAAAATAGATTAAATATAATCTGATTATAGATTAAATAAGAAAAACAAAAATGGTGTAGTGGTTTAAGGCTGTTGGTAATATTCGAGAGGTCGAGGGTTCGAACCTGGGCAGTGACAGTTTACTTTCTTTTTGGAAGCTTTACTATTAAGGTAGTATTACTATCTTTATTATTGTTATTTTATTATTATTATTATTATTATTATTATTATTATTATTATTATTATTATTATTATTATTATTATTAATTGTTATTATTGTTAAGTTAATTAATATCATTACTAACATTAATATAATTTATACTATTATTACCATCATTATTATTAAGATAAGTATTATTAGTATTAACATTATTATTATTATTATCATTATTAGTAAAATTATTATTTTTATGGTTATTATAATTATCCTTATTATTTTTTTTACCATTAATATTATTACAAAGATTATCATTTAGATTATTATTATTATTATCATCATTATTATTATTAGTATCACTATTTTAGTATTATAAATATTATTTTAATAAAAAAAATGACATTTATATATTTTACATCTATATTAATATTAGATATTATTTTGTTTAATAAAATGTTATTATAATTAAGTTACAAATAATATATAAATATGAGTTCTAATACATTATTTAATATTTTCAAGCCTTAATATATAATATATATAATAAATAACCTATATTATATCCTAATTAAAATACTTTAATAAGAATCTGTTATATAACTACTAAGCATCTAAAATACATAAAAATATAACATACAAATTCTTAATATAAGAAGTATACTAATAATATTAATATATAAACTTGTTAATTGTTATTATGTGTTTAATATATATAAAACTGATATAGGTTCGTGAATCCGAGGCTAACCCTGCATTGTTCAGTTTTGTCGTATGAATATTTTTACTACAAAATATTGGATGGTGAGTTTCATTTGCCTTTTTACCCTTTATATTTTTGGGCTGAGAATACATGCGCAATTTTTATAAATGTTTTATGAAATAGACACAAGTAATTGAAACTACATTATATGGGTGAATGATCGAAGCCGAATATGCCCCTTTTGCTTGGTAACCCTAAGAATTAGTAAACCGATCTACTAATTGACGTGAATCCTAAAGATAGATCTATTGGGCCTAACGAACCCCATCCAAAGTACCGGATGCTTTAGTACTTCGATGTTGTTTTTATCATGTCCGAAGGATTTCCCGGAATGATAGGGGATATTCTTATATGCATCTTGTTAATATCGGTTACCAGGTGTTCACCATATGAATGATTTTTGTCTCTATGCATGGGACGTATATTTATGAGAACTGGAAATGAAATTTTTGTGGTCTATTAAAATGATGAAAATGAATGATTATGATAAACTAATGAACTCACCAACCTTTTGGTTGACACTTTAAAGCATGTTTATTCTCAGGTATTAAAGAAATCTTTCGATGTGCATTAGCTCATTTTAGGAATATTACTTGGAGTCATTCATGGCATATTTTGAAAGACGTTGCATTCGAGTCTTCAAGTTCATCAAGATTATTATTAAGTCAATTATAGTTGGAGGTATTATGAAATAGTATGCTTGCCGTCAACTTTCGATGTAAAGAAAGTTTGTCTTTTAAAAACGAATGCAATGTTTGTAAAATGTATCATATAGAGGTCAATTACCTCGCGATGTAATCAACTATTGTGAATCGTTTATATTGTATATGAACGGGGCATTTCAGTTGGTATCAGAGCGGTGGTTTTAGCGAACCAGGTCTTGCATTAGTGTGTCTAACTGATAGTTGTTTAGATACATTAGTGAGTCTGGACTTCGACCGCGTCTGCATGTCAAAAGTTTTGCTTATCATTTAATGTCGAAAAATTATTTGCTTATCATCCTTAAAGTCTAGACACATCTTACTGCCTCTATTGCATAGACAGTGTATAGATAAATTCATATCTTAGCGTATCTGTTATTGTTACCTTTACCTGACAGTTTCCGTAGATTCCTCCGGAACTTATGGGATTTTAGTATTATATATGCATATGTAAATTATGTATTGCAGGGTACTGATGTCGTAGCGTGGGGGTACGTGATAGTACTATATTTTACTACGAAATACGTTACAAATTACACAAGTTTTAATTATTTATTTACAAATGGGATATACCTAAACCTTGCTACAACACTATAGGCAGTGTACCTAATCGTAGAGTAGTATAGTTTTTAGTAAGTCCGGTTCGTTCCACAGGGAGCGGGCTTATTGCACACTATATTTTTAAACAACTATATTTGTACAAAATATATATAATTATATATAATAATATATAAAAGGGGGTTTACCGTTTAATGACTGGTTTGTCGATTTATATTTTAAGCGAATCGTATAGTAAATGACGATATTTAAATAACAATATAAAATAAATAACAATAATTAAAATGACAATAAATAAAAGTACGAGGAAATATGAAATAAAATATATTATGCTTATTTAAACTTCCGTAACCATGATGTTTGACGTTTTGATTTTAATTTATTGTCCTGGGCTAATTGTCCTTTGTCCTGGATGTATTTGAAACCTATCGGGTTTTTGTCCATAATAGTTCATCGGTCATAATTATAAACTACTCGGCAAATTTAACCTTATACCCGAAGTCAAATATTCCAACTAACTGGGGATTCGAACTGTAACAAGGTCTTAATACTTTGCTTAATGAATACACCAGGTTATCGACTGTGTGTAAACCAAGGTTTTAATACTTTGTTAACAATTACACCAATTACCCTTGAATGTAATCCACCCTTGTTTTAATGAGTCCATTGACTATTAATCCATCCCCGTGTCCGGTCAAATGAACAATAATTCGTACTTATAAATATCCCGCCCATCGTGTCCGATTAAGCGTATGTGGTTATATATAGATACTTCAAATCATAACCTTTATATTAAATTAACGAGGTATCGTTAATTTAATATAAAGCCCATTAATAGCCCATAGTCTAATTTCCACAAGTGTCGTTCTTTTGTCCAAACCCAATTATGGTACAAAACCCAATTACCCCGTCTTTAATATTTAGTCCAACATCATGATTACTTTGGCTCAAATAAGCATAATAATAACTTAAGTACGAGACATTAATTTAAAAAGGAGAACATAGCTTACATTGATTATTTATCGCGTAGTGTTATACGGACAGAGCTCCGACTTTAAAAACCCGTAAAAATAACTTTTACATAACCCAAACTAATCTAATATAACACTAATCTATAATATATATATATATATATATATATATATATATATATATATATATATATATATATATATATATATATATATATATATTTATTTATTTATTTATTCATTTATTTATTTATTTATTATCTTACGGAGTATTATTATTATTATTGTTTTTAAACTCGGCAGAATTCGCGACCTTTTATAGGGATTCTGAAATTTCTGTGCTCCGCGAGTCGCGGCACTTTGTGCCTGTGAACTCCGCGAGTCGCGGGGAAATGGAATACAGCTCACACCCCTTTGGATCTTCTTTGCTGACGTTTTATATATATAAATATAAAATATAAATAATTAATATAATTATTTATATATTATATTATATTCTTGTGCATAGTAGACTTGTAATTTTTAGTCCGTTGCGTCGGGCGTTGATAGTTGACTCATGTCCTGGTTCCGGATTTTCGAACGTCCTTGCGTACAATTTAATATCTTGTACTTTGCGTTTTGTAACTTGTACTCTTATCTTTTTTAGACGTTCTTCATCAATAATTTGAACCACTTGGATTGTATCTTGAACATTTGAGCTTTTTGGACGTTTGTGTCTTCAAATCTTCGTTTTCGCCTTTTGTCTTCACACTTATTTATTTAAACAATTACAATGAAAATATAATACAATTACATATGAAAACCTATTATTTAGGAGGGATATTGCTATGAAATATATGTTCCTTTTTAGCCTTATCAAACATCCCCACACTTGAGCGTTGCTTGTCCTCAAGCAATACAGAACTTGAAATAAAAACATACATGAATCACTTTTTTATTCATCACACTTTGTACATCAGTGATTTTGATATGGTGGTATAAACAATGATAGTAACGATAGAACCATGGTTAAAGGTGGGTGTGTCATCCACAGTTGCCTCGGGTTTAGGGCAACGACACTTGCAATCAAATAGCCGATTTACTTTCGGTTTCCAAAGCAAAGTGCACATTTGAAAGGCGGTTTACAGTCCCACATGACTATGAAAATTTAGATCCGTTAGGAAATTGGATCTTTATGAAAACATTTGATCTTTTGAAAATTCAATCTAGCTTTTACCCTAGACAAGTTTTCCGGAATAACCCTTCACCGGTGTTTGCAAAATATTTTTGTGGGTTGTGTGGGTTTCAGATTTGAAAATTTTAGCTCAACACTTGTGGTTTTGTGTCACCCACTTGCTAACCTTGTATTAGGAAAGCAACACGTCCAGTATACTTGCTCCGTATATTACCTTTCGATAAACTACCGTCCAGTTGTAAAGGAAAGCGTTGAACAAGCAACTGTTAAGGCAATGTCCCCTGACATGCTTTTAATTATGGTCTATAACGTGTCGGACGCAATTACTATCCTTTGTAGGAGCAATAGTAAAGTTCACCCTAGGAAATTTTTCGGTCTGGCACAAGGTCCTGTCTTCGACCATGCTATGCAACCACCGTTCTTACGGTTGACACCCGATTTGGTTCAGGTGACCTAATGAATTCCAGGTGAATTTCTAGGATTTTACGTTCAATGGTAATGAACGCATTGAAAATGGGTTTTCAGAAAACAAATCGGTTTATAATTTTGATCAAAATATTTTCTCATTCAAGCTCGAGTTTAGATATCATTGAATTCCATAAGTTTGAATTCTCAATCTTTAAGGTCAATCTCAAGGATTGAGTAATATCAGTCTTAAAAGCTGATTTTTAATCTTTAAGGAGATTATCCTTTTTGGAGGTCTGATTCATTAGTCTTATCAAGCTAATTTGCACGGCGCCCTCCCCATTTTACGAGATAAATCCTTCTCATGGTTGGGATAAATCTGACCACTTGGCGACCCTGTTTGATGCTGAGGTCCGTGGATTTCCTGCTGATTTTAGTGATGACTTTTCTAGATTTTTCGTCAACCTACAGCTGGTCTGGACGACAACTTCTTGACCTAAATCAAGAAGCGCGTGTCTTTTTCGAAAGACTTTACTTCCTTTTAATGATGGAATTGATTCATCGTGTAGATCCATTTCTTCTTTCAAAAGTATTACAATAAATCGGGTAAAACTGATTACTATTATTCAAAACAAAAGTACCTGCAATAACTTTACAGAAACATGTGATAGATAGTTTTTAATTGAATAACTTGGTACATTCTCCCCACACTTAGTTTCTTTCTTTGCCTTTTTATTCTCCTTTATTCCATTTTAAATGAATTCAAGCGTTTTAAGTTGTTTCTCAATTTATGTCCTTTTCGAGGTAACGATAATTTCGGTATTAACACCTAGTTTTCATCGTTCATAAATATGTATAAACATGATTTTGACTTCATTTAGTTGAAATTTTTTTCAAATTTTCATAAAATTTGGCAAATAAACCAGGTATAAACCCGAGAGAATTTATAACCCTGGCACCAACATCCCCACACTTGAGATCATGCAATGCCCTCATTTGCATGAAATCAGACTCTAATTATAAATTCATGAGGGTGATTAGTGTAGAAAAGTGATTGAAAATACCCAGTTTGTAATTTCAAAGCTCGTTGAATGATAGATGGCGCGCCTCATCGTCATTCCTTTTTGTTTTATCACACATGTTTTTCTTCAAAAATGGTTGCTTTTCTGAACTGTTTGATAATTTTTGAAAATGCGTCTTTTACCCTAACTTATCATGCATTTTTATTAACGAGTTGTGCACTAACCTGAACCCCTAATTTAACGTTAAGTGGGGTTAGACTTCCCCACACTTAGCTGACGACATGTGAAGTCGGTAGAATAAGTTCCACGAATTAAAATAGTAAGCCAGTTATTTACATCTCGGGTGGTGTATAATATATCAATGGGTTTAAAGTTTAGACTCACCCGATCGTTACTACTTAATTCTTTTTTAAGTGTAGCTTTTAGTAAATGGATATGTCTCTTTTCTGGTTCTTGGTCAAATGGATCGATATACACCGACATACATACTATAGGGTGGACAATTCCTAACATTTCCTTCCGTTTATTCTCGGGATCAAAGTTTTCACCTCTATTACCCATTTGGGTGAAATCCGAGGTGTCATTATCTATTAAAGCTCGTAGTTCATCTTCGGTAGATGACTCGTCTATTGAGAATATTGGGTTGGAAGGTTGTTGAATAGTGAATTTCGGGATCGAAGTAAATTCTTCTTCATTAACGGTCCTTATCAGTCCCTCCATTTTGGTCTCGGGGGTAAAATTTTCAACGTTATCGTTTTCCCAAGAGTACCAATTTGTCACCCTTACTTCTTCTTCTTCTTCATCCATTGATGGATCGTTGATTTCGTCGGTAGAGGCTAATGTGTCGATATGTTGTGAAATTGGTAAGACTGAATAAAAAGTATCATCGGGATAGTTGGTGATTTCGGAGCTCTCGAATTCATCAAAATTCGATGATATGAGATTTTCTTGCACAATACTCCTCAGATCAACAGGTGTGTAGTCTGATAGAGTTTCAGCTTGCCGGTTTACAAACTCTCTCATTTGTTCATTTTGAGCATTGAGTTCTTCGAGTTTGATTTTCATATTGTCTAATAAATTTTCAGACACGTAATTTTCCTCGTCTACTGGTTGTTGAGTTTGGATATATTCTTGGGAATAATCCCAATTTGAATTGTATTCTTCATAATCATTCCATTCAGGTTCCGTGGGTGCGTAATTTTCCATAGGAACGTAATAATAACATTCCCATGTTGAGTGATAATCTCCACAGATTTCACAACCAGTTATTGTTTCGTCATTCGTGATCCAAGATTGACCGAACGAATTGTCATCAACACTCGTTTGAGAGTATTGATTTAATTGATTTTGGATATCAAAAAGGGTTTCCATAGCCTTGTTTTCAAAATTTTCCATTTTATTGCGATGGCCAAATTTTAGCTACAATGTGGTGCATTTACTAATTATCCTATTAGTTATAAAAATAGAAAACTTATATAAGTTGTCCAATTAATAGACTTTTATACTTTTGCCCACGTTTCGAATAGCCAAAAGATGCAGCAGGGAGCCAGAACCCTTTAAATCGGAAGCTCACAACTCAGCCACTAACAAATCCAACTATTACTACGAAGCAGAAAATTGTCAACGTCCATTAATTTAACCACTTAAATAATTTTTCTTTCCGTTTGAGATATTAGATAAGAAATAGAGAAAATTTCTAAGTCCTAAAAACTAAAGCGTCGAGAAATAAGAAAGAAAAAGAATGCGCGTCGAAAAATGTTGAAAAATAAAAATAAGAAAATAGCGCGTCGTAACTTAAAAAAGAATTAAAAACTAAGAATTAAAAGTTGCGTCTAAAAATATTAAAGCTTAAAAGAAAAACTATATCACAAATGGTAATAACTTAAAAAGGTACTAAAATATAAAAACGGCGTCGCAAAATTCTAAAGCACCTAAATCTTAGTCTAAAGAAAAAGCACTTAAGGGATTTTACGGCAAAGCCTAAAAATCTAGAAATAAAAATAACTACGGCAAAAACTATATCTTAAAACTAAATACGAGCGAAAAATACAAAAATTACGGTAAAACAAATAAAAAGGTACAAAATATAAAATTAATCTTAAAGTTGTAAAAAGTACAATTTTTATAAAAATACTATTTTTATATTATTTATTTTATAAAACTATTAAGTTTATAAATTAATTAAACTAAATTAACTAAAAATATAAAATAATAAATAAACTAAACTAAATTATATAAAAATATAACCCTAATTAGGGTTTAATTTAAATAATAATAATAAAAACTCGTAATTAATGCGAATTCTGTGTGACCTGTCTGGGCGGCTCCGCGAGTCGCGGTGAACACAGTTCAAAAACTCCGCGGGTCGCGGGGTATGAAATTTCAGATTAGGTGCAGGCCAAAATCGTTCGACAGGTATTTTTTTTTTTTTTTTAAATTTTATATTGTTTTTCTAAAATGATATATAAATATATTTATACAAAAAAAAAAAATATAGCGTTTCGCCGAGCTCCCCGGCAGCGGCGCCAAAAACTTGATGTCGTAGCGTGGGGGTACGTGATAGTACTATATTTTACTACGAAATACGTTACAAATTACACAAGTTTTAATTATTTATTTACAAATGGGATATACCTAAACCTTGCTACAACACTATAGGCAGTGTACCTAATCGTAGAGTAGTATAGTTTTTAGTAAGTCCGGTTCGTTTCACAGGGAGCGGGCTTATTGCACACTATATTTTTAAACAACTATATTTGTACAAAATATATATAATTATATATAATAATATATAAAAGGGGGTTTACCGTTTAATGACTGGTTTGTCGATTTATATTTTAAGCGAAGCGTATAGTAAATGACGATATTTAAATAACAATATAAAATAAATAACAATAATTAAAATGACAATAAATAAAAGTACGAGGAAATATGAAATAAAATATATTATGCTTATTTAAACTTCCGTAACCATGATGTTTGACGTTTTGATTTTAATTTATTGTCCTGGGCTAATTGTCCTTTGTCCTGGATGTATTTGAAACCTATCTGGTTTTTGTCCATAATAGTTCATCGGTCATAATTATAAACTGCTCGGCAAATTTAACCTTATACCCGAAGTCAAATATTCTAACTAACTGGGGATTCGAACTGTAACAAGGTCTTAATACTTTGCTTAATGAATACACCAGGTTATCGACTGTGTGTAAACCAAGGTTTTAATACTTTGTTAACAATTACACCAATTAACCTTGAATGTAATCCACCCCTGTTTTAATGAGTCCATTGACTATTAATCCATCCCCGTGTCCGGTCAAATGAACAATAATTCGTACTTATAAATATCCCGCCTATCGTGTCCGATTAAGCGTATGTGGTTATATATAGATACTTCAAATCATAACCTTTATATTAAATTAACGAGGTATCGTTAATTTAATATAAAGCCCATTAATAGCCCATAGTCTAATTTCCACAAGTGTCGTTCTTTTGTCCAAACCCCAATTATAGTACAAAACCCAATTACCCCGTCTTTAATATTTAGTCCAACATCATGATTACTTTGGCTCAAATAAGCATAATAATAACTTAAGTACGAGACATTAATTTAAAAAGGAGAACATAGCTTACATTGATTATTTATCGCGTAGTGTTATACGGACAGAGCTCCGACTTTAAAAACCCGTAAAAATAACTTTTACATAACCCAAACTAATCTAATATAACACTAATCTATAATATATATATATATATATATATATATATATATATATTTATTTATTTATTTATTTATTTATTTATTTATTATCTTACGGAGTATTTTTATTATTATTGTTTTTAAACTCGGCAGAATTCGCGACCTTTTATAGGGATTCTGAAATTTCTGTGCTCCGCGAGTCGCGGCACTTTGTGCCTGTGAACTCCGCGAGTTGCGGGGAAATGGAATACAGCTCACACCCCTTTGGATCTTCTTTGCCGACGTTTTATATATATAAATATAAAATATAAATAATTAATATAATTATTTATATATTATATTATATTCTTGTGCATAGTAGACTTGTAATTTTTAGTCCGTTGCGTCGGGCGTTGATAGTTGACTCATGTCCTGGTTCCGGATTTTCGAACTTCCTTGCGTACAATTTAATATCTTGTACTTTGCGTTTTGTAACTTGTACTCTTATCTTTTTTAGACGTTCTTCATCAATAATTTGAACCACTTGGATTGTATCTTGAACATTTGAGCTTTTTGGAAGTTTGTGTCTTCAAATCTTCGTTTTCGCCTTTTGTCTTCGCACTTATTTATTTAAACAATTACAATGAAAATATAATACAATTACATATGAAAACCTATTATTTAGGAGGGATATTGCTATGAAATATATGTTCCTTTTTAGCCTTATCAGGTACTAATCTACATCCTATAATCTATTTCTTATCGAAAATCCTTCATCTGATCATATGAGATGAATCCCTCAACCAGTTCGATTCCCTCTGATTTCGATAGCTATTCCGATAGTTATTCCGACAGTTATTCTGACACGGATATTCACCTAAGCTCCGAAAGCAGCGTCACCAGAATGAATCAACCAATCATCCATCCCCAATTCATCTGATGGGTTCGTGATCTACTTAATCATTGGAGACAAGACGAAGGTGATCCTTTCCACCCGCCAAATTTCCCTCTTGGCGAAGAACCTGAAACACTTACCGGCGAATCTGTCCAAAACACCATTTTCACCCTCATTTCTCGAATATCTCACCACGATTATATTCTATCTAAAATTCTAAACCTTATTCATCCTCTCGTTTCGATCGACAATCATCCCAGAATAATGGAAGAAGTCAACGAGCTTCGCGCCCGAGTTGTAGCCTTGGAAAATATGGTGCAAAACGTACCAGCTTCAGCAACATCACCGGCACCAATAGTACCATCAGTAACAGCACCCGTACCATCAACAATCCATGCCTCAACATCTCATTCTGTACCTCGAGTATAATCATCGTTCTACGTATCGTTCTACATCAATTATCTTCGTTCTTCATGGCAATTATGTAATCTCTAATGTTTTAGAGATTATATATTCTTGTTCTAACGGTAAATCAAATGAGTTTAATATCATATTAACTCATTAAATCCAAGATTACACCTGAAGAAAATGTATACGTATATATTTTCATAAAGATTGTAATTAAAAAATTCCTTTGTACAAACTGTTAATGGTGAAAATATTTTAACGGGTAGGTAATACTCTAGGAATATTTAGATTTCACATTAATAAGTTACATTGTACATTCTTCAAATCTGATTCAACGGTCATTTACTATCCTACTTACATCTACAGAGATACGTATCTGTTCACCGTAGAATAACCATTTTCATTCAATTTCATATTTGGATTTTGACTTATTAGAATCCAACAAGTGGCATAATTGTAACACCCGATAATTGGGCCTAGATGAAATGACCATTTTGCCCATGTGTGCGTTTATATTGTTATTTTATTAGTTGAATGTTTATAGTCATTTGACTATTTGGTTGAGACCAGTTCGTGACAAGAGTCACAGAACAGGTTTGTTTATTTAATTTGGACTTCATTTGGGTTGCCAAATGATGTACGAAAGATATCAGATAACTGATAAAGACCCGTGTGTTGCACAGTGTGAGAATTAACCTCACTTAAAAGACTAGTGGTGTGTTCTTTCTTCCATTTTCTAGACTTTTCCTCTCAACACACCGTACCTTCATCTTCATCTAATCAAAACCCTAATTCTTAATCTTTGATCTAGAGCTCAAATTATTCATATCTTCTTGTTCTCTGTGATTTTGTGATCATTTTAAGGTAAGCATCTCTTTGATTCATGTCTTGATTCTTGCTTAAATTGGGTTTTTGTGTTCTTGAGTAAAAGTGTGATTTTCATGCTTAATTCTTGATTTTAAGTGTTTTTTGTGCTTAATTGATGCTAGAAATATGTTCTATATAGTTTATATGATGTTTTGGGATTGGTTTTGGTGTTAGATCTTGCAAAAATCGAGTTTTTGGGCCAAAATGGCAAAAATCAGCGAGCTGGAATGTTCTAACAGCTCCCACACTTCTGACAGGTCACCCATACGTGTGACCACGCATTTGAGGCTCAACCACGCGGTTGAGGACTCACTCGCACGAGTGAGGCCTCGTCCGCGCGAGTGAGCACTGGTCAGTTTTTGGTAAACTTGAAAAGGCTGTAACTTTCTAACAGTAACTCCGTTTTTGATGAATAAACTATCGTTGGACTCGTCTTGAAATTTAATATCCAATTATAAGGTTTTAAGAAACTAAATCAAACTTTATTTTGGTCAGAAAAGGGATTTTATTGTGTATGTCTTGTTCTGTACTCGTTTGGTGTCGTTATTGATTGAGTTTATGTTGTAGACTTATAATATGATGAATATATGATAATATGACCTATTTTATAGCATTTATCAATTATATTATTGATTAGAACACTATACTGACTTTGTTTCTGATGTTTCCAGGTGATCAGGAGAAGTGAAGACTCAGAAATATAAGACCTCTGAGTACTTCTTGTGCTGGTTTTTGGTGAGTGAGTTAATCTAGCCGTTAAAGCATATAGTGACATGACCTAGACCATTGACCTAGTTGCTATGCTTAGAACCTTTGTTGTTGTGTGATGTTGTAACAACCCTCACTTTTTGACTTCTAAATTACTGAATTAACCCTAGGGTTATATGTCTGACTATATGTATTAAGGGTTGTTATATACAATTAAATATTGACCGAATAGTAATTTTTAGTCAACAATGTACGCTTAAATAAATAATATATTATTAATTTATATAATTTGACATAATTTAACTAAGTATATAAACTTTGTATCACTTTTATTATTTAGTTAATGTATTATATATTTAACTATATAATAAATCCAATTATATATAAATGTAATAATATTTATAAACTTACTAAAACTATAGTTTAATAATTAAAATCATAATTATTATTAAAAATACAAAATACCGAATTATTTATTATTTTTATGCAAAATTTGTATTTATTAATTAAATAAAAAAAATAAATAAAATATTATTGACAAATATTCTTGGAAAAACATTAAATAAATTTGTTTATTTACATAAAAAAATCCTTAAAATAAATAAATAAATAAATAAATAAATTACTTTTTAATTAAAAATTTTAATGGAAAAACTACTTTTATTATTTTATTTTGTGCATTATCCCATGACCTAACATTTAATACTTTTTAATTTTAAAATCCCATTAAGAATTAAATATTTCTTTTTCTTTTAATTATTTTATTCTTTTTACCTAATTTTTTCAAGTATAAATACCCCTCATTTCTCATTCAAACTCACACCAAAATTTCTCTCATTCTCTCTTTGAAGAATTACTACTAGTAAGAATTCTTTTCTTACTTTTTATTTTTTTTACTTTTCACTTTTCACTTTTTACTTTTTACTTTTTACTTTTTACTTCGGTTATTATTTTTACCGAAATATGTAAATAATGTTATAAATTATATGCAATTAAAAATAAAATAAATAACATGTATACACTATTACTATTACTAGCACCTATAACCTACTACTTATATTGTAACATAAAAACATTTTGGGATATGTATTAGAGATGTATAGATCTTCGAACTTTCTTGACGAATGGTTTCTATGAGATTCTAGGCAGAGGGTTTGGATTTCCGATTTAAAGGGTCCTATGGCTCAAGCCCCTAGATCTAAATTAGCCATTCGAAGGGAAAGGGGTGATTGGAAGCTTATCTAATACGACAAGTATCCTAAAATGGAAAACACTAATAAAAGTAGAAACTCTCTAGTCATAGAAACTTAGTAAAATAAGAAACTTTTTAAAAGTGGAAACTTTATAAAAATAGTAACTTACTAGGAATAGAAACTTAGTAAAACAAACTATACTTAAACACATACTTAAACTTAAACATGGGCAAAACACTTAACTACTCTTAAATGTCAATAGGTTGACTTTCCTGCTCACTCGTTCAACTCTTTATTCCGAGGAATAACACTCTCTCTACTTACTAAGGTGAATTCATAGCCCCTCTTTATTGCTAGCAAACTTACTTACTTTACTTGGGGTGAGACACATGCTGTTTTTACTTTTTACAATTTAGACACAAGTACCAAACTGTTAAACTATGCTATACCCGGCTATGTCCGACTAAGTCCCTACAGTGATATTTTTAATTGCTGCTGCATGCTTAATTATTAGGGGTAGGCCTATCGGGAGTAACGTCCCCGATACATTTGACTAAGTCTTTGTATTACTTGATAATGAAATTAAACCGACAAGGACAGACACAACTTGTCATGGGGCAAACTTGAACGTTTAGTCTAAATATCACACTTTGGCATAACTTTTTGATCCTGCGGGAGATCAACTTTACAAACTAAATCTTGTGGTCTAAAACAACGACAAACTTTTTGTTAAACCTATGAACTTCACTCAACCTTTTTGGTTGACACTTTAGCATGTTTTGTCTCAGGTACTGTTTGATTCAAGCTCTTATACTTACTGCTTATGTGATGCTACTTGGACATAGGATCAAGAGATATCGCATTTATTACTTCTGCATGTGAACATTTACAATATTGTTATTCCTGTCATTGTAACGATATTTCATTTTCCGCTGCGTACTCATTAAAGTTAAATTCATCATTTAGTATTGTTCTCGTTTATTATAATATGTTGGTATGTTTTGATATTAGTGACGTTCCTTCCAGACCCTATTGGGAGGACGTTACAGATTGGTATCAGAGCATAACCAGGCTGTTATAGAGAACCAGGATTGCATTTTTATGTGTACCTTACTTGTTAGCTAGGGTGCCTTAGCAATCTAGGAAACTATAACCTTTCCTGCCTTAGAATTAAAGCACTTAGGATTGCTCCATAATCTTAACGATTATGCTTTAATATACTTGACTTAAAGATTCTAATCAAAATCTCTTTCCTAATATTAGGATGTCTAATTCTCATCAAGCGAACAAAATGAATCTTTTCGAGCCAACCGAAAAAGATACTGAAAGATCTTCCACTGAAAGACCAGTCCAAAGCCCACCTTATGGCTTTAGTGGTCCTCCATCACCAAATTATAGCCCAAATACTAATCTTGATTCACATGGGTCTCCTCAATACTATCCAACCCCAAGAAATAAAGACAAGAGGAAACGTCTTGAAGAAACTGGCCCGTCAAAGAAAAGATCCCGATCTCCTTCCTACGATGAAGTTGATGTCAAGTACGAGATCATGAATCTGCGAAGAACTACCGAAGGCCTAATTCGCCATATTGCAAGGATCGATGCTCAAATGAAGGAAAAAGACCAAGCGATCAAGAAGCTCATGAAGGAAAATGCTGAGCTAAAGAAAGAGATTATATACATACATTTGTTTTATCCCATGACCAATGTGGGACTTTGGTTTGCACCCTTACAAGAAATGCCCGATGGGGGAAGCAATATCTCTCCTACCTAAGAGAAGATGTTGACTTTAGATTGAATATGGAGGAAAACCGCGTGAATAATCAACTTTCTATGAGGGACCACAAGTACCATGTAATCAACACTGATGTTTCCAATCTTTATGATAACATCGAGTATCTTTATGAGGAACAAAAGGAGAAGAACGACAAGTTTGAGAAGTTTATGAAGGAGGTTGAGGACGAGAAGAAGAAATATGAAGACTACTTCAATCTTAATATTTCCTAGTTATTTTCTATCTATGCAAAGGCTAGGCCTTAAACTATTTCTATCCCCGAATCGTGTAATAAGAAGGCTTGTTTAAAGCCTTGTTCTTAATAAAATAAAGTGTTTCGTTTATATCATATTCATCTTTATTCCACTTAATTTTTTTTTTCAAACTTATGACCTATCAAGTTTATCAAACTTCTATATGTTATTGAAGATAACGGTTCATCCACAAGCTCCTGCTACTACTTCAAACACTCAATTATATTATGCCTTTATGCATCGGTTTGCGAACCGGAAAATATTATTGGGTTATCACAGTATACGAATTGAAATTCTTTAATCAATATCTGGTTACAAATCTCAACACGTCATACCACCATTATTACATAAATGGATGACACATCATATCTTATCATATATTATCATGTCTATAAACTTTGTCTACCACTTATCCTAAATTTCCTCCATAAATTACGGAAATCTTTTTGCTATAAATACGTATTCAAGGAGACGAATATATCATTCGGTATTCAATACCCATTTCATATCAAACCCTATTCCAAACATATAATATGAATTTCTCAAACTCTTCAAGCTCCCACGGCAGCGTAACCGGAATAAACGAACCAATCAGCCATCATCTATTCTGGATGAATTGGGGATGGGTTCGTAGCCGACTCAATCAATGGAGACAAGAAGAAGGTGATCCCTTCCACCAACCGAATTCACCTCTTGGCGAAGAACCTGAAGCGCTTACCGGTGAACCAGTCCGAAACACCATTTTCTCTCTTCTTTCCAGGGTATCCCATCACGAATATATAATATCGAAGATTTTAGATCTTATTCACCCCCTTGTTCCAACCACCAATCATCCTGGAATAATAGAAGAAGTCAACGAGCTTCGCGCTCGAGTAGTGGCTCTGGAAAATCTGGTGCGAAACCAACGAACACTAGCAGCAGCACCAGCAGCATAACCAGCATCACCACCAGTACCATCAACATCACCACTAACAGCATCAGCTTCATCAACAACAACATTCGCATCCCCCGCCTCAATAACACACTCAGTACCTCAAACATTAACATGATACGCCCCATAGATACCAAGGAATATTAGCAATAAAGAGTTAAGATGTATTGACTCATTCTTCGTGAAGAATTATATATGTATACCTTATATATATATGATTTGGAACAATAATAAATCTTGTCGTACTAAGCAATTACGTGAGAATCTCAACTAGTATGTACTACTTGGTTAATTCATATCACTAATATGCTATGATGTACACCCTTCGCTAATGACTTAACAATTGTTAATCACTGCTTCAGCACAATAAACTCCATTTCATAATAAATCAAGTATAACGATGAATGTATTGATTCATAACTTCATTAGCGAAATATTTCGCAACAATTATGAAATCTCTAAGATTTTGGAGATTATTTACTCTCGTTCCAAACCGCAAATCAAATGAGTTTAATATATATTAACTTATTAAATCCATGATTATATCTGAAGAATACATATATGAACGTATATCTTCATAAAGATTGTAAAAACTGTTAATTGTGAAAATATTTTAACGGGTAGGTAATACCCGAGAAATATTTACATCTCACATAAATACACTGTACATTCTTCAATTTCGATTCATAAATCATTAATTATACTCACTGCCTTCACTGTGATACATAATCATTTTCATACAAATTTAATTACACATTCTGAAATTAAAATACCAGAATTCAAGTAAAGCTTTAGCAGGTGTTATCTTCCAAAAGATCACTACATTCATGAATTATATTCATTCGTATTCTATGATGAATTATCACATCAAACCACCGAAATTATCGTCAACAATGCCCATTCGTTAACCATTAGATCCGTTGACGATTACAATCAGCGTTTAATCATCTAAAAAAATAAAATTTCTTGAAACCATCTCGGATTGATAACCAATGATTCAGATATGGTAGCATTAAATGCAGAGGAAACAAAAGAATTTTCCTCGTCATTGGAACTTAGAAATTCTGAGATATCACTGTATCTTTCGTTATAAATATCCTCTATATTTCTGAAGATATCTTTATAACGATTCTTGTCAGCAATTAATTATCTCTTTGCGATATCTTTATCACATCATAAAGGAAACTGTTTTAGTTTCTATATTCTGTAAAGTTCAAGTTTAAATTATGAATAATTTGAAGTAGTGTTGGGAATTGAAGCATGAGTTAGTATAATATAATGACGTCAGGCCAACGTGATTATATTACAGTAAGGCATGCTAAATTTTTAATGGAAGATGATGATTCATAGACTTTATAATCATCATTTGCCATGTTACACGACTCTTATCTATTTAAACTATAAACATATCAAGAAAATATTTTTCTTGATAATTCGGTCTTTTCCGGATATTCTGGTAATATGACAAATCAAATCGTGCTATTACCTTTCCTTCTGCTTTGAATATCATGATCATTCGAAACTTCATACCTACGAATTCTGGACCGTTACTTGCTTTACAAAAGCATGAAGCTTCGACATATAAGGGAAAATATAAATCCCGATAACAACACTGAAATTACAAACCGTGTATATCAATGCGTATAGCAATATAAAGACACGGGAGAACTAAAAACACAATAAATTCTAGAGCATAGTAGAACTAAACAGACTCCTCTGGTGGGAGTTGGAAAAGAAGGATGATTGTGGCGATAACCAATATAATGTCAAAGAATAGAACTGGATTGAGCATATTAACAAAACTTTTGGAAGTATGAATTGAGAAAGAAAGTATATAAGTGGTGAAGATAATGAAACAGAAGAAGCTAATTTATAGAAAAAATTCCAGACACAGCAATCGAGGCAATTCGCCGCCTTTAATTAAAAAAATCCTAATTTTGGTAATTACCGGAAAATCAAATCTTATAAAGATTTCGAAGATTTCTTTAATTCCTTGAAATCCGGAAATCAATCGTAACTACGTCAAAAGTTAAGGCAAACATTTAATTTTCTCATTTACTCTTTTACGATAGCTTCATTTATACTCTTTCTATAATCGAATTACTTTATCCATATTATTTAATGTCGATAAAACTCTAATTCATCATTCTTGTTATAAAGAATGACGATCTCTATCAAATTTCATGACTATGATTTTTATGAACTCCTCTCTGTTTTGTCTGCCTAATATTGCAGCATAAACGCTCAAGGTTTTAAATGAGCTCAATATTATTCATAACACATTTCATGTATCCAATTTACTGAAATGACTTGCATAACATCATCATTTTGAATGACCTCTGCATTAATGATAAAATGCACTTCGTAGAAGAATCTATAGAGATTATGGTTTGTATGACTTAAACGCTTGAAACAAAACAATATTCTATCCTTTGGAAAACACGCAAGGCCCCGAACATACCTGGGAACGTGAAGACCAAATGAAACAGAAATATCCTCATCTCTTCTCAATCGCTGATGCATCCGAGAAGTCTACCTAAAACTTCGGGACGAAGTTTTTATTAACGGGGAGGTACTGTAATAACCCTCACTTTTCGACTTCTAAATTACTGAATTAACCCTAGGGTTATATGTCTGACTATATGTATTAAGGGTTGTTATATACAATTAAATATTGACCGAATAGTAATTTTTAGTCAACAATGTACGCTTAAATAAATAATATATTATTAATTTATATAATTTGACATAATTTAACTAAGTATATAAACTTTGTATCACTTTTATTATTTAGTTAATGTATTATATATTTAACTATATAATAAATCCAATTATATATAAATGTAATAATATTTACAAACTTACTAAAACTGTAGTTTAATAATTAAAATCATAATTATTATTAAAAATACAAAATACCGAATTATTTATTATTTTTATGCAAAATTTGTATTTATTAATTAAATAAAACAAAAATAAAAAAATAATAAAATATTATTGACAAATATTCTTGGAAAAACATTAAATAAATTTGTTTATTTACATAAAAAAAATCCTTAAAATAAATAAAAAAAAAATAAATAAATAAATAAATAAATTACTTTTTAATTAAAAATTTTAATGGAAAAACTACTTTTATTATTTTATTTTGTGCATTATCCCATGACCTAATATTTAATAGTTTTTAATTTTAAAATCCCATTAAGAATTAAATATTTCTTTTTTTAATTATTTTATTATTTTTACCTAATTTTTTCAAGTATAAATACCCCTCATTTCTCATTCAAACTCATACCAAAATTTCTCTCATTCTCTCTTTGAAGAATTACTACTAGTAAGTATTCTTTTCTTACTTTTTATTTTTTTTACTTTTCACTTTTTACTTTTTACTTTTTACTTTTTACTTCGGTTATTATTTTTACCGAAATATGTAAATAATGTTATAAATTATATGCAATTAAAAATAAAATAAATAACATGTATACACTATTACTATTACTATTACTAGCACCTATAACCTACTACTTATATTGTAACATAAAAACATTTTGGGATATGTATTAGAGATATATAGATCTTCGAACTTTCTTGACGAATGGTTTCTATGAGATTCTAGGCAGAGGGTTTGGATTTCCGATTTAAAGGGTCCTATGGCTCAAGCCCCTAGATCTAAATTAGCCATTCGAAGGGAAAGGGGTGATTGGAAGCTTATCTAATACGACAAGTATCCTAAAATGGAAAACACTGATAAAAGTGGAAACTCTCTAGTCATAGAAACTTAGTAAAATAAGAAACTTTCTAAAAATGGAAACTTTATAAAAATAGTAACTTACTAGGAATAGAAACTTAGTAAAACAAACTATACTTAAACACATACTTAAACTTAAACATGGGCAAAACACTTAACTACTCTTAAATGTCAATAGGTTGACTTTCCTGCTCACTCGTTCAACTCTTTATTCCGAGGAATAACACTCTCTCTACTTACTAAGGTGAATTCATAGCCCCTCTTTATTGCTAGCAAACTTACTTACTTTACTTGGGGTGAGACACATGCTATTTTTACTTTTTACAATTTAGACACAAGTACCAAACTGTTAAACTATGCTATACCCGGCTATGTCCGACTAAGTCCCTACAGTGATATTTTTAATTGCTGCTGCATGCTTAATTATTGGGGGTAGGCCTATCGGGAGTAACGTCCCCGATACATTTGACTAAGTCTTTGTATTACTTGATAATGAAATTAAACCGACAAGGACAGACACAACTTGTCATGGGGCAAACTTGAACGTTTAGTCTAAATATCACGCTTTGGCATAACTTTTTGATCCTGCGGGAGATCAACTTTACAAACTAAATCTTGTGGTCTAAAACAACGACAAACTTTTTGTTAAACCTATGAACTTCACTCAACCTTTTTGGTTGACATGTAACGACCCGGATTTTTCCGATCGTTTTACACTTATAAGATTAATATTTACATAAATTAAAACTTACCAACATGATAAGCAATCTAAATTGTTGAGATTTATGATTTTGAAAAGAGTTTTACATAACGTTTAACCGTCTAGTTTGACCGATGATATCACGAACTATACAATATATGTTAATTATACGTTTGTGTATATATATGTATATATACATATTTAACATGATTTAAGGATGTTTAAATATCTCATTTTGTATTAATAACAATAAGTTATAAGTATATTTTGAAACTACTAACTTAAGCTTTCAAAACGATAACTATACGTAACGTTATTTGACATAAATACTTACGACCTATAATGTTTATACATATATCGTATATATAATGTATTTAATCACTTTTAAAGACTTAAATACATAAAACAATATAAGTATATTCACAAAAGATAGCTATATTTGAATCCTCATTCCATTTTTCACAAGATTTCTATACGTATATCTAGAGTATATGTACTCGTATCATACCTAGCTTCTATACGTATTTACTATTGGTATATACACATCAAATCACCACCAACCAGCCCTTGTTCATGCCTTATGTATAAGGTAACTACTTTTGTTATTTAGTATGACAATTTCACATGATTAAAAGATCTTTTCACAAAATTACAAATTTATACACCTTTTACACCACCATAAATACATGCATCCATTTTCAATTTTTGGAACATCATTTCTCTAGCTAAACACACACACTTACTAGCCTCATGTCTCTCTAAGAACTCCAGCAAAAATCCTCTCAAGAATCACCTTAAACACCACCATAAAAAGATCAACAAAAACACTACAAAAATACAACTTTCAATTCAAGTTTATGTCTTAAGTTGCTTCCAATCTTTCATCCAATTTCATCACTCTTTTGGTTCTAGGTTTTTACTCCTATTTTACAGCAATCTTGTCCAAGTAACTTGAGGCAGTAACTTTGTTCATAACCTTATTCGATTCATATATATATAGCTATCTTATTGTATGGTATACAATTTTAACAACAAAAACATAGTTTGAATGATTTCAAACTTGTTTGCAAACTAAATAGATCCTTCTAACTTAACTTTTAAAATACTTCAAGACCTATAATATAACTTAAATATATGCTAATTTAACAAGGTATAACTTGGTTTTTCAAAGAATACCTTAAAAAACTGTTTTTATGACGTCGGAGTGCAACCGGGGGCTGTTTTGGGTTGGATAATTAAAAACCATCTTGAACTTTGAATTGGAGGTTTATATTCTGGAAAAATGATATTTCTTATGAATATGTTAACACATAAAAATTTCATGATTTAATTCATAGTATAAGTATTTTTAGAAAAATGGTCATTAAATGATGTTTTTGTAACAAAAATGATTAACTTCATAAGTTTCACCAAAATTTGACCTATGACCTATGATTTCGAATACAAACTAAGGTATTTACAGTTCATATTCTTAAAGAGGGACTCGATCCAAGGAAGTGGAAAGTTGAATCAACGAAAACGGAGTTATAACGAAGAAATTATGACCAAAACAAAATCGGATATCCAAGACTAGTTTAGCCACGAAAATAATTGGAGAAAATTAAATAAATCACATCTTCCTAAAGTAACATGATATTTTATACATATGTACTCATAATTTAATTTTATATGGTTCAGGATCACCCGTAAACAATACGAGAAGATTAATCATAAGATCCCATGATTGTACGCAACACGTCATTTGACAACACCGGTACTCTATGTACGCAACACGTCATTTGACAACACCGGTACCATGGGTCAAGATTAATCTCGACCAATACATATACGATGGGGGTTTTATTTATTTCATTGGGGGTTTATTAAACAACTAAATATGAACCATTAAAATTGAATTACTAACATCGGACTGCTAACTACGGACTAAGGAATTATTAAAAGTATTAAAAGTATTATAAGTATATATATGTGACGATTGTTTAAAAAGAAAAGGTATTGATATATTATATATGGATAGGTTCGTGATATCAATCGGAGACCAAGTCGAAATTACATATCTTCAAGACAAAAGTGAGTATATAGTCCCACTTTTAAACTCAAAATATTTCGGGATGAGAATACATGTATTTTATATTTTACGCTATGGACACAAGTAACTGAAAAATATATTCTACGTTGAGTTGTACCACTGGCATACTTCCCTGTAGCTTGGTAACTAATATTTACAGCGGTATTGTAAACGCGAATCCTGTTGATAGATCTATCGGGCCTGACAACCCCAACCGGACTGGACGACCAGTATTCAACGGTTGCACAGTACTTCGTTTCGTGACTACACCTTGGTACGGTGTAGTAAGATTTCATAATAAAGGGAATATGCGACGTGATTAAATGTTAAGTATGGTTACCAAGTGCTCAACCACTTAGAATATTTTTATTAAAATGTTTATATATGAAATCTTGTGTTCCATTGTTATAACGCTGCTAGCATCAAACCTATATATCTCACCAACTTTATGTTGACGTTTTAAAGCATGTTATTCTCATGTATGAATTAAGTCTTCCGCTGTGCATTAGCTCATGTTAAGGATACTACTTGGGACCTTTTAAGCCATGATACAAAGACGTTGCATTTGAGTCATTGGAGTTCAATAGAGAATATAAATAAGTAAATGACAGATTAGGTTATTTGGATATTATGAAATGTTAGACGAAAATGTCAAATATTGATGTAATGATAGTTTGCCTTTTAAGAATAAATGCAACGTTTGTAAAATGTATCATATAGAGGTCAAGTACCTCGCAATGTTATCATATGTTATTGTATTCGTCCCTATGGATTGGGTCGGGTCGTCTCATGTGGTATCAGAGCGTTGGTCTTAGCGAACCAGGCCTTGCATTAGTGTGTCTAACTGGTAGTTGTTAGGATGCATTAGTGAGTCTGGACTTTGACCGTGTCTACATGTCAAAAGTTTTGCTTATCATATCTAGTCGAAAATCATCTGCTTATCATCCTTAAGAATTGCCTGCTTAGTATTCTTAAGTCTAGACACGTCTTACTGCATTTGGTGCATCGATAGTGTATAGACAAAATTCGTATCCTAGCGTATCTGTTGCTATAGACATTGCCTGACGAATTTCAAAGATTCTTCGTAATTCACGGGATTTTGAGTATTATAAATACATATGTAAATTATGTATTGAAGAATACCAAACCCAACTCCTATAATCTATTCCAAACCAAAAATTCATTTCCCCGACTGTACAAGATGAACTCCGCGTCCAGTTCGAATTCCTCCGACTCTGACAGCTACGCTGATATGGATTTCCATTCGGGCTCCGAAGGCAGCGTCACTGGAATGGATCAACCAATTTCTCATCATCTATTCTGGATGAATTGGGGATGGGTTCGTAGTATACTAAATTATTGGAGACAAGAAGAAGGTGATCCCTTTCACCCACCGAATTGCCCCATTGGCGACGAACCTGAAGCACTTACCGGCGAACCTGTTCGAGAAACCATTTTCTCTCTCATTTCTCGAGTATCTCGTCACGATTATATCCTATCCCATATTTCGGATCTTGTTCATTCGCTCACTCCAACCGCCAATCATCCTGGTGTACTAGCAGAAATTAACGAACTTCGCGCTCGTGTGACGGCTTTGGAGAACACGGTGCGAAGGTTACAAACACCAGCAGCAGCACCAGCAGCATAACCAGTACCGTTAACAACATCAACCTCGCAATCTTCAGTACCAGTAGCATCATCGACGTCAATGACATCATCAGCATCAACACCAACCGTATCATTACCACCACCAACAATCACATCCGCACCACGTACCTCAACATCATCATCTGAACTTTGAATATGATCTTTGTTCTACATATCATTCTACACCGATTACCTCTTCTTTACGTATCGTTCTTCGTTCGACATGACGATTATGTAATCTCTAATGTTTTGGAGATTATGTAATCTAGTAATAACGATAAATCAAATGAGTTGAATATTTTATTGACTCATTAAATTCATAGTTACCTCCGAAGAAAATATATATGCAAATATATTTTCATAAAGATTGTAATTAAAAATTTCATTCGTACAAACTGTTAATGATGAAAATATTTTAACGGGTGGGTAGTACCCAAGGAATATTTAGAATTCACATTAACAAGTTACACTGTACATTCTTCGAATCTGATTCAACGATCATTTATTATCCTACTTACAATTACCGATATACGTATCCGTTCACCCCAGATTAACCATTTCCATTTAAATTTCATATTTGGATTTTTACCTATCCGAATCCAACAAGTGGCATAATGAAGAAACATTGGCAAAATAAAAATTGTTAGAAACAGATGAATTAATTAATTGAAATTGTGATAGGATTACACGCTAACTGTTCCGGCTAACTGTTCCCAGCTAACTGATTAATATTTAATTTATCGCAATTTACATTCTTGCAATTTTAATTTCTGTACTTTACATACCGTCGGGACACATGTACAACAACACGTCGGATTAATTCTGAGACAACACGTTGTATAATGGGTCATGATATATATTTATTTATTTTACGCATTTTAAATAACGGGACACGTATACAAGGTTTCGACTTATCATATTGATCCATCTATATATATATTTCGGAACAACCATAGACACTCTATATGTGAAGGTGGGAGTTGGCTATACAGGGTCGGAGTTGATTCCAAAATATATATATACTTTGAGTTGTGATCGACACCGAGACCAGTACACGGGTCACGATACGTATTAAGTAATTCGAATATTATATATTTAGTTCATATATGAATTTATTGAACCATTGGACAATCGGACTATTGGACTGCTAACTTTGGACAATTAAAAATGAGTTAAAATGATGATTATTACATATGAAACTAAACAATCCTTCAAGTTTGCCACTTGATTCTATTTTAAACCTCATTTGTATCTTGACGATTACAATTCGCATTCACAACTTTTCATGATTCTTGAAAACATCTCGATCGAGAAGTTCAACCAGCCGCACCTCGTCTACGGAATAAAGATTTATGCATACAGTTATGCACCTAAAAATTTTTGAACTCGAAGTTATAGTTAAAACGTATCCGCATCGAATTCCTTATCATCCATTAGCAAAAACAATCACGCGATTCCTTTTCAATTAACTAATTTTGTCACAGCTCCACTTCGATATCTCAGTAAGACTACTCTTATTACAATCTCGATATATATATATATACGTTGTTCTTTCGCCATCGTTACCGGAGAACCTTTTATATTCCATCATATTACCATCAGCGTTTAATCATCTAAAAATACAATTCTCCTTAAACCATCTTGGTTTGATAACCAATGACCCAGATCCGATAACTTTGAAAATACTGACGAAGCAGCATGTTGTAGAAGGTCTTAATGACCAAATGTTGATGATAAAAGAAGGAAGTGTTAGGAACGCTCGATAGAAAATTGGTACTGAAAACCGGATTGAACAAACCATGAAGGAGACTCTGAACAAGTTACAAGGACTAAACTTGTACATAAAGAATTATGACGATTCTGTAGCAAACACCTTGCTTCTGAATCTAAACCCTTACGGGTCAATCTTCATCATCATCCTTCGACATTAGAAATTCCAAGATATTATCATATCTTTCATTATAAATATCCTCAATATTTCTGAAGATATTTTCACCACTATCCTTATCTGAAATCATTTATCTCTCTGTAATATCTGCGTTACAATATAAAGGAAACTGTGTTAGTTTCTAAATCCTTCAAGTTTAAAATAGGAATGTTCTGAAGCAGTGTTGGGAACTGATGCATGAACTAGTATAATATAATGAAACTTGATCAACTTCATTATATTACAGTAAGTCATGTTAAGTTTCTAATGGAATATGATGATTCACAGTACCGTCATCATGTGCCATGTTACACGACTTTTACATTCTATCCAATTCCGAAACATATTAAGAACAAATCATCTTGATAGTTCTATTTTCCTGGATATTCTGGTAATTTGACAAATCAAAATCGTGCCATTACCATTCCTTTCTTAGAGCATTAGCTATGTTCATTCCGAATTTTATACCTACGAATTTTGAACTATTGATCGCTTGACTCAAGGACGAGAAGAAGAAACGAAGGGACAAAGTCCCAAAATAGAAATTGGGGTATAGATTACAGCAAATAGGAGAGAGTATTAACTATGGATGACAATGATTATGGAAAACAGAAGCAGGAGCATCGAAATATAAGGAAAGATATCAAACCCAATAACCACCCAGAAACTACAAACCGTGTGTATCAATACGTATGGCGACGTAAAGACACGGGAGAATTAGAAACATTATAATTCCAAGAAAATCATAAAAGTGAATAGATTCTTCTAGCGGTAGATGAAAGAGAAGAATGAAAGATATGAAAGTTAGAAGTATAACAAAAATCAGAACGGGATGAAGCATTTTAAAGGATACCTTAAGGTATGAATTAGAGGAGGAAGAGTAAGAGATGTGAGGTATGGAAGTAAGAAAGGGAAGGAGGTGGATTTATAGTGAAATATCGGACAAAGAAATCGAAACAGATTATCGCATTAAATCAAAGGAGATCCTGTTTTCTAAATCATCGAAGAACCAAATCTTATTACATAAGATTTTCTTTAAATCCCTTAAATTCTGGAAATCAATCCTAATCTCGACATCGGTTAAAACAATTCTATATTCACTCATTTCATTCTTTTGTGATAGCTTCACTCGTGCGCTTCACATGACCGAATCGTTTTATCCATATCTTCCAATAATGATAAAACTCTATTAATACCTCATATTCGTCATGAAAACATTCCTATTGTTATTTATGACAACCTCTACCAAATTTCGGGACGAAATTTCTTTAACGGGTGGGTACTGTAACGACCCGGATTTTTCCGATCGTTTTACACTTATAAGATTAATATTTACATAAATTAAAACTTACCAACATGATAAGCAATCTAAATTGTTGAGATTTATGATTTTGAAAAGAGTTTTACATAACGTTTAACCGTCTAGTTTGACCGATGATATCACGAACTATACAATATATGTTAATTATACGTTTGTGTATATATATGTATATATACATATTTAACATGATTTAAGGATGTTTAAATATCTCATTTTGTATTAATAACAATAAGTTATAAGTATATTTTGAAACTACTAACTTAAGCTTTCAAAACGATAACTATACGTAACGTTATTTGACATAAATACTTACGACCTATAATGTTTATACATATATCGTATATATAATGTATTTAATCACTTTTAAAGACTTATATACATAAAACAATATAAGTATATTCACAAAAGATAGCTATATTTGAATCCTCATTCCATTTTTCACAAGATTTCTATACGTATATCTAGAGTATATGTACTCGTATCATACCTAGCTTCTATACGTATTTACTATTGGTATATACACATCAAATCACCACCAACCAGCCCTTGTTCATGCCTTATATATAAGGTAACTACTTTTGTTATTTAGTATGACAATTTCACATGATTAAAAGATCTTTTCACAAAATTACAAATTTATACACCTTTTACACCACCATAAATACATGCATCCATTTTCAATTTTTGGAACATCATTTCTCTAGCTAAACACACACACTTACTAGCCTCATGTCTCTCTAAGAACTCCAGCAAAAATCCTCTCAAGAATCACCTTAAACACCACCATAAAAAGATCAACAAAAACACTACAAAAATACAACTTTCAATTCAAGTTTATGTCTTAAGTTGCTTCCAATCTTTCATCCAATTTCATCACTCTTTTGGTTCTAGGTTTTTACTTCTATTTTACAGCAATCTTTTCCAAGTAACTTGAGATAGTAACTTTGTTCATAACCTTATTCGATTCATATATATATAGCTATCTTATTGTATGGTATACAATTTTAACAACAAAAACATAGTTTGAATGATTTCAAACTTGTTTGCAAACTAAATAGATCCTTCTAACTTAACTTTTAAAATACTTCAAGACCTGTAATATAACTTAAATATATGCTAATTTAACAAGGTATAACTTGGTTTTTCAAAGAATACCTTAAAAAACTGTTTTTATGACGTCGGAGTGCAACCGGGGGCTGTTTTGGGTTGGATAATTAAAAACCATCTTGAACTTTGAATTGGAGGTTTATATTCTGGAAAAATGATATTTCTTATGAATATGTTAACACATAAAAATTTCATGATTTAATTCATAGTATAAGTATTTTTAGAAAAATGGTCATTAAATGATGTTTTTGTAACAAAAATGATTAACTTCATAAGTTTCACCAAAATTTGACCTATGACCTATGATTTCGAATACAAACTAAGGTATTTACAGTTCATATTCTTAAAGAGGGACTCGATCCAAGGAAGTGGAAAGTTGAATCAACGAAAACGGAGTTGTAACGAAGAAATTATGACCAAAACAAAATCGGATATCCAAGACTAGTTTAGCCACGAAAATAATTGGAGAAAATTAAATAAATCACATCTTCCTAAAGTAACATGATATTTTATACATATGTACTCATAATTTAATTTTATATGGTTCAGGATCACCCGTAAACAATACGAGAAGATTAATCATAAGATCCCATGATTGTACGCAACACGTCATTTGACAACACCGGTACTCTATGTACGCAACACGTCATTTGACAACACCGGTACCATGGGTCAAGATTAATCTCGACCAATACATATACGATGGGGGTTTTATTTATTTCATTGGGGGTTTATTAAACAACTAAATATGAACCATTAAAATTGAATTACTAACATCGGACTGCTAACTACGGACTAAGGAATTATTAAAAGTATTAAAAGTATTATAAGTATATATATGTGACGATTGTTTAAAAAGAAAAGGTATTGATATATTATATATGGATAGGTTCGTGATATCAATCGGAGACCAAGTCGAAATTACATATCTTCAAGACAAAAGTGAGTATATAGTCCCACTTTTAAACTCTAAATATTTCGGGATGAGAATACATGTATTTTATGTTTTACGCTATGGACACAAGTAACTGAAAAATATATTCTACGTTGAGTTGTACCACTGGCATACTTCCCTGTAGCTTGGTAACTAATATTTACAGCGGTATTGTAAACGCGAATCCTGTTGATAGATCTATCGGGCCTGACAACCCCAACCGGACTGGACGACCAGTATTCAACAGTTGCACAGTACTTCGTTTCGTGACTACACCTTGGTACGGTGTAGTAAGATTTCATAATAAAGGGAATATGCGACGTGATTAAATGTTAAGTATGGTTACCAAGTGCTCAACCACTTAGAATATTTTTATTAAAATGTTTATATATGAAATCTTGTGTTCCATTGTTATAACGCTGCTAGCATCAAACCTATATATCTCACCAACTTTATGTTGACGTTTTAAAGCATGTTATTCTCAGGTATGAATTAAGTCTTCCGCTGTGCATTAGCTCATGTTAAGGATACTACTTGGGACCTTTTAAGCCATGATACAAAGACGTTGCATTCGAGTCATTGGAGTTCAATAGAGAATATAAATAAGTAAATGACAGATTAAGTCATTTGGATATTATGAAATGTTAGACGAAAATGTCAAATATTGATGTAATGATAGTTTGCCTTTTAAGAATAAATGCAACATTTGTAAAATGTATCATATAGAGGTCAAGTACCTCGTAATGTTATCATATGTTATTGTATTCGTCCCTATGGATTGGGTCGGGTCGTCTCATGACACTTTAGCATGTTTTGTCTCAGGTACTATTTGATTCAAGCTCTTATACTTACTGCTTATGTGATGCTACTTGGACATAGGATCAAGAGATATCGCATTTATTACTTCTGCATGTGAACATTTACGATATTGTTATTCCTGTCATTGTAACGATATTTCATTTTCCGCTGCGTACTCATTAAAGTTAAATTCATCATTTAGTATTGTTCTCGTTTATTATAATATGTTGGTATGTTTTGATATTAGTGACGTTCCTTCCAGACCCTATTAGGAGGACGTTACAGATGTGGACTATGACCTCGCGCGTTTATTGGACCGACCTTGCTTCTGATCAGGTCGGGAGAGATCAACCCTGCTTCTGATCAGGTTGGGCTCATTGATGTTGTATGATTAATATAAGTCAAAATCACGCGTCCGTCGCGTGTGGAAGATTTATACTAGTGATACAGAGTTATGAGTTTTAAGTAGACTCTAGACTGATCAACTGGGGTCGTTGGCCCGGCCAGGCCGCCGAATCTCTCAATGGGTTGCTTCAGATTACCCAGATGGTTTCTTCTGATTGACCATTGCTTGTAGTTATCACGGTTGCTTTGGATTGACCGTTGCTGAAGATGTGTTTATGCCTTAGTGGTCTTTAGATTTAATTGATTGTTGGATATTGTATTTGTATTGCTTTTATGTTGTATGTTAATGGTAGATTGCTATGTTTCTGCATGTTCTAGTGATTGTACCTATGTATTTTAGCTGTTAGATTAGTCCATTCACTTAGCTTCGTGCTAACGCCTCCACCTTCCCCCTTGCAGATTGTAGGTCTTTTGCTTTTATGGACATGGGAGAAGATGGGCGTGTTGAGTTGTGTTCGACAAGTTTAGAACTCTGATGTTGTCTATATGAAATTGAATATTAACGTAACACCGGTTTTTGATAACAATGTATTTATGTATGAAGTGTAATAATTATGTTTATGTTTGTACGTAAGGGCACGTTTTGTAAATAAGACTTCCGCTGTGTTAAAAAAAGTACGGTGTTACAACTTGGTATCAAAGCACAGGTTTGGCCACATCGACATTGTACTTGAATGTCATGTTCCTAAACCTTGAGAAGATCTTTTCAAACATAACACAAAGGGGACGGGTTAACTGAATGTAGGAGCTTTTATGTGTTAGTTGATATGCACTAACGGTTATCTACTAAGCATTTGTGTGAGATGTTGTGGTAGTGCAGATATGTCAGGTAATCAAGACGCTGCCCCCAATGCCTCCGGAACCTTTAGAGCTCCTGATGAAGACGGTCATGTATCAGAAGAAGTATCAGAAGAAGTGTTAGAGCTTCAGAGTCAGTTGAAAGATGCTCAAGATAGGATCAAAGAGCTTGAACAACAAGTGATATCGCATTCTAACACCACAGTAATAAATCAAAGCTTTCCTCCAAGTGTTTACCCACAGTTTGGAAACATTTCTCAACAACAGTATGTGCCACCGCAGTTCCAGATACCATCTCAGTTCAATCCACTACTTTCGAATCAAGTGATGTACCCATTTCAGACACCATTCTTCCAACCACCGATGTTTGAAAAGAAGAAGTGCTCGTATAAGGACTTTCTTAATTATCAACCTTCAGAGTATACTGGTAAAACTGACCCGACTGAGACTCTAAATTAGCTCAGGGAAGTGGAAAGAGCATTAGATGCTTATCAGTGTGAACCAGAGTTGAGAGTGTTATATGCCAGTCGATTGTTCAAGGGGTAAGCTATGGAGTGGTGGGACTCTATCACAGGTCATTTATCAAAGGAACAACTAAGTCAAGTGTCATGGGAGCAGTTTCATGTCAAGGTTCGTGAGCAGTATTGTTCAGAATATGATCTGGAGAAATTGAAAACTGAGTTTTTGGGGATGAGAATGATTGATGATATGACGATTGATGATGTTATTTTGGACTTTACCTCTAAGTTAAGGTTTTGTTAATAGTGGGTAACGCATGAGAAAGATAAAATTCAGCATTTTATTAGAGTTATTAAGCCAGAGTATCGGTCAATGGTTAGATTTGCTTCTTCTTTATCGCAAGCTTTTGAGATGGGTAAAGCGATAGAGGGAGATGTTAAAGCCGCAAGGAATACGGGAGTGGGGAGTGGTTCTTATGGGAAGAGGTCGGAAGGTCAATCTAGTTATCAGTCCAGTCCGAAATCAAGAAAGTCAACCGGGTCCAGTACGAGGGAAGTTTTGAGTACGAGTGGGTCAGGTTCCGTACAGAAAGAGTGGTGTAACTCGTGCAGATCTTACCACAGTGGACAGTGTTCTCCAGGTACGAAAAGGTGTCTAAGGTGTGGTATAGTGGGACATGATGTTCAACAATGTTCTTACCGAAGCAATGTATGCTGGAATTGTCATAAGGAAGGTCATAGGTCAGTGCAGTGTTCGGCAGCGGGTAGAGGGAGTTCCGGGGCAGGGTACGGGGTGCAGTCGACATCTGTTGGTGGATCTACCGCATCAGTAGGACAGAAGAGAAAAGGTCCTCCCACAGCTATAGCTAGAGCTTATCAGATGGTAGCAGATACTGATGTTGTGTTAGAAGACTTAAACACGGGTATGTTCAGACTAACTTTGTTGTTGCTTTTGATTTCAGGAATGCGTGTTTAGTATGTTATGTAGATGATGTAATATGTTTAGTGATAGGTGATTTGAGGTAGTGTTAGCTGTAGTGATAGAGATGGATTTAGGTTTCTCGTATTTTCTTAACTGAAATGGAGACGTGATCTATGATAATGTATTACGTCTGGCCAACGTAAGCACATTTTGGTAGATCATGCGGAAGTTTCAATAAGATAAGACGAGAATTAGGTTAGGTGACTACTTGATTAGATGTTGTTATGTGTTGTGTGACTGGTAGTTGATAGTATTTTTGTCGTGACCTACGAATTTGACCAGATTTCGAGGACGGAATCTCTTTAAGGAGGGTAGATTTGTAACACCCGATAATTGGGCCTAGATGAAATGACCATTTTGCCCATGTGTGCGTTTATATTGTTATTTTATTAGTTGAATGTTTATAGTCATTTGACTATTTGGTTGAGACCAGTTCGTGACAAGGGTTATAGAACAGGTTTTTTTATTTAATTTGGACTTCGTTTGGGTTGCCAAATGATGTACAAAAGATATCAGATAACTGATAAATACCCGTGTGTTGCACAGTGTGGGAATTAACCTCACTTAAAAGACTAGTGGTGTGTTCTTTCTTCCATTTTCCAGACTTTTCCTCTCAACACACCGTACCTTCATCTTCATCTAATCAAAACCCTAATTCTTAATCTTTGATCTAGAGCTCAAATTATTCATATCTTCTTGTTCTCTGTGATTTTGTGATCATTTTAAGGTAAGCATCTCTTTGATTCATGTCTTGATTCTTGCTTAAATTGGGTTTTTGTGTTCTTGAGTAAAAGTGTGATTTTCATGCTTGATTCTTGATCTTAAGTGTTTGTTGTGCTTAATTGATGCTAGAAATATGTTCTATATAGTTTATATGATGTTTTGGGAGTGGTTTTGGTGTTAGATCTTGCAAAAATCGAGTTTTTGGGCCAAAATGGCAAAAATCAGCGAGCTGGAATGTTTTAACAGCTCCCACACTTTTGACAGGTCACCCGTACGTGTGACCACGTGTTTGAGGCTCAACCACGCGGTTGAGGACACATTCGCACGAGTGAGGCCTCGTCCGCGCGAGTGAGCACTGGTCAGTTTTTGGTAAACTTGAAAAGGCTGTAACTTTCTAACCGTAACTCTGTTTTCAATGAGTAAACTATCGTTGGACTCGTCTTGAAATTTACTATCCAATGATAAGGTTTTAAGAAACTAAAGCAAACTTTATTTTGGTCAGAAAAGGGATTTTATTGTGTATGTCTTGTTCTGTACTCGTTTAGTGTCTTTATTGACTGAGTTTATGTTGTAGACTTATAATACGATGAATATATGATAATATGACCTAGTTTATAGCATTTATCAATTATATTATTGATTAGAACACTATACTGACTTTATTTCTGATGTTTCCAGGTGATCAGGAGAAGTGAAGACTCAGAAATATAAGACCTCTGAGTACTTCTTGTGATGGTTTTCGGTGAGTGGGTTAATCTAGCCGTTAAGGAATATAGTGAAATGACCTAGACTATTGACCTAGTTGCTATGCTTAGAACCTTTGTTGTTGTGTGATGTGGACTATGACCTCGCGCGTTTATTGGACCGACCTTGCTTCTGATCAGGTCGGGAGAGATCAACCTTGCTTCTGATCAGGTTGGGCTCATTGATGTTGTATGATTAATATAAGTCGAAATCATGCATCCGTCGCGTGTGGAAGACTTATACTAGTGATACAGAGTTATGATTTTTTGGTAGACTCTAGACTGATCAACTGGCCCGGCCAGGCCGCCGAGTCTCTCAATGGGTTACTTCGGATTACCTAGATGGTTGCTTCTGATTGACCATTGCTTGTAGTTATCACGGTTGCTTTGGATTGACCGTTACTGAAGATGTGTTTATGCCTTAGTGGTCTTTGGATTTAATTGATTGTTGGATATTGTATTTGTATTGCTTTATGTTGTATGTTAATGGTAGATTGCTATGTTTCTGCATGTTCTAGTGATTGTACCTATGTGTTTTAGCTGTTAGATTAGTCCATTCACTTAGCTTCGTGCTAACCCCTCCACCTTCCCCCTAGCAGATTGTAGGTCTTTTGCTTTTATGGACATGGGAGAAGATGGGCGTGTTGAGTTGTGTTCGACAAGTCTAGAACTCTGATGTTGTCTATATGAAATCGAATATTAACGTAACACCGGTTTTTGATAACAATGTATTTATGTATGAAGTGTAATAATTATGTTTATGTTTGTACGTAAGGGCACGTTTTGTAAATAAGACTTTCGCTGTGTTAAAAAAAAGTACGGTGTTACAAAATGAAGAAAACATTTGACAAAATAACAATTTGTTAGAAACAAACAAATTAAGTATGAGAAATTTTGTTAAGAATCCACGCTAACAAAATCCTAGCTAACTGTTCCTAGCTAACTGATTACATTTTTTTATCGCAGTTTATTTATCGCAATTTAATTATCGCAATTTTATTTATCGTCATTTAATTTCTGTTATTTACTTTACACATTTAATTTATCATCATTTAATTTCTGTTATTTATTTTACGCACTTTAAATATCGGGACACGTATACAAGGTTTTGACATATCATATCGACGCATCTATATATATTATTTGGAATAACCATAGACACTCTATACAATGTAATGTTCGAGTTCGCTATACGGGGTTGAGGTTGATTCTACAATAATATATATACTTTGAGTTGTGATCGAGTCTGAGACATGTATACAGGTCACGATACGTATTAATTAATTCGAATATTATATATTAAACTATATATGAATGATTGGACTGTTAACAGTGGACTATCGACTGTGGACGAATAATATTGGACAATTAAAATGAATTAAAATACTGATTATAACATATGAAACTAAATAATTCTTTAAGTTTGCCACTTAATTTTATCTTAAACCTCATTTGTATCTTGACGATTCAAATCTACGTTCAAACCTTTCATGATTCTTGAAAACACCTCAATCGAGAGGATGAATCAACCGCACTTCATCTACGGAAGGAAAGATTTATGCATATAGTTATGCACCTGAAAACACTCGGAACCTGAGTAAACATTTAACACGTATCTGTGCTAGCTCCTTTGGCGTTGTTATTACCAATCACAACTTTGCGATCCCTTTTTCAAATTAGCCAATTTTGTCACAGCTCCAGCAAGTCAACTTTGACTTTTTGTTCGAAACAACCTTATTATAACCTTGATATATATATATATATATATATATATATATATATATATATATATATATATATATATATATATGTGTGTGTGTGTGTGCTCTTTTATTGTTACCGGGGAATCTTTTATATTCCACATATTATCAGCAGACTTACCAGCAACTTCATTACTCATTGGTTTAAATCTTTCCGAAGAACCATTATATTTGTTCATTAAAACCCTATCATGAACTCATCGGCATCTTGTAACGATAATTACCATACCAAATACCGGGAGGCATCAATCGATAATCTCGAATTTTTCCGCGATTCTACGACAACAATTATATATATATAAATATATATATATAAATATAACTTCTATCTCCTAGATTTACGAACTTCAATTCTGAATTTCCGAAAAGCGCTTTAGCTTATGAATCAGTTCCCTGAGTTTTGAAAAACCTGATGAAGCAGTGAAAACTGAAGACTGCCTTAACAGTCAAAAGTTTGATGATAAAGAATGAAGTGTTGAAAAAGCTCAAAGATTTCGAAACTAAAAAATGAATTGAACAAATCATGAAAGAGACTCTGAACAAGGACTAAACTTGTACATAAGAGAATCCTGATGATTCTGTGTCTGATGAAATCTTTAGAGAATATCCTGCTCCGAAGTCATGTTAAAATCTTGCGGAAAATTTTTCCTTATCAACTTTCGAACTTAGAAATTCCAAAATATCAACATAAATATCTTTGATACTTCGGAAGATATTTTTATAAATATTCTCGTCCGAAATTATCTACCTTTTCGTGTTTTCTGTATTACATTATATTGGAAACTTCTGTAATATCTAAGTATAAATTATGAATGAATTGTGGAGAAGTGTTGGGAACTGAAGCATGGGTTAGTATAATATAATGACGCTTGGCCAACGTGATTATATTACAGTAGGTCATGCTGAGTTTCTAATGAAACGTGATGATGGTTCACAGTAGATCATACCATCATCATGTGTCATGTTACATAACTCTATCATTCTACTTAACTTCTGAATATATCAAGAAAATGTATTCTTGATGGTTTTATCTTCCGTGATGTTGATAAATTTGAAAATCAAATCGTGCTATCACGTTCCTTCCTGCTTAGAACATTATAATCATTCAAAACTCTATATCTACGAATTCTGTACCATTATTCGCTTGATTTAAAGTCGGGAAGAGAAAACAAAAGCATGGAGCTCCGAAATATAAAGGAGGATATGAAACCCGAAAATAACACATAAATTAGAAACCGTGTATATCAATGTTTATTGCAACATAAAGACACGGGAGAATTAAAAACATTATAACCCCAAGGGTGAAGTAGAAGAAAACAGATTCCTCTGGTGATAGTTGGAAAAGGAGAAGGATTGTTGCGATAGTAAGGACAAGGACAAGAATCAGAACTGGATTAAGCATTTTCAAAATCTTTTGAATTTGGGAATTTAGTATAGGAGTGGTGAAAAATAATAGAACGAAAGAAGTTCATTTATAGTGGAGATACCAGACAAAGCAATCGAGACAGATCATAGTATTTAATAATAGAGATCTTAATTTTCTTATTCGCCGAAGAATCAAATCTTTTAGATTTCGAAGATTTTCTTTAAATCCCTTAAATTCCAGAAATCCACCGTGACTAAGTCAAAAGTTAAATCTCTATCTCAATCTTTTGTGACAGCTTCACTCGAACGCTTCACATAATTGAATTGTTTTATCTATATTAGTCAACAATAATAAAACTCTATTTATCGACTCATATTCGTCATAAAAACATTTTTATTGTTATCCATGACGACCTCACTCAAATTTTGGGACAAAATTTCTTTAACGGGTATGTACTGTGACGACCCGGAATTTTCGACCAAATTTAAACTTAATCTTTATATTAATTCGACACGATAAGCAAAGTCTGTAATGGTGAGTCTCGAAAATTTTTTGAACTTTGTTCATATAATCAATTTACCCTCTGACTGTGCCCGACGATTCACGAATATTAAGTAAGGGCATATATATATATATATATATATATATATATATATATATATATATATATATATATATATATATATATATATATATATATATATATATATATATATATATATATATATATATATATATATATATATATTCGTATAATATATAATATAAATTGTAATATAAATATATTAAATGGAATTGCAAGTTTAATTATGGTTAATATATGAATATTATTATATTCATTATTATGATTATTAAATATACTATTTATACTTAAAAGTTATTTTATGAAATTTGATACATAAGAATTGTTATATTACTATTATTATTAATAATATAGTTATCATTGTTAATATCATAATCATTAATTATATATATTTTTTTATTTTGTCATTTTGATAAGTATTAGTATTATTATTGAACATCATTATTATAAATAATAATTATTATTATTATTATAAATTATTGTTATCATTATCATTTTTATTATTAGAAAATGATACAATTCATTATTATCATTAGTAATATTAATAATATCATTTTTTTTACATTAATATTATTATGAATATTAATAGAATTTTAATTTTTATTATAAATACAATTATCAATTATTATTATTATTAAGTATTATTATTAATATTAAGTAACATATTACATATACAAACGATATATAGATACTGATATACATACTTAAACATAGATACAGAGATATAAAGATATACATATATATACAGATACAAATACAAATATATAAATATATATATATATATATATATATATATATATATATATATATATATATATATATATATATATATATACTTATACAATTATATTTATACGGTTAATTATATGTATACATGAAACTAGTATTATGTTATCAATCATTTTCAATTGCTGTAGGTGATTGATTCTTTGTGTAATTAGTAGTACAAATCTGTGATTAATTATAAGAGTAATTCCAAAAGCTGTTAACCATTGATGTCACTTATAATTTTTTTTTAAATATCTGTATGAAACGATTTAGCTGTCGATTGCCTTTTGATACAAAACAACTGCAAACGATTCCAATACTGTGTTAATATCTATATTACATGCTATTTAACACCTAAAGCAATTCAAAAAGAGAGAAAACAGAAAAATCAAACAAATCACTACATCTCATAAATTAAACCAAAATAAAGAAAAGGAAACAGAAATTTTACAATACATACATATGATCACCATCACCGAAAACCACAAAACCCTCACCATTAAACCATCATTACAGCTGCTGTACTCCATGAAAACTATCAACAACTCGACACCATTGCTGCTATCCAGTCTGTTTTCGGTTTTAATTAAACTACTGACATGTTGCTGCAAAAATCTCATTGTTGCTGCAGTAAACGAAAGAAAATCACCTCTTTAAACATCTGCAAATCAATCACTGCTACAGCAGCTAGCATACTTCTATTTTCTGATCAGGCACATCCATTAACACACCTTTGTTTCTACTACTATTCGAAGGTCGATCATCACCATCTTTAATCACCATTCTCTCTCTCTATCTTTCTCTCACTTTCTAAACTTACTCGATCAAATGATCATCTAACACCATCGAAATACCTCTGTCTCTCTCATCCATTCTTTTTCAAAACCCATTTAACTCATCACCATTGTTCCTATTTAATTTTTATTTCATCTTGAATCAAAACCATAACAAGCACATGCTCGATATAATTACGTATTGCTGCTACCATGGTATTGATTATTCGAAGATCCTTACAAAGTCGATAACCTCTTCGATGTACACCTAATGCTGCTTCTTATTTAAAACCCTATGAATTCCTCCTTCGACCCATAACAAATCACCACCAATAACACCTCATCAACCATCAACTTGTTTCACTCTTGTAGGTTTCTGTTGGTTGAAAACCACCACCGTCACCACCTGATTCCTTTATTTAACTTCTTATGCCGTTTCTTTGTGTGATCGTATTCGAATATTTTGAGGAGTGAGGTGAATGACGATGATAAAGATAACTTCATAATATAGAAGATATATTTACGACCCTACTTGATTATTTATCTAATTATACGATACACTATCATCAAGTGTCAGCAATTTGTCTGCTTACGTTAATGGAAAATGACGACATGATGATGAAACAAGGAAGAACCCAAAAACCCTATTCTTTTTCTTCGTTTACTCCCGCTGTACGAATTATATTTTTTTTGGGTTGGATCGATTAAAGAATTCCAGTATGACTAATTATGGACTTTACCAACGAAATTGATTTGGGTTTTTGTAACTTGGGCTTCATAAATGATAGGCCATTGTAATCTGGGCCGAATTAAGCTAATGATATTGAAGAGTTATCTACAGTCGTTTTTTTTTCTCTATTACGTATGAGATCGATGATGAATTGGTGAAGCATGAAGAAGAATGAGACAGAAAATAGATTAAATATAATCTGATTATAGATTAAATAAGAAAAACAAAAATGGTGTAGTGGTTTAAGGCTGTTGGTAATATTCGAGAGGTCGAGGGTTCGAACCTGGGCAGTGACAGTTTACTTTCTTTTTGGAAGCTTTACTATTAAGGTAGTATTACTATCTTTATTATTGTTATTTTATTATTATTATTATTATTATTATTATTATTATTATTATTATTATTATTATTATTATTATTATTATTATTAATTGTTATTATTGTTAAGTTAATTAATATCATTACTAACATTAATATAATTTATACTATTATTACCATCATTATTATTAAGATAAGTATTATTAAGATAAGTATTATTAGTATTAACTTTATTATTATTATTATCATTATTAATAAAATTATTATTTTTATGGTTATTATAGTTATCCTTATTATTTTTGTTACCATTAATATTATTACAAAGATTATCATTTAGATTATTATTATTATTATCATCATTATTATTATTATTATCACTATTTTAGTATTATAAATATTATTTTAATAAACAAATGACATTTATATATTTTACATCTATATTAATATTAGATATTATTTTGTTTAATAAAATGTTATTTTAATTAAGTTACAAATAATATATAAATATGAGTTCTAATACATTATTTAATATTTTCAAGCCTTAATATATAATATATATATATATAATAAATAACCTATATTATATCCTAATTAAAATACTTTAATAAGAATCTGTTATATAACTACTAAGCATCTAAAATACATAAAATAGATATAATTAATTTATTTATTAATATAACATACAAATTCTTAATATAAGAAGTATACTAATAATATTAATATATAAACTTGTTAATTGTTATTATGTGTTTAATATATATAAAACTGATATAGGTTCGTGAATCCGAGGCCAACCCTGCATTGTTCAGTTTCGTCGTATGAATATTTTTACTACAAAATATTGGATGGTGAGTTTCATTTGCCTTTTTACCCTTTATATTTTTGGGCTGAGAATACATGCGCAATTTTTATAAATGTTTTACGAAATAGACACAAGTAATTGAAACTACATTATATGGGTAAGTGATCGAAGCCGAATATGCCCCTTTTGCTTGGTAACCTAAGAATTAGTAAACCGATCTACTAATTGACGCGAATCCTAAAGATAGATCTATTGGGCCTAACGAACCCCATGCAAAGTACCGGATGCTTTAGTACTTCGATGTTGTTTTTATCATGTTCGAAGGATTTTTCGGAATGATAGGGGATATTCTTATATGCATCTTGTTAATGTCGGTTACCAGGTGTTCACCATATAATGATTTTTGTCTCTATGCATGGGACGTATATTTATGAGAACCGGAAATGAAATTCTTGTGCTCTATTAAAATGATGAAAATGAATGATTATGATAAACTAATGAACTCACCAACCTTTTGGTTGACACTTTAAAGCATGTTTATTCTCAGGTATTAAAGAAATCTTCTGTTGTGCATTAGCTCATTTTAGGGATATTACTTAGAGTCATTCATGGCATATTTTGAAAGACGTTGCATTCGAGTCGTCGAGTTCATCAAGATTATTATTAAGTCAATTATAGTTGGAGGTATTATGAAATAGTAAGCTTGCCGTCAACTTTCGATGTAAAGAAAGTTTGTCTTTTAAAAACGAATGCAATGTTTGTAAAATGTATCATATAGAGGTCAATTACCTCGCGATGTAATCAACTATTGTGAATCATTTATATTGTATATGAACGGGGCATTTCAGTCACCAAGTCCCAACTAGAGATTGCTCTTCCCTTGTGCATGTGTTGGACATTAATGTGTGCTTACACATTAATCATGTAATGTGTCATATAGCACATTAAACTTATTAAGTGCTTAAATTATAAGTTGTGCAAGTATCTATATGATTGATCCTAGAATAACTATCTCTTGATATGTGAGTATTACTTGCTACTTGCCAATATGCTTAATACTCATAAACTTGTCAACTTGATTAATATGTTTGCTATGTGCTCGTTAGTTAAGATTCAAGTAACTAACCTACTCCAATAGATTAAGTGTAAAATGGTTCACAATGAAAGTATAGTCAATTGTCTATTTGATCTAGTCTAAGTAACTAAGGGTGATTGCTTATGACTTAACTTTGATGTCTCTACATGCTTCATGATTATCTTATAGAGACATTGTTCAATTAATCTCTAACTAAACTTAAAAAGAACATGACTTGTGATTAATTGAAACTAGGAAGTTAATGACACAGTGACTAGTCTTTAGAATTGAACCAAAGACATTAATGTGACTAACTAAGTCTTGACCAAACTGAAATTTCCCTAAATATCAATCAAGACATTTCTCCAAGAATGTTGGGTTTGCCACTTTTGGAATGATTAGTCACTTTCATGCATTAAGACCAAATCTCACACACTTAATGCATATAGTACTTGTATAGGATGTTTGGTTTCTTTTTCAGGTACTAGAAGGAGTAAAGATGCCAAAATGTGGTGTTCAAATTTGAGTAAAACGGCTATACAACGGATACCTAATTTGGACTGAAGCACGCACGATCGCACCACGGTCGACTGTGCAGGCAACCGTGTGTCAACGGCTATTTTTTGAATCTCACTATAAAAGGCAAAAATTTAAGAGCATTTGAAGCTGACCCTCTTGCATATTTCAAAGGCTTATTTCCAGTGATCATAAGTGCATCAATTACTACTCAAATGTGATCAAGCAAGAGAAGATTCTATGATCTTATAGATATAGAATTGGGTTGTTGTAAACTTACTAATCAAAATCATTTATCTTGTGAGTTTACTTAATGTAATGTATGTCTTAGTATTGTGTTAGGATCATCTTTGCAAAGTGTATAAGTCTTGTAACTTCAATTAGTAGAAGCATAGGCTAGCTTAGTGATCCACTTCCTTAAAGGGACTTAGGAAGTTGATTAATCTTATTTGAAGATTAATACTTGTCTAAGGTGAAGACAAGTTGATCTAGGTTGGAGTTGATCTTTCAAAGGGATAGAAAGATTAGGTTTGTTGTCTACTAAAGAAGTTGAACAGTTGTAAATCGAATCTCCACCGGGTTTGGAGAAAAGTGCTTAGTGAAGCAACAAATCCCGATTAGTGTAATCGGGGAGTGGATTAAGGTGGATTAGTTAACATCCACCCGAACCACTATAAATCCTTGTGTCTATGTTCTTTACATTACTTCATTTATCATTTTGAACATATACACTATATACATCAAGTTTGAGTTGAGTTGGTTGATCAAAGTTAAATCGAATTTGGTGATCAATCGAAAAAGTGTTAAAAATGTATTAAGTAACTATTCACCCCCCCCCCTCTAGTTATTTACAATTGGTATCAGAGCGGTTGCTCAAATCATTGCACTACAAACGATCGCGAAAGCGTCAAAATTCGTTTTGTGCAAAAACTTGAGTCAACGATTCTCGGATCAACTCAAACTATGGGATACTTGGAAGAATTGGTGAAAGAAGCACCAATCTTTGATAAGATGAATATTGATGTGTGGAAATTAAGATTTGGGTCTTATCTCAAATCCAAGGATTACTACTTATGGAGAATAATCAAAGTAAGAGACTTTGTACCACAAGCTAGTTTAAGGCTAGTGAAGCCAACATTTCAAAACAATGATGTTTTGAAACAATTTGATGCAATTTCACTACTTCATGGAATTCTTCCTAGTGAAGAAAGGTTAAAGATAATTTTATGTGAAAGTGCTAAAGAATGTTGGGATTCACTATGTTCTCCAGAAGATTTAAACTCTAGAAGTTTAAAGGGTAAAGGAATTGGGAAGGATTTGGAAAAAGTTGGTGATTCTCAAGCAAAAGGGTTGGATGGAAATGAAGACTTTTGCCTCATGAGTTCTTTGAATGATTTGGATCAAGATGGTCAAAGTGAAGAAGAGGTTGAATCTCCATTCAAAGAAGATGACTTCTCAAGCATGGATTGCAATGAGGTACATGTATTCTATCCTTCTAATTATGAAGAATTGTGAGATGATTACAAGACCATTAAATTTGTGTATGATAGTAGTCGTGACAAAGTAAAACTTTTGGAGAAAGAATTACACAAAGTTAGACAACTTAACAAAGTTTTAATTGATGAAAATAACACCTTTAAAAGAAAACTTGAAAGGATAACTATTTGTGATTCATCAAGAGATAAACATGAAATGAATATATGTCACGACTCTAGCAAACACAAATCTTGTAATCAAAGTCCATTGTTCATTATTAGGAAAATTGAGAATATGGGAAAAATGGACCAAGCTAGCAATTCCATGGTAGAGATAAGTCAAGGATTGGGTAATCTTAAAATCAATCAAAATCAATGATCAAAATGCTAATGAGAATAACCTTCTCAAAAAGACTTTGTATTAATGAAAGGTTTTTCTTACAAATGCAAAATTGTTTTTGAAAAATGATTTCAAAAGATTAGTGTAGGAAGCTTACTTGCCTTAGGATTGTGTGTTTATGTGAAAATATGTATTGCATGATAAATACTAGATTAATGCATTTTGTGTATACTATATGAATGATTAAATATGAATATATATATATATATATATATATATATATATATATATATATATATATATATATATATATATATATATATATATATATATATATATATATATATATAGATATAGTATATTACGTGTCATTGATGATTAAACATCGGGAGGATGTAATCATTCAATGTTAGGAAAAGAAAACTTGTCCTCAAGTATTCTATAGAACCTAAGAATCGTCAAAACGCGTTCGAATAAAGAAGAAGTGAAGAAACAAGTGATCAGAAGGATCCACGGCAGCACCAAGGCTGACCGTATACACGACCGCAGACTCCTGTCCTGTACGTGTGAAAATATCTGCACGGCTAACACCACGGTCGACTGCGCTTCGACCGTGCGTAGTCTGATTCTGTTTTAAATTAAACTAAACCCTCACTTTTATTTCTTTTCAACCCACTTCAAAACACACACACCTACACACGGCTGAGGAGATCGACTGCACGGAGAAGAACGCTCATTCCTTCAATTTCAATTCCTACTTTCGGTATGATTCATCCTTGCTTTCCTAACATTCAATTGTGTTTGTATGATGAATTAGGATTATGAAGAAACCCTAACTAGAATGAATCAAAACCTAAATTGATGAAAATAATTGAATTGTTCTTGAAGAACAATTTAGAAACGATTGTAGTAATGATTATTGTATATATATATGCATTGATTTAACTTTGGATAATTCTAGGGTTCATTATACATCTAGGTTAAATTTTCATAGAAGCATTATTCATATGATATGAATGACAGTGCAAATTGAGTGTAATAATGTTGAATGTCAAAACATGTATTGATGATGATTTCATAAGTCTAGAACACATATGAACTTTGTGAAAATCTTAATCTAGTTGCAAACTCATTGACACTAATGAATAGTGAAAATGTGAAGAACATTAACATCAAAACGTCTAAGTATTGATGATAATTAAAGTTTGCAAAACTTGTTGCCTACAATTGAAAGCTCATCTAACGTTCGCCCACACCAATCAACACTTAACAGAGAAAGAGTGAAAAATCGAACAATAGCAGAAGGAAGGAGAATTGAAGCAGAAGATTTTCCTGGAATGGTGGCAGCTTTCTTAGATTTAAACTGGAATGTATTTCTTGATCTAAATGGACCAATTTATCCATCACTCGTTCGAGACTTTTACTCTAGCTTCAACTATACCAACGGTTCAGTTACCTTTAGGCAAAAAGCTTCAAGAACTACAGTAACACTGCAAGATTTTGGAAAACTTCTAGAAGTTCCAGCAAATGGAGAAAGGTTTTTCCACACAGGATACAGTCTGATCTATCTTCCTGATTTCATCAATAAAGATGATGTTATTCGAACACTGTGTGAAGACAATGCTCCGAGAGGAGAAATTCTCAATCGAGGAGTGTTGAGCAAACACCTGCGAAAGAAGTTCTGAATACGGAACACAGTGATCGACTACAATGTGTACTGTAGAATGGGAAATCGCTCACATATTCATGCTGTTCAGATGGCTCTTCTTTGGTGCCTAGAAATGTAAATCCCAGTAAACATGGCATACTTTATGGCCATACGAATGATCAATGTGCAAAAGGACTCAACAAGAGCTCTTCCTTATGGAATGCATCTTACGAAGTTATTTGACAAATTAAGGGCAACAGATGACATTCGCATAAATCCAACCTATCAAATATTTAATCGTCATACATTAACATTGATGGGGTGAGATGATGAAGATGACTCTGATGAGATTGAAAAGGTTTATGAAGCCATGACTAACTCTCAAATCAACTTGGAGGATATATCCGACAGTGATGAAGAACAGTTTCTGGATGAAGCTAATGATCCTTTTTATGGTTTGGACCGTGATTCAAAAGCTGAATGAATCTACCTAAATCAAGCTAAAATAAAAAAGTATCAATCCAAGATCAGTCTGCTACTAAAGAAAGCGAAAAAGGCTTTTTCATGTCGGAGTAGTATCGATGTAAGAAGTGGAAGGTGAAGGAAGTGAGAGAAGTTAAAATGTTGGTTGAATAAACTTGTTTGTATTTGAATATTTCTTGATTAGAATCTGTTTAATTTGAGTTAGTTAATTTATATTTCTGACAGTTCTCACACGGTCAACTACACGGTCGACCACAGCATCGACCGTGTATCGGTCTGACACTTCTTTCTCTCTCTCTCTTTGAAAAATAAATGCACATTGAACCTCTCAAATCTATTTGAATCTGTTCTCAAAGTATCATTCATAAACTAGCATACTTGAATATGATCAAAATTCTCAAAAGATTCAATTACTCCAAAAGGGAATGAAAGATTAAATGAAAGTTCATCTTTTTCCCTTTAAATTGAGAAGATTATGATGCAAAACTCACTACACCATTTCACTCAAAATGAGTCAAGAAAACAACTCTCCCAACAATTCTTTTGTGATTAACTTATCTTCTTCAATTTCTGACTCCTTTGACAATCTCTTTCCTAACTCTCAAGAAGAACGAGATGTGGTCAATCGCAACCGATAAATGGTTAGTACTAGACCAATTGTCGAAGGTTGTATGGTCACTATTGAGCACTTTTCAAAAGAACTTCTCAAAAACTTTGCTTACTTAAAATGGGATTCATTCCTAACTTTGAAAGGTCTCATTCACTCCACTCTTGTTCGTGAATTCTACGCTAATTATGAATTCACTCCCCCAATACCATTAAATTCCGGTTGTTTGATAAAGGGTTTTCCATGTCTCTCAAAGACTTTGGAAAATTTATGCATTTTCCCGACGAAGGCATGGAATGTTTCTCCTATAGTCCATATCTCCTCTGTCTTCCCGAATTTGTCACAAAAGGTGACATCATCAACACCTTTTGTCAAAGGCCCATCAATCACATTGAAATCCAAAGTGATGGTCTTAAGGCAAATCATCTTGCGCCTAAGTTTGACCTTTGGCTCAAAGTCATAAGTCAAAATATCTACTGCAAGGGGGAAACACTATCCACAAACGTTCATGCCTGTGAAGCCTCACTACTCTGGTGTCTCCAACACCGAATTCAAGTCAACATGGCACTATTCATGGCAAAGAGAATGAATGGATTGGTGTACAATGAATCTCTCTGTCTTCCCTATGGAGCACACTTAACGAAGCTCTTCACACAACTGTGCATTCGTGACGTACATCCTGTTGGTCTAACCTCCCTCCCAATCAACTATGATTCAGTTTGACCTTTTAACGAAGAAACAGAAGGAGAGAACACACCTGCCTGGAGTGTTACGGGATCTGATGATAGTGTGGAAGATGACCAGTTCATTGCACTATTATCCTCCACTCAAATGTCCATCCTTCATCGTCAGAATCGTCGAACTCACAAGATCCTGCTACGCTTTCTGAACAATCTTGTTTGTGGAAAATGCTAATCTCACCCAAGCACATCTCATCCCATGTAGAACAAACTTAGGATTGATCTACTGTACCTTCCATGCATATTTTCATATATGCATCACTATGTTTCGTGCTTACTTTGAATAAAATGTGTGCTTGTTGTGTTTTAATATATATGTTTTTCCAATATGCACAATTTAAGGGGGAGTTTTGTTCTAAGGGTGAGCTTAGTTCTAGGGGGAGCTAACCTTTTTACTTCGACAAAAGGGGAAGAAATATGGATACAAGTGATTGTTAACACTTGCGTATTTATAGCAAAATGTCCCTCATCACTTGTATGTTTGTCATCATCAAAAAGGGGGAGAATGTTGGTTGAATGTGGATTAATGCACTAAACGATAAACTTAAGTATGATTAACCAAAGAATATGTTTTGATAATGACACATACATATGCATAAGTGATGACTGACATCTTAACATAAAACACGCAAGGTCACTAATCCATACTTTATCTTGCAAACAACCAAGTCAAACATAGGTTAAAGAATGAAATTAAAACTTCAGCTAAACACACGGTCGAGGTACGGTCGACCGCATAGTCAACCGTGAAAACCCAAACTGAATTGAAACGCCGTTTTGTGAAAAGAAGTTGCACGGTCGCCACCACGGTCAACCACAGTGCGACCGTAGTTTTCTCTGTTACCATTTTTGACCAAATAAAGTTTGACTAGTTCCCAACATTTTTAATTCATGAAACCTTTCTCAACATGCTTAGAATAGATGCCTTCTTCATACTCAACCGAGGTTTGGTCATAAAAATACTAATTGTGATTAATTGCGCCTAATGACATCTTAATGAAAAATTAACCAAGATTAGGCATAACACATAAGTGTTAATCAACAACTTGTGATCTTAATTCTTATCTAGATATCCTTAGTATGATCATCAAGTACCAACACACTTAAGCCAATGTCACTAGAACAATGATTGTTATTAGAAATGACTTGGTGATTAATTAAGGCTAAATGAGGAACAATGCTCTCAAGATTAACTAGTAATGACTTGTAGTCCTAAAACACACTTAGATATATTTAGGATGGTCACCAAGTCCCAACTAGAGATTGCTCTTCCCTTGTGCATGTGTTGGACATTAATGTGTGCTTACACATTAATCATGTAATGTGTCATATTGCACATTAAACTTATTAAGTGCTTAAATTATAAGTTGTGCAAGTATCTATATGATTGATCCTAGAATAACTATCTCTTGCTATGTGAGTATTATTGTATAACGACCCAAAAAATTTTGATTAATTTTTAATCAAACTCTCGATACGATTTAATATTTTTGACACGATAAGAAAAGTCTGTTAAGTTGTGTCTCAAAAAAAAAATTAACTGTTCAATTACCCTTCGACTGTTCTCGACGATTCACGAACAACTATTTGTAAATAGATACATATATATTTATATATATATATATATATATATATATATAAATATATTAATTTGAAATATAATTTGAAATAATATATGATTTAATTATAAGAACTAAATTGTAAAATAATAAGCGATATAATAAAGTTGTTATGAATATATATATATATATATATATATATATATATATATATATATATATATATATATATAAAGTGTATTAAAAATAAATATTTAATGATTATAATACTAGTTTGTTCCAATTAATATTAAGCGAGTTAAATTCAAACTTATATTATTTTAAAATAAACGGTGATCCAAAAATGAGTGATATAAATTATAGGCTTATTCAATATGTATTTAGAAACTATTTGTTAAGTTTTACTTTTTTTTATATTTTACCTGGGATCGAGCGTGGACAGTGAGTTAATTTTTATTTGATAATTTTAAATAGTTAATGATCGAATTTTATACCATAATGACTGAAATAAATAAAGATAATTACTATAAAAATTTAGAATTTTTCTGAAGACTTTTATCCGTCCTTAATTTTCAACGGAGGATGATATACTCACTGTGTTAAGAATGTCGGCAGAGTGTGTAACACCCTAGGCAAATCCCACATTGCCCACACACATGAGTGATCATGGGATTATAATGTAATACTCACGCTTAAATGACACAACACGTTTTGGGATCACAGGCTGAGTAGAAGTGCGAGTACGTTGTGGTTAAGCGTGCTCGGGCTAGAGCACTACCAGGATGGGTGACCTCCTGGGAAAGTGCTTCTCGTGTGTGGTCGCCAAGAAAAAGCCGTGCGCCTGCGGGCAAAGCGGATAATATTGTGGTCATGTTAAGCTGGGGTGTTACAGAATGGTATCAGAGCCACTCATGTGCCGTTGGGGGTGGTGGGGCAAACCTCATCGAGGACGATGAGTCCCTAAGGGGGGGTGAATGTAACACCCTAGGCAAATCCCACATTGCCCACACACATGAGTGATCATGGGATTATAATGTAATACTCACGCTTAAATGACACAACGCGTTTTGGGATCACAGGCTGAGTAGAAGTGCGAGTACGTTGTGGTTAAGCGTGCTCGGGCGAGAGCACTACCAGGATGGGTGACCTCCTGGGAAAGTGCTTCTCGTGTGTGGTCGCCAAGAAAAAGCCGTGCGCCTGCGGGCAAAGCGGACAATATTGTGGTCATGTTAAGCTGGGGTGTTACAGAGTGAAACGAATTAAACTCACAGACTAAGTGGCTCGTGACCAAATCACTAACGTGAGAAAGAAAAAGGCAAACATGGACCTTTAAATTTTTGTCGTATACATGATTTAAAATGTATATATATATATGTTTCTATTCAATTTAGCATCACAAAAGGCATGCACACATATTCACTTGTTTTACTCAGAAGTATTATTATCATTATTAAATTATTAATATTAATATTATATTATTATTATGAATTATTAGATTATATATATATAAACTATGTCAGCCAATTGACCAAATGAAACCAACTAATTCTCACGGGTCTAAATCATGTGGGTACTTGCTTCACTTTATTTTTATTTTAATATTTTTATTGCAAGTGAAAATTTATATATATTTGATTTTGTAACACACACTTACACGACATACATACTTACACTTGATTTTTTTATCTTTCTCATCATCATTATCATACCCTCAATCTCCATAAATTTTCAAGACCAAACATCCATTAGTGCTCTACTCGATTTCTCGAACGCGATTTCTTTGATAGATTGCTTGATTTCTTTTAGTATTTGGTAAGAGATCATGAACCCAAATTATTTTTTCTGATTTTGGTTCATACGTAATGTTATAGCATGATTATGTAAAGTTTAGTGCACATATAATTAATGTTTGCATGATAAATCGATTGTTCGGGTTATTTGTGGTAAACACGTTTCTATAATATGCTAATTTCGGTTGTTTAGAAATTAAAAAAAAAACTAATTTTTAGATTGTACACATTTAATAGATGAAATTTCATGTAAGATTCACAATCTAACTATAAACGATCGTTGAGATATCGTCAAACAAGTTATCGATTTCTAGCACCTTTGTACAAGTTAAATTATGACATTAAATAATTATAAGGTAATAATACCTGGATTTTTTGTGGTGAAACTTGACTTAACTATTTATACTTTACCCACTAGTATAATATTTTAAGGATGAAAACTCATTTTATGATGAATTAGAAAACGGGATTTTTATTATAAAGGACTTTCACTAATTTACATATCTAGATTGGTTTAGTTAGTTGAGGACATTTAGTCAAAGGTCAAAATTTATGTGAAACTTAGTGTGTTGTAAACTACCGAGCACGAACACTTTTTGACAATAAAGATAACTTCTAAACTTGAGCACTAGGACTTATAATCATGAATGTAACATGACTTGTTTTGTTATTATTATATATTTACTATATATTTTGATATATAAATATGATATAGGTTCGTGAATCCGAGGCCAAACCTGCATCGTTCAGTTCCGTCGTATGCATATTTTTACTACAAAATATCGTATCGTGAGTTTATAGATCCCTTTTTAATTGCTTTTGCAATCTATATTTTTGGGCTGAGAATACATGCACTTTATTTTAAAAAACAATGGACACAAGTGCATACTAAATTCTACACTGAGTTTGAACCGAAAATCCCTTAGCTTTGGTAACTAGTAACTGCCAGTTATAAGAACTGGTGGGCGCGAGTAGTTGTATATAGATCCATAGGGCTTGACATCCCCGTCTGTTCCAGGTATAGAAACCAGAACTATAAAACAGACGTATGCTATTTGAGTTTAGTACACGTTGGATTGAGTGTATTGTACATATTGGTTGCATGTATTTTAAAACAAGGGTACTTATTATAACGTTAAAGTTTAGTTATCAGGGTGCTCAATTCCGTAGAATCTTTTGATAAACGTTTCGGATGAAACAACTGAAATCTTGTGGTCCACCTTTATATACAGAATATGTGCAACATTAAAACTATGAACTCACCAACGTTTGTGTTGACACTTTAAAGCATGTTTATTCTCAGGTTTCTAGAAGTCTTCTGATGTTTGCTTATACATTATACAAGATATGTGCATGGAGTCATACATGCTTTATTCGAGAAAACTTTGCATTCACAAAATCATCACCATGTATCTTATTTTGACTGCATTGTCAACAGATGTATTGTGGTAAACTATTATATACGGTGATTGTCTATACGTAGAAATCATCAGACGTCAAAAACCTTGGATTTATATATTCATATATGGTGTGCCTTTTCAAAAGAATGTAATGTTTACAAAACGTATCATATATGGGTCAAAACCTCACTATGAAATCAATGAATGATGTATTTGTCCAAGTGGATTTGGACGGGTCATCACAGTTGGCATCAGAGCTTGAGGTCATAGGGAACCAGAATTTGCATTAGTGTGTTTAACTGGTAATTGTTAGGATGCATTAGTGAGTCTGGACTATGACCGTATCTATTTTTACCGAGTTTTGCTTATCATTTCATGTCAGATATTACTTGCTTATCATTCTTTAGTCTAGACACGTCTTACTGCAATTATTGCATAAATGGAAGTATACACAAATCATATCTTATCATATTTATCTCAGCAGACTTTGTCTGACACTTTTCCTAAATTTCCTCCGTAAATTACAGAATCTTTTTGCTATATATACGTATTCAAGGAGACGAAGATATCATTTAGTATTCAACACCCATCTCATATCGAGAACCCTTTATCCGATCATATAATATGGATTTCTCACTTGATTCCCCGAACTCCTCGAGCTCCGAAAGCAGTGTGACCGGAATGGAGCAACCAATTAGCCATCATCTATTCTGGATGAATTGGGGATGGGTTCGTAGCTTACTTAATCATTGGAGACAAGAAGAAGGTGATCCCTTCCATCCACCACATTCCCCTCTTGGCGAAGAACCTGAAGCACTTACCGGAGAACCTGTTCGTAATACCATTTTCTCTCTCATTTCTAGAGTATCTCGTCATGATTATATACTATCTCAAATTCTAAATCTTATTCATCCGCTCGTATGAACCGACAGTCACCCCGGTGTAATAGAAGAACTCAACGAGCTTCGCGCTCGAGTAGTGGCTTTGGAGAATATGGTGTAAAGGTTACAAGCACCAGCAGCATCACCGGCATCAACAGTACCACCATCATCAACACCAACAGTACCATTACCACCATCAACAACATCTACATCCCATGAGTCAACATCACAAGATGTTCCACGAGCATCAACGTCATATGCACCATAGATACCAAGGAGTACCAACAACAATAATCGATGAAGTATTGATTCATAACTTCATTGGAGAAATATTCTACAGCGATTATGTAATATCTAAAGTTTTAGAGATTATATATTCTAGTCCTAATCGAAAACTAGATGAGATTAATATTATGTTAACTCATTAAATCCATGATTACATCTAAAGAAAATATATATGCAGGTATATTTTCATAAAGATTATAATTAAAAATCCTTTTGCACAAACTATTAATGGTGAGAATATTTTAACGGGTAGGTAATATCCAAGAGATATATAAATTCACAATTAATATGTTACATTCTTCGATTCTGATTCAACAAATCATCAACTATACTCACTACTTTCACAACGAGATATATTCTTTCATAGAAATCAAAATAACCATACTCATTCAAATTCAATTACATATTCTGATTTTAACATATCAGAATCCAAGTCAAGATATAATAGATATCATCACTCTTAGATTCCTACATCTTTCAAAGCTATACTTTGACTTTAAAACTGTGCTAGAACATCACTCCTATCCATAAAACCCAGAAAAATAATTATGTTATTCAAAATTCTAGAACATCATATGTATATTGACGATTACAATCTACGTTCAAACCCTTCATAATTCTTGAAAACACCTCAATTAAGAAACAATCGAGAGAATGATCTAACCACACGTCATCTATGAAAAGAAGAACTTATGCGTATAGTCTTGCACATGGAAAACTCCCGGAACCTAAGTAGAAGATTAACACAAATCTATGATCCATTGGCGTTGTTATTACTGAAAATAACTTTGCAATCTCCTTCCAAATTAGCCAATTTTGTCACATCTCCAGTAAATCAACTTTGATTTTTTTTTTTTTTTTTTTTTTGGAATAACCTCATTGTAACCGTGATATTTACGTTTGCTCTTTTCGTCATCATTACCGGAGAACCGTTTATATCCCACCACATTAGCAGTAAACTTACCAACAACTTCATTAATCTTTGACTTTTCGAAAAATCATTATATTCATTGAAACCCTATTATGTACTCATCTATATCTTGTAACAATAATTGTCATACCAACTACCGGGAATTAGCAATCAGTATTTCGAATCTCGCAGCATTTCTACATCAACAGTTATATGTATACATATAACATCTATCTCTTAGAATTATGAACTTCCATTCTAAATTTCTAAAAAGCACCCAGTCTGCGAATCAATTCCCTGAGTAAGCAGCAAAAACTATAGATGACTTTAACAGTCAAAAGTTTGATGATAAAGAAGGATACGTTGAAAAAGCTCAAAAGAGAATTTGGTACCGAAAAATGGATTGAGCAAACCATGAAGGAGACTGTGGACAAATCACAAAGACTAAACCTACCTTCAAAGAATCCAAATGATTTAGTATCTGCTGAAGTCATTAATGAATACCTTGCTCTTGACTCTACACTTTTATGGACAAATCTTCTTCATCATCCTTCAATATTAGAAATTCTAAGATATCATCGTATCTTTCATTATAAATATCCTCGATATTTCTGAAGATATTTTCATAACTATTCTTATCTGAAATCATTTATCTCTTTGCGATATCAGTGTTACATCAGAAAGGAAACTGTTTTAGCTTCTAAATTCTGAAAAATTCGAATTTAAAATATGAATGTTTTTGAAGAAGTGTTGGGAACTGATATAAGGACCCGTCCTAATCCATTCGGACAAATACATTACATTTAGTTACATCGCGAGGTACTTGACCTCTATAGGATACATTTTAAAAACATTGCATTCGTTTTTAAAAGACAAACTTTCATTACATCGAAAGTTGACGGCATGCATACCATTTCCTAATATATCCAACTATAATTGACTTAGTAATAATCTTGATGAACTCAACGACTCGAATGAAACGTCTTTTGAAATATGTCAAGAATGACTCCAAGTAATATCTCTAAAATGAGCAAATGAACAGCAGAAGATTTCTTTCATACCTTAGAATAAACATGCTTTAAAGTGTCAACCAAAAGGTTAGTGAGTTCATTAGTTTATCATAAACAATCATTTCTATTATTTTAATAGACCACAAGATTTTCATTTCTATTTCTCATAAATATACGTCCCATTCATAGAGACAAAAATCATTCATATGGATTAAACACCTGGTAACCGACATTAACAAGATGCATATAAGAATATCCCCTATCATTTCGGGACATCCATCGGACATGATAAAACAACATCAAAGTACTAAAGCATCCGCTACAACGGATGTGGTTTGTTAGGCCCAATAGATCTATCTTTAAGATTCGCGTCAATTAGTAGACTGGTTTACTAATTCTTAGGTTACCAAGCAAAAGGGGCATATTCGGCTTCGATCATTCAATCATATAATGTAGTTTCGATTACTTGTGTCTATTTCGTAAAACGTTTATAAAAGCGCATGTATTCTCAGTCCCAAAAATATATATTGCAAAAGCATTTAAAAAGGGAGTAATGAAACTCACGATACGATATTTTGTAGTAAAAATATGCATACGACGGAACTGGACAATGCAAGGTTGGCCTCGGATTCACGAACCTATATCAAGTATATATATTAACACATGTAATTGTACAAATTTATATATATTATTATTAGTGATATAATTGTTATATTAATAAATTATATGTTTCATTATTAACTTAAATATATTTATTTTATATAAAAATTTATAAAGTATTAATATAGTTTTATTAAGTATATGTTTATATAACTAACTTTTATTGTAATAATATTAATATTAATGGTAATATTGATAATAATAATAATATGGTTTTTATAAGAATAATAATGATACTAGTAATGATAATAATAATAATAATAATAATAATAATAATAATAATAATAATAATAATAATAATGATAGTTATATTAATAATAATAATGATAATATTAATAATAATACTTATATATTATTATTATTATTATTATTATTATTTTTATTATTATTATTATTATTAATAATAATAATAATAATAATAATAATAATAATAATAATAATAATAATAATAATAATAATAATAATAATAATAATAATAATAATAATAATAATAATAATAATAATAGCTACATCAAAGAATAGGCCATTAAAAATATAATGCCACAGTCTAGGCTCGAACCCATGACCTCTCGCTACACACAAACACACCCAACCAACTGACCTGCTAGTACTTTTCTGTTTTAAATCACAGCCCAATCTATTCAACCCAAAAATTCATGTTGCTTTCTTCTTACAAGACCCACTTCATCTTTAATCAAATAGCCCATTTAACATTAACAGCCCAACTATCATTAACAGCCCAATTAACATAATCCTGTAGCCCAATTATTATTATGTGTACGTCTAATTAAAATACAACAATTAACAAAATGGTTTCGGTTTATCCTCATCTTTACCCTACACGTTTAACATCATCATCATCATCATCATACACTTTTATCATTATCATCATCATCATCATCAATAAATCATGTAATCATCATCATTTAGTTAACTTTATTATTCACTGTGTCATCATGGGTTTGCACAAAATAATAGTAGAGACGATAGTATTAGCAGTCGGGTATTAAAGGTATTTGGTTAAGGGTTTATATCAAGCAGGTAGTGGTGGTTTTATGATCTGAATAGTAGCAGTATTCAATAACATTAAACTGAAATAGTGGCAGGTACTAATTTATGATGATTCTCTTGATGTTTAAACCGAACAAAAATAATGAAAACAGAAGGGATTCAAGTAGTAGATAATGAGTAGACTAGTTGGGATCAGACCAATCGATTATGGTGATGATGGAATAGTGATCGGTGGTATGATAAGGTGGGGTGGGATAGAGATGATCGAACAACGTAGCCTCCAACCGAGTAGTTTGATTTGATTTTGTTCGAATAGAAATTAGAATCATAACGGAATTAGTAGCAGTTGTAAGTTATAAGTTTATGTGGTGTTCGATCTTAACCAGGAACATAAACTGTAGCATTCGATGGTTAATGATGTTTGAAAGTGGTTTGGGTTCGTGGTGTTTGAGTTGCAACAAGAAGACGTATACAGTAGAAATTGTTTGAGGGGTTAAGAGGTGTGTTACAGCTGTAATAGTAGCCTGTTTCGTTCGCTAAATAGCAGCAGTTTTTGCTTGTTTGGCCGCCTGTTTAAACACAACGACAAAAAAAAAATATAGTAGCAGTAGGAGTATAGCTGATCGAGTAGTTCAAAAGAATAAGGGTTGTTCACGGTGGTTGTTGGGTTTTCGGTCAAAACAGCAAAACAATAAGTTTAATGGTTGTTGTGGTGGTTCATGGCAGTGGTTTGAAAAGTTGATAGAAGAAGAAACAGAAAAAGAAAATGGGTTGATGGATTGGTGGTGGTTGTTCACGATAGTAATGGTGGTAGTTTCGGAGGTGGTATTAAAGTGACGATTTAAAGGTAACAGATGGGTTTTCAAACTGTTTATATGCAGTGAGGTGATCATCAATGAAGGTGATGAGGGTGGTTCGATGGTGATTGTTGTTTGATGATGTTCGGCTTAAAGCTAATGCGTTGGTGGTTTACAGTGAATCGAAAAAACAGAAACATTTAGATGGTTTGTTCTTGGGTCCTCGGCTGTATAGCAACAAACAAAGGTGTTGTAGGTTTTTAATGGTGTGTGTGTAGGTGAACCCAAAACAACAAAATGTTAGCAGTAAATGAAATGTTGTTTTGGTTCCGAACCAGAAATAGAAAAGACGAGTAGAGGCATCAATTGGTGGGTTGATCGATAAGTGTTTTGAGGTTGGTTCTAGACTACAAGAGGAAGTGAAAGTGATGGTGATGTTAACCGGTGGTGATGGCGAGGTGTGGTGATAGAGAGAAAGATGGGGTGGAGGATGGTGGTCCGGTGGTACATGACATGAAACAGGAACATTTTAGGCATATATAGGTTTCTTCCATTTGAAATATGGTAAACATATATAATAAATCTAATAGGCTAGATGAATATGATATATAATAGGCTTAGTGGATGGATAGATAGTGGAGACATAGTACATCACTTTTAAATAATTCTACTCCCGCGAATATTAATTGTTTGTAGTTATGATTATGAAACTAGAAAGTAATTGTAGGTGATTTAGAGTGGTGAGGTGGGGTTTGATAAAAATAATAAAAGAAAGTGGTTAAATGGGTTTGATCGAATAGCAAAGAAAGAAGAAGAATATATATGGAGGTGATTGGTTCTACTAGTTGCACAAACAAACACATAGAGGAATAAAAGAAAAGAAAACTAAAGATATATGTTATGATATTGTCGATACATATGCATGCATATATGCAAATGTTTAAATGGAAACAAAACAACAAGTCCACATCATACTTGCATGAAATGTGGAGATAATTGTTAGTGGATAGATGTTGAAACAAAAACAGTATTCATAATTGAATCATAAAGTATTAAAAGGAAATAGAAAGGTGGCCTAACTGTTTGGAATTGTCGATCAAGTAAGGAAAGAAGGAAGAGAGAACTGCAAGTGGTAGTGGAAAGTGGGTTTTATATAACTATATTTCTCTCTGCATAATAATTATAGTATATATATATATATATATATATATATATATATATATATATATATATATATATATATATATATATATATATATGGATATTTAAGATAGTTGAATCATGACACATAATATCATCTTTTCTCTGTTCATTCACGGATAATTGATAACCAATTGATAACACGAATATATAATATAATAATATTTATAATATAATAAATACTTAACACATGTGAATTGAAATACTAACAGTAAAGCCATCTTAAATTTTGGAATGGTTCAGTCGATGTAACTTAAATGGGGATGTTTCGTACTCCGTTGATAATCAGTGGCGGATAAAAGCCCATAGAACAATCCCAAAATTTTACATAAATTATATTTATTTATTTTAGTCATTATTATAAAAATAAATGGTCGTTAACCGTTTAAAATTATTAATTAAAAATTAAATTAATTATTAACTCTCAACCCCAAATAAAATATGCTAAGTGTAAAAATTAACAAATAGTTCCCAAATATACTTTTGATAAGCCTATAATTTATATTACTCATTTTCGGATCACCGTTTATTTATAGAATCATATAAGTTTGAGTTTAACTTGCTTAATATCAATCGGAACATCAAACGAGTATTACAATTATTAAATATTTATTTTTAATATATTTTATATATATATATATATTTAAATATATGTATTTATTTACAAATAGTGGTTCGTGAATCGTCGGGAATAGTCGAAGGTCAATTGAATATATGAAACAGTTCAAAATTTTTGAGACCCAACATTACAGACGTTGCTTAACGCATCAAAATATTAAATCATATCGAGAGTTTGGTTTAAAATTAGTCAAAATTTTCCGGGTCATTACAGTACCTACCCGTTAAAGAAATTTCGTCCCGAAATTTGATCGAGGTTATCATGGCTAACAATAAGAATGTTTTCATGACGAATATGAGTTGATAAATAGAGTTTTATCATCATTGATAAATGGATAAAACAATTCGATTACTTGAAGAGTATATGTGAAGCTATCACAAAAGAGTGAACTGAGAAAAGTAACGATTCGTCTTGACTTTTGACGTAGTCACGGTTGAATTTCAGAATTCAAGGGATTTAAAGAAAATATTTGTAATCTATATAAGATTTGATTCTTCGATAATTAAGAAAATTAGGATTCTCTTTAATTAATTGCGGTAATTTGTCTCGATTGCTATGTCTGATATTTCACTATAAATTGATCTCTTCCGTTCCATTATTTTCATCACTCCTATACTTAATCCATACTTCCACAAGATTGTGAAAATGCTTAATCCAGTTCTGATCCTTGACCTCATTCTGACTATCGCAACAATCATCCTTCTTTTCCAACTCCTACTGGAGGAATCTATTTACTTCTAATTCGCTCTTGGGATTGTTGTATTTATAATTCTCCCGTGTCTTTATATTGCTATACGCATTGATATACACGGTTTGTAATTCTGTGTTGTTGTCGTGTTTATATTTTCCATTATATTTTGAAGCTTCATGCTTTTCTTTTCTTCCCGTCTTAAAGTAAAGCGATCAAGACGTCTCATTTTGTAGTTATTAAGTTCGAAAGAACATAACTAAAATTATAAGCATGAAGGAAAAGTAATAGCACGATTTGACTTGTTAAATTACCAGAATCACGGATAAGATAGAACTATCAAGAATTTACGTTCTTGATATGTTTAGGGGTTAAATAGAATGAAAGAATTATGTAACATGGTACATGATGAGGGTATGATCTGTGAACCATCATCACATTAAATTAGAAATTCAGCACGACTTACTGTAATATAATCACGTTGGTCGGGCGTCATTATATTATACTAACTCATGCTTCAATTCCCAACACTTCTCCAGAATTCATTCATAATTTATACTTAATTTTTTTACAGAATATTGGAAACTAAAACCGTTTCCAATATGATGTGGTACAGATAGCACGAATAGATATATAATTTCGAACGAGAATTTTTATGAAGATATCTTCAGAAATATCGAGGACATTTATGATAATATTTTGGAATTTCTAAGTTCGAAGGTTGATGAAGAAAAATTTTCCGCAAGATTTTAACATGGGTAAGAAGTAAGATATTCTCTAAAGATTTCATCGGATACAGAATTATTCGGATTCTTTGAATACAGAGTTTGGTCCTTGTATTTGTCCGCAGTCTCCTTCGTGATTTGCTCAATCCGTTTTTTAGTACCAAATTTTCTATCGAACGTTCCCAACACTCCATTCTTTATCATCAACTCGTGGCCATTAAGACCATCTACAGTTTTTGCTGCTTCATCAACATTCAATGTTACCATATCTGAATCATCTGTTATCAATCCGAGGGGTTTTCAAGAGTTTGAAGGGTTTGAATGAAGATTGTAATTGTCAAGATACAAATGATGTTTAAGATATAATCAAGTGGCAACTTGAGAAAATATTTAACTGTAGTAGATGTAATTTATTTACGATTTTTTAAGTCAAAATGTGTTGTAATTACTATTTCCTACTCTTTTAATACTTTTTAATTGTCCATGATAGTAGTCCAATAGTCCAATAGTTCAACCAAAACTAGTATATTATAAGGACATAGTCATATAGGAACAGTTAGCTAGGAACAGTCAGCTAGGATTTGGTTAATATAGGTTTAAAATTTTTACGTAGTTAATTAATTGGTTACTAATCAATTTTATTTTGTTCATTATTTTCTTCATTATGCCACTTGTCAAAATTTGACTTGGATTTTGATAGGCAGAAACTCGTATATGAAATTGAATTTGAATGAAAAATGGTTATTCTTCAGTGAACAAATATATTTGTGGATGTAGGTAGGATAGTTCAATGACTGTTGAATCGGATTTGAAGAATGTACAGTATAACATGTTAATGTGAAATCTAAATATTCCTCGGGTATTACCTACCCGTTAAAATATTTTCACCATTAACAGTTTGTACAAAAGAATTTTTAATTACTATCTTTATGAAAACATATATACATATATATTTTCTTCAGATGTAATCATGGATTTTAATGAGTTAATATGATATTAAACTCATTTGGTTTACGGTTAGAACTAGAGTACATAATCTCTAAAACATTAGAGGTTACATAACCATCATGTCGAACAAAGATAAATGATGTAGAACGTCATGTAGAACGGTGATTATACTCGAGGTACAGAATGAGATGTTGAGGCATGTGATGTTGAAACTTGAGTTGTTGTTGGTACTGTTGGGGCCGGTGATGTTGCTGAAGCTGGTAAGTTTTGCACCACGTTTTCCAAATTGATTACTTGAGCGCGAAGTTCATTGACTTCTTCTATTATTCCGGGATGATTGTCGGTCGGAACGAGCGGATGAATAAGATTTAGAATTGTGAATAGAATATAATTGTGACGAGCTACTCTAGAAATGAGGCTGAAAATGGTGTTTCGGATAGGTTCACCAGTAAGTGTTTCAAGTTCTTCACCAAGAGGTGAATTCGGTTGGTGGAAAGGATCGCCTTCTTCGCTTCTCCATTGATTAAGTAGAGTAAGAACCCATCTCCAATTCATCCAAAATAAATGATGGCTGATTGGTTGATTCATTCCGGTGATGCTGCTTTCAGAGTTTAGGTGAGCATCCATGTCGGAATAGCTGTCGGATTCTGAAGAACTTGAACTAATGGCGAGTTCCATTCCGTACGATTGAGTAAAGGGTTTTTTGATATGAAATGATTTTCGGATATCGGATGATATTCTAATTACATAGAATACCTATACATAGTACAGAAGATCCCGTAGATTACGGAGGGAATTAAGGAAACGTGTCAGATAAAATCTAAAGTAACAGATACGCTAAGATATGAATTAGCAGATACGCTAAGATATGAATTTTATCTATACACTATTCATGCAATCAATGCAGTAGAATGTGTCTAGACTAAGAATGATAAGCAAATGATTCCCTAATAATGATAAGCAGCTAATTTTCAACACAAAATGATAAGCAAAACTTTTGACATGCACACACGGTCGAAGTCCAGACCCACTAATGCATCTAAACAACTATCAGTTAGAGACACTAATGCAAGACCTGGTTCACTAAGACCACCACTCTGATACCACATGTAAATACAGTGGGGATGCATCCCACTCAGTGCCTTCCCAGCTAACCGCCTGGTGACCACTGAGCGTACCTCAGACACTGATTTTACGGCCCTGCCTCTCAGCAAAACCAACCATATTCGAACCGCGAGGAGTAAGATCCAATGCTTCGTCACAGGTAATACTGTGAGAACCCCCTCTACGATTAAGCCAACAACACAGCTTAAACCAGCTCTGATACCATCTGTAACATCCCAGGTAAACATTCCCCGTAGCATGATCGTCATGCTAGGAAAGGTCTCCACACCCTTATAAGGCATGCTTCGTTCCCCTCTCCAACCGATGTGGGACGGATGTAACACGGGTGTTACAACTGAAGCATGAGTTAGTATAATATAATGACACTTGATCAACGTGATTATATTACAGTAAGTCATGCTGAGTTTCTAATGAAAACGTGATAATTCACAGACCATAATGTCATCATGTGCCATGTTACACGACTCTTACATTCTATCTAATATATAAACATATCAAGAACATAATTTCTTGATAGTTCTATCTTTTCTCTTAAATTCTGGTAATTTAACCAATCAAGATCGAGCTATTACAATCTCTCTCTTAGAACATTAGTCATGTTCATTCGAAACTCCATACCTACGAATTCTGGAACATTACATGCGAAGAGAAAGCAAAAGAATGAAGCTCCGAAATAGAAATGGGGTATAAATCGCAGCAAATGGAAGAGAGCATTAACTGTGGATGTCAATGATTATAGAAAGACAGAAGCAGAAACATCGAAATATAAGGGAAGATATAAAACCCAACAACAACCCAGAAATTTACAAATCGTATATATCGATGCATATAGAAATATAAAGACAGTGGAGAACTAAAAACACTATAAAACCAAGAGTATAGTAGAAGTAAATAGATTCTTCCGGCGGGAGATGAAAAAGAAGAATGACAGATATGAAAGTTAGGAGTATATCAAGAAGCAGAACTGGATGGAGCATATTGACGAATGCTTTAAAATATGAATTGATGGAGAAAGAATAGAAGGTATGAGCTGTGGTGAAAATAAATGAAAGGGAAGAGGTCAATTTATAGCGAAATATCGGACATAGCAATCGAAGCAGATTACGCATTTAATCAAAGAAAATCATAATTTCCTTAATCACCGAAGAATCAAATCTTATATAGATAACAAAGATCTTCTTTAATTTCCTTGAATTCCGTAAATCAACCGTGACTACGTCAAAAGTTAAGACGAATCTTTATTTCTCATTTCACTCTTTTATGATAGCTTCACTCGTACTCTTTATGTAAACGAATTTTTTTATCCATACTACTCACTGATGATAAAACTCTAATTTTCAACTCGTATTCGTCATGAAAACATACTTATTGTCAGTCATGACAATCCCAATCAAATTTCTGGACGAAATTTCTTTAACGGGTAGGTATTATGACGACCCGGAAAATTTCGATTAATTTTTAATCAAACTCTCGTTATGATTTAATATTTTTGACACGATAAGAAAAGTCGTTTAAGTTGTGTCTCAAAAAAAATTAACTGTTCAATTACCCTTCGACTGTTCTCGACGATTCACGAACAACTATTTGTAAATAGATACATATATATTTAATATATAAATATATATATATTAATTTGAAATATAATTTGAAATGATATATGATTTAATTGTAAGAACTAAATTGTAAAATAATGAGAGATAAAATAAAGTTGTTTTGAATCTATATATATAAATATACATAAAGTGTATTAAAAATAAATATTTAATGATTATAATACTAGTTTCTTCCGATTAATATTAAGCGAGTTAAATTCAAACTTATATTATTTTAAAATAAACGGTGATCCAAAAATGAGTGATATAAATTATAGGCTTATTCAATATGTATTTAGGAACTATTTGTTAAGTTTTTATTTTTTTTTATATTTTACCTGGGATCGAGCGTGGACAGTGAGTTAATTTTTATTTGATAATTTTAAATAGTTAATGATCGAATTTTATACCATAATGACTGAAATAAATAAAGATAATTATTATAAAATTTTAGGAATTTTCTTAAGACTTTTATCCATCCCTAATTTTCAACGGAGCATGATATACTCACTGTGTTAAGAATGTTGGCAGAGTGAAACGAATTAAACTCACGGACTAAGTGGCTCGTGACCAAGTCACTAACGTGAGAAAGAAAAAGGCAAACATGGACCTTTAAATTTTGTCTTATACATGATTTAAAATGTATATATATGTTTCTATTCAATTTAGCATCACAAAAGGCATGCACACATATTCACTTGTTTTACTCAGAAGTATTATTATCATTATTAAATTATTAATATTAATATTATATTATTATTATGAATTATTAGATTATATATATATATATATAAACTATGTCGGCCAATTGGCCAAATGAAACCAACTAATTCTCACGGGTCTAAATCATGTGGGTACTTGCTTCACTTTATTTTTATTTTAATATTTTTATTGCAAGTGAAAATTTATATATATTTGATTTTGTAACACACACTTACACGACATACATACTTACACTTGATTTTTTTATCTTTCTCATCATCATTATCATACCCTCAATCTCCATAAATTTTCAAGACCAAACATCCATTAGTGCTCTACTCGATCTCTCGAACGCGATTTCTTTGATAGATTGCTTGATTTCTTTTAGTATTTGGTAAGAGATCATGAACCCAAATTATTTTTTCTGATTTTGGTTCATACGTAATGTTATAGCATGATTATGTAAAGTTTAGTGCTCATATAATTAATGTTTGCATGATAAATCGATTGTTCGGGTTATTTGTGGTAAACACGTTTCTATAATATGCTAATTTCGATTGTTTAGAAATTAAAAAAAAAACTAATTTTTAGATTGTACACATTTAATAGATGAAATTTCATGTAAGATTCACAATCTAACTATAAACGATCGTTGAGATATCGTCAAAACAAGTTATCGATTTCTAGCACCTTTGTACAAGTTAAATTATGACATTAAATAATTATAAGGTAATAATATCTAGGAATTTTTGTGGTGAAACTTGACTTAACTATTTATACTTTACCCACTAGTATAATATTTTAAGGATGAAAACTCATTTTATGATGAATTAGAAAACGGGATTTTTATTATAAAGGACTTTCACTAATTTACATATCTAGATTGGTTTAGTTAGTTGAGGACATTTAGTCAAAGGTCAAAATTTATGTGAAACTTAGTGTGTTGTAAACTATCGAGCACGAACACTTTTTGACAATAAAGATAACTTCTAAACTTGAGCACTAGGACTTATAATCATGAATGTAACATGACTTGTTTTATTATTATTATATATTTAGGGTGTGTTTGGATGAAAGTAGCTGGAGATGAAGCTTATTTTTTAAGCTGGTAGCTGGAGCTTGTTATTTTTTATAAGTGTTTGGTAAACTAGCTGGAGCTTATTTTCCAGTTCATAAGCTCTACTTTTTTTCATAAGCTACTAAAAGTAGCTTATTTTTCAGAGCTTATGATTTTCATAAGCTCTACTTTTTTTCTCTACCAAACGAAGCTTATGACTTGGAGCTTATTAAAATCATAAGCTCAAGCTCCTATAAGCTCACATAAGCTCCAACAAGATCGTCACCCAAACACACTCTTAATATATATTTTGATATATAAATATGATATAGGTTCGTGAATCCGAGGCCAAACCTGCATCGTTCAGTTCCGTCGTATGCATATTTTTACTATAAAATATCGTATCGTGAGTTTATAGATCCCTTTTTAATTGCTTTTGCAATCTATATTTTTGGGCTGAGAATACATGCACTTTATTTTAAAAACAATGGACACAAGTGCATACTAAATTCTACACTGAGTTTGAACCGAAAATTCCTTAGCTTTGGTAACTAGGAACTGCCGGTTATAAGAACTGGTGGGCGCGAGTAGTTGTATATGGATCGATAGGGCTTGACATCCCCGTCTGTTCCAGGTATAGAAACCTGAACTATAAAATAGACGTATGCTATTTGAGTTTAGTACACGTTGGATTGCGTGTATTGTACATGTTGGTTGCATGTATATTAAAACAGGGGTACTTATTATAACGTTAAAGTTTAGTTACCAGGGTGCTCAATTCCGTAGAATCTTTTGATAAACGTTTCGGATGAAACAACTGAAATCCTGTGGTCCACCTTTATATACAGAATATGTGCAACATTAAAACTATGAACTCACCAACCTTTGTGTTGACACTTTAAAGCATGTTTATTCTCAGGTTTCTAGAAGTCTTCCGCTGTTTGCTTATACGTTATACAAGATATGTGCATAGAGTCATACATGCTTTATTCGAGAAAACTTTGCATTCACAAAATCATCACCATGTATCTTATTTTGACTGCATTGTCAACGAATGTATTATGGTAAACTATTATATACGGTGATTGTCTATACGTAGAAATCATCAGACGTCAAAAACCTTGGATTTATATATTCATATATGGTGTGTCTTTTCAAAAGAATGCAATGTTTACAAAACTTATCATATAGAGGTCAAAACCTCACTATGAAATCAATGAATGATGTATTCGTCCAAGTGGATTTGGACGGGTCATCACAACTTTCTACTTGCCAATATGCTTAATACTCATAAACTTGTCAACTTGATTAATATGTTTGCTATGTGCTCATTAGTTAGGATTCAAGTAACTAACCTACTCCAATAGATTAAGTGTAAAATGGATCACAATGAAAGTATAGTCAATTGTCTATTTGATCTAGTCTAAGTAACTAAGGGTGATTGCTTATGACTTAACTTTGATGTCTCTATATGCTTCATGATTATCTTATAGAGACATTGTTCAATTAATCTCTAACTAAACTTAAAAAGAACATGACTTGTGATTAATTGAAACTAGGAAGTTAATGACATAGTGACTAGTCTTTAGAATTTAACCAAAGACATTAATGTGACTAACTAAGTCTTGACCAAACTGAAATTTCCCTAAATATCAATCAAGACGCTTCTCCAAGAATGTTGGGTTTGCCACTTTTGGAATGATTAGTCACTTTCATGCATTAAGACCAAATCTCACACACTTAATGCATATAGTACTTGTATAGGATGTTTGGTTTCTTTTGCAGGTGCTAGAAGGAGTAAAGGTGCCAAAATGTGGTGTTCAAATTTGAGTCAAACGGCTATACAACGGATACCTAATTTGGATTGGAGCACGCACGGTCGCACCACGGTCGATCGTGCAGGCAACCGTGTATCAACGGCTATTTTTTGAATCTCACTATAAAAGGCAAACATTTAAGAGCATTTGAAGTTGACCCTCTTGCATATTTCAAAGGCTTATCTCCAGTGATCACAAGTGCATCAATTACTGCTCAAATGTGATCAAGCAAGAGAAGATTCTATGATCTTATAGATATAGAATTGGGTTGTTGTAAACTTACTAATCAAAATCATTTATCTTATGAGTTTACTTAATGTAATGTATGTCCTAGTATTGTGTTAGGATCATCATTGCAAAGTGTATAAGTCTTGTAACTTCAATTAGTAGAAGCATAGGCTAGCTTAGTGATCCACTTCCTTAAAGGGACTTAAGAAGTTGATTAATCTTATTTGGAGATTAATACTTGTCCAAGGTGAAGACAAGTTGATCTAGGTTGGAGTTGATCTTTCAAAGGGATAGAAAGATTAGGTTTGTTATCTACCAAAGAAGTTGAAGACTTGTAAATCGGATCTCCACCGGGTTTGGAGAAAAGTGCTTAGTGAAGCAACAAATCTCGATTAATGTAATCGGGGAGTGGATTAAGGTGGATTAGTTAACATCCACCCGAACCACTATAAATTCTTGTGTCTATGTTCTTTACATTACTTCATTTATTATTTTGAACATATACACTATATACATCAAGTTTGAGTTGAGTTGGTTGATCAAAGTTAAATCGAATTTGGGGATCAATCGAAAAAGTGTTAAAAACGTATTAAGTAACTATTCACCCCCCCTCCCTATAACAACCCTCACTTTTCGACTTCCGATTTTACTAAAATACCTAGAGTTGTTATATACGAATAAATTTAACGTTGACCGAATAAACGTACGCTTAAAATAAATAATATAATTATAAATATTATAAATAAGATTATGATATATAATATAACATAATTACATCAATGAATATATATATAATATTTATATTACTTTTGTTATTTAGTTAATAGAATATATAATTAACTAAATAATACATAATATTATAACATTTATAAAACTAATAAAAACTATAAATTAATAATCATAAATTTTAATTTTTATAAAAACTAAATATAATAATAATTTTTATATAAAATTCGTATTTAATAATTAAACAAATATAGAAATAAAATGTTAAATGTTCTTAGAAATATATTAAACAATTTTTTTTTTAGAATTTTATACAAAAAAAAAATCAAAACTATATCTACTTTTAATAAATAAATACAAAAATACAAACTACTTTTTATTTTAAGATTTACTTTTAATAAAAATACAAACTACTTTTATTATAAGATTTACTTTTAATAAAAATACAAACTACTTTTTCTTATTTTAACTTTTAAGATTTACTTTTAATAAAAATACAAACTACTTTTTATTATTTTAACTTTTAAGATTTACTTTTAATAAAAATACAAACTACTTTTTCTTATTTTAACTTTTAAGATTTACTTTTAATAAAAATACAAAATACTTTTTTTATTTTAACTTTTAAGATTTTACTTTTAATAAAAAATACAAACTACTTTTTCTTATTTTAACTTTTATGATTTTACTTTTAATAAAAATACAAAATACTTTTTCTTATTTTAACTTTTAAGATTTTACTTTTAATAAAAATACAAACTACTTTTTCTTATTTTAACTTTTAAGATTTTACTTTTAATAAAAATACAAACTACTTTTTTTATTTTAACTTTTAAAATTTACTTTTAATAAAAATACAAAATACTTTTTCTTATTTTAACTTTTAAGATTTTACTTTTAATAAAAATACAAACTACTTTTTCTTATTTTAACTTTTAAGATTTTACTTTTAATAAAAATACAAACTACTTTTTCTTATTTTAACTTTTAAGATTTACTTTTAATAAAAATACAAAATACTTTTTCTTATTTTAACTTTTAAGATTTTACTTTTAATAAAAATACAAACTATTTTTTCTTATTTTAACTTTTATGATTTTACTTTTAATAAAAATACAAACCACTTTTTCTTATTTTAACTTTTAAGATTTACTTTTAATAAAAATACAAAATACTTTTTCTTATTTTAACTTTTAAGATTTTACTTTTAATAAAAATACAAACTACTTTTTCTTATTTTAACTTTTAAGATTTTACTTTTAATAAAAATACAAACTACTTTTTCTTATTTTAACTTTTAAAATTTACTTTTAATAAAAATACAAAATACTTTTTCTTATTTTAACTTTTAAGATTTTACTTTTAATAAAAATACAAACTACTTTTTCTTATTTTAACTTTTAAGATTTTACTTTTAATAAAAATACAAACTACTTTTTCTTATTTTAACTTTTAAGATTTACTTTTAATAAAAATACAAAATAATTTTTCTTATTTTAACTTTTAAGATTTACTTATTTTATTTTAATTTTTTTTACCTAACATTTTCAACTATAAATACCACATACATTTCTCATTTCAAACTTACACCTTAATCTCTCATTTCTCTCTTAAAGAACTACTTCTAGTTGATATCTCGGTCACTTACTTGCTTTACTTTCCTTTCTTGCGTGGAATACTTCAACTGCTATTTAAGGTGAGTTTCATTTGCTCCCTTTTATATATATTTTTGGGACTGAGAATACATGCGCTGTTTTTATAAATGTTTTACGAAATAGGCACAAGTACTAAAACTAATTCTACGTGGGTTTAAACCAGAAATATACCCTTAGCTTGGTAACATTAAACTACTTGTCTATGTACGGTAGGCGCGAATCCTAAAGATAGATCTATTGGGCCTGACAAACCCCATCCTGACTATGGGATGCTTTAGTACTTCGAGGTTATTTTAAACACACCTGATCTGGTGTACTTCAGAGGGTAAAACATGAACGTTAAGGCTTGTTACCGGGTGCCTACAACTTATAGAATGCTTTTATACACTTGCTAGTGTACGAATATTTATGAAACTGAAATCTTGTGGCCTATTATTATAACGGAAATGATTGATTTTGATAAACTAATGAACTCACCAACCTTTTTGGTTGACACTTTAAGCATGTTTTGTCTCAGGTGACGAATAAGATGATTGCCATGATTGCTACCTGATGAATTGAATGCTGCTACATGGAGTCTTCATTTCATTACATTTACTTTGCATTAAGACTATTATTATTATTTCAGTTTAAATTTGATGTAAAACTTTTAATGCTTCCGCTGTTTTATTAATAAATGTTTTATTCAAAACGTCTCATATAGAGTCGTTCTCGTTTATACAACTGTGATTTGATATAATTAGTCACAAATACCCTAGGCCCTAATTTGGGGGTGTGACAGATTGGTATCAGAGCAGGTTGTTGTAGAGAACCAGGATTGCATTTTATGTGTGCCTTATATAATTAGGTACCTTAGCAATGTAGGACTACAACTTTCCTTGACCATAGTGCCTTTAATTGTTGCCTTTAATTGATAAATGCTACACTATACCTTAGAAACTATACTTAAATCTTAAGATTATAACATACACGATAATGTGAAATCACTCGAACGTCAACGCTACTTAAGGCCTAGGGTGATCCTTGGTACCACTATGGGACGCTTGTGGATTTCGAATGCCAAACTTAGATTTTGGTCGAGAATTCCTGGGCCAACCGGTAACAATTGATCATTCAAGTGACTTGGCGGTGGCATAGATGTTTGGGTATGGTGCACAATATCAAACCTGACTATAGTGATCATACAACACTTAGTCACTTACGCACTTAATAAGTGGTGAACTTATTAAGAACAACTCACTTAGTCATCTATCCTGGTTTTGTGTATTACATATGTATTACATGAAATATTATCCAAGATTTTTGAAACTCCTATAATTCATACTCAAACGTATATAACTCCCTGTTATATCACGAACCTATATGCCTTATGCCTTTATGCATCGGTTTGCGAACCGGGAAATGTCATTGGGTTATCACAGTATACGAATTGAAAGTCTTTAATCGAAAGATTATTAGATTACATACTTATCATTTTATAATCTCGACACGTCATACTGCCATTATTAGAGTATAGACAAATCATATCTTAGCATATCTATTCCCAATAGACCTTGTCTAACACTTTTCCTAAATTTCCTCCGTAAATTACGGAAATCTTTCTGCTATATATACGTATTCAAGGAGATGAATATATCATTCAATATTCAACACCCATTTCATATCAAACCCTATTCCAAACACATAATATGGATTTCTCACCTAATTCCTCAAGTTCTTCTAGCTCCAAAGATAGCGTGACAGGAGCACACCCACCGATCAATTACCATGATTTCTTTAGAAAATGGGGATGGGTTCGCGAAATACTCACCCTATGGAGAAATGAAGAAGGTACTCCTTATCACGAGCCAAACTTACCACCAAACATCGGAGTACTCGATCCTCTTACTGGCGAACCTGTTCGCAATACCGTTTTCACTCTTTTCGCAAGGATTTTCCGCCTCGAAGGTCGACTCGATGTAACCAACGACAATATTCGTCCTCTACTCTCGAATTTTAACCAGAAAGGGTTATTAGAAGAAGTTAGAAGACTTCGAACTAAATATCAAGAATTGACAAACCTTACAGAGGAATGGGTAGAACAAATCCATAGACTCGAGAGTAAAGTAGAAACCCTGGAGGAAATAGTGCGCGATTTGGTAGCTAGGCTCACACTTACTAACCAAGTACCACAAGCAGCACCAACAGCAGCACCAGCACCAGCACCAGCACCACCAGTACTATCAGCATCACCACCAACAGCATCAGCTTCACCAACAACAACATCAGCATCCCACGTCTCAACATCATAATCGGTACCTCAAACATCGACATCATACGCCCATAGATACTAAGGAATATTAGTAATAATGAGTTAAGATGTATTGACTCATTCTTCCTGAAGAATTATATATGTATACTTTATATATATATGGTTTGGAACAATAATAAATCTTTTCGTACTAAACTATTACGTGTGAATCTTAACTAGTATGTACTACTTGGTTAATTCATATCACTAATACGCTATGATGTACATCCTTCGTTAATGACTTAACAATCATTAATCACTGCTTTAGTACAATAAACTCCATTTCATAATAAACTAAGTGTATTATTCAAATGCATGTGTGATTTTACACTCCTATTTTTCGATGTACTCGAAAATTTCTCGAAAACATCATTTGTGCCTTATGAATTTCACAAGAAATCCACGAGCATCAACATCATTTACTGAGGTATATTAATAACAATGAACGATGAAGTATTGATTCATAACTTCATTAAAGAAATATTCCGCGACGATTATGTAATCTCTAAAGTTTTGGAGATTATTTATTCTCGTTTCAATCGTAAATCAAATGAGTTTAATATTATATTAACTTATTAAATCCATAATTACATCTGAAGAAAACATATATGTATGTATATTTTCATAAAGATTGTATTTAAAAATTCTTTTGTATAAACTGTTAATTGTGAAATTATTTTAACGGGTAGGTAATACCCAAGAAATATCTAACATTCACATTAATATATTACATTGTACATTCTTCAAAATCCTTGAAAACATATCAGATTGATAATCAATGATTCAGATCAGTTAACCTTGAGAATGCTGATGAAACAGCAAAAGCTGTAGATGGCCTTAATGACCAGAAGCTTGATAATAAAGAATTGTGTGTTGGAAAAGCTCAAAAGAATATCTGGTATTGAAAGACGGATTGAGCAAAACATGAAGGAGACCAAGGACAAATCCCAAGGACTAAACCTATAACCAAAGAATCTAGATGATTCGATTTCTGAAGGAAATCACAGAAGATCTTTTTACGCATTCTAAATCCTTACAGAAGAATTTCTTCATTATCCATCGATTTTAGAAATTCTAAAATATCATCATATCTTTCGTTATAAATATCCTCGATATTTCTAAAGATATCTTCATAACGATTCTTGTCCGCAATTAATTATCTCTTTGCAATATCTTTATTACATCATAAAGGAAAACTGTTTAAGTTTCTATATTCCGTAAAATTTAAATTCAAATTTTGAATGATTTGAAGTAGTGTTGAGAATTGAAGCATGAGTTAGTATAATATAATGACGTCAGGCCAACATGATTATATTACAGTAAGTCATGCTAAATTTTTAATGGAAGATGATGATTCATAGACTTTATAATCATCATTTGCCATGTTACACGACTCTTACATTCTACTTAATCTCTGAACATATCAAGCAAATATATTCTTGATAGTTCTATCCTCAGTAATTCTGGTAATTTACCAAATCAAATCGTGATATTACGCTTAGAACAGTAGGTCCATTCAAAACTTCATACCTACAAATTCTGGACCATTACTCGCTTTACTTAGAGTCGAGAGGAGAATAAAAAGGCAAAGAGCTCCGACATATAAGGGAAAATATGTAGCCCGATAACGATACCAAAATTACAAACCGTGTATATCAATACGTATTACAACGTAAAGACATGGGAGAATTAAAAATACTATAACCCCAAGGTAATAGTAGAAGAAAACAAATTCCTCTAGTGGTAAATGAAAAAGAAGAATGACTGAAATGATAGTCAGAAAAATATCCAGGATAAGAACTGGATGGAGCATTCTCGCAATCTTTGGAAGTATGAATTGAGGAAGAAAGTATAGAAGTGGTGAAGATAATGAAACGGAAGAAGCTAATTTATAGCAAAATTCCAAACACGGCAATTGAAGCAATTCACCTCATTTAATCAAAGAAAATTTCAAATTCCTTAATTACCGGAGAATCAAATCTTATGGATTACGAAGATTTCCTTTAATCCCTTGAATTCCAAAAATCAATCGTGACTACATCAAAAGTTAAGGCGAACATTTAATTTCTCATTCACTCTTTTACAATAGCTTCGTTTATACGCTTCCTATAATCAAATCGTTTTATCCATATTATTCAGTAGTGATAAAACTTTATTTTTTCAACTTATATTCATCATTACAATATTCTTGTTGTAAACAATGATGATCTCTATCAAACTTCATGACTATAATTTTCATGAACTACTCTCTGTTTTGTCTACCCTAATATTGTGACATAAATACTCAAAGTTTTAAATAAGCTCAATACTATTCATAACACATTTCATGTGTTCAGTTTACTAAAATGCTCGTATAACACCATCATCCCTTTTGAGGATAACCTAGTCAAATGACACTCTTATTAATCCTTTAGATAACCTCCGCATTAATGATAAAATGCACTTTATAGAAGAACCTGTAAGAAATTAGGGTTCGTATTATTTAAATGCATGAAACAGAACAATATTCTATTCGTTGGAATTCACGAAAGGCCCCGAACCTACCTGGGAACGTGAAGACCAGATAAAATGTAAATATCCTCGTTTAGGTACGAACAACGCTGATTGATGGCAAAAACTAAATTTCGGGACGAAATTTCTTTTAACGGGTAGGTACTATAACAACCCTCACTTTTCGACTTCCGATTTTACTAAAATACCTAGAGTTGTTATATACGAATAAATTTAACGTTGACCGAATAAACGTACGCTTAAAATAAATAATATAATTATAAATATTATAAATAAGATTATGATATATAATATAACATAATTACATCAATGAATATATATATAATATTTATATTACTTTTGTTATTTAGTTAATAGAATATATAATTAACTAAATAATACATAATATTATAACATTTATAAAACTAATAAAAACTATAAATTAATAATCATAAATTTTAATTTTTATAAAAACTAAATATAATAATAATTTTTATATAAAATTCGTATTTAATAATTAAACAAATATAGAAATAAAATGTTAAATGTTCTTAGAAATATATTAAACAATTTTTTTTTTTTAGAATTTTATACAAAAAAAAAAATCAAAACTATATCTACTTTTAATAAATAAATACAAAAATACAAACTACTTTTTATTTTAAGATTTACTTTTAATAAAAATACAAACTACTTTTATTATAAGATTTACTTTTAATAAAAATACAAACTACTTTTTCTTATTTTAACTTTTAAGATTTACTTTTAATAAAAATACAAACTACTTTTTATTATTTTAACTTTTAAGATTTACTTTTAATAAAAATACAAACTACTTTTTCTTATTTTAACTTTTAAGATTTACTTTTAATAAAAATACAAAATACTTTTTTTATTTTAACTTTTAAGATTTTACTTTTAATAAAAAATACAAACTACTTTTTCTTATTTTAACTTTTATGATTTTACTTTTAATAAAAATACAAAATACTTTTTCTTATTTTAACTTTTAAGATTTTACTTTTAATAAAAATACAAACTACTTTTTCTTATTTTAACTTTTAAGATTTTACTTTTAATAAAAATACAAACTACTTTTTTTATTTTAACTTTTAAAATTTACTTTTAATAAAAATACAAAATACTTTTTCTTATTTTAACTTTTAAGATTTTACTTTTAATAAAAATACAAACTACTTTTTCTTATTTTAACTTTTAAGATTTTACTTTTAATAAAAATACAAACTACTTTTTCTTATTTTAACTTTTAAGATTTACTTTTAATAAAAATACAAAATACTTTTTCTTATTTTAACTTTTAAGATTTTACTTTTAATAAAAATACAAACTATTTTTTCTTATTTTAACTTTTATGATTTTACTTTTAATAAAAATACAAACCACTTTTTCTTATTTTAACTTTTAAGATTTACTTTTAATAAAAATACAAAATACTTTTTCTTATTTTAACTTTTAAGATTTTACTTTTAATAAAAATACAAACTACTTTTTCTTATTTTAACTTTTAAGATTTTACTTTTAATAAAAATACAAACTACTTTTTCTTATTTTAACTTTTAAAATTTACTTTTAATAAAAATACAAAATACTTTTTCTTATTTTAACTTTTAAGATTTTACTTTTAATAAAAATACAAACTACTTTTTCTTATTTTAACTTTTAAGATTTTACTTTTAATAAAAATACAAACTACTTTTTCTTATTTTAACTTTTAAGATTTACTTTTAATAAAAATACAAAATAATTTTTCTTATTTTAACTTTTAAGATTTACTTATTTTATTTTAATTTTTTTTACCTAACATTTTCAACTATAAATACCACATACATTTCTCATTTCAAACTTACACCTTAATCTCTCATTTCTCTCTTAAAGAACTACTTCTAGTTGATATCTCGGTCACTTACTTGCTTTACTTTCCTTTCTTGCGTGGAATACTTCAACTGCTATTTAAGGTGAGTTTCATTTGCTCCCTTTTATATATATTTTTGGGACTGAGAATACATGCGCTGTTTTTATAAATGTTTTACGAAATAGGCACAAGTACTAAAACTAATTCTACGTGGGTTTAAACCAGAAATATACCCTTAGCTTGGTAACATTAAACTACTTGTCTATGTACGGTAGGCGCGAATCCTAAAGATAGATCTATTGGGCCTGACAAACCCCATCCTGACTATGGGATGCTTTAGTACTTCGAGGTTATTTTAAACACACCTGATCTGGTGTACTTCAGAGGGTAAAACATGAACGTTAAGGCTTGTTACCGGGTGCCTACAACTTATAGAATGCTTTTATACACTTGCTAGTGTACGAATATTTATGAAACTGAAATCTTGTGGCCTATTATTATAACGGAAATGATTGATTTTGATAAACTAATGAACTCACCAACCTTTTTGGTTGACACTTTAAGCATGTTTTGTCTCAGGTGACGAATAAGATGATTGCCATGATTGCTACCTGATGAATTGAATGCTGCTACATGGAGTCTTCATTTCATTACATTTACTTTGCATTAAGACTATTATTATTATTTCAGTTTAAATTTGATGTAAAACTTTTAATGCTTCCGCTGTTTTATTAATAAATGTTTTATTCAAAACGTCTCATATAGAGTCGTTCTCGTTTATACAACTGTGATTTGATATAATTAGTCACAAATACCCTAGGCCCTAATTTGGGGGTGTGACACCCCCCCCCCCTCTAGTTACTTACAATGACTAGTTCCTTCATGGTTTGATTCGGCTCTTGGTTCCGCTTAGTAGTTGTTGGTTTGGTTCATTTAGGGATGGCGCCCGCAGGTAACGGGCACGGGTTCTATATATTCGCGACCCGCCCGTTGGGTTTCTTTTTTGTATGTTGAAGCCCGTTACCCGCTCACGGGTAAAAACTTTTCGCCCATGCCCGTGACCCGCGGATACCCGTGACCTGCGGGCAACCCGCGGGTAATAATAATATACAACTTTTAATTAGGAAATCGAAAAAATTTTATACATTATAAAACCATATGTAGAAGCTATATGCATAATGACGTTAAAATTAAGGTTTTTACTTGTATAAAATACTATATTTTTTATCATTATTCAAATACTAGTAAAATAGCTTTTAAATTTAATAATTTTAAGTATTAATTCGTGGGTAAATTAAGAAAAGTGTCAAGTATTCACGGGTTGGTTTTTACCAGCGACGGGTAGTATATACCCGCGACGCGCCCACGACCCGTCGGCGGGTATAAATTTTTACCCGTACCCGTGCCCGCGGGTAAGATTTAATGATTTTACCCGCCCATCGCAGATCGGGTACCCGCCGGTCACGGGTTTTTTCTCGCCCATTGCCATCCCTAGGTTCATTCACTCCATTTTCTCGTTGTCGGGTCTTTGCGGGTTCGATGTTGTTGCCGGCGTTTTTGACTTAGTTGACTTCGGTAAATAGGCCTCGGGTTAAGTGTTCTTGGGTTGCCCGGTGATTGTTTTAAATTTGCGGTTTCTGAGAAGTGCTGTTGTGGGGTTGAATACGGGATCAAGTTTATGTATTTGTGTTTTAGGCTTAGGTATGGTGAGTTGTGTTTGTTTGACTTTATAGTTGTAAATTTTATAATGCTTATGTGTCGTTCATATTGTAGAACGAACATAGTTTCTCTAGAGATCGTTATGATCTGTTTTATGTTGTACCGCCGAAACCTCGGTTCTTTTATATATATACATATTAATCAATATTTTTGTCAAAAAAAAGGTATAAAAAAAAAGTGCATAAGATTTATTTAGGTCTTGACAAACTGGGCTTTGAAGATTTCATGTGGGCCATTAATTATTATCCACCACACGATGAAGCATCATTTTGCACCACATTTTAGCATTTACTTTTGAGGACCTTTGAATTGTAGCTTATTTTTATAAAGTTTCAATAAATGAGATGCACATTAGTGCATAACATCTAAGGACTATAAAATTGTGTATCACTACGTAATCATATTATAATTATAATTATAATAATTATTAATTTTCTCAAATTGAATATACGTTTGTCAATGTTAGACTTTTTTCCTTTAATCGATATTGTATAAATATAAATAAAAAATTCGATGATATTGGATTGTGTCTAACTATAATCATAACATTAGAATTGAAATTCTGTATTTCTTTAACTGTTGCTAACCCACACTATTGTTATTGATCAATGTTTTGGCCAAAAAAAGTTAAAATATATATCGACGTTTTAACCTATAGAATTTGAGTTCGTCAAATTTTTCCAAGTATTCGGTCCACTAACATTATGATGGATTAGACTAGTCCAAGTCCATTTAAGCAGGACCAACTTAAAGTCAAAACACTATGTACACCATTCATTTAATAAAGATTGTAATGAAAATATGAAGTTTTCTAACAACAATTTCAATGGTTGTCATTAAAATGCATAAAACTCGTGTACGCAATGATTATATATTAATTTCAAAGTGACATTTATAAAATTGTGTATGAATTTTATGCATCTTAACGGCAACCGTTAAGTTGTCGTTAAAGAAGTTCCTAAAATAATTTATGCATGTCAAAAACTGATAGTTTTGATATTTAGTTTTGAAACTGACATTATTTGCTTCGATTTCACATTTTAAAGACTAAAATACCTCAACTATTTGAACTGCCTTCATGTCTCAATGTTCAACCTCAATACCTTGAGTATTGGGTACGGTAGAGGTCAAAGGGTTCGATCTCTACTTTGTAAAAAATCAGTGAGGAGGTTTTACTGACTCGTACGCAAAAATTCAGCTCGGTCCACATGCCCGTATGAGTTGATGGATCAGGTCCCCGTTATGCGGTTCAGGTTTCCGCATGAAAACACGTGTGTGCGTAGAAAATGATCGAGCGGGTGGTTTTTCGATCCCTGTAAGTAATTCTAAAAATATCTTTCAAAAAAAACCCCAACTATTCCCAACCATATCAATTTGACATGTTAGTAAGTATGCTTTTATGTTATCTTTATAGATACTGTATTAAACTATATATACATAAAATCATATTAGGTTTACCTTTTACCCTTACTTTTCACACACACTGAAAACCAAAAAATATATATCCCTTCTCCCTCTTTAGGCTTCATCTACCCTAATCCATCTGTCCCAAATCAAGTATGTGATTTCAAGTTATTGAGAATAACATTGTTTCAGATTAAAAGCTTATAGCAATAAATAAAGGTCAAGATATTAACATAATCAATAGTCAGGGCCGGCCCTAGGGTAGGGCCACAGGGGCGACCGCATCCGGACATCACATTTTAGGGGGCATCAAATCTGGAGTTCTGAGTTTTTATAAGTGTAGTTGAGTTTTTTTTTTTTTTTTTTTTTTTTTTGTATGTTCAGAAGAGAGATTGCATGGAGGAAGGGAGATGAAGAAACAAAAGTCAGAATTTGAAAAGAGAAAAAATCTTTTGTTCCTTGATATTGTAAGTTTTTTCATTTGTCAGATGTGTTAATTTTATTAAAATCCAATATATCGTACAACAGATATAGTATATTGTACAAGCACGTATCGATTTTGAAATTCCAGTCTAGCAATAGAGGTGTCATAATAATGTGAAATCATAAAATATATTTACTGATTTCTTAATATAAAACTCCATAGTACTACTTGATTTTTATATTTTCTTTAATTTAATTATTTCTATAAGGAACAAAAGTCCTTTTTTGAAAGTCCTATTTTATTGGTGTGTTAAAGACAAATTTTGGTACATTATAAAAATGAATCTTTTTAGATGTCAATTTTGAGAAAATGTTTAAGAATAAAAATGTAAAGTTGATTATCTTTTTTGAAGGTAGACAATTATTTTAAAACAAAGAAAAAATAGAATTATAGACACATATTTCGGGATAGATCAAGTGATAGTCTAATAATTTAGACACATGTTACATTACTTGATATTTTTTTTATTATTTACGCATTGATTAAATCACGTATGAAAAAGAAAAAGACATTATAAAAATTTTAACTAGACTCGGGGTCATCACTTTTATCGTGGTTTATCTCTTCAAATTGTCATACTAAATTTATTTTAAAAAAAAATTAACGTGAAAATGAGTTATATAAGTCGATTAGCTTTGGAACACTTGTTTATAAATAGAGTAGGGGGCATTATTTGAGCGATTCGCCCCGGACAACAGAACACTCAAGATCGACCCTGTCAATAGTACGTCTAATTCTGCTGAATAATGCATAAAGTTTGTGCTGCATTTAGTGCCTTTTGTATGTGTATATACTGAGAGTTTAATATTAAATAGTAATCGTTTAATGATTCTTATTGAATTGCTTGAGTTTTACAGACAAATTTTTTTTTTTTAAACGGCGAAGAAAGAATGCATTAATAAACATAATTACCTTCATCAAATCAATGAATGGTAATGATACAAAAGAGGTTACAATTGGAGTTACAATTGGGACTCGACAGAGCCATCTAAATACAAACTATTGAATACAAATTGAGGAAACATGGACAATTGAAAATTCGATAACTCTAAAGGCAAAGCATATATGGATATTCTTCCCACATATAAGATTGAAACCCATGACATAGCTTCAAATTAGTGCACCAAAGAAAGACTTTTAATTTGATGTTGCGAACTATGATCGAACGACAAGTGAATTTCCCGTTGAAGAAAACGTCGTTTCGAGCTAACCAAATCGCCCAAATTGTTGCAGGACCAATCATTCTCCAAAATTTTGCGGCTTTGATCCCCATGCCATAATACCAATCGAAGGAAAAGGACTCAATTGAACACGGGATGATCCACCTAATATTCCACCAACTTACAATAGTAGCTATCCAATATCTAGATTTCCAACTCTTGATAAGAGTGAAAAAGTCGGTTCTCCATATTGACAACAAGCCACCCGAACGACCTTGAGCATCTTGTTGAACCGAATCGACTGCAAAGTGCTTCCAAATTTCGTTTAAGATGGGCTTTGAAATGACTTTCACCATTGATTCTTGAATCACTAAAAATTGAATTTGGTGTGAATTGATTAAAGAACCCGCCATTTGACCTTTTACTTTATTCCTGAGGCCGCGGGTATTCCACGAAGCGATTCTCATGGTTTTGGAGACTCTTCGTCTACCACTTCTTGTATGATATAACTAAAATTTTGCAATTCCTCCTTGAATGATAATTTGTTAGCCCCAAATTGTTTTCTATTGATCTTACCCTTTTTGTGAGTTGTTTCGTGGCTAACTACGTGATTGATCTCGCTAGTTGTGTCGAAGGCTTGAGATAAATCTGGAGAATCGACAAACCAATTGAGATTAGAAGGTTTACCAGGTCTTTTTTCTTCTAAAAAAGGAACCTCGCCTTTGTTATTAAGACAAATCTTTTTAGCTTTTTCGCAAGAGCTACGACAATTATCATCGATGCATTGAACATTGTTTTGTTGATGATCGTGAATCGACACCTTCTTGGCAAAGGAAATGTCCTTGTTCAGGAAAGAGTGGTTAATGGGTAAAGGATAGGATGAGGTAATATTAACAGAAGAAGAAGCTTTAGGATTGTTTTTTGGTTTGTTATTTGAAGAAGTATTGGAAAGGGCAGGGAAGTCATTTAGATTGTAGTCGACAGGTGTCGAAATTTTAGAGGGTGAGATATTAAGGGCTGTTGACTTCTTATTGGACAATGGTGTGGTTTGTACTTTGGTGCTTTTGGAAACAAAAAGTGATTTTTTTATCTCCTCTGCACGTTTACTTTTTTCCTTACACAAAGCACTTGAGACCTTTTCCATTGATAAGTGTAAATCTTTTTGAGATGTAACCAGATTAGTTTGCTTTTTAGGAGTTTGGAAAACTGGGTCATGGTTCACAACGGTTGGATTTTTGAACGTTTGCACCTGATGGGAAACCCGATGGAGCAGCCAGTGTGAAACCCGATGGAACAGCCGGTGGGGTTTCCGGTATCTCCTGCTTTGATTCCGGCGAAGGTGAGACATCATTTTCTTGATTTCTGTTCTGATCACTTGAAGATGACAAGAAATTGTTGTGTTCCTTAATAACCACATCCGATATGATTTCAATTGGATCATCTTGAATAATTTCCTCCACCCATAACTTGCAAGTTGAATCATCAACCAAGCTTGCAGAAACAGAATGTGCGATTCGACCAGATTCGTTTGTTTCGATAAGGGCGTACATGATTTCAGGGTTAACAAGGTTGTGAGTATTCTGATCGATATGGATGACCCTGCCAATGTTTTTCACTGATTGAATCGTGCATTCAGGTGAGCAACAATCGAATGGAATGCCTCTAATGCCCACTTTAACTATCCTAGTGAATCTGTATTTTCTTTGAACCATTGGGATAACTTCCACAAACTCCATTGTGTTCATTGATGGACCCATGGTTAAACGCCTGAAGCTATCACTATCCTTACATTGGATAATGTAAGCGAATGAACCCCATGAAAATACCGATTCGACCACTATCGCCCTGCTTTTTAGCCAATTGAATAGCTTTGTTGCTCTAATCGGGAATTTGTCAATGACCATAGCAGTGAGATTTAAACGAGAACATGTAAATTCGTTAGGTGAAATAAAAATAGGTAGACGGGAAGTTTTGTTAGTGTTTAATTGGACGAAGGGATCAGGAAGAATGTTGGTGCTTAAATCTTTCTTAGCAAAACCCACATAAATTTTTTTACCACAAACATTCTTGCCGTTCATCTTAATTGCTTCAGCAGCTTGAAAAGAATTCTCGAATCGAACGAATGCGAAAGAACGATTGAGTTTCCATGAAATACCAACAATGATTCCGTGTTTTTGAAATGAGTTTTGAATGATCGTTGGGTCGATATTATTAGACAAATTACCAAGAAAAATGGTTGCTTTTTTGAAATAGTTTGGGATGGAATTGTTGAATTGTTTCGATTGTTGAGGATGATTGAAAGGATTAGGTTTGTTAAATTGAGGAATTGGAATGGAATTTGGGTATGAAGGTTTGAAGGTGGAAGGGTTTTTTTTTTTTTGGGTATATTGGGTGAGAGAAAAAAGGGGCCATTATGTAATATGGGAAAACTAGCAGTTTTTATCAACTTTTATTTTCTAACTGAATTAGACAAATACCAAGCCTGACATATAGGCTATGTTACGACGGTAATGCTAGGCTAATAATGAACATAATCGATAATAGTACGGTAATGCTAGTCTAATTCTGCTGCATAATGCATAAAGTTTGTGCTGCATTTAATGCATAAAGTAAAAGCCAACACAAATATGAAAACAATTTGATTTTAACACACATATGCAAAGGTTATCATACTTAAAATGTTAAAGAAACCATTCAGGCTTGTCTGATTGGCTACCGAGTTGCCCAATGAAGCACACCACCCGAGTTCAATTTCTGGCTACGCCAAATTGTTCAAAAAATGAGTGTGACTAGAGGGTGCGCATAATGCGCAATTCACCCAGTACCCGGTCTCGCGCTCGGGGGGCTTGATTACCCGAGGTTTTACCTTCTATGGGAGAGCCAATGTGCTCGTTCATATGAGAGTTTGTGTTGACTCTTAAGTCAAGTCTAAAGGGGGCTTTTTAAAAATCAAAACTTGAGATACATTTTTGTTACAAATAGAACACCAAAAGTTATGGAAGTGACAATTTCAATCTACTTATGATTTAGTTGCTTTTAAATTGGGTCATTTTTTTTAACGGCAAGCTTGCATCAGTGTATCATTTATTTCAACGACACTCATCATTTGCACACACACACACGCGTTCGGGAGGAAACCCGAATCGCATTACAGGAACCTGCTTCTTTAACCATCCCGAGGGGCAGACGTACCGGGTTTGAATCCTGAATGGATCTGGGATAAAACCCCCTGGGGTCAATCTGGATATCCATATTTCAGGCAGATTCATTAATAGGATGAGCAGAGCGAGGCTCGAACCCATGACCTAACCCCCAGCCCCAACACACAAGTCAAATGAGCTTAACAACTTAAAAGTTGAGTATTTTTAAGGCATATAATGTCCTAATTAATTAAATTACAATTGTATGTCCTATGTCCTATTTGTAGTCACAATCAACTCAGCTCATTTTAGAGTACCCAAAGTGACCTGTTTATACCGAAACAGTTTTTGAGCTGATACCCAACCTGCCTAATTGTCTTTATGATCTTAATTAATCAAACTAGTTTTCATGTTATATCTGAAAAGTTAAAATGTACTTTCTAAATTAATGTAGTAATCTTTATATAATTGTCATGTTAATGTTAACTACCTATACAGAGACTGTTTGGGCTTTGCTAAATACTGTATCAAGAAAACAATTAACCAAGAATAATATGAAGTAGCAGAAAATTGCTCTACATGTTTCAATCTCTTCTAATGATGTTGTAGTCTAAATTTCAAATCTTTTTCTTGTTTCCGAAGTGACCCTTTATACATCTTAGTACAACTTAAAATGCAAAGAGTACAATTGGTCAAAAAAATGACAAAAATGGGTGATGTGTCAGATTAGGAGAGTTTGTTATTTAGGGATGGCAATGGATACCCGATCCAGTGAATATCCATCCGATCCACCCGATTATTCATGGATATGGACGATCTAAATGGATATGGATATGGATGTGGATGAAAAAATTTCATCCATGGATGAACCCGCTTTCACCCGAAATGACTAAATATATAAATTTATCACTCAAATTAGTATCATTTATGTAGTGATATTTCATTAATTATATTCATGTTCATCTTTCTTTATATTTTCTCTAAAAATATAACTTTCTTCTTATATTTTGTTTTGTTTAAATAATCAAATGAATTTATCGTACTTTGGTGGTTCAAATGTGATTCCATGTAACTAAAAGTAAGTAACTTACATGTCGATATCTTTAGACGTTTAATAGGTTATCTATTGAATATTTGTTATATAGATTAGTAAAATGTGACTTTCGGTCGCATAAACTATTAAAAATATTACTTTTGATCGTATATAGTGAACCACCGCTTACAATTGTTAAAAATAAAAATAAATTTAAACGGATATGGATAATTATCCATTAACCCGCTTCACCCGACGGATATGGATATGGATGGATGAAAAGTAAAAAAAATTAATGGATATGGACATGGATACGACCTCACCCGATCCATTGCCATCCCTATTGTTATCTTTGGTGCCTAACAAGGATTCATTAGTGTGCATATCTAGCATTTTTTGCTTTCTTGATGCTTTGGCAAAAGCTGTCATTACTTAAAGCAACATTAGCCACTTTAAAGGTTAAAATTACAGTAATGGGTCCTTTATATACTCAATTCAAAATATATATACTTATGTTTAGTTTAATTTTTTAACTTGCAAGTAAAGTATTGGTAGTTGATGTAATGATGTTGACTGCCTAAAGTATACTTCATATTATAAATCTGTGAAGTAGATAACTTTGACCTTTTTAATTATGAAAAATGCCCTGGATCATTAACTTGGTATACAAGATCTTTCATCATCTTTTTATACTTTTTGGTAACTTTGTTAAAGTGACATTTCATAAGATTGGTCTTTGGTAACTTTTTATACTTTTGGAAAACTTAATTACGGAAAATTGTTTGTTCGAACAAGTATTCATAATTTAAAGCAGTAATTTTATAACAATGGCTTTTATTATATCATATGGCATATTATGAAAGTTGTAAGTTTCTTTAGATTTGAGAATTTTGGCTCTTGAACAGGAATAAGCTTATTTTAAGTAACCAAAAAAAAAAAAAAAAAAAAAAAGGAAAAAGTTGTAGCAGATTCATCACTTTCATGCACTGTACAAGATATCTAATGGTTATAGTCTACAGATGAAAAAAGGTTGGGTGTAAATGTACTTGATATAAAGTAAGATGTACATGGTGATAAAATGGTAAAAGTGACTTTTTAATAGTACTTTGGTTGTTCCTTTAGACTACTCACAAAAATATATAAAACATTTTAAATTTGTTATGATAACGATGGGCAACATGCATTTTTTCTCCAAACAAACATAAATTAAACTAAAATAGATATTATGAGCTAGTAGAAGTATAAGTGATACAAATTCAAACGATCTGTTTAAATAAATCCTACGAACTACTTGAAAACTTACATGACCTATATCATCTGAAACAAACAAACATACATGATCAACTAGGACAAATCTTTGCAACATTGAAATCTAACAATAATGAAATAAACAACAATAACCACGGGGACAACCAAAACCCCGCGTCTTTACAAATTCAGACCCAAGCAAAACACTAGAATATTGAACACCTTGAACCATTTGATAGCAAAAATAAATCAAGATCCATGAAACTCCATAATACTCCAAACATTCATCTCAACGAACGCCTACACACTAAAATGGGTGAACACCTGGTGCCAAAGACAATAAACTAGCTTACAAAGTGAATAAAACACAACCAACGCCCAGTAAACGAGATCGAATCACTTATTACACGAACAACCGACACCACCTTCTAAACCATCTATAAGTTTACCAATTTCTCCACAATACAATAACACAGGCTTTCTTACTCTTAGACAACGGCTTAATGAGCTTCCTGTTAAAGAACATTAACAAAATGAACACATACCTGAATTTCCTTTTATGGTAATTTGACTTTGGATCACAAAAAGTTCTTTCTTATCATATCCAAAAGTATAGATGGTCACAAGGAAACAAAGTCAACAACATAGTCAACATCACAGCAGCATAGTCAGCAGTGTCAACGGCTCCTTAACTAGCAGATTTTCCTTTTATGTAAAAGTGGTTTCAAAATTATAATTGGATCCATACTTAAACTAGAAAGAGCTGTTAGGCCATTTTATGTATAAAAGCATGTTCATATGCATTTGTATAATCACTTCATCAGTTTTAACTGATACATAATCAATAAACAACTTTCAGATTGTTAATTTCATTTGAAAACATGATATCAGAGCGAGTGTGCTGATCTTGGATCATAGCAACACGTTTTAAACTCATCATCTACCTCTTGAGTGGCTGCCATGTTTTCCGACGGTAGCCATGCTCAATGTAACCCAACCATCAGTAATCCAACAAGTGAATTATCAAACCAATTGGCTAATCTTTGAAAAAACAGCCTTCAATCCCAACTCAAATTATTAGATAGCCTAAAAATCAACGTCAACCTTACAAGTCAAAACTATGCACTCTGGTCAAGAATGATTAAAGTGGCTATAGAAGGAAAGTCAAAAAAAACATCCTAAACCACCTTGTTTCAAACCCACCTGAAAAAGATGATCTAAAGTTCGAACAATGGGAACAAGAGGATCTCAGTGTTTTCTCTTGGCTCATTCAAAATATAGAGCCAAATCTCGCTAGCAACTTGACTGAATTTGCTATAGCCAAGCTCCTATGGGATGCTCTTGTTACCACTTACAGCAGTGGTAAAAACAAACTTCAAAATTTTGATCTAAATGTTAAAGCTAACGACCTCAAGCAAACTGATCAATCACTTGAAGATCTATGGATCACAATGCAAGGGATTTGGGGAGAAATCGACAGGAGACCCAAATCCCATGAAGCGTTCCACAGACATTGTGATTTACATTCAAATTAGGGTCTAACAAAAACTATTTCAAAATTTAAATGCCCTTAACAAGCAATACGATCAAACCAAGAAGGAATTGCTTCGTTGGGATCCTCCACCATCTACAGAGGAGGCGTATACGGTCGTACGCAAAGAAAAATCACACCAACAGATTTTGAGCAGCGGTGACCTCATACCGAATCAACATGGAATCGGAAGTTGACTCGCCACCACAGAAGGAAGTGGCTTAAGTGCAAAAGAATATCACAGTAGCCGAGGACCACCATCAAAAACCACCACTAGTGTAGTGACCCGAACTTTTCCATGTTTATATATATTAATTGAGATTGATATTTACATGATTAAATGTTTTCAACATGTTAAGCAATCAAACTTGTTAAGACTTGATTAATTAAAATATGTTTCATATAGACAATTGACCACCCAAGTTGACCGGTGATTCACGAACGTTAAAACTTGTAAAAACTATATGATGACATATATATGGATATATATATATATATATAGTTAACATGATACTATGATAAGTAAACATATCATTAAGTATATTAACAATGAACTACATATGTAAAAACAAGACTACTAACTTAATGATTTTTAAACGAGACATATATGTAACGATTATCGTTGTAAAGACATTTAATGTATATATATATCATATTAAGAGATATTCATACATGATAATATCATGATAATATAATAATTTAAAATCTCATTTGATATTATAAACATTGGGTTAACAACATTTAACAAGATCGTTAACCTAAAGGTTTCAAAACAACACTTACATGTAATGACTAACGATGACTTAACGACTCAGTTAAAATGTATATACATGTAGTGTTTTAATATGTATTTATACACTTTTGAAAGACTTCAATACACTTATCAAAATACTTCTACTTAACAAAAATGCTTACAATTACATCCTCGTTCAGTTTCATCAACAATTCTACTCGTATGCACCCGTATTCGTACTCATACAATACACAGCTTTTAGATGTATGTACTATTGGTATATACACTCCAATGATCAGCTCTTAGCAGCCCATGTGAGTCACCTAACACATGTGAGAACCATCATTTGGCAACTAGCATGAAATATCTCATAAAATTACAAAAATATGAGTAATCATTCATGACTTATTTACATGAAAACAAAATTACATATCCTTTATATCTAATCCATACACCAACGACCAAAAACACCTACAAACACTTTCATTCTTCAATTTTCTTCATCTAATTGATCTCTCTCAAGTTCTATCTTCAAGTTCTAAGTGTTCTTCATAAATTCTACAAGTTCTAGTTACATAAAATCAAGAATACTTTCAAGTTTGCTAGCTCACTTCCAATCTTGTAAGGTGATCATCCAACCTCAAGAAATCTTTGTTTCTTACAGTAGGTTATCATTCTAATACAAGGTAATAATCATATTCAAACTTTGGTTCAATTTCTATAACTATAACAATCTTATTTCAAGTGATGATCTTACTTGAACTTGTTTTCGAGTCATGATTCTGCTTCAAGAACTTCGAGCCATCCAAGGATCCGTTGAAGCTAGATCCATTTTTCTCTTTTCCAGTAGGTTTATCCAAGGAAATTAAGGTAGTAATGATGTTCATAACATCATTCGATTCATACATATAAAGCTATCTTATTCGAAGGTTTAAACTTGTAATCACTAGAACATAGTTTAGTTAATTCTAAACTTGTTCGCAAACAAAAGTTAATCCTTCTAACTTGACTTTTAAAATCAACTAAACACATGTTCTATATCTATATGATATGCTAACTTAATGATTTAAAACCTGGAAACACGAAAAACACCGTAAAACCGGATTTACGCCGTCGTAGTAACACCGCGGGCTGTTTTGGGTTAGTTAATTAAAAACTATGATAAACTTTGATTTAAAAGTTGTTATTCTTAGAAAATTATTTTTATTATGAACATGAAACTATATCCAAAAATTATGGTTAAACTCAAAGTGGAAGTATGTTTTCTAAAATGGTCATCTAGACGTCGTTCTTTCGACTGAAATGACTACCTTTACAAAAATGACTTGTAACTTATTTTTCTAACTATAAACCTATACTTTTTCTATTTAGATTCATAAAATAGAGTTCAATTTGAAACCATAGCAATTTGATTCACTCAAAACGGATTTAAAATGAAGAAGTTATGGGTAAAACAAGATTGGATAATTTTTCTCATTTTAGCTACGTGAAAATTGGTAACAAATCTATTCCAACCATAACTTAATCAACTTGTATTGTATATTATGTAATCTTGAGATACCATAGACACGTATACAATGTTTCGACCTATCATGTCGACACATCTATATATATTTCGGAACAACCATAGACACTCTATATGTGAATGTTGGAGTTAGCTATACAGGGTTGAGGTTGATTCCAAAATATATATAGTTTGAGTTGTGATCAATACTGAGATAATTATACACTGGGTCGTGGATTGATTCAAGATAATATTTATCGATTTATTTCTGTACATCTAACTGTGGACAACTAGTTGTAGGTTACTAACGAGGACAGCTGACTTAATAAACTTAAAACATCAAAATATATTAAAAGTGTTGTAAATATATTTTGAACATACTTTGATATATATGTATATATTGTTATAGGTTCGTGAATCAACCAGTGGCCAAGTCTTACTTTCCGACGAAGTAAAAATCTGTGAAAGTGAGTTATAGTCCCACTTTTAAAATCTAATATTTTTGGGATGAGAATACATGCAGGTTTTATAAATGATTTACAAAATAGACACAAGTACGTGAAACTACATTCTATGGTTGAATTATCGAAATCGAATATGCCCCTTTTTATTAAGTCTGGTAATCTAAGAATTAGGGAACAGACACCCTAATTGACGCGAATCCTAAAGATAGATCTATTGGGCCTAACGAACCCCATCCAAAGTATCGGATGCTTTAGTACTTCGAAATTTATATCATATCCGAAGGGTGTCCCGGAATGATGGGGATATTCTTATATATGCATCTTGTTAATGTCGGTTACCAGGTGTTCACCATATGAATGATTTTTATCTCTATGTATGGGATGTGTATTAAAATATGAAATCTTGTGGTCTATTGTTACGATTTGATATATATAGGTTAAACCTATAACTCACCAACATTTTTGTTGACGTTTAAAGCATGTTTATTCTCAGGTAAATACTAAGAGCTTCCGCTGTCGCATACTTAAATAAGGACGAGATTTGGAGTCCATGCTTGTATGATATTGTGTAAAAACTGCATTCAAGAAACTTATTTTGTTGTAACATATTTGTATTGTAAACCATTATGTAATGGTCGTGTGTAAACAGGATATTTTAGATTATCATTATTTGATAATCTACGTAAAGCTTTTTAAACCTTTATTGATGAAATAAAGGTTATGGTTTGTTTTAAAATGAATGCAGTCTTTGAAAAATGTCTCATATAGAGGTCAAAACCTCGCAACGAAATCAATTAATATGGAACGTTTTTAATCAATAAGAACGGGACATTTCAGTTGGTATCCGAGCGTTGGTCTTAGAGAACCAGAATTTTGCATTAGTGTGTCTTATCGAGTTTGTTAGGATGCATTAGTGAGTCTGGACTTCGACCGTGTTTACTTGAAAAATGATTGCTTAACAAATTTTGTTGGAAACTATATATTTTTAACATGTGAATATTATGTGATATATTAATCTCTTAACGCGTTTGATATTATGTGATAGATGTCTACCTCTAGAACAAGTCCCATTGACTCACCTAATAATAATGAAGAGTCAAATGTAAATTGGAATGATTCGTGGACTGATTCAAAAGTTCCCGAAGAGGAACCGGAAGAAGAGTCGGAACTGGAAGAAGAATCGGAACCGGAAGAAGAATCTGAACCGGATGAAGAAATAGAACCGGTGGGGGAAATAATAAAACGGTTAAGTAAAAGAAAACCCGCAACCAACCGACCAAGGTTAATTATGGTCAATGGTGTTTCCGCCAAGGAAGCAAAATATTGGGAGGATTACCAATTCTCCGATGAATCGGATTCCGACGAGAATTCCGATGATGTTATAGAAATTACCCCAACTGAATTTAAAAAGGCAAAAGAAAATAATAAGGGAAAGGGCATAAAAATAGAGAAATCTAATTCCAACCCCGATGAACTTTATATGTATCGTCAACCCCCGAAGTCCTTAAGTTGTAACAATGACCCGGGAACCTCTAAACCACCAGGTTTTTCTAAACCAATGTGGAAAACGACGGCTCGTATTAGGGGAACATCATATATCCCTAGAAACTTGTCAAAACGAACCAAAACCGAAGAAGAAGAAACGAGCGAGTCGGAATAAGATAGTTGTATTCGTGTGGTGTAATATATGTAATATAGTGTGCTTATACTTTATGATATATGTAAAAATTGCTTGTATTAATAAGTATTTTTTTTATGAATCTAACTCTTGTCTATTTTGCAGTATAAAAACACAAAATGGATAGACAACCCAATATTTTAAGAGACCTACCCGGAGACATGATTGATGAAATCTTGTCTAGAGTCGGTCATAATTCCTCAGCACAACTATTTAAGGCGAGATCAGTTTGTAAGACATTCGAAGAACGTTCCAAGAATGCCTTGGTTTATAAAAGGCTTTCGTTCGAAAGATGGGGGATATCACATTGGGAAAACCATAAGTTACGATGTGTTTACTTTGACGCATATATTGCGGGGAACCCAAATGCTATTTTACGCAATGGGTTAAGAAATTATTTTGACTCATTATATCCGAATATTGGACTTCGTGATTTAGAAAAAGCGGCTAACATGCAACATAAAGAAGCATGTTATGCTTACGGATTAGTAATGTTCGCTTCTCACCAAAGTGAGAACAAGAACATCGGGCTACAACTATTAAACAAAACGTTCCCACAAGTGACGGAGTCGGTAATTGGGGTAAGAAATGAGGTTTTTAGATTGTTACGGGACTGTTGGACATTACGTAACCCTCGTCCCTTTGACGACGTTACAACACGCTGTCTTATCAACGGCCATAACGGTTACGTTCCACAAGACCAAGGATGGGAAGTAATCCTAGTAAAACCAGAATGCATGACTTGTTTCTGGACGTATGAATTACGTGTCTTTATTGCCTTTGCTGAACGACTTGTGTACTAGCTAGAATTATCTTCACAACCATCTTGTATCAAATTTATTGTGTGCTATATTTCATGCTATATGTAAAATAAGCGGTATTGTAAGTTTGTAAAATATTGTGTAAAAGTTTGAACGCGAAATATTATTATAATCAGTTTTTCATATAGAATTGTAGTAGTTGAATTGTATATTAGCTACTAAGTATGAACTTAACGGGTAGATACTACCCGAATTTAAACTTATAAAACGCTAATATGAAGAAAAAGCTTTTATAAATGAGTTCATATTATGCTACGAAATACTATTAACTACTCTTAATATTCTGTATGATTAACTTGTTCCATTTGACTATTTTGAAGGAAATGGCACCGACTACTCGACACACCGTGAATATGAATGAAGAGGAATTCCGTACTTTTCTAGCTTCAAACATAGCCGCAGTACAGGCTGCGCTACATACCAACAATAACCTTGGATCTAGCAGTACAGGAAATCGTGTAGGATGCACCTACAAAGAATTCACTGCCTGCAAACCTTTGGAATTTGATGGAACCGAAGGACCGATCGGATTGAAACGGTGGACCGAGAAGGTCGAATCGGTGTTTGCCATAAGTAAGTGTACTGAAGAGGACAAAGTGAAGTACGCTACGCATACCTTCACAGGTTCTGCGTTAACATGGTGGAATACCTATCTAGAGCAAGTGGGACAAGACGATGCGTACGCACTACCGTGGTCAGCATTCAAGCACTTGATGAACGAGAAGTACCGTCCCAAAACCGAGGTCAATAAGCTCAAGACAGAACTTAGAGGGTTACGAACCCAAGGATTTGATATTACCACGTACGAAAGACGCTTCACAGAATTGTGCCTATTGTGTCCGGGAGCATTCGAAGATGAGGAAGAGAAGATCGACGCGTTTGTGAAAGGATTACCGGAAAGAATCCAAGAAGATATAAGTTCACACGAGCCCGCCTCCATACAACAGGCATGTAGAATGGCTCACAAACTAGTGAACCAGATTGAAGAAAGAATTAAAGAACAGACTGGTGAAGAGGCCAATGTGAAGCAAGTCAAAAGAAAGTGGGAGGAAAACGGTGATAAGAATCACCAATACAACAACAACAGCAATTACAACAATAATCGCAACAATTATCCCAACAATCGCAACATCAATTGCAACTACAACAAACGGCCCAATAACAACAACAACAGCAACTACAACAATCATCCCAACAACAATAATAACCGCAACAACAACAACAATCAGAAGCAGCTATGCCAAAGGTGTGAAAAGTATCACTCGGGGTTCTGCACCAAATTTTGCAACAAGTGTAAAAGAAATGGTCATAGCGCAGCGAAGTGTGAGGTCTACAGACCAGGGGTTAATAGAACGAAAGGAACAAATGGTGTTGGAACGAGTAATGGCGGAGCAAGTAGTGTCGGAGCAAGTTATACCAATGTAGTTTGTTATAAATGTGGAAAATCGGGCCACATTATTAGAAATTGCCCGAACCAGGAGAACACGAATGGACAAGGCCGCGGAAGAGTTTTCAATATTAATGCGGCAGAGGCACAGGAAGACCCGGAGCTTATTACGGGTACGTTTCTTATTGACAATAAATCTGCTTACGTTTTATTTGATTCGGGTGCGGATAGAAGCTATATGAGTAGAGATTTTTGTGCTAAATTAAGTTGTCCATTGACGCCTTTGGATAGTAAATTTTTACTCGAATTAGCAAATGGTAAATTAATTTCAGCAGATAATATATGTCGGAATCGAGAAATTAAACTGGTTAGCGAAACATTTAAGATTGATTTGATACCAGTAGAGTTAGGGAGTTTTGATGTGATAATCGGTATGGACTGGTTGAAAGAAGTGAAAGCAGAGATCATTTGTTACAAAAATGCAATTCGCATTATACGAGAAAAAGGAAAACCCTTAATGGTGTACGGAGAAAAGGGCAACACGAAGCTACATCTTATTAGTAATTTGAAGGCACAAAAACTAATAAGAAAAGGTTGCTATGCTATTCTAGCACACGTCGAGAAAGTACAAACTGAAGAAAAGAGCATCAATGATGTTCCCATTGCAAAAGAATTTCCCGATGTATTTCCGAAAGAATTACCGGGATTACCCCCACATCGATCCGTTGAATTTCAAATAGATCTTGTACCAGGAGCTGCACCAATAGCTCGTGCTCCTTACAGACTCGCACCCAGCGAGATGAAAGAACTGCAAAGCCAATTACAAGAACTTTTAGAGCGTGGTTTCATTCGACCAAGCACATCACCATGGGGAGCTCCTGTTTTGTTTGTCAAGAAGAAAGATGGTACATTCAGGTTGTGTATCGACTACCGAGAGTTGAACAAACTTACCATCAAGAACCGCTACCCACTACCGAGAATCGACGACTTATTTGATCAACTACAAGGCTCGTCTGTTTATTCAAAGATTGACTTACGTTCCGGGTATCATCAAATGCGGGTGAAAGAAGATGATATTCCAAAGACTGCTTTCAGAACACGTTACGGTCATTACGAGTTTATGGTCATGCCGTTTGGTTTAACTAATGCACCAGCTGTGTTCATGGACCTTATGAACCGAGTGTGTGGACCATAACTTGACAAGTTTGTCATTGTTTTCATTGATGACATACTTATTTACTCAAAGAATGACCAAGAACACGGTGAACATTTGAGAAAGGTGTTAAAAGTATTGAGGAAGGAAGAATTGTACGCTAAGTTTTCAAAGTGTGCATTTTGGTTGGAAGAAGTTCAATTCCTCGGTCACATAGTGAACAAAGAAGGTAATAAGGTGGATCCGGCAAAGATAGAAACTGTTGAAAAGTGGGAAACCCCAAAATCTCCGAAACACATACGCCAGTTTTTAGGACTAGCTGGTTACTACAGAAGGTTCATCCAAGACTTTTCCAGAATAGCAAAACCCTTGACTGCATTAACGCATAAAGGGAAGAAATTTGAATGGAATGATGAACAAGAGAAAGCGTTTCAGTTATTGAAGAAAAAGCTAACTACAGCACCTATATTGTCATTGCCTGAAGGGAATGATGATTTTGTGATTTATTGTGACGCATCAAAGCAAGGTCTCGGTTGTGTATTAATGCAACGAACGAAGGTGATTGCTTATGCGTCTAGACAATTGAAGATTCATGAACAAAATTATACGATGCATGATTTGGAATTAGGCGCGGTTGTTTTTGCATTAAAGACTTGGAGGCACTACGTATATGGGGTCAAAAGTATTATATATACCGACCACAAAAGTCTTCAACACATATTTAATCAGAAACAACTGAATATGAGGCAGCGTAGGTGGATTGAATTGTTGAATGATTATGACTTTGAGATTCGTTACCACCCGGGGAAGGCAAAAGTGGTAGCCGATGCCTTGAGCAGGAAGGACAGAGAACCCATTCGAGTAAAATCTATGAATATAATGATTCATAATAACCTTACTACTCAAATAAAGGAGGCGCAACAAGGAGTTTTAAAAGATGGAAATTTAAAGGATGAAATACCCAAAGGATCGGAGAAGCATCTTAATATTCGGGAAGACGGAACCCGGTATAGGGCTGAAAGGATTTGGGTACCAAAATTTGGAGATATAAGAGAAATGGTACTTAGAGAAGCTCATAAAACCAGATACTCAATACATCCTGGAACGGGGAAGATGTACAAGGATCTTAAGAAACATTTTTGGTGGCCAGGTATGAAAGCCGATATTGCTAAATATGTAGGAGAATGTTTGACGTGTTCTAAGGTCAAAGCTGAACATCAGAAACCATCAGGTCTACTACAACAACCTGAAATCCCGAAATGGAAATGGGAAAACATTACCATGGATTTCATTACTAAATTGCCAAGGACTGCAAGTGGTTTTGATACTATTTGGGTAATAGTTGATCGTCTCACCAAATCAGCACACTTCCTGCCAATAAGAGAAGATGACAAGATGGAGAAGTTAGCACGACTGTATTTGAAGGAAGTCGTCTCCAGACATGGAATACCAATCTCTATTATCTCTGATAGGGATGGCAGATTTATTTCAAGATTCTGGCAGACATTACAGCAAGCATTAGGAACTCGTCTAGACATGAGTACTGCCTATCATCCACAAACTGATGGGCAGAGCGAAAGGATGATACAAACGCTTGAAGACATGCTACGAGCATGTGTTATTGATTTCGGAAACAGTTGGGATCGACATCTACCGTTAGCAGAATTTTCCTACAACAACAGCTACCATTCAAGCATTGAGATGGCGCCGTTTGAAGCACTTTATGGTAGAAAGTGCAGGTCTCCGATTTGTTGGAGTGAAGTGGGGGATAGACAGATTACGGGTCCGGAGATTATACAAGAAACTACCTAGAAGATCATCCAAATTCAACAACGGTTGAAAACCGCCCAAAGTCGACAAAAGAGCTACGCTGACATTAAAAGAAAAGATATAGAATTTGAAATTGGAGAGATGGTCATGCTTAAATTTGCACCTTGGAAAGGCGTTGTTCGATTTGGTAAACGAGGGAAATTAAATCCAAGGTATATTGGACCATTCAAGATTATTGATCGTGTCGGACCAGTAGCTTACCGACTTGAGTTACCTCAACAACTCGCGACTGTACATAACACTTTCCACGTCTCGAATTTGAAGAAATGTTTTGCTAAAGAAGATCTCACTATTCCGTTAGATGAAATCCAAATCAACGAAAAACTCCAATTCATCGAAGAACCCGTCGAAATAATGGATCGTGAGGTTAAAAGACTTAAGCAAAACAAGATACCAATTGTTAAGGTTCGATGGAATGCTCGTAGAGGACCCGAGTTCACCTGGGAGCGTGAAGATCAGATGAAGAAGAAATACCCGCATTTATTTCCAGAAGATACGTCAACACCTCCAACTGCTTAAAATTTCGGGACGAAATTTATTTAACGGGTAGGTACTGTAGTGACCCGAACTTTTCCATGTTTATATATATTAATTGAGATTGATATTTACATGATTAAATGTTTCCAACATGTTAAGCAATCAAACTTGTTAAGACTTGATTAATTGAAATATGTTTCATATAGACAATTGACCACCCAAGTTGACCGGTGATTCACGAACGTTAAAACTTGTAAAAACTATATGATGACATATATATGGATATATATATATATATAGTTAACATGATACTATGATAAGTAAACATATCATTAAGTATATTAACAATGAACTACATATGTAAAAACAAGACTACTAACTTAATGATTTTTAAACGAGACATATATGTAACGATTATCGTTGTAAAGACATTTAATGTATATATATCATATTAAGAGATATTCATACATGATAATATCATGATAATATAATAATTTAAAATCTCATTTGATATTATAAACATTGGGTTAACAACATTTAACAAGATCGTTAACCTAAAGGTTTCAAAACAACACTTACATGTAACGACTAACGATGACTTAACGACTCAGTTAAAATGTATATACATGTAGTGTTTTAATATGTATTTATACACTTTTGAAAGACTTCAATACACTTATCAAAATACTTCTACTTAACAAAAATTCTTACAATTACATCCTCGTTCAGTTTCATCAACAATTCTACTCGTATGCACCCGTATTCGTACTCATACAATACACAGCTTTTAGATGTATGTACTATTGGTATATACACTCCAATGATCAGCTCTTAGCAGCCCATGTGAGTCACCTAACACATGTGGGAACCATCATTTGGCAACTAGCATGAAATATCTCATAAAATTACAAAAATATGAGTAATCATTCATGACTTATTTACATGAAAATAAAATTACATATCCTTTATATCTAATCCATACACCAACGACCAAAAACACCTACAAACACTTTCATTCTTCAATTTTCTTCATCTAATTGATCTCTCTCAAGTTCTATCTTCAAGTTCTAAGTGTTCTTCATAAATTCTACAAGTTCTAGTTACATAAAATCAAGAATACTTTCAAGTTTGCTAGCTCACTTCCAATCTTGTAAGGTGATCATCCAACCTCAAGAAATCTTTGTTTCTTACAGTAGGTTATCATTCTAATACAAGGTAATAATCATATTCAAACTTTGGTTCAATTTCTATAACTATAACAATCTTATTTCAAGTGATGATCTTACTTGAACTTGTTTTCGAGTCATGATTCTGCTTCAAGAACTTCGAGCCATCCAAGGATCCATTGAAGCTAGATCCATTTTTCTCTTTTCCAGTAGGTTTATCCAAGGAAATTAAGGTAGTAATGATGTTCATAACATCATTCGATTCATACATATAAAGCTATCTTATTCGAAGGTTTAAACTTGTAATCACTAGAACATAGTTTAGTTAATTCTAAACTTGTTCGCAAACAAAAGTTAATCCTTATAACTTGACTTTTAAAATCAACTAAACACATGTTCTATATCTATATGATATGCTAACTTAATGATTTAAAACCTGGAAACACGAAAAACACCGTAAAACTGGATTTACGCCGTCGTAGTAACACCGCGGGCTGTTTTGGGTTAGTTAATTAAAAACTATGATAAACTTTGATTTAAAAGTTGTTATTCTGAGAAAATTATTTTTATTATGAACATGAAACTATATCCAAAAATTATGGTTAAACTCAAAGTGGAAGTATGTTTTCTAAAATGGTCATCTAGACGTCGTTCTTTCGACTGAAATGACTACCTTTACAAAAATGACTTGTAACTTATTTTTCCGACTATAAAACTATACTTTTTCTGTTTAGATTCATAAAATAGAGTTCAATATGAAACCATAGCAATTTGATTCACTCAAAACGGATTTAAAATGAAGAAGTTATGGGTAAAACAAGATTGGATAATTTTTCTCATTTTAGCTACGTGAAAATTGGTAACAAATCTATTCCAACCATAACTTAATCAACTTGTATTGTATATTATGTAATCTTGAGATACCATAGACACGTATACAATGTTTCGACCTATCATGTCGACACATCTATATATATTTCGGAACAACCATAGACACTCTATATGTGAATGTTGGAGTTAGCTATACAGGGTTGAGGTTGATTCCAAAATATATATAGTTTGAGTTGTGATCAATACTGAGATACGTATACACTGGGTCATGGATTGATTCAAGATAATATTTATCGATTTATTTCTGTACATCTAACTGTGGACAACTAGTTGTAGGTTACTAACGAGGACAGCTGACTTAATAAACTTAAAACATCAAAATATATTAAAAGTGTTGTAAATATATTTTGAACATACTTTGATATATATGTATATATTGTTATAGGTTCGTGAATCAACCAGTGGCCAAGTCTTACTTCCCGACGAAGTAAAAATCCGTGAAAGTGAGTTATAGTCCCACTTTTAAAATCTAATATTTTTGGGATGAGAATACATGCAGGTTTTATAAATGATTTACAAAATAGACACAAGTACGTGAAACTACATTCTATGGTTGAATTATCGAAATCGAATATGCCCCTTTTTATTAAGTCTGGTAATCTAAGAATTAGGGAACAGACACCCTAATTGACGCGAATCCTAAAGATAGATCTATTGGGCCTAACGAACCCCATCCAAAGTACCGGATGCTTTAGTACTTCGAAATTTATATCATATCCGAAGGGTGTCCCGGAATGATGGGGATATTCTTATATATGCATCTTGTTAATGTCGGTTACCAGGTGTTCAACATATGAATGATTTTTATCTCTATGTATGGGATGTGTATTAAAATATGAAATCTTGTGGTCTATTGTTACGATTTGATATATATAGGTTAAACCTATAACTCACCAACATTTTTGTTGACGTTTAAAGCATGTTTATTCTCAGGTGAATACTAAGAGCTTCCGCTGTCGCATACTTAAATAAGGACGAGATTTGGAGTCCATGCTTGTATGATATTGTGTAAAAACTGCATTCAAGAAACTTATTTTGTTGTAACATATTTGTATTGTAAACTATTATGTAATGGTCGTGTGTAAACAGGATATTTTAGATTATCATTATTTGATAATCTACGTAAAGCTTTTTAAACCTTTATTGATGAAATAAAGGTTATGGTTTGTTTTAAAATGAATGCAGTCTTTGAAAAACGTCTCTTATAGAGGTCAAAACCTCGCAACGAAATCAATTAATATGGAACGTTTTTAATCAACAAGAACGGGACATTTCAACTAGATCATCATCAGTTCGTATTGATAAATCAAAGTTATTTTGCACTGAGTTTAGAAAAAATAAGACATACCAAGGAGCAGTGTTTCAACTTAAGGGATACCCTGAATGGTGGACTAAACCTGGAAAAGCAGCGGCGGCAGTAGCTGAACCACCACCAACCACCACCGAGCCAGAATTAGGATTTGAAGGTGTAGCAGCACACAAAATTAAATAAGGTAAGTTTTCCAAGACCTTTTCCTCTTTATTTACAGATTATAACTCTAATAAGATAAGTCACGGGATCAATCTAGGGAAGAGAAAGCAAAATCACGATGCAAATCTTGGAACCAGAAATATCAGTCACGGGATGTGTTGGGGAAAGGGGAAAGAGACGTGTAGGAACTAGAGGGGGTGAATAGTTCCGAAACAATTTATTAAATTTTTTTCGGTTTAGATGATACCGCGGTCGACTCTACGGTCGACCGTGGATTCGACCATGCAAGTTTTGTTCAACAATGATGTTTTTTTGTTTCAAATTCAAAATACTAGTTTTGACAAAATGGTACGCTTGTGTTTGTTAGACTATATATGAAATAAAGTAAAGTGCTCAAACACAATGATTTATAGTGGTTCGGGTGGATGTTAACTAATCCACCTTAATCCACTCCTCGATTCACTTAATTGAGAGTTAGCTTCACTAGCTTTTCTCTAAACCCGGTGGAGATCCCATTACAACAATTGTTCCTCAATAAGCCACAACAATAATCTATTTATCCAGTCAAAAGATTAAAGACTACTTCAATCACCCATATCTCCAGTAAGATAAGTATTGTTCTTATCACAAGAACAATCAATTTCCTAAGTCCCTTTAAGGAAATTGGTTAGCTAAGTCGATTGTTGTTCTTATCACAAAAACAATGCCACTAACTTGATCACCTCAAGTTAGTAGCTTACAATCACCTAAGTTTTATTTTAAGTGAAAGTAGATGCTACTTCTTTAATTACTTCAAAGAAAGTAGTTTAAAATGTAAACTCACTAATGATAATAAAGTAAGATTAGAGTTTACACTAATTCTATCTTGGGTACAAGATAGAATATCCCTCTAGCTAATCACATATCTAAATATAAGAATATGAAGTGCTATGTGATCTTTGATGTACTTGAATGGAGTGTGAGAGGGTTGACTTCAAATGACACCATGCCTTAGCTTTTATAGATCAAGAACCTCATTTGAATTATATCTGTTGCAACTTGTCTTTGATCCTCTTGGCTTCTTTTTTTAGACATATCTTGGTTTTTGCACTTAGATGTTGACTTATGAGGAATGCATCAATTTGTGAGAGATTGGTGGCCATTCAAGAAAATTGTATCCGTTGATGTTGAATACCTCTAGTCACTTTGTTTACTTTAATACTTGATATTTACCCTACAAAAGCTTGTTAAAAAGATAGCATCTTTTGACTTGCTTCTTGTGTTAGGAGTCCATGAAGCCAAAGGAGAAACAAACAAATATTGTCTCTTCCTTTTGATGACACCATTTACTAGCCATACTTGACGTCTTTTTGTGATGACCCGTCCAAATCCATTTGGACGAATACATCATTCATTGATTTCACAGTGAGGTACTGACCTCTACATGATACGTTTTGTAAACATTGCATTCTTTTGAAAAGGCATACCATAATTGAATATCAAATTCCAAGGTTTTTGACGTTTGATGATTTCTACATATAGACAATCACCGTAAATAATAGTTTACAATATTACATCCGTTGATAATGCAGTCAAAATAAGATACATGGTGATAATTTTGTGAATGCAACATTTTCTCGAATAAAGCATGTATGACTCCATGCACATAGCTTGTATCACATATAAGCAAACAGCGGAAGACTTCTAGGAACTTGAGAATACACATGCTTAAAAGTGTCAGCACAAAGGTTGGTGAGTTAATAGTTTTAAAGTTACGCATAATCTGTATATAAAGGTGGATTACAAGATTTCAGTTGTTTCATCCATAAACGTTTATCAAAATATTATACAAGATTGAGCACCCTGGTAACTAAACTTTAACATATACATAATAAGTACCCCTGTTTTAACATACATGCAACCAACATGTACAATACACGCCAACCAACGTGTACTAAACTCAAATAGCATACGTCTGTTTTATAGTTCAGGCTAGGGTTTCTATACCTGAAACAGACGGGGATATCAAGCCCTATGGATCCATATACAACTACTCGCACCCACCAGTTCTTATAACCGGCAGTTACTAGTTACCAAAGCTAAGGGATTTTTGGTTCAACTCAGTGTAGAATTTAGTATGTACTTGTATCCATTGCGTTTAAAATAAAGTGCATGTATCCTCAGCCCAAAAATATATATTGCAAAAGCAATTAAAAAGGGAGCAAATGAAACTCACTTTAGCAGCACATAAGGTCATTCACCGAAATGTGACCGAAACTCAAAATGCAAAATAACCGTAGATCTCAACCTAGAGAACATATGTTGGTCAATACATGTCTAATAAGCTAGGTCGGGTCATAGTGTATCACCATCCTAATGCTCGAGATCGACAAGCAAAAGTTAACAAAAGTCATCTCAAAAGTCAACATGACCCAATATGATCTTTAAATCTATACATGTTTATTAACATAATATAAGTTTTGATAATTGAACGAATTTATAGTTTATCAAACTCAAAATATTATTTATTTCAGGAGCTATATTATATTTGAATTATCATGGCAATCGAACATATTTTATTATTTCACATAATTTTCCAATACTTGTAAAATCAGATTATAGTGTTTATAAAGCTTTAAAACATGATAAGACAGTCAACTTTGACAATTGATCCACAAAACAAAACGTGCCTTATATAGAAATTCATTTACTCGATTAGTAATATCTAAAAATCCAATTTATCAATCTCATAGACAAGTTGTTTAAATATTAATTTACAGTTTCAAACACAATTTCAATTAACGTTAACCATAATTCAGTTGACCATATCTTTTAATCCATTCATCGAAATCACGCGATTTCTAAATGAAAAGTTATTAATTTTTCGATAGCTTTCCAACGACATGCATATCATATACTTTATATCAGTAGCATATGTATCAAATTTGTGATTCATCATAAACTATCTAATGACAAAATTAAAGCATACAAGCATGCATAAACATATATACTCGAGCACTAGACATGAATACATTATTAATATATAAAAGATAAGATACGAATGCTCACGTATCAATATTGTGATTCAATATTGTAGAAAAGTACGTAGACGCAACGGAGATGATAAACATTAATTTGATCTCACGAGCAATACCCCCGAACCATGCCCATCACCTCCTTAGCTATAACCCATAATTTCCTTAGCTTTGACTCACTCAAAAACCATTTTTAAAATCGTTTGAACATGACCTCGTCGTATTATTTTTTGTATAATACTAATTAAAATAATATTAATACTACTGATAATAATAATAAGATTAATAATATTATTAATCTTAATAATAATAATAATAATAATAATAATAATAATAATAATAATAATAATAATAATAATAATAATAATAATAATAATAATAATAATAATAATAATAATAATAATAATGAGAAGAGAAGTGAATGAATTCGGAGCAAAAATTGCGAGCTTTATAGATGTGGCTTGGAACTGAACCCCATGCGATCGCATGGGTTCCATGCCCATTTGCCATGCAATCGCATGGCCAGCTGGTACGCACCCACTTCGTTTTGTTTTCTTGTTTGTCGACATATTTTTATAATATATATATAATATATATAATTTATATTAATTAATTATATATTATATTATATTCTCGTGCGTAGTTAACTTATAATTTTGGTTCCGATGTCTTGTACGTTTACGTTCGACTTATGTCCCGGTTCCGGTTTTTCGAACGTCATTTCGTACACTTAGAAAACCTGTACTTTACGTTTCGCGACGTGTACATTTATCAATAATTAGACTTAATCAATGATAAACTATATTACCCGAAGTATAACTTAATCATTTGAGTGTTTTGGTCATTTGCGTTTATAAATTAACGTCTTAATATATAATAATATTATTTTAAATCAAAACATTTTATATCTAAGTTAATATTATATTTTATAACATTTATAAAATATACATACATTTTCATTTTGAAATAGTGTTTTACTGTAGCAAAATGATTTTTACTGTAGCTAATAGTGGTTTTCGAAAACGCTGTAGCTTTTCGGGTACTGTAGTAATTTAGTGTTTTACTTGTTTATCTTAAACGTTTTAGTTAATTTATCTAAATATCAATCGAATCAACAAACGAATGTTACTATTGTTTACTAAATAACTTGAAATTATATATATGTATATATCTTTATTTAATATACATAAATCAGTTTTTAAATACGCATTGCAAGTTATTATAATAAATTTTAATAATTAATATTCCAACTTATTGTATATATATATATATCTATTTACAAATAGATGTTCGTGAAACGTCGGTCAATATTCAAAGGTTAACTGAATATATAACATTAGTTCAAAAATTTTGAGAATCAATATTACAGACTTTGCTTATCGTGTCGGAAACATATAAAGATTAAGTTTAAATTTGGTCGGAAATTTCCGGGTCATCACAGTACCTACCAGTTAAATAAATTTCGTCCCAAAATTTGAGTGAGGTCGTCATGGTTAACAATAAAAAATGTTTTTATGACTAATATGAGTGGATAAATAGAGTTTTATCATTATTGACTAATATAGATAAAACGATTCGATTATGTGAAGAGTACGAGTGAAGCTATCGTAAAAGAGTGGAATGAGAAAATAAAGTTTCGTCATATCTTTTGACGTAGATATGGTTGATTTCCGGAGTTCAAGGGATTTAGAGAAAATCTTCGTAATAAGATTTGATTCTTCGGTAATTAAGGAAATTAGGATCCGCTTTGGTTAAATGCGATAATCTGTTTTGATTGCTCTGTCGGATATTTCACTATAAATCCACCCTCTTCATTTCCTTATTTTCCACAGCTCATACCTTCTATTCTTTCTCCCTCAATTCATATTTTAAAGTATTCGTCAATATGCTCCATCCAGTTTTGCTTCTTGATATACTCCTAACTTTCATACCTATCATTCTTCTTTTTCATCTGCCGCCGGAGGAATCTATTCACTTTTACTATACTCTTGGCTTTATAGTGTTTTTAGTTCTCCCGTGTCTTTATGTTGCAATACTTATTGATATACACGGTTTGTAATTTATGTGTTGTCGTCGGGCTTTATATCTTTCCTTATTTTTCAGAGTCCCTTCTTCTGTCTTTCTATAATCATCAACATCCACAGTTAATGCTCTCTCCTATTTGCTGCGATTTATACCCCGATTTCTATTTCGGAGCTTCATGCTCTGTTTTCTCTTCTATCCATTAAGCACCGCATATAATGGTCCAGAATTCGCAGATATGAATTTCGGAATGAACATAGTTAATATTCTAAGAAGGAAATTGTAAGGGCACGATCTTAATTTGTCAAATTACCAGAATACCTCGGAAAAGGCCGAATCATCAAGAAAAATATTTTCTTGATATATTTAGAGTTTAAGTAGAATACAAGAGTCGTGTAACATGGTTCATGATGAGGGTATGATCTGTGAACCTTTATCACGTTCCATTAGAAACTCAGCATGACTTACTGTAATATAATCACGTTGATCAAGTGTCATTATATTATACTAACTCATGCTTCAGTTCCCAACACTACTTTCAAACATTCATATTTTAAATTCAAATTTTCAGAATTTAGAAACTAAAATAGTATTTCTCTATGATGTAATGCAGATATCGCGAAGAGATAAATGATTTCAGATAAGAATAGTTATGAAAATATCTTCAGAAATATCGAGGATATTTATAATGAAAGATACGATGATATCTTAAAATTTCTAATATCGAAGGATGATAAAGAAGATTTGTCCGTAATGTAGAGACCCGTCCTAATCCATCTGGACGAATATATTACATTTGGTTACATCGCGAGGTACTTGACCTCTATATGATACATTTTACAAGCATAGCATTCATTTTTAAAAGACAAACTTTCATTTTATCGAAAGTTGACGACATGCATACAATTTCATAATATATCTACTATAATTGACTTAATAATAATCTTGATGAACTCAACGACTCGAATGCAACGTCTTTTGAAATATGTCATGAATGACTCTAAGTAATATCTCTAAAATGAGCAAATGCACATCGGAAGATTTCTTTCGTACCTGAGAATAAACATGCTTTAAAGTGTCAACTAAAAGGTTGGTGAGTTCATTAGTTTAACATAAATAATCATTTTCATCATTTTAATAGACCACAAGATTTTCATTTTCATTTCTCATAAATATACGTCCCATGCATAGAGACAAAAATCATTCATATGGATTGAACACCTGGTAACCGACATTAACAAGATGCATATAAGAATATCCCCTATCATTCCGGGAAATCCTTTGGACATGATTAAAATGAATTCGAAGTACTAAAGCATCCGGTACTTTAGATGGGGTTCGTTAGGCCCAATAGATCTATCTTTAGGATTCGCGTCAATTAGTAGATCGGTTTACTAATTCTTAGGCTACCAAGCAAAAAGGGGCATATTCGGCTTCGATCATTCAACCATATAATGTAGTTTCGATTACTTGTGTCTATTTCATAAAACAGTTATAAAAATTGCGCATGTATTCTCAGCCCAAAAATATAAAGGGTAAAAAGGCAAATGAAATTCACTATACTGTATTTTGTAGTAAAAATACTTATGACGACATTGAACAATGCAGGGTTGGCCTCGGATTCACGAACCTATAACATTTATATATATATTAACACATATAATTGAAGTCGAATAAATTTATATATCATTAGTGATTTAATTGTTATCTTAATTATGTGTTTCATTAATAACCTAATTAATTACATTTATTCATTTTTATTATAAAAGGTTTACTATGGTTATGTTACATGTAGTAAATATGGTTTTATATAACTAATAGTTATTTGATAAAATAATATTGATAATAATAATAAATAAAAAGTTGTTTTATTTTACAATAATAATAATAGTAATAGTAGTTATTATGATAATAATGGTGATGCTAGTATTAATAATAATAATTTTGATAAAAATGAAAATTTTCTAATAATGATAATAATAATAATAAAAATGATACTTTTAATACAAATGATAGTTTTTATTAAAAAATGATACTAATAATAATATTAATAATAATTAATACTAATAATAATAATAATAATAATAATAATAATAATAATAATAATAATAATAATAATAAATAAATAAATAAATAAGTAACTACCTCAAAGAAGTATCCCTTAAAAAATGCCCAAGTCCGGGTTTGAACCCGCGACGTCCCGCTAACCCAATAATACAACAAATCATCCAAGCTCACCAATTTTCCTAATTTCTATCATTATCAATATCGTATACACCTTTCTTCAACTCATCATCATCATACGCTTATTATCACATCACGATTTTCATTATGATCAACATTCAACCATAATCATCTTGTCTCTGTAACATCGTCTATCTATCTTTCTGAACATCATTGTGTATCTTTATAGCTAACCTCATCTAGCCTACACAAATGAGTTTTGGGTTTCGGTCCATGTAATACCCGAGACATGGCAGCCCACTTCGTTAATTAACTTAATCATTTACGACCCAAATTACATCTGCCCACTAGTGTCATTGAAGCCCGATGTTGCATTTGTTAAATTAAATTAAGGAAGTTGATGTCTTGTATTTAGAATCCAAAGTGTATGTCCCTATCATCTTTATTAGCATAATACACATATCATCTAATCATGATCATACCTAACATCATCATCACATACAACATCGCTCTTCTTTTCCTTAACATCATCACTTAAAATCACCTTAAACTATTTCGGTAACCCAATCATTCTCATAATCATAGAATCTATTCATCACTCGATTTTTATTGGGTTTATCATTATCTTCATTCGTTTAATTCCAACAGAAAAGTAAAACACGAGTTACATCTCAAGCCCAACATTTATATTGGCCTTATATTTCACTATCCCAATAATCATTAGTCCATTAGCAAAACTACTTTAAAATATTGATGACCCATTTAGAAAACTGATTCACAAGCTCACTTAAAAAGATTTCGGTTCTAGCTAGTCTAAATACGGAAATGGTGAGATCGATGTGATTAAGTGGAATGAGGGTCCCCATTTAATTATCATGTAACAAGATGTTCAAGTACTTGAGAGACAAGAATACCCCTTGATGTCCCACGATCCATTCAGTGGCTCGATTCAAATAACAATGGAATAAAAAGTAGTTTAAACGTCCCCATCCTTACACTCACATCACATTCCACTATCAATTTTATAAAACGAAAATATCAGCTGGATAGATATCACTTTATGTGGGGTTCGGTGGTTTCAACATGAATGGAAATAAAAAGAAGAAAACACACGAGTATGCAGTAGCTGCAAGGTGTGTTTAGTTTAATCTAAGTTGAATAACATTAAGCAAGTGTATCTCCACTATCTCCTTTAAGATTCCAAGTGGGGTTATTTAATTAGGGTTGTTGGCTTTTTAAAAAAAAATGCACGATAGCATCTTTTTAAAGCAAGTGGATCATGGGTTTTATATGAAACATAACTGATACAGCAAGTTAAATGGGTGATGGTTGGGTTGGCTGAAATAGAAACGATAGCAGGAATCATAATATGATCGACCAGGAAAGCAGTTTGTTTATGGTGTTCAATGATGATTTAATAGTGGAGATTATGGTTCGAGTAAAACAGAAAACATATAGTACCTTTATGTGGGTTGTGATGATCTCGTTTGAACACAAAGATAATAGTAATAATAGATGTATAGCAGTAATTAATTGGTTGTATGGCAGCAAGAAACAGAAATGTAACCTGCAGTAGCAGTTCACAATCATAACAATAGTAGCAGCAGTTTTAAATGATGAGTGATGATGGTGATTGTACAAGAACAAGAAAAGAAAAACAATTAGAAAAGGTTTGCAAGGTGGTTGATCGAATGATTAGGGTGGATGGTGATTGTTGTTCGTCCAAAACAGAAATAGAATAAAGTGTAACGAGTAGGAGTCCAATGGTGATGGTGTTAATGTGGGTGGTGATGGTTTTATTCATGGTGGGGTAAAGGTGATATGGAAAGTGACGGTTGGTTTGGGAGGCAGACGAGATCGATTAAAGTAGTTTCAAATCTTGTGTTGTGAGGTGTTTGATGAGTTAAGGTGATCAAGGTGTGGTGGGTATTAGTGATCGTTTAAGCGAGTTTGGGTTTGAGGTGTCTGATAAAAAAAAAACATATATATGTAGTAGTAAAACAGTGAGTACCAATTATGTGGGTCTTCGATATCTTGTAACGAGATTAGATGTAATAGCACCTTTGTGATGGTCGTGATGTGGTTCCTTGGGTAGCCGGTTACAATGAAGGAAAGTGATGATAGGGTGGCGGTTGCTCTCGAGTGGTAGGGAGTGGTGATGGTCGATGGTTGTTATGCTGGTTCGACGGTGATCATGGGTGGTTGAAGATGGTTAATGGTTACCGGTATTTATAGCTATGGTGAGAAAAGAAAAATAAATTTGATGAAGCTTGATCATCTATATGATTAGTATGTATGTATATGTTTTACATGTATATATGTAAGGAAGATAAGAGATTGAAATTATGGATGGTCAAAAAGTAGCACAAGGGATATAGTAATATAATTAAAAATCCAAACACCCGTGATACTCAATCAACAACAGTATTCAATAGTAAACAATCACGTTTCAACTTTCAAATTCACGGATACAAGAATCAAATGAAATATGTGGGGTGATGTTTGTTTTCAATCACCATCAATATAACATTATATGATTTTAAATACTTAAAATATGTGGATTAATTAGTATCATTTATCCGTTATGAATTATTAAGATTGGGTGGGTGGATTCAATTAAAGGTTTGTGTTTATCAATATGGATCTTTAATTATGACAATACGTTTAGTTGTAATGTATTATTAGTTATTATTAGAGCATGGATTGTTATAGTTTTCAAGTTTCTTTGTTGTTGTAACAGCAACATAGACGCGGTTATATCACTTCAAGATTAAGCAATAAAAGGCACATCATGGTTGTTTCACAAATCATCTAAATACTTATTGATGTTTACATTGAGCTAATTTTTATAGGTGTATTTATATTTTCACATAAGAGTGTATAAACTAACATATATATATATATATATATATATATATATATATATATATATATATATATATATATATATATATATATATATATATATATATATATTAATAACAACTTTATTCTATCATATATTATTTTACATAATTAGTTTTAATGATTAAATCGTATATCAATATTTTCAGTTATTATATATACATATATTTATATATATACATATATACACATTCATTTACAATTAATTGTTCGTGAATCGTCGAAACTGGTTTAGGTTAAATGAATGCAAGAAAATATTTCAAAGATTTTGAGACTCAACATTACAGACTTTGCTTATCGTGTCGGAAACATATAAAGATTAGGTTTAAATTTGGTCGGAAATTTCCGGGTCGTCACAGTACCTACCTGTTAAAGAAATTTCATCCCGAAATTTAATTGGGATGGTCATTGCTAACAAAAAATATGTTTTCATGACTCATACGAGTTGGAATTTAGAGCTTTATCACCAGTGAGTAATAAGGATAAAATAATTCGATTATTCGAAGAGTACGAATGAAGCTATCACTAAAGAGTGAAATTAGGAATCAAAGACTCGTCTTAACTTTTGATGTGGTAACGGTTGAATTCCGGAATTCAAGGAATCTAAAGAAAATCTTCGTTATCTATATAAGATTTGATTCGTCAGTGATTAAGGAAATTAAGATCTCTTTAATTAAATGCGGTCATCTACCTCGATTGCTCTGTCAGATATCTCACCATTCCTATACTTTCTTCCTTAATCCGTACTTCTAAAGATTGTAAAAATGTTTAATCCCGTACTGATCCTTGTCCTTCTTCTGACAATCACTTCTGTCTTCCTCGAGGAATCTGTTAACTTCTACTATTACCTTGGGGTTATAGTGTTTTTAATTTTTCCATGTCTTTATCTTGCTATATGCATAGATATACACGGTTTGTAATTCCTGCTTGATGTCGTTCATATTTTTATTTATATTCCCAAGCTCAATGTTTTTGTTTATCTTCCCGTCTCTAAGTAAAGCGATTAAGACGTCTCGGATTCGTAGATTAAATCTTTGAATTTTGAATGATCATAATTAATGTTCTAGGCATAAAGGAATTGTAGTAGCACAATTTGAGTTGTAAATTTACATAAATCAGGCAAAAATAGGAATATCAAGATAATACTTTCTTGATATGTTTAGAGGTTAAATAGAATGAAAGAGTTATGTAACATGGTACATGATGAGGGTGTGACTTACTGTGAACCATCATCACGTTCCATTAGAAACTCAACATGACTTACTGTAATATAACCACGTTGTCCTAACATCATTATATTATACTAACTCATGCTTCAATTCCCAATACTTCTCCAGAAATCATTCATAATTTAAACGCGAAGGTTATAGAATTTAGAAACTAAAACATTTTCTCTTATGATGTAATATAGATAACACGAAGAGATATATAATTTCGAACGAGAATCTTTATGAAAATATCCTCAAAAATATCGAAGATATTTATGATGATATTTTGGAATCTTCTAAGTTCGAAGATTGATGGAGAAAATTTTTCGCAAGATTTTAACGTGGGTACGGAGCAAGATATTCTCTAAAGATTTCATCAGATACAGAATTATCTGAATTCCTTGAATACAGAGTTTGGTCCTTGTATTTATCACAGTCTCCTTCATGGTTTAATCAATCCATTTTTCAGTACCAAATTTTCTATCGAGCGTTCCCAACATTCCATTCTTTATTATCAAACTTTTGGCCGTTTAAACCATTTACCATTTTGCTGTTTCCTCTGCATTTAATGCTACCATATCTGAATCACCGGTTATCAATCTGAGGTGGGCTCAAGAGAATTGTGTTTTTAGATGATTAAACGCTGATGGTAATATGGTGGAATATAAAAGGTTCTCTGGTAACAATAAAAGAGCACGCATATAAATCAAGGTTATAGTAAGGTTATTTCGAAGGAAAAGTCGAAGTTGACTTGCTGGAGCTGTGACAAAACTGGCTAATTTGGAGAAGGATTGTAAAGTTATTTTCGGTAATAACAATGCCAAAGGAAACTAGCACAGATATGTGTTAAACATTTACTCAGGTTTCGAGTATTTTTAGGTGCATAACTATATGCATCAATCTTTTCTTCCGTAGATGAAGTGCGGTTGGTTCATCCTCTCGATTGAGGTTTTTTCAAGAATCATAAAAGGTTTGAACGCAGATTGTAATCGTCAAGATACAAATGAAGTTTAAGCTGAAATCAAGTGGCAACTTGAGGAAATATTTAGCTGTAGTAGATGTAATTTATTTACGATCTTTTAAGTCAAAATGTGTTGTAATTACTATTTCCTACTCTTTTAATACTTTTTAATTGTCCATGATAGTAGTCCAATAGTCCAATAGTTCAACCAAAACTAGTATATTATAAGGACAGAGTCATATAGGAACAGTTAGATAGGAACAGTCAGCTAGGATTTGGTTAGTATAGATTTAAAATTTTACGTAGTTAATTAATTGGTTACTAATCAATTTGTTTTTGTTCATTATTTTCTTCATCATGTCACTTGTCAAATCTTGACTTGGATTTTGATCGACAGAAACTCGTATTTGAAATTGAATTGGAATGAAAATGGTTATTCTTTGGTGAACGGATACGTATATGTGTAGATTTGAGCAGTATTGTTAATGACTGCTGATTCTAAATTGAATAATGTACAGTGTAACTTATTAATGTGAAATCTAAATATTCCTCGGGTATTACCTACCCGTTAAAATATTTTCACCATTAACAGTTTGTACAAGAGAATCTTTTAATTACAATCTTTATGAAAATATATATACATATATATTTTCTTCAGATGAAATCATGAATTTAATGAGTTAATATGATATTAAGCTCATTTGATTTTCGGTTAGAACTAGAATACAAAATCTCTAAAACTTTTAGAAACCACATCTTCTTCGCAGAATATTTCTTCAATGAAGTTATGGATCAATACTTCATCGTTCATTGTTGTTGGCACTCCTTGGTATCTATGGTGCGTATGATGTTGATGTTCGTGGGACAGATTGTGAAATTGAGGTTTGGGGTGTGGATGTTGAGGCTTGTGTTGTTGGTGGTATTGGTGCTATTGGTACTGATGCTGGTGGTGCTGTTGATGACGGTGATGTTGCTGAAGCTGGTAATTTTTGCACCATAATTTCCAAAGACACTACTCGAGCGCGAAGCTCGTTGACTTCTTCCACTAACCCTGGCTGGTTATCAGTGTGAGGTGGAGGTTGGATATCTTCTCTAGTTCCGTTAATGGTAGCCTCAAGATGAAAAATTCTCGCAAAGAGGGTATAAACAGTGTTACGAACAGGTTCACCAGTGAGCGGGTCGAGTACTCCGATGTTAGGCGGTAGATTCGGCTCATGATATTGAGTACCTTCTTCCCTTCTCCATAGGGTGAGTATGTCGCGAACCTACCCACATTTTCTCCAGTAATCACGGTAGTTGATCGGTTGGTGCGCTCCCGTCACGCTGTCTTCGAAGTCAGATGAACTTGGTCAATTCGTAGAGGCCATCTTACGCGATCACAGAAAAGATTTTTGGTATGAAACGTTTAGTAACAGCAAATGATAGTTGGATGGTATTCTCAATGCATAATATGCATAGATATATATAGTACCAGGATCCCTTAAATTACAGAGAAATTTACGGAAGATATCAGGCAAAGTTTATCGTAATAGATACGCTAAGATATAAATTAGCAGATACGCTAAGATATAAATTTTGTCTATACATTATTCAGGCAATCAATGCAGTAAGATGTGTCTAGACTAAGAATGATAAGCAGATAATTTCCTAAGGATGATAAGTAGGTAATTTTTGACACCAAATGATAAGCAAAACTTTTGACATGCAGACACGGTCGAAGTCCAGACTCACTAATGCGTCTAAACATCTATCAGTTAGACACACTAATGCAAGACCTGGTTCGCTAAGACCACTATTCTGGTACCACCTGTAGATACAGTGGGGACAACCACCGTCCTACCCAGTGCCTTCCCAGCTAACCGCCTGGTGACCACTGAGTGTACCTCAGATACTGATTTTAGGGCCTGCCTCTCGGCTACTGCCAACCCTCGTAAGGGATCACAAGGAGTAAGAGCCAATGCTTCGCCATAGGTCACGCTGTGAGAACCTCCTTTACGACTAACCCGCCACACATGGACGCGTTTATACCAGCTCTGATACCACCTGTAGAGACCCGTCCTAATCTATCTGGTCGAATACATTACATTTGGTTACATCGCGAGGTACTTGACCTCTATATGATACATTTTACAAGCATAGCATTCATTTTTAAAAGACAAACTTTCATTTTATCGAAAGTTGACGACATGCATACCATTTCATAATATATCCACTATAATTGACTTAATAATAATCTTGATGAACTCAACGACTCGAATGCAACGTCTTTTGAAATATGTCATGAATGACTCCAAGTAATATCTCTAAAATGAGCAAATGCACAGCGGAAGATTTATTTCATACCTGAGAATAAACATGCTTTAAAGTGTCAACCAAAAGGTTGGTGAGTTAATTAGTTTAACATAAATAATTATTTTCAACATTTTAATAGACTACAAGATTTTCATTTTCATTTCTCATAAATATTAGTCCCATGCATAGAGACAAAAATCATTCATATGGATTGAACACCTGGTAACCGACATTAACAAGATGCATATAAGAATATCCCCTATCATTCCGGGAAATCCTTCGGACATGATAAAAACGAATTCGAAGTACTAAAGCATTCTGTACTTTGGATGGGGTTCGTTAGGCCCAATAGATCTATCTTTAGGATTCGCGTCAATTAGTAGATCGGTTTACTAATTCTTAGGCTACCAAGAAAAAAGGGGCATATTCGGCTTCGATCATTCAACCATATAATGTAGTTTCGATTACTTGTGTCTATTTCATAAAACAGTTATAAAAATTGCGCATGTATTCTCAGCCCAAAAATATAAAGGGTAAAAAGGGAAATGAAACTCACTATACTGTATTTTGTAGTAAAAATACATATGACGACATTGAACAATGTAGGGTTGGCCTCGGATTCACGAACCTATAACATTTATATATATATTAACACATATAATTGAAGTCGAATAAATTTATATATTATTAGTGATTTAATTGTTATTTTAATTATGTGTTTCATTAATAACCTAATTAATTACATTTATTCATTTTTATTATAAAAGGTTTACTATGGTTATGTTACATGTAGTAAATATGATTTTATATAACTAATAGTTATTTGATAAAATAATATTGATAATAATAATAAATAAAAAGTTGTTTTATTTTACAATAATAATAGTAATAGTAGTTATTATGATAATAATGGTGATGCTAGTATTAATAATAATAATTTTGATAAAAATGAAAATTTTCTAATAATGATAATAATAATAAAAATGATACTTTTAATACAAATGATAGTTTTTATTAAAAATGATACTAATAATAATATTAATAATAATTAATATTAATAATAATAATAATAATAATAATAATAATAATAATAATAATAATAATAATAATAATAATAGTAATAATAATAATTAAATAAATAAATAAATAAGTAACTACCTCAAAGAAGTATCCCTTAAAAATGCCCAAGTCTGGGTTTGAACCCACGACGTTCCGCTAACCCAATAATACAACAAACCATCCAAGCTCACCAATTTTCCTAATTTCTATCATTATCAATATCGTATACACCTTTCTTCAACTCATCAGCATCATACGCTTATTATCACATCACGATTTTCATTATGATCAACATTCAACCATAATCATCTTGTCTCTGTAACATCGTCTATCTATCTTTCTGAACATCATTGTGTATCTTTATAGCTAACCTCTTTAGCCTACACAAATGAGTTTTGGGTTTCGGTCCATGTAATACCCGAGACATGGCAGCCCACTTCGTTAATTAACTTAATCATTTATGACCCAAATTACATCAGCCCACTAGTGTCATTGAAGCCCGATGTTGCATTTGTTAAATTAAATTAAGGAAGTTGATGTCTTGTATTTAGAATCCAAAGTGTATGTCCCTATCATCTTTATTAGCATAATACACATATCATCTAATCATGATCATACCTAACATCATCATCACATACAACATCGCTCTTCTTTTCCTCAACATCATCACTTAAAATCACCTTAAACTATTTTGGTAACCCAATCATTCTCATAATCATAGAATCTATTCATCACTCGATTTTTATTGGGTTTATCATTATCTTCATTCGTTTAATTCCAACAGAAAAGCAAAACACGAGTTACATCTCAAGCCCAACATTTATATTGGCCTTATGGTTCACTATCCCAATAATCATTAGTCCATTAGCAAAACTACCTTAAAATATTGATGACCCATTTAGAAAACTGATTCACAAGCTCACTTAAAAAGATTTTGGTTCTAGCTAGTCTAAATACGAAAATGGTGAGATTGATGTGATTAAGTGGAATGAGGGTCCCCATTCAATTATCATGTAACAAGATGTTCAAGTACTTGAGAGACAAGAATTCCCCTTGATGTCCCACGATCTATTCAGTGGCTCGATTTAAATAACAATGGAATAAAGAGCAGTTTAAATGTCCCCATCCTTACACTCACATCACATTCCACTATCAATTTTATAACACGAAAATACCAGCTGGATAGATATCACTTTATGTGGGGTTCGGTGGTTTCAACATGAATGGAAACAAAAAGAAGAAAACACACGAGTATGCAGTAGCTGCAAGGTGTGTTTAGTTTAATCTAAGTTAAATAACATTAAGCAAGTGTATCTCCACTATCTCCTTTAAGATTCCAAGTGGGGTTATTTAATTAGGGTTGTCGGCTTTTTAAAAAAAAATGCACGATAGCTTCTTTTTAAAGTAAGTGGATCTTGGATTTTATATGAAACATAACTGATACAGCAAGTTAAATGGGTGATGGTTGGGTTGGCTGAAACAGAAACGATAGCAGGAATCATAATATGATCGACCAGGAAAGTAGTTTATTTATGGTGTTCAATGATGATTTAATAGTGGAGATTATGGTTCGAGTAAAATAGAAAACATATAGTACCTTTATTTGGGTTGTGATGATCTCATTTGAACACAAAGATAATAGTAATAATAGACATATAGCAGTAATTAATTGGTTGTATAGCAGCAAGAAACAGAAATGTAACCTGTAGTAGTAGTTCACAATCATAACAATAGTAGCAGCAGTTTTAAATGATGAGTGATGATGGTGATTGTACAAGAACAAGAAAAGAAAAACAATTGGAAAAGGTTTGCAAGGTGGTTGATCGAATGATTAGGGTGGATGGTGATTGTTGTTCGTCCAAAACAGAAATAGAATAAAGTGTAACGAGTAGGAGTCCAATGGTGATGGTGTTAATGTGGGTGGTGATGGTTTTATTCATGGTGGGGTGAAGGTGATATGGAAAGTGACGGTTGGTTTGGGAGGGAGACGAGATCGATTAAAGTGGTTTCAAATCTTGTGTTTTGAGGTGTTTGATGAGTTAAGGTGATCAAGGTGTGGTGGGTATTAGTGATCGTTTAAGCGAGTTTGGGTTTGAGGTGTCTGATCGGAAAAAAAACATATATATGTAGTAGTAAAATAGTGAGTACCAATTATGTGGGTCTTCGATATCTTGTAACGAGATTAGATGTAATAGCACCTTTGTGATGGTCATGATGTGGTTCCTTGGGTAGCCGGTTACAATGAAGGAAAGTGATGATAGGGTGGCGGTTGTTCTCGAGTGGTAGGGAGTGGTGATGATCGATGGTTGTTATGCTGGTTCGACGGTGATCATGGGTGGTTGACGATGGTTAATGGTTACCGGTGTTTATAGCTATGGTGAGAAAAGAAAAAGAAATTTGATGAAGCTTGATCATCTATATGATTAGTATGTATGTATATGTTTTACATGTATATATGTAAGGAAGATAAGAGATTGAAATTATGAATGGTCAAAAAGTAGCACAAGGGACATAGTAATATAATTAAAAATCCAAACACTCGTGATACTTAATCAACAACGGTATTCAATAGTAAACAATCACGTTTCAACTTTCAAATTCACGGATACAAGAATCAAATGAAATATGTGGTGTGATGTTTGTTTTCAATCACCATCAATATAACATTATATGATTTTAAATACTTAAAATATGTGGATTAATTAGTATCATTTATCCGTTATGAATTATTAAGATTGGGTGGGTGGATTCAATTAAAGGTTTGTGTTTATCAATAAGGACCTTTAATTATGACAATACGTTTAGTTGTAATGTATTATTAGTTATTATTAGAGCATGGATTGTTATAGTTTTCAAGTTTCTTTGTTGTTGTAACAGCAACATAGACGCGGTTATATCACTTCAAGATTAAGCAATAAAAGGCGCAGCATGGTTGTTTCACAAATCATCCAAATACTTATTGATGTTTACATTGAGCTAATTTTTATAGGTGTATTTATATTTTCACATAAGAGTGTATAAACTAACATATATATATATATATATATATATATATATATATATATATATATATATATATATATATATATATATATATATATATATATATATATATATATTAATAACAACTTTATTCTATTGTATATTATTTTACATAATTAGTTTTAATGATTAAATCGTATATCAATATTTTCAGTTATTATATATACATATATTTATATATATACATATATACACATTTATTTACAATTAATTTTTCATGAATCGTCGAAACTGGTCTAGGTTAAATGAATGCAAGAAAATATTTCAAAAATTTTGAGACTCAACATTACGGACTTTGCTTATCGTGTCGGAAACATATAAAGATTAGGTTTAAATTTGGTCGGAAATTTCTGGGTCGTCACACGTAAAGGTTTAGAGTCAGGAGCAAGGTATTTGTTAATGACTTCAGCAGACACTGAATCATTTAGATTCTTTGAAGGCAGGTTTAGTCTTTGTGATTTGTCCACAGCCTCCTTCATAGTTTGCTCAATTCGTTTTCCAGTTCCAACTTTTCTGAGCTTTGCCAACACACTATTCTTTATCATCAAACTTTCGACTCTTAAAGTCGTTTACAGTTTTTGCTGCTTCATCAGCTTTTTCAACATTCAGAGTATTGATTCTAGACTGGTTGCTTTTCAGAATTTCAGAATGACAGCTCATAATTCTAAGAGATGAAGGTTATATGTATACCTGTGATGTTCTAGTACAGTTTTGAATTCAAAGTATGGCATTTGAAAGATGTAAGAATCTAAGAGTGATATTTTCTGTTAAATATTGACTTGGATTCTGATTTTTTTTTTTAAACTCAGAATATGTAATCAAATCTGGATGCCGAATGGTTGTTTTGATTTCTAAGAAAGAATGTATATCGTTGTGAAAGTAGTGAGTATAGTTGATGATTTGCTGAATCAGAATAAAGAATGTAACATATTAATTGTGAATTTATATATCTTTCGGGTATTACCTACCCGTTAAAAGTTTCACAAGTAATATTTTGTACCAGAGAATTTTATTACAGTCTTTATGAAAATATATGTATGTATATTTTCTTCAGATGTAATACAGATTTAATGAGTTAATATCATATTAAACTAATTAGATTTTTGGCTGGATTAGAAATGAATAATCTCTAAAACCTTAAAGATTTCATAATCTTCGTGGAGTATTTCACTAATGTAATCAATACTTCGTTATTAAGTTTTATTGATATTTCCTCAGTGAATCATGTTGGTGCTTATGGAACTCTTGCTAACTTCGCAAGGTACGAATGATGTTTTCTGGAAAGTTTCAAGTACATCAAAAATGAAAGTGTAAAATCAAACATGTATTTGAATAATACACTTGATTTATTATGAAATGGAATCTATTAAGTCGAAGCAGAGATTATAGTTAACGATTGTAAAGTCATTAACGAAGGATGTACATCATAGCATATTAATAACATGAACTAACCGAGTAGTTAAGATTCACACGTAATAGCTTAGTACGAAAAGATTTATTTTGATCTCAAAATTCATATATATATAAAATATACATATAATTTCTTCAGAGGGAATGAGTTAATACTTCATAACTCATTGATACAATATACGCGTTGTTGATTAGTGATGATCTTTGCGGTGATTATGGATCTGGCGGAGCTTGTGATGTTGTAGATGCAGCTGATGCTGACGATACTGACGGTGCTGGTGATGCTGACGGTACTGTTGATGCTGCTGGTAAAACTGATCTAGCTTGTAAATCGTGCACCATTCCGATCAGGGTTTTATTTCATCATTTCTATTCGCTCACTCATCTGGTTTTGAACTAGAATAAGTAATCTCTTAAACTTTTAGAAACTACATATTCTCTGCAGAATATTTCTTCGATGAAGTTATGAATCAATACTTCATCGTTTGTTGTTGTTGGTATTCCTTGGTATCTATGGTGCGTATAACGTTGATGTTCGAGGTACAGATTGTGATGTTGAGGTGTGCGATGTTGTTGTTATAGGTGGTGGTAATGGTACTGTTGGTGTTGTTGTCGGTGGTACTGTTGATGCCGGTGATGCTGCTGGTGCTTGTAACCTTTGCACCATATTCTCCAAAGCCACTATCCGAGCGCGAAGCTCGTTGACTTCTTTTATTACACCGGGATGATTGTTGGTTCAGATGAGTGGATGAATAAGGTCTAGAATTTGAGATGATATATAATCGTGACGAGACACTCTGGAAATGAGAGAGAAAATGGTGTTTCGAACAGGTTCACCGGTAAGTGCTTCAGGTTCTTCGCCAAGAGGTGAATGTGGTAGATGGAAGGGATCACCTTCTTCTTGTCTCCAATGATTAAGTAGACTACGAACCCATCCCCAATTCATCCAGAATTGGTGATGGCTGATTGGTTGATCCATTCCGATTACACTATCTTCGGAGTTCAGGTGAATATTCATATAAGAATAGCTGTCGGAGTTTAAGGAATTTGAACTAGATACGGGATCCATCTTGTATAATTAGATAGATGATTTTTTTTTTTGATATGAAATAGATTATAGAATTTAGATTGGTACTCTTCAATACATAATTTACATATGTATATATAATACCAAAATTCCATAAATCACGGAGGAATTTTCGAAAGATGTTAAGCAAAGTTTACAGTAATAGATATGCTAAGATATGAATTTGTCTGTACACTATGTATGAAATAAATGCAGGAAACGTGTCTAGACTTAAGAATGATAAGCATGTAATTTTCGACAAAAATTATAAGTAAAACTCGGTAAAAATAGATACGGTCATAGTCCCGACTCACTAATGCATCCTAATAATTACCAGTTAAACACACTAATGCAAATTCTGGTTCCATATGACCTCAAGCTCTGATACCAACTGTGATGACCCGTTCAAATCCATTTAGACGAATAGATCATTCATCGATTTCACAGTGAGGTACTGACCTCTACATGATACGTTTTGTAAACATTGCATTCTTTTGAAAAGGCACACCATAATTGAATATCAAATTCCAAGGTTTTTGACGTTTGATGATTTCTACATATAGACAATCACCGTAAATAATAGTTTACAATACTACTTTCGTTGATAATGCAGTCAAAATAAGATACATGGTGATAATTTTGTGAATGCGACATTTTCTCGAATAAAGCATGTATGACTCCATGCACATAGCTTGTATCACATATAAGCAAACAGCAGAAGACTTCTAGGAACCTGAGAATAAACATGCTTAAAAGTGTCAACACAAAGGTTGGTGTGTTCATAGTTTTAAAGTTACGCATAATCTGTATATAAAGGTGGATTACAAGATTTCAGTTGTTTCATCCAGAAACGTTTATCAAAATATTCTACAAGATTGAGCACCCTGGTAACTAAACTTTAATGTATACATAATAAGTACCCCTGTTTTAACATACATGAAACAACATGTACAATACACGCCAACCAACGTGTACTAAACTCAAATAGCATACGTCTGTTTTATAGTTCAGGCTAGGGTTTCTATACCTGGAACAGACAGGGATGTCAAGCCATATGGATCCATATACAACTACTTGCACCCACCAGTTCTTATAACCGGCAGTTACTAGTTACCAAAGCTAAGGGATTTTCGGTTCAAACTCGGTGTAAAATTTAGTATGTACTTGTATCCATTGCGTTTAAAATAAAGTGCATGTATTCTCAGCCCAAAAATATATATTGCAAAAGCAATTAAAAAGGGAGCAAATGAAACTCACCTTAGCAGCACATAAGGTCATTCACCGAAATGTGACCGAAACTTGGAATGCAAAATAACCGTAGATCTCAACCTAGAGAACATATGTTGGTCAATACATGTTGATAATGCTAAAAATGAACATATATTTCATAGCATTATCCCTCAAGAAAGACAAGCTTTTAGTTGCAATTGTTCTATTTACAAGTGATATTTGTTTAAATAATAAAAGGTGAAGACAAAAGACAGATTCGACGAATTGAAGACGCAAATGACCAAAAAGCTCAAAAGTACAAAGTACAATCAAAGAGGTTCCAATTATCGATAAGAAACGTCTCAGAATTACAAGAGTACAAGACGCGAAACGCAAAATACAAGATATTAAATTGTACGCAAGGACGTTCGAAAAACCGAAACCGGGACCAAAGTCAACTCTCAACGCTCGACGCAACGGACTAAAAATTATGAGTCAACTATGCACAAGAATATAATATAATATTTAAATAATTATATAAATTATTTATATATTATATTATATATTATAAACGTCGATAAACAAGAAAACAAAGAATTTTGAGCTGATACCTACCACCTTGCGATCGCATGGCCTGGAGGCACAAAAGCCATGCGACCGCATGGCCCTGAAATCCAGCCCACAGGCCTATAAATTCGCAGCTTTGGTTCATCATATATCAATCCATCTCTCTATCTACAAACGTAAATATATATATATTTATATTATAATTTTAATTTTAATTTTAAATTCTAATAATAAGGGTATGTTAGCGAATGTTGTAAGGGTGTAAGTCGAAATTCTGTCCGTGTAACGCTATGCTATTTTTAATCACTGTAAGTTATGGTTAATGTTATTTTTAATTTAATGTCTCGTAGCTAAATTATTATTATGCTTATTTAAGACGAAGTAATCATGATGTTGGGCTAAATTATTAAGATTGGGTAATTGGGCTTTGTACCATAATTGGGGTTTGGACAAAAGAATGACACTTGTGGAAATTAGACTATGGGCTATTAATGGGCTTTATATTTGTTTAACTAAATGATAGTTTGTTAATTTAATATAAAGATTTACAATTGGACGTGCCTATAAATAACCATATACACTCGATCGGACACGATGGGTGGGATATTTATATGTACGAATAATCGTTCATTTAACCGGAAACGGGAATGGATTAATAGTTAATAGATTTATTAAAACATGGGTGAAATTATGTACAAAGACACTTGGCGTAATTGTTAACAAAGTATTAAAACCTTGGGTTACACGTAGTCGATATCCTGGTGTAATTATTAAACAAAGTATTAAGACCTTGTTACAGTTTAAGTCCCCAATTAGTTGGAATATTTGACTTTGGATATAAGGATAATTTAACGAGGACACTCGCACTTTATATTTATGACTGATGGACTATTATGGACAAAAACCAGACGGACATATTAAATAATCCAGGACAAAGGACAATTAACCCATGGGAATAAACTAAAAATTAACACGTCGAACATCATGATTACGGAAGTTTAAATAAGCATAATTCTTTTATTTCATATTTAATTGCACTTTTAATTTATCCCACTTTTATTTATTGTCATTGTATTTAATTGCACTTTTAATTATCGTACTCTTTAATTATCGCAATTTTATTTTATCGCACTTTTATCGCAATTTCATTATCGTTATTTACTTTACGCTTAAAATTAAGTTATATTTATATATTTTACATTAGATTTTAACTGCGACTAAAGTTTTAAAATCGACAAACCGGTCATTAAACGGTAAAAACCCCCTTTTATAATAATAATATTACTTATATATATATATTTGTATTTTTATAAATTTAAAACTAATATAGCGTTAAGCATGTTTAATTTTCCCTGTGGAACGAACCGGACTTACTAAAAACTATACTACTGTACGATTAGGTACACTGCCTATAAGTGTTGTAGCAAGGTTTAGGTATATCTATTCTATAAATAAATAAATATCTTGTGTAAAATTGTATCGTATTTAATAGTATTTCATTGTAAAAATAATACTATTTCCTAGTACACCTCGCACACATCAAGTATTTTTGCCGCCGCTGCCGGGGACATTCTTGCTTAAACGCCGGAAGCGCAACGCTAATTTAAAAAAAAAAGATTTTTATTTTTAGTTTACTTTTATAAAAATACATTTTTGTAAAAATACGTTTTAAATATATGAAAATATAAAAAGAAAAACAAAAATATAAATATTTTTAAGAGTTTGTTAAATATATAAGTTCTATAAAGTTTCTTTATCTTTATTTTGTAAAAATATAAGTTTTATTTTATTTATATAAATATATTATATAAATATATAAAACAGAAAAAAAAAAAATTACTCGAGGCTCGGTACTGTTACAGCCCAAAGCATGGCCCGAAATACCTATCCATGCGATCGCATGGATTTTTAACGTGAGGACCATGCGATCGTATGGCCCTGTCTGACACGCCAACTGTTGACCTAATTAAGCATTAATTACGGAGTATTATTTATTATTATTATTTAAACCCTAATTAGGTTTTATTTATTTATTATTTAGTTTAGTGTTATTTAATTAATTTGTTTTATTTAGTTTAATAAGTTTTAATAAATTATAAAATTAATAGTTTTATAAAATAAATAATATAAAAATAATATTTTTATAAAAATTGTACTTTTTACAACTTTAAGTATATTTTTATATTTTGTACTTTTTATTCGTTTTAGCGTAATATTTGTATTTTTTGCTCGTTTTTAGTTTCAAGTCATAGTTTTTGCCATAGTTATTTTTACTTCTAGATTTTTAGGCTTTGCCGTAAAATCCCTTAAGTGCTTTTTCTTTAGACTAAGATTTAAGTGCTTTAGAATTTTGCGATGCCGTTTTTATATTTTAGTACCTTTTTAAGTTATTGCTATTTGGGATATAGAATTTCTTTTAAGCTTTAATATTTTTAAACGCAACTTTTAATTTTTAGTTTTTAGTTCCTTTTTAAGTTTCGACGCGCTACATTCTTATTTTTATTTTTCGACTTTTTATTTTTCGACGTTTTTCGACGCGCTCTTTTTCTTTCTTATTTCTCGACATTCTAGTTTTTAGGACATAGAATTTTTCTATTTCTTCTCTCTAAATTTCTTTAAACTTTAACGAAAAATTATTTTAAGTGGTTAAATTGATAGACATCAAAATTTTCTGGTTCGTAGTAATAGTTGGATTTGTACGTGGACCGGGTTATTGGAGCCAAACACTACTCAATTATATTGAGACCAAACGAATCCTGCCCCTCTGCTGCATCTTTTGGCTATTCGAAACGTGGGTAAAATCAGAAAAGTCTATTAATTTGATAACTTATATAATTTTTCTTATTTTTATAACTAATAGGATATTCAGTGAATGCACCGAGCAAAACGTTCACCACCTTTTGTACGTTCACCACCTGTAACTCGATCAAGACATCTAGCAAATATTGTCGCCGTTGATTTTTCTTTAGAATCGTCATCCAGTCGACCAAGTACTCCAATTCAAATTTCCGATAATCCATTTTTTGAACCCGACCTCACAATTGAGAATCCGGAGAATATTCAGGGACAATTCATAGATCCTGAACCATTAATCTTTCCTCCGGAACCACCAATCATTCAAACAGATATTGTTGAGGAACCTACCATTAAATCAGAATCCTATAGTGATTCAGATTCAACAAATTCAATCATGGAAAATCTGGAACCTCTAAGTATGGAAGACCGAATGAGAGCTAAACGCACTGGACAAGGTCACGCAATTACTCAACCTGACATAAATGCTCCATATTATGAAATCAAGGGACAAATTCTACACTTGGTAACTAATCAATGCCAATTTAGTGGTGTGCCGAAGGAAGATCCAAATGAACATCTTCGTACCTTTAATAGGATCTGCACACTATTTAAAATAAGAGAAGTGGAGGATGAACAGATATATCTCATGTTATTTCCCTGGACTTTAAAGGGAGAAGCCAAAGATTGGTTAGAATCGTTACCTGAAGGGGCGATTGATACATGGGACGTTTTAGTTGAAAAATTTCTTAAACAATTCTTTCCGGCATCTAAAGCCGTAAGACTTCAAGGAGAAATTGTTACGTTCACACAGAAGCCAAACGAAACTCTATATGAGGCTTGGACAAGATTTGAAAAGTTATTAAGAGGATGTCCGCAACATGGGTTAGACATCTGTCAAATAGTACAAATATTCTACCAAGGATGCGACATCACTACACGAAAAGACATCGATATAGCAGCTGGTGGTTCCATTATGAAGAAAACCGCAACTGATTCTTATAAAATTATTGATAACACTGCTTCCCACTCAAATGAGTGGCACCAAGAAAAAGATATCGTTAGATCATCTAAAGCAGCTAGAGCCGATTCTAGCCATGACTTAGATTCCATTTCCGCAAAGATAGATGTTGTTGAGAGACGAATGGAAAAGATGACTAAAGATATTCACTCAATACGAATTAGTTGTGAGCAGTGTGGAGGACCACATTTGACAAAAGATTGTCTCAGTATTGAACTAACAATGGAACAAAGAGAGAATATTTCATACATAAACCAAAGGCCTGGAAATAATTATCAGAATAATTATCAACCGCCAAGACCAAACTACAATCAAAACCAGAATTATAACCGAAATGTTCCATACAACAACCAACAAGGTCCTATCAATCAACAAGTATAGAACAATACTTACAATAAGCAAAGACATATTTTTCAAAATAAACCACCACAAACCGATGATAAAAAGCCAAATTTAGAAGACATGATGTCGAAGCTAGTTGAATCTCAAACTCAATTTTTCACATCTCAGAAACAAACCAATGAACAAAATGCTCAAGCATTTAGAAATCAACAAGCTTCTATTCAAAATCTGGAACAAGAAGTGAGCAACCTAGCAAGGTTGATAGGTGAAAGAAAACCGGGAAGTCTACCTAGTGATACTAATGCTAACCCCCAGAATGAAACAGCTAAAGCCATTACCACAAGAAGTGGTATCACACTTAAACCACCTGAAATACCTGTAATTTCTGATGATGCTATTCCTACTCCACAGAACCACAATCTGATCAAGATAAGGAAAAAGAACCGGTAGTTGAAAAGGTTAATGAAGATAACACAGTTAAGGCTAAACCTTATGTTAAACCATACCAACCACCACTTCCTTACCCGAGTAAAATGAGAAAAGAGAGACTTGAAGCCGAGCAATCCAAATTCGTGGATATGTTTAAACAGATAAATATCAATCTTCCTTTCATTGATGTGATTTCAGGAATGCCTAGATATGTTAAATTTCTGAAAGATCTAATCACAAATAGAAAGAAAATGGAAGAACTCACGGCTGTTACTATGAATGCTAATTGTTCTGCAGTGCTGTTGAATAAGATACCAGAAAAACTATCTGATCCAGGAAGTTTCACAATTCCATGTTTTCTGGGTAGTCTTAGTTCAATAGAAGCATTGGCAGACTTAGGTGCTAGTATAAATTTAATGCCGTATTCACTATACACTAAACTAGGCCTTGGAGAATTGAAACCAATACGAATAAGCATACAACTAGCCGATCGATCAGTAAAATATCCTAGAGGGATAATGGAGAACATGCTAGTTAAAGTTGGTACTTTAGTATTTCCAGTAGATTTTGTTATTCTGGACATGGAAGAAGATTCTCAAGTTCCTCTCATATTAGGAAGACCATTATTAAACACGGCTAAAGCAATGATAGACGTGTTCGATTAGAAACTAACCCTAAGTATAGAGGACGAGAGTGTTACCTTTTCAGTTGATAGAGCCATGAAACAACCGCAATCTGCAGATGATACATGTTATTATATTCAAACTATAGAATCACATGCAGAATTGTTAGAAGAATTTCCAGAATTACAAGGAACAGGAGAATGTTCTTTAGGAGAAGGAACTGAACCAATTGATGAAACTGAAATGATAGCTACACTTATGGCTAATGGATATGAACCAACAACAAAAGAAATTCAAATGCTAAAAGAAGAAGACAGATATCGATACAAATCATCGATAGAAGAACCACCGACATTAGAGTTAAAGCCACTTCCAAACCATTTGGAATACGCTTATTTACATGGTGAATCTGAATTACCTGTAATAATATCGTCTTCTCTTACTGAAAATGAAAAATCTCAACTCATTTCTGTGCTAAAAGCTCATAAACCAGCCATTCAATGAAAAATTCATGATATTAAAGGAATAAGTCCTTCGTATTGCACACATAAAATCCTTATGGAAGAAGGTCATAAAACGTATGTGCAACGCCAAAGAAGACTAAATCCGAATATGCAAGATGTTTTTAAGAAAGAAATTATTAAACTGCTAGATGCAGGTCTAATTTATCCAATTTCTGATAGTCCATAGGTAAGCCCAGTTCAATGCGTGCCTAAGAAGGGTGGCATGACTGTCATCACAAATGAGAAAAATGAGCTTATTCCTACTAGGACTGTAACAGGATGGCGTGTTTGTATTGATTATAGAAAATTAGATGACGCCACCAGAAAAGATCACTTTCCCTTACCTTTCATTGATCAAATGTTGGAAAGATTAGCCGGAAATAGTTACTATTGTTTCCTTGATGGTTTTTCCAAATACTTTCAAATTCCAATAGCACCCGAGGATCAAGAGAAAACCACATTCACGTGCCCTTATGGTACTTTTGCTTACAAACGCATGCCATTTGGACTTTGCAGCGCCCCTGCAACCTTTCAAAGGTGCATGATGGCGATTTTTCACGACATGATAGAAGAATGCATGGAAGTTTTCATGGATGACTTTTCAGTCTTCGGTGATACTTTTGAAACATGTCTAGTTAATCTTGAACGAATGCTTATTAGATGCGAACAATCAAATCTAGTACTTAATTGGGAGAAATGCCATTTCATGGTTAAAGAAGGCATCATTCTTGGTCATAAAATTTCAAAGGAAGGAATTGAAATGGATAGAGCTAAAGTAGATGTAATTGCTAAACTTCCACATCCCACCAATGTTAGAGGAGTTAGGAGTTTTCTAGGGCATGCCGGTTTTTACCGACGTTTCATAAAAGATTTTTCTAAAATTGCCACTCCTATGAATAAACTCCAAGAAAAGGATGCTCCATTCATCTTTTCAGATGAATGCATCAAATCTTTTAATATTCTTAAAGAGAAACTCACTAATGTGCTGATCATGATAATTCCAAATTGAAATCTACCGTTTGAACTAATGTGCGATGCAAGTGATTTTGCAATGAGAGCCGTTTTAGGACAAAGGATTGAAAAACGATTTCAACCTATTTATTATGCTAGTAAGACGTTACAAGGAGCACAAATGAATTATACAACTACTGAAAAAGAACTCCTTGCTATTGTCTTTGCTTTTGACAAATTTCGATCATATCTCGTTCTAGCTAAAACGGTGGTCTATACCGACCATTCTGCTCTTAGATACCTATTTTCGAAACAAGATGTCAAACCACGATTAATCCATTGGATCTTACTCTTACAAGAGTTCGATATTGAAATCCGAGACAAAAAGGGAGCAGAAAATCTCGCCGCTGATCATCTTTCTCGTCTTGAAAATCCCGAATTAGAAGTTCTAAATGAATCGGCCATACAAGACAACTTTCCTGATGAATAACTATTGAAGATAGATTATAATGAAATTCCATGGTTTGCAGACTATGCAAACTACTTAGTATGTGGATTCCCTGAAAAAGGATTATCGTACAAAAAACGAAAGAAATTCTTTAGTGATATAAAACACTATTTCTGGGAAGATCCACATTTGTTTAAAAGTTGTCCCGATGGAATAATACGCCGAAGTGTATTTGGGGATGAAGCCAGTCAAATATTAAACCATTGTCACACAGGACCAACAGGAGGGCATTATGGGCCTCAACTAATAGCAAGAAAAGTTACGATGCTGGATTCTATTGGCCTACAATTTTCAAAGACGCACACATTCTTTGCAAATCCTGTAATGCTTGTCAAAGGGCCAGAAAAATAAGTCAACGTGATGAAATGCCACAAAATGTCATTCAAGTATGTGAAGTATTTGACATTTGAGGTATTGACTTTATGGGTCCATTTCCAAAATCTCATAATAATCTGTACTTTCTCGTTGCCATTGATTATGTATCTAAATGGACGGAAGCACAAGCTCTCCCAACTAACGATGCACAAGTTGTAGTCAATTTTTTAAAACGTCTTTTTGCAAGGTTTGGAACACCGAAAGCTTTAATAAGTGATCGGGGTACTCATTTTTGTAATAATCAACTTGAGAAAGTTCTTAAAAGATACTGAGTAACTCATAAAATCTCCACCGCTTATCATCCACAAACAAGTGGACAAGTTGAAAATACTAACCGAGCTTTAAAAAATATTCTAGAAAAAACTGTAGGATCAAATTCGAAGGAATGGTCCATTAAATTGGAGGATGCACTCTGGGCTTTTAGAACAGCCTATAAAACTCCAATTGGTACCACACCTTTTAGACTCGTTTACGGAAAAGCATGTCATCTTCCAGTAGAAATTGAACACAAAGCATTTTGGGCTTTGAAGACATGTAATCTTGATTTACATGAAGCTGGACGTCTACGATTAAGTCAACTAAATGAATTAGAAGCATTAAGACATGAAGCATACGAAAATTCATTAATCTATAAGGAAAGAACGAAGAAGTGGCATGATAAAAGAATCAGAAGTTCAAAAGAATTTAAGGAAGAAGACAGAGTTTTTCTTTTCAATTCACGATTCAATCTATTTCCTGGAAAATTGAAATCAAGATGGTCTGGACCATTCATAGTCAAAAGAGTTTTCCCGTACGGAACGGTAGAATTAATAAATTCAAATGGAATTGAATTTAAGGTTAATGGTCATAGAGTTAAACATTACAAAGATAGTCCAATGGAAGTTGACAACGAAGTTAATCACAATTTCGACACCACAGCTAACTAAGTGTGGGGAGAATCAAGTCTTTAAAGGATAATATGTATTTTTGTTAGAGTTAGATGTTCTGTTTTCGTGTAGTTTCCGAGAATGGAACCCGAATGGTCTTTCTCTAGCAGACCCTAAAGAACTAGTCTTCTCCCCCCATTCTGAATTTTTATTTTTTTTAGGTTTTACGAGATGAAGACTTCCTGTGAACTAAACCATGGTCTAATGCTACACGCTTTAATCACTAAACGTAATAATGACACCCTTCTAAGTGAAATAGTATCATTAATCAGAGGTAAATTGGACGGAGTAAGAAAAGAATCCAGAAACGAAAATAATAAGTTACAGTTTGGTAAAGGAAAATCAAAATCCGCAGCGAAAAGAAGAGCACGACACCTTGAAAGATGTCACAAATAAGGAAAATGGTCACACGAAGGAAAATGGTCGACGAATCAGACATATTCCAATACCGAATTCGTTACTTTATGCAGAGATGGACCGTTCATATGTTTCGAAGAAAAAACATTAAATGCTCGAGGTTACGCCTATGTAGCTATGGAAAACCAATTAGTCTGACTACCTTATGAGTGGGCTAAAGCAGGTCATTAAGAATTCTATTTCATAGGTAAGTTTGTACAGTTTTCAGTTTTTATTTGTATTTTTAACCTTTTGATAATAAACGCTAAATCGTTCGCTATAAAGTATTAAATTGGTACTCAATAAAATTAGGTTTTGCGACCGAAATTATTGATATCATACAAAAATTTATTACATCACTGCGAAATTTACCGTTTATTCTTAAGGTATAATATCTTTAATCAATCAACCCAAAATATTTCAAAAAATTCGTCATGAGTTAAACTAGGTTATGAAATCGAAATTACTTTACCGAAAAGAGGGGCGTATGTTTTTGATAATATTTGATTGATTAAAGTGAGATAAAAGACCAAAAAGATTTTTATTTTTATTTTTACTTTGTTTTTAAAATTAATATTAAATTGATATTTTAAACCCTTTTAAAAAAAATAAATATATTTAAGTTTGTAAATATTTGAAAAATTAATATTTTTAATATAAGTTTGTATGTATAAAAATAAAAATATAATTTAAGTTTGGTGTGAATTTTTAATATGAATTTTTAATTTTATGCATTTTATATTTAAGTTTGGTGTGAATTTAAAAACAAAAATTTACTTTATTTCGTTAAGTTAAAAATTTGATTTTTAAAATTCGTCGTGAGTTGAAGACTAGGTCGTTGAATCGAAATTGCTCTACCCAAGGGAGGGACGAGAACTTTTATTATCATTATTTTTAATCTTATTGAACTAAAGTATGCCAAAAACATTTTAAAGACCCAAAAATCTTTACTTTTAAAACCGCGCTTTAAATTGACAAATTTTAAAATTTTGTCGAGGGACGGACTAGGACAACGATCCGAAACGCCCTCATCCTAAAAAGAAATAAAATTTTAATTTTTAATTAATTTTATGTTTTATTAAGTATAAGGTTAAAAAAAAAAAAAAAAAAAAGGCCAAAGTACTGTACCCGGACCCCATGCGATCGCATGGGTTTTGAACTCCAACTTCATGCGATCGCATGGAGCTGGAAAACAGGCCAGATAGAAAAAGCTCAGCGAGCTGTGTTCTGCTCTTTCCACAATACACACACACATACACGAAAATCTCTCAAAACCTCACCAAATTTCACCAAATTTTCACCGTAATTCGTCAAATTTCTCGCTCTAATCATGAAATTGTTCAGAAGTTTATCAAAAAAGGTAAAAATTACACCCCTAAACTCTAAAAATTCCTAGTTTTTGTGATAATTATCAATATTTTACCTAATGCAATTTTGTTAATTTCTAGTGTAATTAGTGTTAAATTGATAGTATTTTATGCAAGTATAACCTAGATTGATGCTATTTAACATGATTTGAAGCCAAAAACTTCAAAAATTTTAGAAATCTAGGGTTTGTGTTCTTGAGCAATTTGGGGTTTTTTGATATAAACAGGTTATGGCCGATTTTTGTCATGAATTATTGCTAAATTGAGTAGTGTAACATGTTTAGGTAGCTAAATGATCCAAACTTTAATCCTAAACATGATTTTTGAAGATTAAAGTGGACTTTTTAGGTGCAAAATTCATGAACTTGATTAATTTGATATAATTGCCATTTGAGACTTGTTTAATTGTTAGTAAAGGTTGTTTTAACATGTTATTTGAGTTAAATGCTTATGAACTTTGTATACATTTTCATATGTGCTTATTTGAAAAAGTGTAAAATAGTAAAAAAAATTGTGAAAATGTGTATCAGTTTAATTTTGATTGAACATGTTATTGTGATTGTTTTAAGTTGTTATTTTGCTAACACTAATGCATATTTGGATGCACAAATTTTGTGTTTAATGTGTTTTGCAGAGAGCCGATACTGGAGGTTCATCATCATCATCATCATCTAGACGACCTGCTCCAGAACCAGAACCAGAAATGAAATATGAATCTGAACAAGTACCACAACAGGAACAACAACATCAGCCTGATCAACACGTAACTTATTATGATCCGCTACAGTTTTTAATGAATTCATAGTATTTCCGATGCATCCGCCTGTAGAATACCCAACGATTCCTGAACACACGTTGCATCCTAATCTGAGATTCGATAGACGATGGAGAGATTACCCGGCATATCAAAGTAATAAATTCAAATTAGTAACGAAAGATGTAGAGGTGCCTAGGGTAATTGATTGGGATCCTTTGGAAAGGGTCCAACTAGCTGACCGTGTTAGGGAGCATCTGATTCAAAGGTATGGCAGTTCTTCTTTTACCAATTGGGAACGTCTATTCACCATTCGTAGACCTGTATATAAGGAATGGTGTGTTGAGATGATGAGTACTATAGCATTAAATGTAGATGTAGATAGATTAGATGATAGAAGTTTTCTTAGGTTTATACTTGGCGGTAGGATGTACAGGATGTCCATGCTGGACATGGCCAGGGCATTACAGATATATACGCCCGCTGAGTTACTACTACCAGATTGTATGAATTTGATTTATCGTGGTGAAAGGGTAGATAGGAATTTTGATGCGAACGCCGTTTGGAGGCGTATGTCCGATTATAATGTTTTTGGGCGGGGAGGAACACATACCTACTTACATATTAACAGAGCCGAGCTTCATATAATTTATAGATTTTTGGCTAACTCGATTACACAGAGAGGTCACAACAAGGAAAAATTGACCTTACATGATTTATTTTACCTAAAGTGTATTCGAGACCCAAGAGGCTTTGTTAATATCCCTTACTGTGTTGGTTTTTATTTATCTAAGATGGTTGAAGGAATACAGGAAGGGGTGATTATTGGAGGAGGTATTTTTGTTACTCTCATTGGAGAGTATTTAGGTGTAGATAAGGACCAAGGGGGTCCACTTTTGGAATGTAGGGAACAGGTTGAGCTTTTAGGATTGAGAGTTTATGCGGGTGCTAAGGTATTGAAGAGTAGACGTAACCAGGCAATACCCTATGAAGGTAGTCATCCGCAGGTAGAAAGAGGCTCAGATGAGGAGATGGAGGAAGCGAGTAACATTAGGGATGTCATTCGGGAGGCTATGACTGATGTCTACCAGCGTGTAGATGAGGTAGATATGACAAACGCGGAGAGATTTAGACGGATGGAGCAGTGGAAAGCCCGGAATGATTACGAACATTCCAGGCAATGACAACATGATAGATGGGACTATCATCAGCGTCAGATTATGAGCCGGCTGTCACCTCAGGATCACTACGTTTTGACCCGACCCGCTTACTATCCTCAACACCAGCCCGAGATGAGACCACCTTATACTCTCTACGACCCTAACCAGGCATACCAGTACACCTATCACCAACCATGGAACCCGGATGACGACATGAACTGGAACCCCTATCCAGATTGATTTAGTTCCGGTTGGTAATTTATATGATTTTTAATTTTTATTATTTCTGTTTATTTATGTTTAAACACATTATATTATGATATTTTTATTGTAATGTTTAATATTTTTATTTGTTGTACTAATGTTTCATATTTGATTTGAAAGTGGGATTTTAAGTCCCATTTCAAATTGCCATGCTTGTTTATATTTTTATGTATGTATATTGTCAATTATACAAAATAGGGTAAAACAGCGCATTTTCAAAGACTGGCATTAAGTTCAGCAAAAGCTAGTACTTTTGACGACAAAACGAAAAAGAAATGTAATGTAACAACAAGACGGAATGAACAAATGATGTGCACCATTTATCATTCAACAAACAAACGCCAATATGTTTGGAAACTTTGGTAAAATTTAATCATTTTTCTACGCTAATTACCCTCAATAATTTAAATTGTTACTGATTTCTTGCAAATGAGGGCATTGCAAGATCTTAAGTGTGGGAAGGGGTTAAATTCTTTCGAATTTTTAAAATTTTAAACTTATACACTTGGTTACCATTAAAAATACTAGTAAAGCAGTAGTTGTAATAGAATCTAGTGCTCTCTGATAATAAAAAACAGCCCTAGTCTTATATACTGACTACCCAATTCTAGTAAAAATTTTCAAAATTTTCAATTAAATGAATTCAAAATCATGTTTATACATATTTATGAACGATAAAACTAGGTGTTAAACACCGAAATTATTGTTACCTCGAAAAGGACATAAATTGAGAAACAAACCAAAATGTTAGAATTCATTTAAAATGGAATAGAGGACAATAAAAAGGAAAATAAAAGCCAAGTGTGAAAAAATTTACCAAGTTATTTTGAACATATATCACATATTTCTGTAACAAATAACTGAAGATGCTTTTGCTTTAGACTAAACTAATCAGTTTCACCCGATTTACTATAATATATTTGAAAGAATATATGGGTCTACACGATGAATCAATTCCATCATTAAAAGGAAGTAAAGTCTTCCGAAAAATAAAAGCGCTTCTTGATTTAGGTCATGAAGTTGTCGTCCAGACCAGCTGTAGGTTGACGAAAAATCTAGAAAAGTTATCACTAAAATCAGCAGGAAATTCACGGACCTCAGCATCAAACAGGGTCGCCAAGTGGTCAGACTTATTCTAACCATGAAAGGATCTGTCTTGTAAAATAGGGAGGACGCCGTGCAAATTAGCTTGATAAGACTAATGAATCAGACCCCCAGAAAGGATAATCTCCTTAAAGATTAAAAATCAGCTTTTAAGACTGATATTACTCAATCCTTGAGATTGACCTTAAAGATTGAGAATTACAAACTCATGGGATTCAATGATATCTAAACTTGAGCTTGAACGAGAAAATATTTTGATCAAAATTACAAACCGATTTGTTTTCTGAAAAACCCATTTTTAATGCGTTCATTACCATTGAACGTAAAATCCTAAGAATTTACCTGAAATTCATTAGGTCACCTGAACCAAATCGGGTGTCAACCGTAAGAACGGTGGTTATATAGTATGATCGAAGATAGGATCTTGTGCCAAACCGAAAAATTATAGGGTGAGCTTTGAAGCGACCCGTCCTAATCCATCCGGATGAAGTCCATTTTGATTATAAATGATTCACAACAGTTGATTACATCGCGAGGTACTTGACCTCTATATGATACATTTAATAAACATTGCATTCGTTTTTGAAAAGACAATATTTCATTACATCGAAAGTTGACAACATGCATACCATTTCGTAATATATCTTACTATAATTGACTTAATAATAGTCTTGATAAACTCAACGACTCGAATGCAACGTCTTTTGAAATATGTCATGAATGACTCCAAGTAATATCTCTAAGATGAGCAAATGCACAGCGGAAGATTTCTTTCGTACCTGAGAATAAACATGCTTTAAAGTGTCAACCAAAAGGTTGGTGAGTTCATTAGTTTAACATAAATAATCGTTTCATAATTTTAATAGACCACAAGATTTTATATTTCCATTTCTCATAAACATACGTCCCATACATAGAGACAAAAATATCATTCCTATGGATTGAACACCTGGTAACCGACATTCACAATATGCATATAAGAATATCCTCATCATTCCGGGATCCTCCTTCGGACATGATATAAATTTCGAAGTACTAAAGCATCCGGTACTTTGGATGGGGCTTGTTGGGCCCGATAGATCTATCTTTAGAGTTCGCATCAATTAGGGTGTCTGTTCCCTAATTCTTAGATTACCAGACTAAAAGGGGGCATATTCAGTTTCGATCATTCAACCATAGAACGTAATTTCGATTACTTGTGACTATTTCGTAAAACAGTTATAAAAGCAGCGCATGTATTCTCAGCCCAAAAATATAAAGGGTAAAAAGGCAAATGAAACTCACCTAATGTATTTTGTAGTAAAAATACATATGACAATATTGAACAATCCAGGGTTGGCCTCGGATTCACGAACCTATATCATTTGTATATTTATTAATATTCATGGTTGTAATTGAACACACATATATATATAAATGTATTAGTTATATCATTTTTATGTTAATAATATATATATGTTTTATATGTTCATTTTGTATATAATAAAATATTAGATTTTGTTATGTTATATGTGTTAAATATATATGTTTATGTATGTATTTCATTTGTTTATCAAAACAGTAATTCTGTTATATTAAGTTAATACTAGTAAAAATAATGATAATAACATTAATAATATACATATGTTAATAATAATCCTATTAATGATAATAATCATGATATTAATAATAATACTTGTAAAAATATTAATTTTACTGTCTATGATAGTTATTAATGATTTACTAATAATATAAATAATAATTTTATTAAGAATGATAATATTAATAAAAATAATGATATTGCTATTAATGATACATTTGTTTAGTAATAATAATAATAATGATATTTATGATAATACTTATGTTAACAATAATGATACTAATATTAGTATTACTTATATTATTATAATCTCATTCATAACATTATAATTTCACTTAATCAATTCCTAATATAATTATTATTGTTTTATAATATCAAGTTTGTATCATAATAAAGGTTTTATTATTATTATCATCCATAATTCTATTTACATATTTATATTTATATTCATTTTCATATCATACTTATATTTTTGTCATCAACACATATCAATCATTATTATTTTTCATAATAACACTAATATGTATAATACTTAATAATAATAATAATAATAATAATAATAATAATAATAATAATAATAATAATAATAATAATAATAATAATAATAATAATAATAATAATAATAATAATAATAATAATGATAATAATAATAATAATAATAATAATAATAACAACAATAGCAATAATAAATTAATAAAAATAATAATAATAATAATAATAATAATAACAGTAAATATAATTACAATAATAATAATAATAATGATAATAATAATAATTATAATAAATAATTAGGAAACTACCTCATAAAAATGGGGTTTAAAAAGAAATGCCACCAGCGGGTCTCGAACCCGAGACCTCTCGATACCCCGTCACCTCCCCTAACCATCCAGCTGTGATTATTTATCTGATTTAATACCCAACAAAAATTTATTTAACCCGTTTTATTATATTCATCTTCTTCATCTTCAACAACTCAAATAGCTGAATCTATAATCGATTACAATAACAATTAAAACTTAGTTTGTATTCGTAATTAAAACTGAACTGTTCTTGAGTGAGGGATTATTGTTCAATCAAACGAGAAAAAAAAAAAAAAAAAAGAACGCTGTACTGTGTTCGTGATAAACTTCAAATCGAATCCCCATTTTTTGAATGTTTCAGACCAAAATTTCTAAATGAAATAGGTTTTAAATTGTTCATGGAAACTTTATGTACCTTTAATTTAACTGAAAACCTCGAATCAAACTCGAATTTTATCAAGAAAGCTTCGGTTGTCTTTTTAAAATAAAAGTTTGACTCGTAAATTTGAGTTCGATATAAGGAATTGGAAGCTAAACTTTTGCAGAAAGTTTGAGTAATAGATTACAAACAAGACCTCATTTATACTTTTTGAAATTGATTTCAAAATTGAACGTTTTGAAAAAAAAAAAAATTCAAGAACAGGGCCGACTAGTTACCTCAGCTGGTTTCCTGTTTTAATTAGATGGTTTTGAGTTGGTTATTATTGGTAATGGATAGAGTTAGTGAAGGTGATTTGGAATGACAACTATGTATCCTGAATTAATCGTTTATCAAATTGGATGTGTACAAATTTCCTTATCAGACAAAGAAAGGAAAGAAAACATAAATAATATAAATCAAAAGCTGTAAATTAACTTTAACAGAATTTGGAAGTTTGCTATTGATGGAATGCTGGATTAGTACGAATTTGAGAGCAGGTAAATCAACTCTCACAAACTGAAAACGATGTGTATCAAAACACGATTCTGTTTGCTATATTTATTTATAATTAGGCGTAATTATATATATATATATATATATATATATATATATATATATATATATCTGTTTATCTGCATATGTATTTGTATGTATGTATAGCTATCTGTATCTGGTTTTAGGTATATATAATTATGTAAACCTGAATATATGTATCAGTAATTATTTATCTACCTTTATATCTTTATTACTATTTCTTTTATATATATATACATATATACATATATATATATTTATATATATATTTATAAGTTATGATTAATCTTTTGATAAATATAATAATAATATCTTTAATATTTTATCTAATAGTAATACAAGTATAATGATAATAGTATTACTAATAATAATAGTAATAATTATTATGAAATATAGAACTATAATGTCACTAAAAAAAATGATACTAATTTTATTAACAATAGTAACAATAAATAACAATGATACTAATAAGATACTAATAATCACATAAATGTTAATTAATAAGTTTAATAATAAGAATGATAACAATAATAATCATAATATTTATAACTCTTAATAATATTTACATTAACAATAATTATAATACTAATATTTAATAACAACAATTATAATAACTGATAATACATAAATTACAATTATAATATTTCAATAAACTCTAGTAATTTATAATGTAAGTTATTCTATTCAATATATTCTTAACTTGTATTTACATTTAATATATACAACTTATTTACGTTATATCTTATTGTACTTATTTAATTTTAATGTTTAAATTATATTCTATAATTCCTATTTATTATATATATATATATATATATATATATATATATATATATATATATATATATATATATATACTCACATTTATATATATACATCTTTATTTACAAACAATTGTTCGTGAATCGTCGGGATTAGCCAAAGGTCAAATGTATACCTGAACACAGTTCAAAGTTTTTGTAATTCAGTTTAATAGACTTTGCTTATCGTGTCGAAATCATATGAAGGTTAAAGTTTAAATTTGGTCGGAAATTCCCGGGTCGTCACAGTACCTACCCGTTAAAGAAATTTCGTCCCGAAATTTGAGTGAGGTCGTCATGGATAACAATAAAAATGTTTTTCTGACGAATATGAGATGATAAATAGAGTTTTATCATTATTGAATAATACCGATAAAATAATTCGATTATTTGAAGAGCACGAATGAATCTATCACAAAAGAGTGAAATGAATAAATGAAGTTTCGTTTTAACTTTTAACGTAGTCACGTTTGAATTTAGAAAAAAAAAGCAGGATGCATCTTAACTTTTGACGTTATTTTGGTTGAATTTCGGAATTTAAGGGATTTATAGAAAATCTTCGAAATCGAAAAGATTTGATTCTTCGGTGAATAAGGAAATTAAGATCTCTATAATTAAATACGGTGATCTGCCTCGATTTCTCCGTCTGATACTTCCCTTATAAATTTACCTTTTCCGTTTCATTAGTTTCCACCACTTCTATGCCTTCTTTCTCAGTTCATATATCCAAAAGATTATAATAATGCTTAATCCGGTTCTGATCCTTGTCCTCATCCTTATTATCGCAACAATTATTCTTCTTTTCCAACTTCCACCAGAGGAATCTGCTTACTTCTACTTTGCCCTTGGGGTTATAGTACTTATAATTCTCCCGTGTCTTTATGTTGCGATAAACATTGATATACACGGTTTGTAATTTAGGTGTTGTTATCGGGCTTTATACATTTCCTTATATTTCAATGTCCCTATATCTGTTTTCTATAATCATTATCATCCACAGTTAATACTCCTTCCTCTTTGCTGCGATTTATACTCCAATTTCTATTTCTTTTGGAGCTTTGTCCCTTCGTTTCTTCTTTTTACGATTGGACACCTCTTGTAATGGTCCAGAATTCGTAAGTATGGAGTTTCGAATGACTATAGTGTTCTAAACTAGAAAGAACGTAATAACACGATTTGATTTGTCAAATTACCAGAGTCACTGAGAATAGAACTATCAAGAATATACTTTCTTGATATGTTCAGAAGTTAAGCATAATGAAAGAGTTATGTAACATGGCACGTGATGACGTTAGGATCTGTGAATCATCACGTCCCATTAGAAACTCAGCATGACTTACTGTAATATAATCACGTTGATCAAGTGTCATTATATTATACTAACCCATGCATCAGTTCTCAACATTACTTCAATAACATTCATATTTTAAGCTTGAAAGTTTACAGAATATAGAAACTAACAGTTTCTATATGATGTAATACTGATAGAACGAAGAGATTAATGATTTCAGATAAGAATAGTTATAAAAATATCTCCAGAAATATGGAGGATATTTATAATGAAAGATACGATAATATCTCGGAATATCTAAGATCAACGGATGATAGAAATTATTGTCTGCAAGGGTTTAGAGTAAGGGGCAAGATATTCACTAAAGATTTTAGCAGACATTGAATCATTTGGATTCTTTGAAGTCAAACTTATTCTTTGTGATTTGTCCACGGCTTTCTTCATAGTTTTGCATAATCTGCTTTTCGGTACTAAATTTTCTCTTGAATGTTTCCAATATAATGATACACAGGAAGCACGAAGAGGTATATAATTTCGGACGAGAATATTTATGAATATATCCTCAGAAATATCGAAGATATTGATGATGATATTTTGGAATTTCTAAGTTCGATGGTTGATGGAGAAAGATTTTCCGCAAGATTTTAACATGACTTTGGAGCAAGATATTCTCTAAAGATTTCAACGGATTCAGAATTATCTGGATTCTTTGAATATAGGGTATGGTCCTTGTATTTGTCCTTGGTCCCCTTCGTAGTTAGCTTAATCCGTTTTCCAGTTCCAACTTTTCTGAGCTTTTCCAACATACTATTCTTTATCATCAAACTTCCGATGATTAAGGTCGTTTACGGTTGTCTATGGTTTCTGCTGCTTCATTCAACTTTTTCAACATTCATAGTATTGATTTGTGACTGAATGCTTTTCAGAATTTCAGAATGAGAGATCATAATTCTAAGAGATAAATGTCATACATATAACTGTTGATGTAGATATGATGTGAGTTTTCAAAGTACTGATTGCTGATTCCCGGTAATTGGTATGGCAGTTCTCATTACAAGATGCAGATAAGTATATGATAGGGTTTCAATGAATAAATATAGTGGTTTGTTAGAGAGATTTAAGCCAAGAAGCAACGAGGTTGCTGGTACGTCTACTGATAATATGGTAGAATATAAAAGAATTCTCCGGTATCAAAAGGGTAATCGTATATATATCAGGATTATAGTAAGGCTACTTCGAATGAAAAGTCAAAGTTGACTTGCTGGAGCTATTGACAAAATTGGCTACTTTGAAAAGGGATCGCAAAATTATTTTTGCCAATAAATGCCAAAGGATCTAACGCGGCTACGTGTTAAACTTTTACTCAGTTGCCGAGAGTTTCTCAGGTGCATAACTATATGTATCAATCTTTTCTTCCGTAGATGAAGTGCGGTTGGTTCATCCTATCGATGGAGGTGTTTTCAAGAATCATGAAAGGTTTGAACGCAGAATGTAATCGTGAAGATACAAATGAGGTTTAAGACGAAATCAAGTGGCAACTTGAAGAATTGTTTAGTTTCATATGTTATAATCAATATTTTAATTCATTTTAATTGTCTAATGTTGGTAGTCCTCGATTGATAGTCCACAGTTAGCAATTCAACAATTCATATATAATTTAATATATAATATTCGAATTAATTAATACATATCGTGACCCGTGTACATGTCTCAGACTCGATCACAACTCAAAGTATATATATTATTTGAGAATCAACCTCAACCCTGTATAGAGAACTCGATCATTACTGCATATAGAGTGTCTATGGTGATTCCAAATAATATATATAGATGTGTCGATATGTTATGTCAAAACCTTGTATACGTGTCCCGATATTTAAAGTGCGTAAAATAAATACAGAAATTAAATGACGATAAATAAAATGCGTAAAGTAAATAACAAAAATTAAATGACGATAATTAAAATTGCGATAATTAAATTGCGAGAATGTAAATTGCGAGAATGTAAATTGCGATAATTAAATTGCGATAAATAAAATGTAACCAGTTAGCTAGGAACAGTTAGCTAGGAACAGTTAGCGTGGGTTATTAACAAAATTCTTCTCATAGTTAAATTGTTTGTTTCTAACAGATTTTATTTGTCCAATGTTTTCTTCATTATGCCACTTGTTGGATTCTGATAGGTCAAAATCCAAATATGAAATTTGAGTGAAAATGGTTATTCTGTGGTAAACAGATACGTATATCTGTGGATGTAAGTAGGATAGTAAATGATCGTTGAATCAGATTCGAAGAATGTACAGTGTAACTTATTAATGTGAAATCTTAAATATTCTTCTGGTATTACCTACCCGTTAAAATATTTTCATCATTAACAGTTTGTATAAAAGAATTTTTAATTACAATCTTTATGAAAACATATATACATATATATTTTCTTCAGATGTAATCATGGATTTAATGAGTCATTATGATATTAGACTCATTTGATTTACCGTTAGAGTAAGAATATATAATCTCTAAAATATCAAAGATTATATAATCGCCATGTCGAACGAAGATAAATGATGTAGAACGATTAGTGGAACGATAATTATACTCGAGGTACAGAATGAGATATTAAGGCATGGATTATTGATGGTACTGGTGTTGTTACTGATGGTATTGTTGGTACCGGTGATGTTGCTGAAGCTGGTATATTTTACACCATATTTTCCAAGGCTACAACTCGGGTGCGAAGCTCGTTGACTTATTACTCCGGGATGATTGTCGGTCGGAACGAGCGAATGAATAAGGTTTAGAATTTTAGATAGAATATAATCTTGACGAGCTATTCTAGAAATGAGGCTGAAAATGGTGTTTCAGATAGGTTCACTGATAAGTGCTTCAGGTTCATCGTCAAGAGTGCAGGTTGGTGGGTGGAGAGGATCGTCTTCTTCTCGCCTCCATTAATTTAGTCGACTACGAAACCATTAGATGAATTGGGGATGGCTGATTGGTTGATTCATTCCGATGACACTGCTTTCGGAGCTCGAGTGAAACTCTATGTCGGAATAGCTGTCGGAATAGCTATCGGAATAGCTATCGAAATCTGAGGGACTCGAACTGGTTGAGGGATTCATCTCGTACGATCAGATGAAGGATTTTTGATAAGGAATAGTATAGGATGTAGATTAGTACTCTGCAATACATAATTTACATATGCATATATAATACTAAAATCCCATAAGTTACGGAGAAATCTACGGAAGCTGTCAGGCAAAGGTAACAATAACAGACACGCTAAGATATGAATTTATCTATACACGGTCTTTGCAATAGAGGCAGTAAGACGTGTCTAGACTTTAAGGATGATAAGCAAATAATTTTTGACACTAATGATAAGCAAAACTTTTGACATGCAGACAGGGTCGAAGTCCAGACTCACTAATGCATTCTAACTACTTATCAGTTATACATACTAATGCAGACCTGGTTCGCTAAGACCACCGCTCTGATACCAACTGAAGCGACCCGTCCAAATCCATCCGGACGAAGTCCATTTCGATTATAAACGATTCACAACAGTTGATTACATCGCGAGGTACTTGACCTCTATATGATACATTTTACAAACATTGCATTCGTTTTTGAAAAGACAATATTTCATTACATCGAAAGTTGACAACATGCATACCATTTCGTAATATATCTTACTATAATTGACTTAATAATAATCTTGATGAACTCAACGACTCGAATGCAACGTCTTTTGAAATATGTCATGAATGACTCCAAGTAATATCTCTAAGATGAGCAAATGCACAGCAGAAGATTTCTTTAGTACCTGAGAATAAACATGCTTTAAAGTGTCAACCAAAAGGTTGGTGAGTTCATTAGTTTAACATAAATAATCGTTTCATAATTTTAATAGACCACAAGATTTCATATTTCCATTTCTCATAAACATACGTCCCATACATAGAGATAAAAATATCATTCCTATGGATTGAACACCTGGTAACCGACATTCACAATATGCATATAAGAATATCCCCATCATTCCGGGATCCTTCTTCGGACATGATATAAATTTCGAAGTACTAAAGCATCCGGTACTTTGGATGGGGCTTGTTGGGCCCGATAGATCTATCTTTAGAGTTCACGTCAATTAGGGTGTCTGTTCCCTAATTCTTAGATTACCAGACTAAAAGGGGGCATATTCAGTTTCGATCATTCAACCATAGAACGTAATTTCGATTACTTGTGTCTATTTCATAAAACAGTTATAAAAGCAGCGCATGTATTCTCAGCCCAAAAATATAAAGGGTAAAAAGGCAAATGAAACTCACATAATGTATTTTGTAGTAAAAATACATATGACAATATTGAACAATGCAGGGTTGGCCTCGGATTCACGAACCTATATCATTTGTATATTTATTAATATTCATGGTTGTAATTGAACACACATATATATATATATGTATTAGTTATATCATTTTATGTTAATAATATATATATATATATATATTATATGTTCATTTTGTATATAATAAAATATTAGATTTTGTTATGTTATATGTGTTAAATATATATGTTTATGTATGTATTTCATTTGTTTATCAAAATAGTAATTCTGTTATATTAAGTTAATACTAGTAAAAATAATGATAATAACATTAATAATATACATATGTTAATAATAATCCTATTAATGATAATAATCATGATATTAATAATAATACTTGTAAAAATATTAATTTTACTGTCTATGATAGTTATTAATGATTTACTAATAATATAAATAATAATTTTATTAAGAATGATAATATTAATAAAAATAATGATATTGCTCTTAATGATACATTTGTTTAGTAATAATAATAATAATGATATTTATGATAATACTTATGTTAACAATAATGATACTAATATTAGTATTACTTATATTATCATAATCTCATTCATAACATTATAATTTCACTTAATCAATTCCTAATATAATTATTATTGTTTTATAATATCAAGTTTGTATCATAATAAAGGTTTTATTATTATTATCATCCCTAATTCTATTTACATATTTATATTTATATTCATTTTCATATCATACTTATATTTTTGTCATCAACACATATCAATCATTATTATTTTTCATAATAACACTAATATGTATAATACTTAATAATAATAATAATAATAATAATAATAATAATAATAATAATAATAATAATAATAATAATAATAATAATAATAATAATAATAATAATAATAATAATAATAATAATAATAATAATAACAACAACAACAATAGCAATAATAAATTAATAACAATAATAATAATAATAGCAGTAAATATAATTACAATAATAATAATAATGATAATAATAATAATTATAATAAATAATTAGGAAACTACCTCATAAAAATGGGGTTTAAAAAGAAATGCCACCAGCGGGTCTCGAACCCGAGACCTCTCGATACCCCGTCACCTCCCCTAACCATCCAGCTGTGATTATTTATCTTATTTAATACCCAACAGAAATTTATTTAACCCGTTTTATCATATTCATCTTCTTCATCTTCAACAACTCAAATAGCTGAATCTATAATCGATTACAATAACAATTAAAACTTAGTTTGTATTCGTAATTAAAACTGAACTGTTCTTGAGTGAGGGATTATTGTTCAATCAAACGAAAAAAAAAAAAAAAAAAGAACGATGTACTGTGTTCGTGATAAACTTCAAATCGAATCCCCATTTTTTGAATGTTTCAGACCAAAATTTCTAAATGAAATAGGTTTTAAATTGTTCATGGAAACTTTATGTACCTTTAATTTAACTGAAAACCTCGAATCAAACTCGAATTTTATCAAGAAAGCTTCGGTTGACTTTTTAAAATAAAAGTTTGACTCATAAATTTGAGTTCGATATAAGGAATTGAAAGCTAAACTTTTGCAGAAAGTTTGAGTAATAGATTACAAACAAGACCTCATTTATACTTTTTGAAATTGATTTCAAAATTGAACGTTTTGAAAAAAAAAATTCAAGAACAGGGCCGACTAGTTACCTCAGCTGGTTTCCTGTTTTAATTAGATGGTTTTGAGTTGGTTATTATTGGTAATGGATAGAGTTAGTGAAGGTGATTTGGAATGACAGCTATGTATCCTGAATTAATCGTTTATCAAATGGGATGTGTACAAATTTCCTTATCAGACAAAGAAAGGAAAGAAAACATAAATAATATAAATCAAAAGCTGTAAAGTAACTTTAACAGAATTTGGAAGTTTGCTATTGATGGAATGCTGGATTAGTACGAATTTGAGAGCAGGTAAATCAACTCTCACAAACTAAAAATGATGTGTATCAAAACACAATTCTGTTTGCTGTATTTATTTATAATTAGGCGTAATTACATATATATATATATATATATATATATATATATATATATATATATATATATATATATCTGTTTATCTGCATACGTATTTGTATGTATGTATAGCTATCTGTATCTGGTTTTAGGTATATATAATTATGTAAACCTGAATATATGTATCAGTAATTATTTATCTACCTTTATATCTTTATTAGTATTTCTTTTATATTAGGCTAAAAAGTGTTACTCCGTTTAGGTAGTTAAATGATCCAAACTTTAAGCCTAAACATGTTTTTGAGAATTAAAGTAGACTTTTTAAGTCTAAAAAATTCATGAACTTGGATAATTTAATGTAAAGGCCATTATAAAAGAAATATTTATCTATCTTTATGTTAATATACTTAAATTAGGCTAAAAAGGAACATATATTTTATAGCATTATTCCCCAAGAAAGACAAGATTTTAGTTGGTATTGTTCGATTTACAAGCAATATTCGTTTAAATATTAAAAAGTGAAGACAAAAGGCAGATTCGACAAATTGAAGACAAAAAGGTCCAAAGAGCTAAAAAGTACAAGATACAACTAAAAAGGTTCAAAATATTGATGAGGAACGTCTCAAAATGACAAGAGTACAAGTTACAAGACGCAAAGTACACGATATAAAATAATACGCGAAGACGTCCGAAAATCCGGAACCGGGACCTGAGCCTAGAAGAAACGCCCGGCGCAACGGACCAAAAATATCTAGTCTACTATGCACAAGAATATAATATAATATATATATAATTATATATAATTATATATTATATATTATTATTATATTACGTCGGCAAGAAGAAAACAAAGCAATTTGGCTGGATCCAGGGTGGCCATGCGACTCGCATGGCCAGAGGCACAAAATCCATGCGAGTCGCATGGAGTGAAAATGCTGGTCAGGTCCTATATAAAGCCAGTTTTCTGCCGAGTTTTAAACACATAATATCTATCTCTCTCTCAATATATACGTAATATATATATATAATTTATATTTTAATTTTAATTTTAATTTTAAATCCTAATAATAAGGGTATGTTAGCGAATGTTGTAAGGGTGTAAGTCGAAATTCTGTCCGTGTAACGCTACGCTATTTTTAATCATTGTAAGTTATGTTCAACCTTTTTACATTAATGTCTCGTAGCTAAGTTATTATTATGCTTATTTAAAACGAAGTAATCATGATGTTGGGCTAATTAATAAAATTGGGTAATTGGGCTTTGTACCATAATTGGGGTTTGGACAAAAGAACGACACTTGTGGAAATTAGACTATGGGCTATTAATGGGCTTTATATTTGTTTAACTAAATGAAAGTTTGTTAATGTTAATATAAAGATTTACAATTGGGCGTCCCTATGAATATCCATATAAACTCGATCGGACACGATGGACGGGGTATTTATATGTACGAATAATCGTTCATTTAACCGGACACGGGAATGGATTAATAGCCACTAGAATAATTAAAACAGGAGTGAAATTACATTCAAGGGTAATTGGTGTAATTGTTAACAAAGTAGTAAAACCTTGGTTTACACGCAGTCGATAACCTGGTGTATTCATTAAACAAAGTATTAAAACCTTGTTACAATTCGAATCCCCAATTAGTTGGAATATTTAACTTCGGGTATAATAATAATTTGACGAGGACACTCGCACTTTATATTTATGACTGATGGACTGTTATGGACAAAAACCAGACGGACATATTGAATAATCCAGGACAAAGGACAATTAACCCATGGGCATAAAACTAAAATCAACACGTCAAACATCATGATTACGGAAGTTTAAATAAGCATAATTCTTTTATTTCATATTTAATTTCCTTTATTTTATATTTAATTGCACTTCTAATTATCGCACTTTTATTTATTATTATTTAATCGCACTTTTAATTATCGTACTTTTTAATTATCGCAAGTTTATTTTATCGCACTTTTATTATTCGCAATTTCATTATCGTTATTTACTTTACGCTTTAAATTACGTCTTTTATTTATTTTATATTTTACATTAGGTTTTAACTGCGACTAAAGTTTTAAAATCGACAAACCGGTCATTAAACGGTAAAAACCCCCCTTTATAATAATAATATTACTTATATATATGTTTGTATTTTTATAAAAGTAAACTAATATAGCGTTGAGCTTTGTTTAAAGATTTCCCTGTAGAACGAACCGGACTTACTAAAAACTACACTACTGTACGATTAGGTACACTGCCTATAAGTGTTGTAGTAAGGTTTAAGTATATCCATTCTATAAATAAATAAATATCTTGTGTAAAATTGTATCGTATTTAATAGTTTTTCCTAGTAAAATATAAACTATTTTGTATACTACCCCGCTGCACATCAAGTATTTTTGGCGCCGCTGCCGGGGATCTCGCCGAAGCGAAACGCCATATTTTTAATTTTTAAGTTATAATTAGTTTTTGTAAAATTTATATTTTTGTTTAAAAATTAAAAATATGAAAAAAAAAAAAAAAACTTTTAAAATCGAAAAAAAAAAAATATATTTTAAAGTGTATTTTAAGTTTTTCTTTATTATTTACAAAATATTAAAGTATTTGTATTTTATTTTAGTATTTTATTAAGTTTTTAGTTAAATTATATATTTATATCTTATATTATAAAACTGAAAATATAAAATAAATTTTAAAAATCACGTGACCTGTCAAATTGAACCTGTCAATTGAACCAGTCCAGTTCAGTCATGCTACTCGCATGACCCACCGGCTTATTTCATGCGACTCGCATAAGGAGTTTGACCAGGCCACCAATTTGCCCTAATTCTGCATTTAATGCGGAGTATAATATATTATTATTATAAAACCTAGTTTGATTTTATTATTATTAATTAAGTTTTTAGTTTAATTATTTTTAACTACTTTTAATTAGTTTTATTATATTTAAAACTTAATACTTTAATATAATTAATATAAAAATAATATTTTAATAAAAATTGTATTTTTTTTATCACTTTTTATTTCTTTTAATATTTTGTCCCTTTTTAATCGTTGTAGCGTAATATTTGTATTTTTTAGCTCATATTTAATTTTAAACTTAGTTTTTGCTATAGTTATTTTTACTCCTAGATTTTTAGGCTTTGCCGTAGAATTCCTTAAGTGCTTTTTCTTTAGACTAAGATTTAGGTACTTTAGAATTTTGCGACGCCTTTTTGAGTTTTAGTTTCTTTTTAAGTTATTTTCATTTGGGATTTAGTTTTTCCTTGTAAGCTTTAATATTTTTAGACCTTTTACTATGTATCAATTATCATTCCAATTAGTAATCTCAATTTGCGATTATAATTTTAAGTTAGTTGTAGTAATAAGGTTAGGTTAGTCAAGTATTTTTAAGTTTTTACAAGTTTCTTTTATTTTCCCGTCACCTTTTATTTTTCAACCATTTTTTTTTTCTTTTTCGACCTTTTGCGACGAACTCTTTTTCTCTCTTATTTCTCGCCATTCTAGTTTTTAGGACTTAGAATTTTTTCTACTTCTTATCTAAATTTCTTAAAATAACGAAAATTTATTTTAAGTGGTTAAATTAATAGACATCAAAATTTTCTGGTTCGTAGTAATAGTTGGATTTGTACGTGGACCGGGTTATTGGAGCCAAACAGTCCTCAATTATATTGAGACCAAACGAATCCTGCCCCTCTGCTGCATCTTTTGGCTATTCGAAACGTGGGCAAAATCATAAAAGTCTATTAATTAGATAACTTATTATAATTTTTCTTTCCTTTTAAAAACTAATAGGATATTCAGTGAATGCACCGAGCAAGACGTTCATCACCTTTTGTACGTTCACCACCTGTAACTCGATCAAGACATCGTTTAACAAATATAACCGCCGTTGATTTTTCTTTAGAATCGTCATCCAGTCAACCAAGTACTTCAGTTCAAATTTCCGATAATCCATTTTTTGAACCCAACCTCACAATTGAGAATCCAGAGAATATTCAGGAACGGTTCGTAGATCCTGAACCACTAAACTTTCCTCCGGAACCACCAATCATTCAAACAGAGATTGTTGAGGAACGAACTATTAAATCAGAATCATCTAGTGATACCGATTCAACAAATTCAATTATGGAGAATCTGGAACCTTTAAGTATGGAAGACCGAATGAGAGCTAAACGCACTGGCCAAGGTCACGCAATTACTCATCCAGACATTAATGCGCCGGATTATGAAATCAAAGGACAAATTCTACACATGGTGACTAATCAATGCCAATTTAGTGGTGCGCCGAAGGAAGATCCAAATGAACATCTACGTACCTTTAATAGAATCTGCACACTATTTAAAATAAGAGAAGTGGAGGATGAACAGATATATCTCATGTTATTTCCCTGGACTTTAAAGGGAGAAGCCAAAGATTGGTTGGAATCGTTACCTGAAGGGGCGATCGATACATGGGACGTTTTAGTTGACAAATTTCTTAAACAATTCTTTCCTGCATCTAAAGCCGTAAGACTTCAAGCAGAAATTGTTACGTTTACACAGAAGCCAAATGAAACTCTATATGAGGCGTGGACAAGATATGGAAAGTTATTAAGAGGATGTCCGCAACATGGTTTAGACACCTGTCAAATAGTACAAATATTCTACCGAGGATGCGACATCACTACAAGAAAAGACATAGATAAAGCAGCTGGTGGTTCTATTATGAAGAAAACCGAAACTGATGCTTACAAAATTATTGATAATACTGCTTCCCACTCACATGAGTGGCACCAAGAAAAAGATATCATTAGATCATCTAAAGCAGCTAGAGCCGATTCTAGCCATGACTTAGATTCCATTTCCGCAAAGATAGATGCTTTCGAGAGACGAATGGAAAAGATGACTAAAGATATTCATGCTATACGAATTAGTTGTGAGCAGTGTGGAGGACCACATTTGACAAAAGATTGTCTCAGTATTGAATTAACAATGGAACAAAGAGAGAATATTTCATACATAAACCAAAGGCCTGGAAATAATTATCAGAATAATTATCAACCGCCAAGACCGATTTACAATCAAAACCAGAATTATAACCGAAATATTCCATACAACAACCAACAAGGTCCTAGCAATCAACAAGTACCCAATAATAATTATAATCAGCAAAGACCTAATTTTCAAAACAAACCACCACAACAAACCGATGATAAAAAGCCGAATTTAGAAGATATGATGACGAAGCTAGTTGAAACTCAAACGCAGTTTTTCACATCTCAAAAACAAACCAATGAACAAAATGCTCAAGCATTTAGAAATCAACAAGCTTCTATTCAAAATCTGGAACAAGAAGTAAGTAACCTAGCAAGGTTAATAGGTGAAAGAAAACCGGGAAGTCTACCTAGTGATACAAATGCTAACCCCCGGAATGAAACAGCTAAGGCCATTACCACAAGAAGTGGTACAACACTTAAACCACCTGAAATACCTGTAACTTCTGATGAAACCATTCCTACTCCACAAGAACCACAACCTGATCAAGATAAGGAAAAAGAACCGGTAGTTGAAAAGGTTAATGAAGATAACACAGTTAAGGATAAACCTTATGTTAAACCATACCAACCACCACTTCCTTATCCGAGTAAAATGAAGAAAGAGAAACTTGAAGCCGAGCAATCCAAATTCTTGGATATGTTTAAACAGATAAATGTAAATCTTCCTTTCATTGATGTGATTTCAGGAATGCCTAGATATGCTAAATTCTTGAAAGATCTAATCTCAAATAGAAAGAAAATGGAAGAACTCTCGGCTGTTACTATGAATGCTAATTGTTCAGCAGTACTGTTGAATAAGATACCAGAAAAACTATCTGATCCAGGAAGTTTCACAATTCCATGTTTTCTGGGTAGTCTTAGTTCAATAGAAGCATTGGCAGACTTAGGTGCTAGTATAAATCTAATGCCGTATTCACTATACGCTAAACTAGACCTTGGAGAATTGAAACCAACCAGAATAAGCATACAACTAGCCGATAGATCAATAAAATATCCTAGAGGGATAATGGAGAACATGCTAGTTAAAGTTGGTACTTTAGTATTTCCAGTAGATTTTGTTGTTTTGGACATGGAAGAAGATTCTCAAGTTCCTCTCATATTAGGAAGACCATTCTTAAACACGGCTAAAGCAATGATAGACGTGTTCGGTAAGAAACTGACCCTAAGTATAGAGGATGAGAGTGTTACCTTTTCAGTTGATAGAGCAATGCAACAACCACAATCTGCAGATGATACATGTTATTATATTCAAACTATAGATACACATGCAGAATTATTAGAAGAATTTCCAGAATTACAAGGAACAGGAGAATGTTCTTTAGGAGAAGGTAATGAACCAATTGATGAAGCTGAAATGTTAGCTACACTTATAGCTAATGGATATGAACCAACAACAGAAGAAATTCAAATGCTAAAAGAAGAAGACAGATATCGATATAAATCATCGATAGAAGAACCTCCAAAATTAGAGTTAAAGCCACTTTCAAACCATTTGGAATACGCTTATTTACATGGTGAATCTGAATTACCTGTAATAATATCGTCTTCTCTTACTGAAAATGAAAAATCACAACTCATTTCTGTGTTGAAAGCTCATAAACCAGCCATTGCATGGAAGATTCATGATATTAAAGGAATTAATCCTTCGTATTGCACACATAAAATCCTTATGGAAGAAGGTCATAAAACGTATGTGCAACGCCAACGAAGACTAAATCCTAATATGCAAGATGTAGTTAAGAAAGAGATTATTAAACTGCTAGATGCAGGTTTGATATATCCAATCTCTGATAGTCCATGGGTAAGCCCAGTTCAATGCGTGCCTAAGAAGGGTGGCATGACTGTCATTACAAATGAGAAAAATGAGCTTATTCCTACTAGGACTGTAACAGGATGGCGTGTATGTATTGATTATAGAAAATTAAATGACGCCACCAGAAAAGATCACTTTCCCTTACCTTTCATAGATCAAATGTTGGAAAGATTAGCCGGAAATAGTTACTATTGTTTTCTAGATGGATTTTCCGGATATTTTCAAATTCCAATAGCACCCGAAGATCAATAGAAAACCACATTCACGTGCCCTTATGGTACTTTTGCTTACAAAAGAATGCCATTTGGACTTTGCAACGCCCCTGCAACCTTTCAAAGGTGTATGATGGCGATTTTTCACGACATGATAGAAGAATGCATGGAAGTATTCATGGATGACTTTTCAGTCTTCGGTGATACATTTAAATCATGTCTAGTTAATCTGGAACGAATGCTAATTAGATGCGAAAAATCAAATCTAGTACTTAATTGGGAGAAATGCCATTTCATGGTTAAAGAAGGCATCGTTCTTGGACATAAAATTTCAAAAGAAGGAATTGAAGTGGATAGAGCTAAAGTAGATGTAATTGCTAAACTTCCACATCCCACCAATGTTAGAGGAGTTAGGAGTTTTCTAGGGCATGCCGGTTTTTACCGACGTTTTATAAAAGATTTTTCTAAAATTGCCACTCCTATGAATAAACTCCTAGAAAAGGATGCGCCATTCATCTTTTCAGATGAATGTATCAAATCTTTTAATATTCTTAAAGAAAAACTCACTAATGCACCAATCATGATAACACCAAATTGGAATCTACCATTTGAACTAATGTGCGATGCAAGTGATTTTGCAATGGGACCCGTTTTAGGACAAAGGATTGAAAAACGATTTCAACCTATATATTATGCTAGTAAGACGTTACAAGGAGCACAAACGAACTATACAACTACTGAAAAAGAACTCCTTGCTATTGTCTTTGCTTTTGACAAATTTCGATCATATCTCGTTCTAGCAAAAACGGTGGTCTATACCGACCATTCTGCTCTTAGATACCTATTTTCAAAACAAGATGCTAAACCAAGATTAATCCGTTGGATCTTACTCTTACAAGAGTTTGATATTGAAATCCGAGATAAAAGAGGAGCAGAAAATCTCGCCGCTGATCATCTTTCTCGTCTTGAAAATCCCGAATTAGAAGTTCTGAATGAATCGGCCATACAAGACAACTTTCCTGATGAATATCTATTGAAGATAGATTATAAAGAAATCCCATGGTTTGCAGACTATGCAAACTACTTAGTTTGTGGATTCCTTGAAAAAGGATTATCGTACCAAAGACGAAAGAAATTCTTCAGTGATATAAAACACTATTTCTGGGAAGATCCACATCTGTTTAAAAGTTGTCCCGATGGAATAATACGCCGATGTGTATTTGGAGATGAAGCTAGTAAAATATTAAACCATTGTCACACAGGACCAACAGGAGGGCATTATGGGCCTCAACTAACAGCAAGAAAAGTTTATGAAGTTGGATTCTATTGGCCTACAATTTACAAAGACGCACACCTTCTTTGCAAATCCTGTGATGCATGTCAAAGGGCCGGAAAAATAAGTCAACGTGATGAAATGCCACAAAATGTCATCCAAGTATGTGAAGTATTTGACATTTGGGGTATTGACTTTATGGGTCCATTTCCAAAATCTCATAATAATTTATATATACTCGTCGCCATTGATTATGTATCTAAATGGGCGGAAGCACAAGCTCTCCCAACTAACGATGCACGAGTTGTAGTCAACTTTTTAAAACGTCTTTTTGCAAGGTTTGGAACACCGAAAGCTTTAATAAGTGATCGGGGTACTCATTTCTGTAATAATCAACTTGAGAAAGTTCTTAAAAGATATGGAGTAACTCATAAAATCTCCACCGCATATCATCCACAAACAAGTGGACAAGTTGAAAATACCAACCGAGCTTTAAAACGTATTCTAGAGAAAACCGTAGGATCAAATTCGAAGGAATGGTCCATTAAATTGGAGGATGCACTCTGGGCTTTTAGAACAGCCTACAAAACTCCAATTGGAACCACGCCTTTTAGACTTGTTTATGGAAAAGCATGTCATCTTCCAGTAGAAATCGAACACAAAGCATTTTGGGCTTTGAAGACATGTAATCTTGATTTACATGAAGTCGGACGTCTACGATTAAGTCAACTAAACGAATTAGAAGAATTAAGACATGAAGCATACGAAAATTCGTTAATCTATAAAGAAAGAACGAAGAAATGGCATGATAAAAGAATCAGAAGTTCAAAAGAATTTAAAGAAGGCGACAGAGTTCTCCTTTTCAATTCACGATTCAAGCTATTTCCTGGAAAATTGAAATCAAGATGGTCTGGACCATTCATAGTCAAAAGAGTTTTCCCATACGGAACGATAGAATTGATAAATTCAAATGGGATTGAATTTAAAGTTAATGGTCACAGAGTTAAACATTACATACATGGTCCGATGGAAGTCGACAACGAAGTTAATCACAATTTCGACACCACAGCTAACTAAGTGTGGGGAGAATCAAGTCTTTAAAGGATAATATGTATTTCTGTTAGAGTTAGATTGTCTGTTTTCGTGTAGTTCTCGAAAATGGAACACGTATGGTCTTTCCCTAGCAGACCCTAAAGAACTAGTCTTCTCCCCCCATTCTGAATTTTTATTTTTTTTAGGTTTTTACAAAATGAAGACTGCCTGTGAACTAAACCATGGTCTAATGCTACACGCTTTGATCACTAAACGTAATAATGACATACTACCGAGCGAATTAGTATCAGTAATCAGAGAAAGAATGGACGGAGTTAGAAAAGGATCCAGATGCGAAGATAATAAGTTACAATTTGGTAAAGGAAAATCAAAATCCGCAGCGAAAAGAAGAGCACGACACCTAGAACGATGTCACAAATGCGGAAAATGGTCACATGGAGGTAAATGTTCAAATAATCAAACCTATTCAAATACCGAATTTGTTACTTTATGCAGAGACGGACCGTTCATATGTTTAGAAGAAAAGACACTGAATGCTCGAGGTTACGCTTATGTAGCCATGGAAAACCAATTAAACCGACTATCTTATGAATGGGATAGATCATATAACTAAGAAATCTATTTCACAGGTATGTCTGTACAGTTTTTATTTTTATTTTTTTTATTTTTAACCTTTTGATAATAAACGCTAATTTGTTCGCTAAAAAGTATTAAATTGGTATTGAATAAAATTAGGTTTGGCGACCGAAATTATTGATATCATTCAAAAATTTATTACATCACTGCGAAATTTAACGTTTATTCTTAAGGTATAAATATCTTTAATCAATCAACCCAAAATATTTCAAAAATTCGTCATGAGTTAAATTAGGTCTTGGAACCGAAATTACTTTACCGAAAAGAGGGGCGCATATTTTTGATAATATTTGATTGATTAAAGTGGGATAAAAAAGACAAAAAGATTTTTAATTTTATTTTTACCATGTTTTTAAAATTAATATAAATATTAAATTAATATTGTAAACTTTGTAAAAACAATATTTTTAAAATTATAAATATTTGAAAAATTAATATAAGTTTGATATGAATTTATAAATTTTTAAATTAAGTTTGGTGTGAATTTTTAATTTTTAAAAATATGAATTTTTAATTTTATGCATTTCAAATTTTAAGTTTGGTGTGAATTTTTAATATTAATTTTGAATTTTATATTTAAGTTGTGTGAATTTAAAAACAAAAATTTACTTTATCTCATTAAGTTAAGAATATGATTTTTAAAATTCGTCGTAAGTTGAAGACTAGGTCTTTGAACCGAAATTGCTTTACCCGAGGGAGGGACGAGAACTTTTATTATCATTATTTTTAATCTTATTGATTTAAAGTATGCAAAAAAAAAAAAAAAAAAATTAAAAAATCCAAAAATCTAAGCTTTTAAAACAATTGCTTGAAATTGACAAATTTTAAAATTTTGTCGAGGGACGGACTAGGGCATCGTCCCGAAACGACCTCGTCTTAAAAAGAAACAAAATTTTTAAAATTTTATTAAATTTTATGTTTTAAAAGTATAAGGTTTTTATAATAAAAAAAAAAAAAAATACCTGGAAAATACCCACATGCGACTCGCATGGGGGAAAGGCTTATACCATGCGACTCGCATGGCTAATAAAAACTGGCCAGGATTATTTATCCAGCGAATCTGCTTCTGTCTCTCACAATACACACACAAACACATACGAAAACCTCCCAAACTCTCTCAATTTTTCACCAATTTTCACCAAATTTCTTGCAAAAATTTCACAATAATCATGCCTAGATTCAGTAGTCTCAACCCCTTCAGGAGAAAGGTAAAGATTTCACCCCTAATCTCTTTAAATTCGAATTTTTGTGTTCTTGAGCTAGAAATTTTATATTTTGATTTTGTTAAATTTAGGTGTAATTAGAGCTAAATTGTTGTTATATTATGCATGTATATCCTAGATAGAAGCTATTTAACATGAATTGAAGCTAAAAACTTCAAATTTTTAAGAATCTAGGGTTTGTGTTCTTGAGCAATTTGGGGCTTTTTGATATAAACAGGTTATGGCCGATTTTTGTCATAAATTGTTGCTAAATTAAGTAGTGTAACATGTTTAGGTAGTTAAATGATCCAAACTTTAAGCCTAAACATGTTTTTGAGAATTAAAGTAGACTTTTTAAGTCTAAAAAATTCATGAACTTGGATAATTTAATGTAAAGGCCATTTTAAACTTGTTTAATTGCTAGTAGTGATTATTTTGGCATGTTATTTGAGATAAATGCTTATGAAATTGATGTACATTTTTCGTATATGCTTATTTGACAAAGTGTAGACTTGACAAAAATATGAAAATGAGCACTAGTTTGATTTGAATGCCATGTAACAAGTGTTTAATTGCTATAATGATTATTGTTGACATGTTTAAGAGTTTAAATGTGATAAAACATTGTACACATTTTCGTATGCAAAAGTGTAGAATTGTTATTGTTAAGAAAATGTGTATAAAATGTGTTATGAATTGAACATGTCATCATAATTGTTTCAAGTTATTATTTTGCTAACACTAATGCATATTTGGATGCACAAATTTTGTGTTTAATGTGTTTTGCAGAGAAATACAGATACGGACGGTGCATCATCGTCCAGACAACCAGAGCCCGAACCAGAAATGTTTTATGAACAAGAACAACATATGCAACAAGAAGAAGAACAACATGAGGATCAACATATTCCATATCACGATCAAGATCAATTATTCATGAATCAGTTTCGTCAATTCGCTCCACATCAAATGATTCTGAGCTTAGACATTAATGAAGATCAGTTACACCCAAATCTGAGATTTGATCGATGTTGGATAGAGTATCCAGATTATCAAAAGAACATGCACATTCTCTACTTTAAGGTTGTTGAAATGCCAAGGGCAATTGACTGGGTACCTTTGGAAACAGTTGACCTTGCCGAACCGATTCGGGAATTATTGGTGCAAAGGTATGGTAATTCTCAGTTTAACGATTGGATGCGCCTATTTTCAATTCGTAGAACCATATATAGGGAATGGTGTATAGAATTACTTAGTACTATTAAGTTAAACAGTGATGTGAGGAGGATAGATGATAGAAGCTTTATTAGATTTCTGTTAGGTGGACGCATGTACAGAATGTCCATGATAGATTTAGCCAGGGCCTTACAGATTTACACCCCTGCTGAACTTTTGAGCCCCGACTGTAATAGCCTGATTGCCCAAGGAGAAAGGATAGATAGGGAATTTGATATTAACGCCGTCTGGAGGCGTATGTCCCACTTTAATGAATTTCACGCCAGTGGAAATCATACATACTTAGATATAGATAGAGCTGAACTCCGGGTGATTCATAGATTCTTAGCAAACACAATTACACAAAGGGGTAAGAATAAGGAGAAATTGACCGTAAACGATTTGTTCTACCTCAAGTGTATTAGAGACCCGAGGAGTTTCGTTAACATTCCCTATTGTGTTGGTTATTATCTCGCTAATGTAGTTTCGGGGATGAAATCGGGGAGTATTATAGGTGGTGGTATTTTCATTACTCTCATTGGAGAGTATTTAGGTGTAGATAAGCACCAAGGGGGTCCAATGAACGAAATAGAGGACGAAGGTGAAACTATAAGTTCAAACCTTTATCACGGTGCAAGGGTATTATTGATGAGACGTGGTCGGGTATATCGATACGAGGGACCTCAGCGACAGGTAGAAAGAGGTTCGGATGACGAAATGGAAGAGGCGAACAACATTATAGGAGTTGTTCGGGAGACTGCTCTTGATTTAGGCGTTCGTATGGAGGATGAATACATGACGAACTATGATAGGCATATGCAGTACGAGGCATGGCAACGTCGGAATGACTACGAGCATTCCCGGCAACGAGAGCATGGCCGATGGGATTATCATCAGCGCCAAATTATAAGCCAGTTGCAGCCTGGCGAGATGTATTATCCGACCCGACCCGCATACTATCCCGCACATCAGCCAGAAATGAGACCACCCTATGATTCATATGATTATGACGCAGCATACCAGTTCACCTATAATCAGCCATGGAACCCGGACGCGAACATGAATTGGGATCCATATCCTAATTTTCCTCCTAACCCACCTCCTGATCAGTAGAGATAAGTTGGTAATTTATATTTTTATTATTTTAAACACTTAACATTTTAATTACATTTATGTAATGTTTGATATTTCTATTATTATTGTGTACTAATATTTTTCTTACAATTTGAAAGTGGGATGCCAAAGTTCCATTTCAAATTACATGTATGATTATATTTGTATTGTATGTATTTTATGTACACAACAGGGTAAAACAACGCGTTTTCAAAGACTGGCATTAAGTTCAGCAAAAGCAAGTAATTTTGACGACAATGATGCAAAATATATGTGAAATAACAACAAGACGGAATGAACAAATGACGTGCACCATTTATCATTCAAACAAACGCCAATATATTTGGAAACTTTGGTAAAAATTTAATCATTTTCACACAAATCACCCTCAATAATTTAAATTGTTACTGATTTCTTGCAAATGAGGGCATTGCAAGATCTTAAGTGTGGGAAGGGGTTAAATTCTTTCAGATTTTGATTTAAACACTTGGTTACCATTAAAAATGCTAGTAACGCAGTAGTTGTGTTAGAATCTAGTGCTCTCCGATAACAAGGAACAGCCCTAGTCTTATATACTAACTACCCAATTCTAGTAAAATTTTTTAAAATTTTCAATTAAATGAATTCAAATCATGTTTATACATATTTATGAACGATAAAACTAGGTTTTAACACCGAAATTATTGTTACCTCGGAAAGGACATAAATTGAGAAAGAAACTAAAATGTTAAAATTCATTTAAAATGGAATAGAGGACGATAAAAAGGAAAATAAAAGCCAAGTGTGGGAAAATTTACCAAGTTATCTTAAACATATGTCACATATATTTGTAACAAATAACTGAAAATACTTTTGCTTTGGACTAAACTAAATTGTTTTACCCGATGAAAGAAAAGAAGAGATGGATCTACACGATGAATCAATTCCATCATTAAAAGGAAGTAAAGTCTTCCGAAAAAGAAACGCGCTTCTTGATTTAGGTCATGAAGTTGTCGTCCAGACCAGCTGTAGGTTGACGAAAAATCTAGAAAAGTCATCACTAAAATCAGCAGGAAATCCACGGACCTCAGCATTAAACAGGGTCGCCAAGTGGTCAGATTTATCCTAACCATGAGAAGGATTTATCTCGTACAATGGAGGGGCACCATGCAAATTAGCTGGATAAGACTAATGAATCAGATCCCCAGAAAGGATAATCTCCTTAAAGATTAAAAATCAGCTTTTAAGACTGATATTACTCAATCCTAGAGATTGACCTTAAAGATTGAGAATTACAAACTCATGGAATTCGATGATATCTAAGCTCGAGCTTAAACGAGAAAATATTTTGATCAAAATTATAAACCGATTTGTTTTCTGAAAACCCTATTTTTAATGCGTTCATTACCATTGAACGTAAAATCCTAGGAATTCACCTGGAATTCATTAGGTCACCTGAACTAAATCGGGTGTCAACTGTAAGAACGGTGGTTGCATAGTGGTCAAAGACAGGACCTTGTGCTAGACCGAAAAATTATAAGGGTGAGCTTTACTATTGCTCCTACCAAGGATAGTAATTGCGTCCGACACGTTATAGACCATAATCAAAAGCATGTCACGGGACATTGCCTTAACAGTTGCTTGTTCAACGCTTTCCTTTACAACCGGACGGTAGTTTGCCGAAAGGTAATATACGGAACAAGTAAACTGGACGTGTTGCTTTCCTAATACAAGGTTAGCAAGTGGGTGACACAAAACCGCAAGTTTGAGCTAAAATTTTCAAATCTGAAACCCACCAAACCCACAAAAATATTTTGCAAACACCGGTAAAGGGTTATTCCGGAAAACTTATCTAGGGTAAAAACTAGATTTAATTTTCAAAAGATCAAATGTTTTCATAAAGATCCAATTTCCTTAATGGATCTAAATTTTTATAGTCATGTGGGACTGTAAACCATATCATTACTACCATTGTTTATACCACCGTATAGAAATCACTGATGTACAAAGTGTGAAGAATAAAGAAGTGATTCAAGTGTTTCAAGACTGTATTGCTTGAGGACAAGCAACGCTCAAGTGTGGGGATATTGATAAGGCTAAAAAGGAACATATATTTTATAGCATTATTCCCCAAGAAAGACAAGATTTTAGTTGGTATTGTTCGATTTACAAGCAATATTCGTTTAAATATTAATCATTGTAAGTTATGTTCAACCTTTTTACATTAATGTCTCGTAGCTAAGTTATTATTATGCTTATTTAAAACGAAGTAATCATGATGTTGGGCTAATTACTAAGTTATGATTACTTCGTTTTAAATAAGCATAATAATAACTTAGCTACGAGACATTAATGTAAAAAGGTTGAACATAACTTACAATGATTAATATTTAAACGAATATTGCTTGTAAATCGAACAATACCAACTAAAATCTTGTCTTTCTTGGGGAATAATGCTATAAAATATATGTTCCTTTTTAACCTTATCAATATCCCCACACTTGAGCGTTGCTTGTCCTCAAGCAATACAGTCTTGAAACACTTGAATCACTTCTTTATTCTTCACACTTTGTACATCAGTGATTTCTATACGGTGGTATAAACAATGGTAGTAACGATATGGTTTACAGTCCCACATGACTATAAAAATTTAGATCCATTAAGGAAATTGGATCTTTATGAAAACATTTGATCTTTTGAAAATTAAATCTAGTTTTTACCCTAGATAAGTTTTCCGGAATAACCCTTTACCGGTGTTTGCAAAATATTTTTGTGGGTTTGGTGGGTTTCAGATTTGAAAATTTTAGCTCAAACTTGCGGTTTTGTGTCACCCACTTGCTAACCTTGTATTAGGAAAGCAACACGTCCAGTTTACTTGTTCCGTATATTACCTTTCGGCAAACTACCGTCCGGTTGTAAAGGAAAGCGTTGAACAAGCAACTGTTAAGGCAATGTCCCGTGACATGCTTTTGATTATGGTCTATAACGTGTCGGACGCAATTACTATCCTTGGTAGGAGCAATAGTAAAGCTCACCCTTATAATTTTTCGGTCTGGCACAAGGTCCTGTCTTTGACCACTATGCAACCACCGTTCTTACAGTTGACACCCGATTTAGTTCAGGTGACCTAATGAATTCCAGGTGAATTCCTAGGATTTTACGTTCAATGGTAATGAACGCATTGAAAATAGGGTTTTCAGAAAACAAATCGGTTTATAATTTTGATCAAAATATTTTCTCGTTTAAGCTCGAGCTTAGATATCATCGAATTCCATGAGTTTGTAATTCTCAATCTTTAAGGTCAATCTCTAGGATTGAGTAATATCAGTCTTAAAAGCTGATTTTTAATCTTTAAGGAGATTATCCTTTCTGGGGATCTGATTCATTAGTCTTATCCAGCTAATTTGCATGGTGCCCCTCCATTGTACGAGATAAATCCTTCTCATGGTTAGGATAAATCTGACCACTTGGCGACCCTGTTTAATGCTGAGGTCCGTGGATTTCCTGCTGATTTTAGTGATGACTTTTCTAGATTTTTCGTCAACCTACAGCTGGTCTGGACGACAACTTCATGACCTAAATCAAGAAGCGCGTTTCTTTTTCGGAAGACTTTACTTCCTTTTAATGATGGAATTGATTCATCGTGTAGATCCATCTCTTCTTTTCTTTCATCGGGTAAAACAATTTAGTTTAGTCCAAAGCAAAAGTATTTTCAGTTATTTGTTACAAATATATGTGACATATGTTTAAGATAACTTGGTAAATTTTCCCACACTTGGCTTTTATTTTCCTTTTTATCGTCCTCTATTCCATTTTAAATGAATTTTAACATTTTAGTTTCTTTCTCAATTTATGTCCTTTCCGAGGTAACAATAATTTCGGTGTTAAAACCTAGTTTTATCGTTCATAAATATGTATAAACATGATTTGAATTCATTTAATTGAAAATTTTAAAAAATTTTACTAGAATTGGGTAGTTAGTATATAAGACTAGGGCTGTTCCTTGTTATCGGAGAGCACTAGATTCTAACACAACTACTGCGTTACTAGCATTTTTAATGGTAACCAAGTGTTTAAATCAAAATCTGAAAGAATTTAACCCCTTCCCACACTTAAGATCTTGCAATGCCCTCATTTGCAAGAAATCAGTAACAATTTAAATTATTGAGGGTGATTTGTGTGAAAATGATTAAATTTTTACCAAAGTTTCCAAATATATTGGCGTTTGTTTGAATGATAAATGGTGCACGTCATTTGTTCATTCCGTCTTGTTGTTATTTCACATATATTTTGCATCATTGTCGTCAAAATTACTTGCTTTTGCTGAACTTAATGCCAGTCTTTGAAAACGCGTTGTTTTACCCTGTTGTGTACATAAAATACATACAATACAAATATAATCATACATGTAATTTGAAATGGAACTTTGGCATCCCACTTTCAAATTGTAAGAAAAATATTAGTACACAATAATAATAGAAATATCAAACATTACATAAATGTAATTAAAATGTTAAGTGTTTAAAATAATAAAAATATAAATTACCAACTTATCTCTACTGATCAGGAGGTGGGTTAGGAGGAAAATTAGGATATGGATCCCAATTCATGTTCGCGTCCGGGTTCCATGGCTGATTATAGGTGAACTGGTATGCTGCGTCATAATCATATGAATCATAGGGTGGTCTCATTTCTGGCTGATGTGCGGGATAGTATGCGGGTCGGGTCGGATAATACATCTCGCCAGGCTGCAACTGGCTTATAATTTGGCGCTGATGATAATCCCATCGGCCATGCTCTCGTTGCCGGGAATGCTCGTAGTCATTCCGACGTTGCCATGCCTCGTACTGCATATGCCTATCATAGTTCGTCATGTATTCATCCTCCATACGAACGCCTAAATCAAGAGCAGTCTCCCGAACAACTCCTATAATGTTGTTCGCCTCTTCCATTTCGTCATCCGAACCTCTTTCTACCTGTCGCTGAGGTCCCTCGTATCGATATACCCGACCACGTCTCATCAATAATACCCTTGCACCGTGATAAAGGTTTGAACTTATAGTTTCACCTTCGTCCTCTATTTCGTTCATTGGACCCCCTTGGTGCTTATCTACACCTAAATACTCTCCAATGAGAGTAATGAAAATACCACCACCTATAATACTCCCCGATTTCATCCCCGAAACTACATTAGCGAGATAATAACCAACACAATAGGGAATGTTAACGAAACTCCTCGGGTCTCTAATACACTTGAGGTAGAACAAATCGTTTACGGTCAATTTCTCCTTATTCTTACCCCTTTGTGTAATTGTGTTTGCTAAGAATCTATGAATCACCCGGAGTTCAGCTCTATCTATATCTAAGTATGTATGATTTCCACTGGCGTGAAATTCATTAAAGTGGGACATACGCCTCCAGACGGCGTTAATATCAAATTCCCTATCTATCCTTTCTCCTTGGGCAATCAGGCTATTACAGTCGGGGCTCAAAAGTTCAGCAGGGGTGTAAATCTGTAAGGCCCTGGCTAAATCTATCATGGACATTCTGTACATGCGTCCACCTAACAGAAATCTAATAAAGCTTCTATCATCTATCCTCCTCACATCACTGTTTAACTTAATAGTACTAAGTAATTCTATACACCATTCCCTATATATGGTTCTACGAATTGAAAATAGGCGCATCCAATCGTTAAACTGAGAATTACCATACCTTTGCACCAATAATTCCCGAATCGGTTCGGCAAGGTCAACTGTTTCCAAAGGTACCCAGTCAATTGCCCTTGGCATTTCAACAACCTTAAAGTAGAGAATGTGCATGTTCTTTTGATAATCTGGATACTCTATCCAACATCGATCAAATCTCAGATTTGGGTGTAACTGATCTTCATTAATGTCTAAGCTCAGAATCATTTGATGTGGAGCGAATTGACGAAACTGATTCATGAATAATTGATCTTGATCGTGATATGGAATATGTTGATCCTCATGTTGTTCTTCTTCTTGTTGCATATGTTGTTCTTGTTCATAAAACATTTCTGGTTCGGGCTCTGGTTGTCTGGACGATGATGCACCGTCCGTATCTGTATTTCTCTGCAAAACACATTAAACACAAAATTTGTGCATCCAAATATGCATTAGTGTTAGCAAAATAATAACTTGAAACAATTATGATGACATGTTCAATTCATAACACATTTTATACACATTTTCTTAACAATAACAATTCTACACTTTTGCATACGAAAATGTGTACAATGTTTTATCACATTTAAACTCTTAAACATGTCAACAATAATCATTATAGCAATTAAACACTTGTTACATGGCATTCAAATCAAACTAGTGCTCATTTTCATATTTTTGTCAAGTCTACACTTTGTCAAATAAGCATATACGAAAAATGTACATCAATTTCATAAGCATTTATCTCAAATAACATGCCAAAATAATCACTACTAGCAATTAAACAAGTTTAAAATGGCCTTTACATTAAATTATCCAAGTTCATGAATTTTTTAGACTTAAAAAGTCTACTTTAATTCTCAAAAACATGTTTAGGCTTAAAGTTTGGATCATTTAACTACCTAAACATGTTACACTACTTAATTTAGCAACAATTTATGACAAAAATCGGCCATAACCTGTTTATATCAAAAAGCCCCAAATTGCTCAAGAACACAAACCCTAGATTCTTAAAAATTTGAAGTTTTTAGCTTCAATTCATGTTAAATAGCTTCTATCTAGGATATACATGCATAATATAACAACAATTTAGCTCTAATTACACCTAAATTTAACAAAATCAAAATATAAAATTTCTAGCTCAAGAACACAAAAATTCGAATTTAAAGAGATTAGGGGTGAAATCTTTACCTTTCTCCTGAAGGGGTTGAGACTACTGAATCTAGGCATGATTATTGTGAAATTTTTGCAAGAAATTTGGTGAAAATTGGTGAAAAATTGAGAGAGTTTGGGAGGTTTTCGTATGTGTTTGTGTGTGTATTGTGAGAGACAGAAGCAGATTCGCTGGATAAATAATCCTGGCCAGTTTTTATTAGCCATGCGAGTCGCATGGTATAAGCCTTTCCCCCATGCGAGTCGCATGGGGGTATTTTCCAGGTATTTTTTTTTTTTTTTTTATTATAAAAACCTTATACTTTTAAAACATAAAATTTAATAAAATTTTAAAAATTTTGTTTCTTTTTAAGACGAGGTCGTTTCGGGACGATGCCCTAGTCCGTCCCTCGACAAAATTTTAAAATTTGTCAATTTCAAGCAATTGTTTTAAAAGCTTAGATTTTTGGATTTTTTAATTTTTTTTTTTTTTTTTTTTGCATACTTTAAATCAATAAGATTAAAAATAATGATAATAAAAGTTCTCGTCCCTCCCTCGGGTAAAGCAATTTCGGTTCAAAGACCTAGTCTTCAACTTACGACGAATTTTAAAAATCATATTCTTAACTTAATGAGATAAAGTAAATTTTTGTTTTTAAATTCACACAACTTAAATATAAAATTCAAAATTAATATTAAAAATTCACACCAAACTTAAAATTTGAAATGCATAAAATTAAAAATTCATATTTTTAAAAATTAAAAATTCACACCAAACTTAATTTAAAAATTTATAAATTCATATCAAACTTATATTAATTTTTCAAATATTTATAATTTTAAAAATATTGTTTTTACAAAGTTTACAATATTAATTTAATATTTATATTAATTTTAAAAACATGGTAAAAATAAAATTAAAAATCTTTTTGTCTTTTTTATCCCACTTTAATCAATCAAATATTATCAAAAATATGCGCCCCTCTTTTCGGTAAAGTAATTTCGGTTCCAAGACCTAATTTAACTCATGACGAATTTTTGAAATATTTTGGGTTGATTGATTAAAGATATTTATACCTTAAGAATAAACGTTAAATTTCGCAGTGATGTAATAAATTTTTGAATGATATCAATAATTTCGGTCGCCAAACCTAATTTTATTCAATACCAATTTAATACTTTTTAGCGAACAAATTAGCGTTTATTATCAAAAGGTTAAAAATAAAAAAAATAAAAATAAAAACTGTACAGACATACCTGTGAAATAGATTTCTTAGTTATATGATCTATCCCATTCATAAGATAGTCGGTTTAATTGGTTTTCCATGGCTACATAAGCGTAACCTCGAGCATTCAGTGTCTTTTCTTCTAAACATATGAACGGTCCGTCTCTGCATAAAGTAACAAATTCGGTATTTGAATAGGTTTGATTATTTGAACATTTACCTCCATGTGACCATTTTCCGCATTTGTGACATCGTTCTAGGTGTCGTGCTCTTCTTTTCGCTGCGGATTTTGATTTTCCTTTACCAAATTGTAACTTATTATCTTCGCATCTGGATCCTTTTCTAACTCCGTCCATTCTTTCTCTGATTACTGATACTAATTCGCTCGGTAGTATGTCATTATTACGTTTAGTGATCAAAGCGTGTAGCATTAGACCATGGTTTAGTTCACAGGCAGTCTTCATTTTGTAAAAACCTAAAAAAAATAAAAATTCAGAATGGGGGGAGAAGACTAGTTCTTTAGGGTCTGCTAGGGAAAGACCATACGTGTTCCATTTTCGAGAACTACACGAAAACAGACAATCTAACTCTAACAGAAATACATATTATCCTTTAAAGACTTGATTCTCCCCACACTTAGTTAGCTGTGGTGTCGAAATTGTGATTAACTTCGTTGTCGACTTCCATCGGACCATGTATGTAATGTTTAACTCTGTGACCATTAACTTTAAATTCAATCCCATTTGAATTTATCAATTCTATCGTTCCGTATGGGAAAACTCTTTTGACTATGAATGGTCCAGACCATCTTGATTTCAATTTTCCAGGAAATAGCTTGAATCGTGAATTGAAAAGGAGAACTCTGTCGCCTTCTTTAAATTCTTTTGAACTTCTGATTCTTTTATCATGCCATTTCTTCGTTCTTTCTTTATAGATTAACGAATTTTCGTATGCTTCATGTCTTAATTCTTCTAATTCGTTTAGTTGACTTAATCGTAGACGTCCGACTTCATGTAAATCAAGATTACATGTCTTCAAAGCCCAAAATGCTTTGTGTTCGATTTCTACTGGAAGATGACATGCTTTTCCATAAACAAGTCTAAAAGGCGTGGTTCCAATTGGAGTTTTGTAGGCTGTTCTAAAAGCCCAGAGTGCATCCTCCAATTTAATGGACCATTCCTTCGAATTTGATCCTACGGTTTTCTCTAGAATACGTTTTAAAGCTCGGTTGGTATTTTCAACTTGTCCACTTGTTTGTGGATGATATGCGGTGGAGATTTTATGAGTTACTCCATATCTTTTAAGAACTTTCTCAAGTTGATTATTACAGAAATGAGTACCCCGATCACTTATTAAAGCTTTCGGTGTTCCAAACCTTGCAAAAAGACGTTTTAAAAAGTTGACTACAACTCGTGCATCGTTAGTTGGGAGAGCTTGTGCTTCCGCCCATTTAGATACATAATCAATGGCGACGAGTATATATAAATTATTATGAGATTTTGGAAATGGACCCATAAAGTCAATACCCCAAATGTCAAATACTTCACATACTTGGATGACATTTTGTGGCATTTCATCACGTTGACTTATTTTTCCGGCCCTTTGACATGCATCACAGGATTTGCAAAGAAGGTGTGCGTCTTTGTAAATTGTAGGCCAATAGAATCCAACTTCATAAACTTTTCTTGCTGTTAGTTGAGGCCCATAATGCCCTCCTGTTGGTCCTGTGTGACAATGGTTTAATATTTTACTAGCTTCATCTCCAAATACACATCGGCGTATTATTCCATCGGGACAACTTTTAAACAGATGTGGATCTTCCCAGAAATAGTGTTTTATATCACTGAAGAATTTCTTTCGTCTTTGGTACGATAATCCTTTTTCAAGGAATCCACAAACTAAGTAGTTTGCATAGTCTGCAAACCATGGGATTTCTTTATAATCTATCTTCAATAGATATTCATCAGGAAAGTTGTCTTGTATGGCCGATTCATTCAGAACTTCTAATTCGGGATTTTCAAGACGAGAAAGATGATCAGCGGCGAGATTTTCTGCTCCTCTTTTATCTCGGATTTCAATATCAAACTCTTGTAAGAGTAAGATCCAACGGATTAATCTTGGTTTAGCATCTTGTTTTGAAAATAGGTATCTAAGAGCAGAATGGTCGGTATAGACCACCGTTTTTGCTAGAACGAGATATGATCGAAATTTGTCAAAAGCAAAGACAATAGCAAGGAGTTCTTTTTCAGTAGTTGTATAGTTCGTTTGTGCTCCTTGTAACGTCTTACTAGCATAATATATAGGTTGAAATCGTTTTTCAATCCTTTGTCCTAAAACGGCTCCCATTGCAAAATCACTTGCATCGCACATTAGTTCAAATGGTAGATTCCAATTTGGTGTTATCATGATTGGTGCATTAGTGAGTTTTTCTTTAAGAATATTAAAATATTTGATACATTCATCTGAAAAGATGAATGGCGCATCCTTTTCTAGGAGTTTATTCATAGGAGTGGCAATTTTAGAAAAATCTTTTATAAAACGTCGGTAAAAACCGGCATGCCCTAGAAAACTCCTAACTCCTCTAACATTGGTGGGATGTGGAAGTTTAGCAATTACATCTACTTTAGCTCTATCCACTTCAATTCCTTCTTTTGAAATTTTATGTCCAAGAACGATGCCTTCTTTAACCATGAAATGGCATTTCTCCCAATTAAGTACTAGATTTGATTTTTCGCATCTAATTAGCATTCGTTCCAGATTAACTAGACATGATTTAAATGTATCACCGAAGACTGAAAAGTCATCCATGAATACTTCCATGCATTCTTCTATCATGTCGTGAAAAATCGCCATCATACACCTTTGAAAGGTTGCAGGGGCGTTGCAAAGTCCAAATGGCATTCTTTTGTAAGCAAAAGTACCATAAGGGCACGTGAATGTGGTTTTCTCTTGATCTTCGGGTGCTATTGGAATTTGAAAATATCCGGAAAATCCATCTAGAAAATAATAGTAACTATTTCCGGCTAATCTTTCCAACATTTGATCTATGAAAGGTAAGGGAAAGTGATCTTTTCTGGTGGCGTCATTTAATTTTCTATAATCAATACATACACGCCATCCTGTTACAGTCCTAGTAGGAATAAGCTCATTTTTCTCATTTGTAATGACAGTCATGCCACCCTTCTTAGGCACGCATTGAACTGGGCTTACCCATGGACTATCAGAGATTGGATATATCAAACCTGCATCTAGCAGTTTAATAATCTCTTTCTTAACTACATCTTGCATATTAGGATTTAGTCTTCGTTGGCGTTGCACATACGTTTTATGACCTTCTTCCATAAGGATTTTATGTGTGCAATACGAAGGACTTATTCCTTTAATATCATGAATCTTCCATGCAATGGCTGGTTTATGAGCTTTCAACACAGAAATGAGTTGTGATTTTTCATTTTCAGTAAGAGAAGACGATATTATTACAGGCAATTCAGATTCACCATGTAAATAAGCGTATTCCAAATGGTTTGGAAGTGGCTTTAACTCTAATTTTGGAGGTTCTTCTATCGATGATTTATATTGATATCTGTCTTCTTCTTTTAGCATTTGAATTTCTTCTGTTGTTGGTTCATATCCATTAGCTATAAGTGTAGCTAACATTTCAGCTTCATCAATTGGTTCATTACCTTCTCCTAAAGAACATTCTCCTGTTCCTTGTAATTCTGGAAATTCTTCTAATAATTCTGCATGTGTATCTATAGTTTGAATATAATAACATGTATCATCTGCAGATTGTGGTTGTTGCATTGCTCTATCAACTGAAAAGGTAACACTCTCATCCTCTATACTTAGGGTCAGTTTCTTACCGAACACGTCTATCATTGCTTTAGTCGTGTTTAAGAATGGTCTTCCTAATATGAGAGGAACTTGAGAATCTTCTTCCATGTCCAAAACAACAAAATCTACTGGAAATACTAAAGTACCAACTTTAACTAGCATGTTCTCCATTATCCCTCTAGGATATTTTATTGATCTATCGGCTAGTTGTATGCTTATTCTGGTTGGTTTCAATTCTCCAAGGTCTAGTTTAGCGTATAGTGAATACGGCATTAGATTTATACTAGCACCTAAGTCTGCCAATGCTTCTATTGAACTAAGACTACCCAGAAAACATGGAATTGTGAAACTTCCTGGATCAGATAGTTTTTCTGGTATCTTATTCAACAGTACTGCTGAACAATTAGCATTCATAGTAACAGCCGAGAGTTCTTCCATTTTCTTTCTATTTGAGATTAGATCTTTCAAGAATTTAGCATATCTAGGCATTCCTGAAATCACATCAATGAAAGGAAGATTTACATTTATCTGTTTAAACATATCCAAGAATTTGGATTGCTCGGCTTCAAGTTTCTCTTTCTTCATTTTACTCGGATAAGGAAGTGGTGGTTGGTATGGTTTAACATAAGGTTTATCCTTAACTGTGTTATCTTCATTAACCTTTTCAACTACCGGTTCTTTTTCCTTATTTTGATCAGGTTGTGGTTCTTGTGGAGTAGGAATGGTTTCATCAGAAGTTACAGGTATTTCAGGTGGTTTAAGTGTTGTACCACTTCTTGTGGTAATGGCCTTAGCTGTTTCATTCCGGGGGTTAGCATTTGTATCACTAGGTAGACTTCCCGGTTTTCTTTCACCTATTAACCTTGCTAGGTTACTTACTTCTTGTTCCAGATTTTGAATAGAAGCTTGTTGATTTCTAAATGCTTGAGCATTTTGTTCATTGGTTTGTTTTTGAGATGTGAAAAACTGCGTTTGAGTTTCAACTAGCTTCGTCATCATATCTTCTAAATTCGGCTTTTTATCATCGGTTTGTTGTGGTGGTTTGTTTTGAAAATTAGGTCTTTGCTGATTATAATTATTATTGGGTACTTGTTGATTGCTAGGACCTTGTTGGTTGTTGTATGGAATATTTCGGTTATAATTCTGGTTTTGATTGTAAATCGGTCTTGGCGGTTGATAATTATTCTGATAATTATTTCCAGGCCTTTGGTTTATGTATGAAATATTCTCTCTTTGTTCCATTGTTAATTCAATACTGAGACAATCTTTTGTCAAATGTGGTCCTCCACACTGCTCACAACTAATTCGTATAGCATGAATATCTTTAGTCATCTTTTCCATTCGTCTCTCGAAAGCATCTATCTTTGCGGAAATGGAATCTAAGTCATGGCTAGAATCGGCTCTAGCTGCTTTAGATGATCTAATGATATCTTTTTCTTGGTGCCACTCATGTGAGTGGGAAGCAGTATTATCAATAATTTTGTAAGCATCAGTTTCGGTTTTCTTCATAATAGAACCACCAGCTGCTATATCTATGTCTTTTCTTGTAGTGATGTCGCATCCTCGGTAGAATATTTGTACTATTTGACAGGTGTCTAAACCATGTTGCGGACATCCTCTTAATAACTTTCCATATCTTGTCCACGCCTCATATAGAGTTTCATTTGGCTTTTGTGTAAACGTAACAATTTCTGCTTGAAGTCTTACGGCTTTAGATGCAGGAAAGAATTGTTTAAGAAATTTGTCAACTAAAACGTCCCATGTATCGATCGCCCCTTCAGGTAACGATTCCAACCAATCTTTGGCTTCTCCCTTTAAAGTCCAGGGAAATAACATGAGATATATCTGTTCATCCTCCACTTCTCTTATTTTAAATAGTGTGCAGATTCTATTAAAGGTACGTAGATGTTCATTTGGATCTTCCTTCGGCGCACCACTAAATTGGCATTGATTAGTCACCATGTGTAGAATTTGTCCTTTGATTTCATAATCCGGCGCATTAATGTCTGGATGAGTAATTGCGTGACCTTGGCCAGTGCGTTTAGCTCTCATTCGGTCTTCCATACTTAAAGGTTCCAGATTCTCCATAATTGAATTTGTTGAATCGGTATCACTAGATGATTCTGATTTAATAGTTCGTTCCTCAACAATCTCTGTTTGAATGATTGGTGGTCCCGGAGGAAAGTTTAGTGGTTCAGGATCTACGAACCGTTCCTGAATATTCTCTGGATTCTCAATTGTGAGGTTGGGTTCAAAAAATGGATTATCGGAAATTTGAACTGAAGTACTTGGTTGACTGGATGACGATTCTAAAGAAAAATCAACGGCGGTTATATTTGTTAAACGATGTCTTGATCGAGTTACAGGTGGTGAACGTACAAAAGGTGATGAACGTCTTGCTCGGTGCATTCACTGAATATCCTATTAGTTTTTAAATGGAAAGAAAAATTATAATAAGTTATCTAATTAATAGACTTTTATGATTTTGCCCACGTTTCGAATAGCCAAAAGATGCAGCAGAGGGGCAGGATTCGTTTGGTCTCAATATAATTGAGGACTGTTTGGCTCCAATAACCCGGTCCACGTACAAATCCAACTATTACTACGAACCAGAAAATTTTGATGTCTATTAATTTAACCACTTAAAATAAATTTTCGTTATTTTAAGAAATTTAGATAAGAAGTAGAAAAAATTCTAAGTCCTAAAAACTAGAATGGCGAGAAATAAGAGAGAAAAAGAGTTCGTCGCAAAAGGTCGAAAAAGAAAAAAAAATGGTTGAAAAATAAAAGGTGACGGGAAAATAAAAGAAACTTGTAAAAACTTAAAAATACTTGACTAACCTAACCTTATTACTACAACTAACTTAAAATTATAATCGCAAATTGAGATTACTAATTGGAATGATAATTAATACATAGTAAAAGGTCTAAAAATATTAAAACTTACAAGGAAAAACTAAATCCCAAATGGAAATAACTTAAAAAGAAACTAAAACTCAAAAAGGCGTCGCAAAATTCTAAAGTACCTAAATCTTAGTCTAAAGAAAAAGCACTTAAGGAATTCTACGGCAAAGCCTAAAAATCTAGGAGTAAAAATAACTATAGCAAAAACTAAGTTTAAAATTAAATATGAGCTAAAAAATACAAATATTACGCTACAACGATTAAAAAGGGACAAAATATTAAAAGAAATAAAAAGTGATAAAAAAAATACAATTTTTATTAAAATATTATTTTTATATTAATTATATTAAAGTATTAAGTTTTAAATATAATAAAACTAATTAAAAGTAGTTAAAAATAATTAAACTAAAAACTTAATTAATAATAATAAAATCAAACTAGGTTTTATAATAATAATATATTATACTCCGCATTAAATGCAGAATTAGGGCAAATTGGTGGCCTGGTCAAACTCCTTATGCGAGTCGCATGAAATAAGCCGGTGGGTCATGCGAGTCGCATGACTGAACTGGACTGGTTCAATTGACAGGTTCAATTTGACAGGTCACGTGATTTTTAAAATTTATTTTATATTTTCAGTTTTATAATATAAGATATAAATATATAATTTAACTAAAAACTTAATAAAATACTAAAATAAAATACAAATACTTTAATATTTTGTAAATAATAAAGAAAAACTTAAAATACACTTTAAAATATATATTTTTTTTTTCGATTTTAAAAGTTTTTTTTTTATATTTTTAATTTTTAAACAAAAATATAAATTTTATAAAAACTAATTATAACTTAAAAATTAAAAATATGGCGTTTCGCTTCGGCGAGATCCCCGGCAGCGGCGCCAAAAATACTTGATGTGCAGCGGGGTAGTATACAAAATAGTTTATATTTTACTAGGAAAAACTATTAAATACGATACAATTTTACACAAGATATTTATTTATTTATAGAATGGATATACTTAAACCTTGCTACAACACTTATAGGCAGTGTACCTAATCGTACAGTAGTGTAGTTTTTAGTAAGTCCGGTTCGTTCCACAGGGAAATCTTTAAACAAAGCTCAACGCTATATTAGTTTACTTTTATAAAAATACAAACATATATATAAGTAATATTATTATTATAAAGGGGGGTTTTTACCGTTTAATGACCGGTTTGTCGATTTTAAAACTTTAGTCGCAGTTAAAACCTAATGTAAAATATAAAATAAATAAAAGACGTAATTTAAAGCGTAAAGTAAATAACGATAATGAAATTGCGAATAATAAAAGTGCGATAAAATAAACTTGCGATAATTAAAAAGTACGATAATTAAAAGTGCGATAATTAGAAGTGCAATTAAATATAAAATAAAGGAAATTAAATATGAAATAAAAGAATTATGCTTATTTAAACTTCCGTAATCATGATGTTTGACGTGTTGATTTTAGTTTTATGCCCATGGGTTAATTGTCCTTTGTCCTGGATTATTCAATATGTCCGTCTGGTTTTTGTCCATAACAGTCCATCAGTCATAAATATAAAGTGCGAGTGTCCTCGTCAAATTATTATTATACCCGAAGTTAAATATTCCAACTAATTGGGGATTCGAATTGTAACAAGGTTTTAATACTTTGTTTAATGAATACACCAGGTTATCGACTGCGTGTAAACCAAGGTTTTACTACTTTGTTAACAATTACACCAATTACCCTTGAATGTAATTTCACTCCTGTTTTAATTATTCTAGTGGCTATTAATCCATTCCCGTGTCCGGTTAAATGAACGATTATTCGTACATATAAATACCCCGCCCATCGTGTCCGATCGAGTTTATATGGTAATTTATAGGGACGCCCAATTGTAAATCTTTATATTAACATTAACAAACTTTCATTTAGTTAAACAAATATAAAGCCCATTAATAGCCCATAGTCTAATTTCCACAAGTGTCGTTCTTTTGTCCAAACCCCAATTATGGTACAAAGCCCAATTACCCAATTTTAGTAATTAGCCCAACATCATGATTACTTCGTTTTAAATAAGCATAATAATAACTTAGCTACGAGACATTAATGTAAAAAGGTTGAACATAACTTACAATGATTAAAAATAGCGTAGCGTTACACGGACAGAATTTCGACTTACACCCTTACAACATTCGCTAACATACCCTTATTATTAGGATTTAAAATTAAAATTAAAATTAAAATATAAATTATATATATATATATATTACGTATATATTGAGAGAGAGATAGATATTATGTGTTTAAAACTCGGCAGAAAACTGGCTTTATATAGGACCTGACCAGCATTTTCACTCCATGCGACTCGCATGGATTTTGTGCCTCTGGCCATGCGAGTCACATGGCCACCCTGGATCCAGCCAAATTGCTTTGTTTTCTTCTTGCCGACGTAATATAATAATAATATATAATATATAATTATATATAATTATATATATATTATATTATATTCTTGTGCATAGTAGACTAGATATTTTTGGTCCGTTGCGTCGGGCGTTTCTTCTAGGCTCAGGTCCCGGTTCCGGATTTTCGGACGTCTTCGCGTATTATTTTATATCGTGTACTTTGCGTCTTGTAACTTGTACTCTTGTCATTTTGAGACGTTCCTCATCAATATTTTGAACCTTTTTAGTTGTATCTTGTACTTTTTAGCTCTTTGGACCTTTTTGTCTTCAATTTGTCGAATCTGCCTTTTGTCTTCACTTTTTAATATTTAAACGAATATTGCTTGTAAATCGAACAATACCAACTAAAATCTTGTCTTTCTTGGGGAATAATGCTATAAAATATATGTTCCTTTTTAGCCTTATCATATATATATATATACATATATATTTATATATATATATATATATTTATAAGTTATGATTAATCTTTTGATAAATATAATAATAATATCTTTTATATTTTATCTAATAGTAATACAAGTATAATGATAATAGTATTACTAATAATAATAGTAATAATTATTATGAAATATAGAACTATAATGTCATTAAAAAAATGATACTAATTTTATTAACAATAGTAACAATAAATAGCAATGATACTAATAAGATACTAATAATCACATTAATGTTAATTAATAAGTTTAATAATAAGAATGATAACAATAATAATCATAATATTTATAACTCTTAATAATATTTACATTAACAATAATTATAATACTAATATTTAATAACAACAATTATAATAACTGATAATACATAAATTACAATTATAATATTTCAATAAACTCTAGTAATTTATAATGTAAGTTATTCTATTCACTATATTCTTAACTTGTATTTACATTTAATATATACAACTTATTTACGTTATATCTTATTGTACTTATTTAATTTTAATGTTTAAATTATATTCTATAATTCCTATTTATTATATATATATACTCACATTTATATATATACATCTTTATTTACAAACAATTGTTCGTGAATCGTCGGGATTAGCCAAAGGTCAAATGTATACCTGAACACAGTTCAAAGTTTTTGTAATTCAGTTTAACAGACTTTGCTTATTGTGTCGAAATCACATGAAGGTTAAAGTTTAAATTTGGTCGGAAATTCCCGGGTCGTCACAAGCTTTACTATTGCTCCTACCAAGGATAGTAATTGCATCCGACACGTTATAGACCATAATTAAAAGCATGTCAGGGGACATTGCCTTAAAAGTTGCTTGTTCAACGCTTTCCTTTACAACCGGACGGTAGTTTACCGAAAGGTAATATACGGAGCAAGTATACTGGACGTGTTGCTTTCTCAATACAAGGATAGCAAGTGGGTGACACAAAACCACAAGTTTTGAGCTAAAATTTTCAAATCTGAAACCCACCAAACCCACAAAAACAATTTGCAAACACCGGTGAAGGGTTATTCCGGAAAACTTATCTAGGGTAAAAGCTAGATTTAATTTTCAAAAGATCAAATATTTTCATAAAGATCCAATTTCCTTAATGGATCTAAATTTTCAGAGTCATGTATGACTGTAAACCACATCATTACTACCATTGTTTATACCGCCGTATAGAAATCACTGATGTACAAAGTGTGAAGAATAAAGAAGTGATTCTAGTATTTTTATTTCAAGACTATATTGCTTGACGACAAGCAACGCTCAAGTGTGGGAATATTTGATAATGCTAAAAACGAACATATATTTCATAGCATTATCCCTCAAGAAAGACAAGCTTTTAGTTGCAACTGTTCTATTTACAAGTGATATTCGTTTAAATAATAAAAGGTGAAGACAAAAGACAGATTCGACGAATTGAAGACGCAAACGACCAAAAAGCTCAAAAGTACAAAGTACAATCAAAGAGGTTCCAATTATTGATAAGAAACGTCTCAAAATTACAAGAGTACAAGACGCGAAACACAAAATACAAGATATTAAATTGTACGCAAGGACGTTCGAAAAACCGGAACCGGGACCAAAGTCAACTCTCAACGCTCGACGCAACGGACTAAAAATTATGAGTCAACTATGCACAAGAATATAATATAATATTTAAATAATTATATAAATTATTTATATATTATATTATATATTATAAACGTCGACAAACAAGAAAACAAAGAATTTTGAGCTGATACCTACCACCATGCGATCGCATGGCCTGGAGGCACAAAAGCCATGCGATCGCATGGCCCTGAAATCCAGCCCACAGGCCTATAAATTCGCAGCTTTGGTTCATTATATATCAATCCATCTCTCTATCTACAAACGTAAATATATATATATATATATATATATATATATATATATATATATATATTTATATTATAATTTTAATTTTAATTTTAAATTCTAATAATAAGGGTACGTTAGCGAATGTTGTAAGGGTGTAAGTCAAAATTCTGTCCGTGTAACGCTACGCTATTTTTAATCACTGTAATTTATGGTTAATGTTATTTTTAATTTAATGTCTCGTAGCTAAATTATTATTATGCTTATTTAAGACGAAGTAATCATGATGTTGGGCTAAATTATTAAGATTGGGTAATTGGGCTTTGTACCATAAATGGGGTTTGGACAAAAGAACGACACTTGTAGAAATTAGACTATGGGCTATTAATGAGCTTTTTATTTTTTTAACTAAATGATAGTTAATTTAATATAAAGATTTACAATTAGATGTACCTATAAATAACCATATACACTCGATCGGACACGATGGGCGGGATATTTATATGTACGAATAATCGTTCATTTAACCGGACACGGGAATGGATTAATAGTTAATAGATTTATTAAAACAGGGGTGAAATTATGTACAAGGACACTTGGCGTAATTGTTAACAAAGTATTAAAACCTTGGGTTATACGTAGTAGATATCCTGGTGTAATTATTAAACAAAGTATTAAGACCTTGTTACAGTTTAAGTCCCCAATTAGTTGGAATATTTGACTTTGGATATAAGGATAATTTGACGAGGACACTCGCACTTTATATTTATGAATGATGGACTGTTATGGACAAAAACCAGACGGACATATTAAATAATCCAGGACAAAGGACAATTAACCCGTGGGAATAAACTAAAAATCAACACGTCAAACATCATGATTACGGAAGTTTAAATAAGCATAATTCTTTTATTTCATATTTAATTGCACTTTTAATTTATCCCACTTTTATTTATTGTCATTATATTTAATTGCACTTTTAATTATCGTACTCTTTAATTATCGCAATTTTATTTTATCGCACTTTTATCGCAATTTCATTATCGTTATTTACTTTACGCTTAAAATTAAGTTATATTTATATATTTTACATTAGATTTTAACTGCGACTAAAGTTTTAAAATCGACAAACCGGTCATTAAACGGTAAAAACCTCCTTTTATAATAATAATATTACTTATATATATTTGTATTTTTATAAATTTAAAACTAATATAGCGTTAAGCTTGTTTAATTTTCCCTGTGGAACGAACCGGACTTACTAAAAACTACACTGCTGTATGATTAGGTACACTGCCTATAAGTGTTGTAGCAAGATTTAGGTATATCCATTCTATAAATAAATAAATATCTTGTGTAAAATTGTATCGTATTTAATAGTATTTCATTGTAAAAATAATACTATTTCCTAGTACACCTCGCACACATCACATGTCTAATAAGCTAGGTCGGGTTATAGTGTATCACCATCCTAATGCTCAAGATCGACATGCAAAAGTTAACAAAAGTCATCTCAAAAGTCAACCTGACCCAATATGATCTTTAATTCTATACATGTTTATTAACATAATATAAGTCTTGATAATTGAACGAATTTATAGTTTATCAAACTCAAAATATTATTTATTTCAGGAGCTATATTATATTTGAATTATCATGGCAATCGAACATATTTTATTATTTCACATAGTTTTCCAATACTTGTAAAATCAGATTATAGTGTTTATAAAGCTTTAAAACATGATAAGACAGTCAACTTTGACAATTGATCCACAAAACAAAACGTGCCTTATATAGAAATTCATTTACTCTATTAGTAATATCTAAAAATCAAATTTATCAATCTCATAGACAAGTTGTTTAAATATTAATTTACAGTTTCAAACACAATTTCAATTAACGTTAACCATAATTCAGTTGACCATATCTTTTAATCCGTTCATCGAAATCATGCGATTTCTAAATGAAAAGTTATTAATTTTTCGATAGCTTTCCAACGACATGCATATCATATACTTTATATCAGTAGCATATGTATCAAATTCGTGATTCATCATAAACTATCTAACGACAAAATTAAAGCATACAAGCATGCATAAACATATATACTGGAGCACTAGACATGGATACACTATTAATATATAAAAGATAAGATACGAATGCTCACGTATCAATATTGTGATTCAATATTGCAGAAAAGTACGTAGACGCAACGGAGATGATAAACATTAATTTGATCTCACGAGCAATACCCCCGAACTATACCCATCACCTCCTTAGCTATAACCCATAATTTACTTAGCTTTGACTCACTCGAAAACCATTTTTGAAATCGTTTGAACATGACCTTGTCGTAGTATTTTATGTATAATACTAATTAAAATAATATTAATACTACTGATAATAATAATAATAAGATTAATAGTATTATTAATCTTAATAATAATAAGATTAATAATAATTATATATATATATATATATATATATATATATATATATATATATATATATATATATATATATATAATATAGAGCAGAAGAAGAAATGAGAAGAGAAGTGAATGAATTCGGAGCAAAAACTGCGAGCTTTATAGATGTGGCCTGGAACTGAACCCCATGCGATCGCATGGGTTCCATGCCCATTTGCCATGCGATCGCATGGCCAGCTGGTACGCACCCACTTCGTTTTGTTTTCTTGTTTGTCGACATATTTTTATAATATATATATAATATATATAATTTATATTAATTAATTATATATTATAATATATTCTCGTGCCTAGTTAACTTATAATTTTGGTTACGATGTCTTGTACGTTTACGTTCAACTTATGTCCCGGTTCTGGTTTTTCGAACGTCATTTCGTACACTTAGAAAACCTGTACTTTACGTTTCGCGACGTGTACATTTATCAATAATTAGACTTAATCAATGATAAACTATATTACCCGAAGTATAACTTAATCATTTGAGTGTTTTGATCATTTGCGTTTATAAATTAACGTCTTAATATATAATAATATTATTTTAAATCAAAACGTTTTATATCTAAGTTAATATTATATTTTATAACATTTATAAAATTGAAACAACCCCAATCCGATAAACCAAAAACGGAGTACATTTTTTTTTTTAAGTTAAGTCCCAATAGCATCTAAGTACACAACCATTTCAAAATAGTTTCCGTATACAATTTATCATAATAACACGTTAACGTTTTATCTCGACTCTTGGTTTACAATTGACATCATACATCCTTACGAGAATGTATTTCACATACAAGGTTTGACTCGACATAACCAAAAAATACGACCTCGAAACATTTATTCAACACCACGGTTAAGACACAATAGCCCAACCCGATACCAAGAGCATAATCCCGAGGATCTACCAAATCCCCAATCCACATCCATATCTGAAAGCTACCCCATCGAGCCCAAGCGCTCCTACGCATCTAGTCTAACGACTAACTAGCTTCACAATTACAATACATGTAAAAAGGTAAACAACGAGAGGGGTAAGCTTGAAGCTTAGTGAATGCAATAATTATACACGTACATATGTAATCTACTTACTTGCAAACACTTACACAAATACCCATACATGCTAGCAATTCAAATATCATACCATCGCAAAGTATAACACTAAATCTCCATTACCACAAGATAGTGCAAACAATAGCATATATAACTGAACAATATATTATGCTACACTACAACACATAACCATGGTTAACCAATCGTACAAGGGATAGTACTCAAATTTCCCATCGGTGTTCATAACAACCATTAGAGTACTTAACACGTCGTACACTAATCCCACGGGTGGCATCTTAACACGTCGATGCTTCACCCCAGGTGGTGTCTTAACACGTCAACACTTCACCCCGAGTGGTGTCTTAACACGTCGACACTTCACTCATTACATCTCTTGGAGTGGCATCTTAACACGTCGATGCTTCACTCCTGAGTGGTGTCTTAACACATCGACACTTCACTCGCCACGTGAGAAGTGGTGTCTTAACACGTCGACACTTCACAACCCATGCCCCACAAATAAATACATTATATATGTACACATATAATTATTCCACTCACCTCGTGAACTCGAGCATTACAAACCATGCGCGAAATCTCCACCACACGCAACCGAACAAACCTTTACCTATAATACACATATAGGTATACACATAATCAACATACATTCTCTACAAGAGAATTCGATGCCAACACCCTTAACTAAGGGTTTATACCTACCTCCACAATCCGCCCATTTAGACACCTAAAGTGGACTTCACCAATTACCACTATGGGTGGTAATTCCGACCAACACAACAAAGTACAATTTAATCCAAATTATACTTTACACCAATTAGATCAAACTTAGATCCTAACACTAAATTACTACTTAGGTAGTAATCATTTCAAACGCCAATTACACCAAAAACCCCAATACGTGCAATATTGACCCATATTGCTTTTGACCACGTTTGACTTTTGTTAAAATGTCATTTTAACCCAAAAACACTTCCCGCGATTACTTTCATTCAAAAATGCCATTTAACACTTAACAAAAGTGTTTAACATCCCTTTGACCAAAACTAGTGTCATCATCAAGTTTGACCCAATTCAATTTACCATTTTGACCAAAGTCATAAAAATGCCCAAACTAACCATTAATCACTAACACAAGTGAAAATGACCATAATACACCAATTAAACCAAATCACAAGTGTTAAACCCTTAACTTACCCAATTTAACACATAAACCCTAATTTTAACCCAATTCAAAATTAGTCAACCCAAATACACCCAAAAGGGAGCCAACACTTCCAAAATTACTAAACTAAGTGATTACACCCAAAACCAAAGCCTAATTGTGGCCAAAACGTCAATCAACCCAAAACCAGCCATGTATCAAAAATAACTAGTTTCCATAAACCCACTTCATCATCTAAATGGGTTTTACAACTAAAAAGCTCAAAACCCTAACTTGAATATCAAATCATAAAGATGAAATTCAGAGTTAGAACTTACCATCACTACCACAACGTAGCCGTGAACAAGGAGAACAACTTTAACTCTTGTGACCCGACCCAAAACACTCTTCTTCTTCCCCGATTCGAGCTTTCTCTCTCTAAACCCTTTACTCTCTCTCTAGGGTTTGGTGTGTGAGTGGGAGGGAAAGAGAATGAAGAAAATGAGGTTTGGATAAGATTAAGATCAGTTTTATGGCCAAAAACCCGTCCACATGTGAAATACCAACTTTGCCCTTCATTTAACTCATTAAAAGGCTGAACAGCACCAGATCGTGCCTATTGTCGCGCCGCGGAGTAAACCCTCCGCGCCGTGGCCCAAAGGGTGATTTTAGATCACATTTTCAAGCTTTCTGACCCTTAAAATAGGCATTTGTCGCGCCGTGGCCATTCTGGTCGCGCCGTGACAATGGCCTATTTCATCCGAACTTCAACAACTTGTTTTGGCCCTAACTTTTTGACCGTAACTCCGTTTTCGATGAATCAAATATCGTTGGAAAAGTAATAAGATTTCCTTTCTAATGGCAGGGTTTTGAAATATCAACTCAAACTTCATTTGGGGTCAAAAAGGTACGTACACACCTTGTAACTCAAACAACGTCCAGTTTTCTTCGACATTCAAACAAGCAACACGTACATGCTTGGTACCCTTCATACACGCATCATAAAATCATCTTTATACAATTATACAACCAAGTATAAACATTATAAAGATCAATTGCCTTCCTCGAACATGTATGATGAAAAACGGGATGTTACAAAAATATACATACATTTTCATTTTGAAATAGTGTTTTACTGTAGCAAAATGATTTTTACTGTAGCAAATAGTGGTTTTCGAAAACACTGTAGCTTTTCGGGTACTGTAGCAATTTAGTGTTTTACTTGTTTATCTTAAACGTTTTAGTTAACTTATCTAAATATCAATCGAATCAACAAACGAATGTTACTATCGTTTACTAGATAACTTGAAATTATATATATGTATATATCTTTATTTAATATACATAAATTAGTTTTTAAATACACATTGCAAGTTATTATAATAAATTTTAATAATTAATATTCCAACTTATTATATATATATATATATATATATATATATATATATATATATATATATATATATATATATATATATATATATATATATATATATATATATATATATATATATATATATATATATATATATATATATATATATATAGATGTTCGTGAAACGTCGGTTAATATTCAAAGGTTAACTGAATATATAACATTAGTTCAAAAATTTTGAGAATCGGTATTACAGACTTTGCTTATCGTGTCGGAAACATATAAAGATTAAGTTTAAATTTGGTCGGAAATTTCCGGGTTGTCACACTTTTGGATTTATTTCTTGAAAGCGACTTGACACCAACTAAATGAGTAAGACTTTTATACTTGGCATTCCATCATGTTAACCAAAAGAGTTATGTGCATATTTTGTCTTAATATAAGTCAAGGCAGCGGCTATTTAACAAAACACAAATGGCTTTGAAGTTTTCAACAAAATACCAAAGAGGGAGATATCTGTTCATGGTTTTCTATTGTCATAAGCTTACTCACTCGAAGTGGTAACTGGATGTCATTATTCTTTGACAAATAGCAACCTTCCAAAATTCTTTTTGTAAGACTTACATACATGTGTCAACATTTAATCTTAGAAGCATGCATGTGATTATTTGACTCAAGAAAATATGTTTAATTAAGCTTAAATAATCCAAGTATCAATATTAGCATGTCATGCCTTTGAGATCAAATATGATGCATTAGTTAACCATTGAAGTATAATGTCATCAATAGATAAATAAGCATATGTGAACATTTATTTCATCTCAAGAAAACAATCATTCATCATATTAAAGTTTCCAAATCATGCTAGATAATTAATGACCTTTTATAGATATTATAAAGCACACTTTGTCACACAAGTCATTTAAATAAACTGAGCATAACGTACACTCAATATTCTGACATATGTATTAGGGAGGAGCATCTCCTAATGGGACTTGGTGACCATCCTAAATATGTCTAAATATATTTTAAGAACACATGTTTTCATGTCACACTTATGTGTTATCCTTAATCAAGGTTAAATTATCATTAAGGTGTCATTAGGTGTGATTAACCAAGAATAGCGTTCTAGTGACCAAAGCTCCTTTGGATATGAATGAGGAAACTATTCTAAGCATGTTTAAACGAATTTCATAAATTATAGATGCCCCGAAGTGGTTAAACTAAATTTTTAGAAAATTCAGTCAGAACCTTCTGCGATCGACCCACGGTTGACCGTGGAGTCGACCGTGCACTCCTGATTTCACAAACCAGTGTGCAGGCACGTTCTGACCCGCGGTCGACTGTAGACCGAACTGTGAAGCTTATGCTCTCATTTTAAGTTTTGTTTGGTATTGGTCTTTTGCTAGAGTAAGTGTGAATTAGTGAACTTGTATATTTATGTCAAGATGTCTACCTTCACCTCTAGTTATGTGCATGTGTCATCATCAAAACACTTATCGTTATGGGTTAAGATTAATATAATCGTTGAGCATAAACCCACATTCTCCCCCAACAAGACGCATACCTAGGGAAGACAACTAGGTGTGATGGATCGTTTAAGACTAGTGGATCATTTAAGCTTAGTGGGCCTAATGGGCTTACTAATATCCTTAAGGATAATAATTCATTGAGTCCAAAAATAACTGCTACTAATAAATATGGGTCAAATTTGAGTGAACTGAAAACTAGGCCAGATAAAAGGAATGGAAACAGGCCAAATCTATCTAGTGGAACTAGAAAAAAATATGACCCCGTAACACTACCAAAAATTAAAAAGCCAGAACCTATTATTTCTTGCCATAACAGCTATTCCATATTAAATGATGAAGTGTCTCAATCTGAAGCAAAAATAGTCTTGGAAAATTTTAAAACTAAGTCATGGATACTTGATTGTGGGGCAACGGGTACTATGACTTTTGATAAAAACGATATTATTTTTAAAACTAAACCTAAAAGGGACAAAATCCAAACTGCTAATGGTGAAATTATTCAAGTCAAAAGTGGTGGAACTATTGAGATTTCACCAATGATTAAATTACCTAACTATCTATATATACCAGCTTTGTCTCATTAGCTATTATCGGTAAGCCATGTAACAAAAGAATTAAATTGTAAAGTCCTAATGTATCCAGCATTCTGCATCTTGCAGGATATCCGAGCAGGACTGGTGATTGGACGTGGCACTGAAAAAAGGGGACTATATTATATTGACGAGGTTTCCAACGGGGTACCGTGTTTCTTGCTCATGGAACACGTACGAGGGAAGCCTGATTATGGCATCAGAGATTGGGACACCCTTCGGTCAGCTATCTATGACTTTTATTTCCTACTTTATTTCCTTCTACTATTACGTTGTGTTGTGAAACTTGTATTTTGGCAAAAAGCCACATGAGTACTTTTAAACCTTCTAATATTCGGAAGAATGTACCTTTTGCTTTAATTCATTCTGATGTTTAGGGACCAGCTCCGATTAATGGGGGGGGGGGGGACTTCACATATTTCGTTATTTTCATTGATGATTGTACTCAGATGACCTGGATCTATTTCTTAACAAACAAATCAAAAGTATTTGAAAAATTTTGCCACTTTTATAAAATGGTTCAAACCCAATATAACAAAAATATACAAATTTTAGGATCAGATAATGAGGGGAAATTTGTTAACACATCCATGAAACTTTTTTTTTCGAAGAAAAATGGATTATTCATCAAACAACATGTGCTCATACCCCGAAACAAAATGATGTAGCCGAACGAAAAAATTAAATACTCCTAGAAATGACTAGAGCCTTAATAATTGAATCCAAAGTTCCAAAAAGTTTCTGGCCCGAAGCACTTGCTACTGCAACCTACCTTATGAACCGGTTACCCACTAAGATTCTTGGCACAAGAACCCCTCGGGACGTCTTATCTCAATCTTTTACTCTCATATCCTCACTTAATCTTGAACCTCAAGTTTTTAGGTGCTCAGTATTTGTTCACATTCTAAAACATGAGCGTACAAAAGTTGATCCATGTGCCGAAAAGTGTGTTATGGTAGGGTATGGTGTCAATCAAAAAGGATATCGATGTTATAATCCCAAAAGACGAAACATCATTACTACAATGAACTGTGATTTTATTTAAACTGAATATTTTTACAATAACACCCAACTCACGAGTGAGGAGGAGAATGCAAGTAATGACACTCTAAGTTGGATGACATGTGTACCATCTCAAACACAAGACCCGAACCAATACAAAAATCAACAAACTCAACACCAAACCCCGAGCCAATACAAAACCCTGAACCTATACAAACCTCGACACCAAACCATGAGCCAACACAAAACCATGAACCTATAGAAACTATCCCACCAAACCATGAGACCACTGATACCTCCTCGAATAATGAGCATCGAACTCAAGAGGAACAAAGTGACTCAAATTCTGATGAAACCACCCAACAATTTGTCCTACCTCAAAGAGCCAATAGAGGTGTCCCACCAAAACGATACTCTCCTGAAAAAGAAGCGCAAAGATCTAAATATCATATGGCTAATATAGCACAAGGAAATCTGTCAAAAAAAGCTCAACAATTTAATTCCGCAATTTACTCTGAAAATATTTCAACTTCTGTTAAACAAGCTTTAAAATCAAAAAAATGGAAAAAAGAAATGGAAGTTGAAATGAAAGCTTTGAATGATAATGACACTTGGGAAAAATGTGTCATGCCTCAAGGAAAGAAACATGTGGGATGTCGATGGGTATTTACGATAAAGCACAAACCAGAAGGTAATATTGAAAGATATAAAGCTCGACTGGTTGCGAAAGGGTACACTCAGACATACGGAATTGATTACTTCGAAACTTTCTCACCAGTTGCAGAAATTGATACCATCAGAGTTCTTCTCGATCGCGTCTAACAAGGAATGGCCACTGCATCAGTTCGATGTAAAGAATACATTCGTACATGGCGAACTGAAAGAAGAAGTCTATATGGAAGCACCATCAGAATTCTCCGACAACTTCAAAAGCAGAGAAGTTTGTCGACTTAAAAAAGCTTTATATGGGTTAAAACAATCTCCGCGGGCTTGGTTTGGGAGATTCACGTTAGCTATGAAAAATTATTGTTTTAAACAAAGTAATTCAGACCATACCCTATTTCTTAAACAAAGAAATAATCTTATCACATGTTTGATTATTTATGTTGATGATATGATAATTACCGAAAATTATAAAGAAGAAATTTCAAAACTAAAAACAAATTTATTTAACGATTTTGAAATGAAAGATTTGGGCAGACTTAAATATTTTTTAGGGATTGAAGTATTACGATCCCAACAGAGAATATTTATCTGTCAAAAGAAGTATATTCTTGATTTTCTTGCAGAAACATGGATGATCGATTGTAAACCAGCTGCTACTCCTATGATCCCAAACCAAACGTTATACATGGAAGACGAAGCTGATATTGCTGATAAGGGGCGATATCAAAGACTTGTAGGAAAACTCATCTACATTGCTCACACTCGACCAGATACATCACATGCAGTTGGGGTTGTGAGTCAATTCATGCATCAACCAAAAGTTCACCATATGAAAGGCGTAATCAGAATCATCAGATATCTAAAGAAAACAGCGGATCATGGAGTTGTTTTTGAGAAGAATGGACACCTAGAAACCAAAATTTATATAAATGCTAGTTGGACCGGAGAAAAAGGAGATACAAAATCTACACCAGGGTTTTTCACACTCGTGGGAGGAAATCTAGTTGCATGGAGAAGTAAGAAAAAAAAGTTGTATCACTCTCAAGTGCCGAATCAGAATTCAGAGAGATAACGAAAGGAGTGGCTGAAGCCTTATGGATTAAAAAGTTACTAACAGAAATTGGGTTCCCACCGACAGAAACTATTCATATTATGTGCGACAATAGCTATCTCAGAAAATCCAGTTCAACCTGACCAAACAATACATGTTGAAGTGGATAGACACTTTATTAGAGAAAAACCGGATGCTGAAATCATTTCTCTACTACACGTCATATCAGAAGACCAATTGGCCGACATCCTAACAAAGTCAGTGAATGGAAGACTCTTTAGCGAAGTTCTTGTCAACTTGAATGTCGGGAACCCTACTATTCAACTTGAGTTGGAGTGTTAAAGAACATTAAAATAATGAGCACATACATGAATTTCCTTTTATGGTAATTTGACTTTGAATTAGAGAAAGTTCTTTCTCATCATATCAAGTATAGATGGTCACAAGGAAACAAAGGCAACAACATAGTCAACATCACAACATCAAAGTCAGCAATGTCAACGGCTCCTTAACTAGCAGATTTTCCTTTTATGTAAAAGTGGTTCCAAAATGATAATTGGATTCATACTTAAATTAGAAAGAGTTGTTAGGCCATTTTATGTATAAAAGCATATTCATATGCATTTGTATAATCACTTCAGTTTTAACTGATACATAATCAATAAACAACTTTCAAATTGTTATTTTCATTTGAAAACACTTCCCTCCACTTTGCAATTTTCAAAAAATACATTACTTGCTCTAAAATTATTTGCAATTTTCAAGAAATAAAAGTAGAAGTGTGTAAAAGCATTTTCCTTTAACAATCATATGACCTCTTTTCCTTATTTTCACATAATCTTCAACTTTTATCAAATTAAATAAATATATATATAAAATAAAACTGACCCTACCGTCTCACATAGTTAACATGGAAGAGAAAAATCGTGTAACTTATGGTTAAAGAGATATTAGACTGAAATTGAACCGGCTATAACAACTAGGCTAAGATTGTGGAAGGTAATTCAAAGATTTTAATCTCACTATAGATTAGTATTTTATTATTGTCCAATGCCTAGGAAACCTAAATAACTTACAAGCATATAAGTACCAACATAAGTAAAGCTGAGATGGTGATAAAAGAAGGTACTAGTATTTGATGATTAGCTGCACATCTAAAGCAGAGTTTGAGATGGACCGATGCAATTCAAACACTTGCAAATAAAAAAGTTGAAAACTTTATACTTTGGGACTAAGTGGGGTCCCTTTCTTCTTGCTATGAGAAGTGCCTTTGAATGCATGTCACTGATTCAAAAATCAAAAATTTCTTACATGTGATATTAAATTGGATTCATTACCTGCTTTGTGTAAAAGATGCCTTTTATAATTTTCTGCACTTAAAGTTTACTTATACAGAAAAAGGGCAGAAATCGAATTATGTGAATTTGATGCTCTGTTTGTTTTATGAATTCCCTTTTCTTTTTGCTACTTTGTGGTGGGCAGAGACCATTGAAATAAAAAGAAAGCAGTTGAGTCAAGGTAATCAAACCAACATGTAGTTTTAAGTAAATTGACCAAAATGTAAGTTGATAAACTTACTAAAATCGGCAATGTTGTAACTTTCTTGGTATATTTGAAAATGCATATTTTCTCATTAATTTTCATGGGTGGTAACGAGTAAGTAGAAAGGTTTTCCTTTCAAATGCAAAAAAAAAAAAAAAAAAAAAAAAAAAAAAAAAAAAATGCAAATTTAGCTTTCATTTTTCATGAGTCCATTTTGTACATAATTTTAATTGTTATCAATTATGACAACGAGTAACTCATTTGACATTATAAAAAGTATAACTTGACATTTTCATAATGAAGTTATATTCTAGAAGTAGTACACTCTTGAAAACACATCAAATAATAAGTAATAAATTGTGAAATGAGCCCAACTTAAATCCTTGTGACTATCTAATGATAATGTGTTAATTATGAGAATACATGAGATGAAAAATTTAATGGATACATATGTTTTATCCATCAATTATAAGAAACTTACAAAATTTTGCTCTTTGAAAGGTTGATAGTATTGTATTTGACCAAATAAATAATATTTGTTTTTTTTTTTTTTTTTGTTTATTGTTTATCGTAGGATATACCATAAATTTTAACATGAGATGAAAAATTTAATGGATACATATGTTTTATCCATCAATTATAAGAAACTTACAAAATTTTGCTCTTTGAAAGGTTGATAGTATTGTATTTGACCAAATGAATAATATTTGTTTTTTTTTTTTTTTTTTTTTTTTTGTTTATTGTTTGTTGTAGGCAGTGTTGTAAATCTCCCGAGATCTCGTTTTTAGAAGGCAACCGAGACGAGATATTCATCTCCCGAGATTTCTCGGTCAATTGGGTCAAACTTAGTCAAAGTCACGATTTCTCGAATTTTCTTGCTAATTTGTAAGATTTTCTTGTAAAATTTGTAATTTCTAAGATTTTTCTCGCTTATTTCTTGGATATATTTGTAAAATTACGTAAAAACGTATATAAATATACATATATTTATGTTTTTATGTATATTTTTATTAAAAAAACAATAAAGTCAATGTAAGTCAACGTCCGAGATCTCTCCGAGATTATTCCGAGATACAGAGATCTCTCTAAAAAAGTCCAAACGAGGACATTGGTTGTAGGATATACCATAAATTGATATACCATATAATAATATATTTGTATATTTGTATGTATATATTAGAAGTGAAAAAAAGGTTATCATGGTGGGGAACTTTTAACCCCATGCACCCTTTGGATGCCAATTGTACGCGGGTCAGCACAGCCCCGGGCAAGTGTGGTCGTAACCATATTTGTATGTATATATACAAAACAAAGAAAATAAAATAAAAAAATAAAAAATGAAACTAGAGAAAAAGAATGGCCTAACATTGATCATTACAAGGTACATTTTGGAAAGAACATTTGGTTTCTTGAATTAAAAACCTGGTGGGATTTTTTACAATGATCAATAGCTGCTTCAATTGAGCTTTCAACCTCTGAATCAGCACTGCTATTCCTCTTTAGATCGTAAATCCCATTATTATTTGAATAATTAAAAGATGATGATGAAGATGATGATCCAGAAGCTGAAGTAGATGAACAAGATGTTGATGATGATGATGTCATTGTTAATGAAGATGTACACTTTCTCTTAATTGACCCTGAAAAAGACTTCCTGTGGCTGCAATTACTATAAAAAACATCTTCATTCCCTTGTTCTTCAATACCCTTTAGTACATTTGATAAAGTTGGGTACTTTCCTGTTTGAAGTTGCCCAAAACTAGTTTTTTTAGTTACTTTTAAGTACTTTTTCAAAAAGTTGTTGTCACAATCTTGTTCAACTTCTTGTTTAACACATGGGTTCCCATCTGAACCACAACCAGTTTTGTTGAACAAAGATTTGATATACATTCTTGAAGCTTTAAGCTTTTGAGTTAATGAAGAATTCTTGATTAGCCTAAGTTTCTTGGACCATGGACCATAGTACTTTTTCGGGTGATCACCGATAAATCCTGTTAATTCAGTTGACCATTCAAAGAAATATTCATCTGGGGTGAGCTCAGTACTGACCCTGCATGATTCAGAAGGTGAAATATTGCATGATTGAACCATTGGTGTGGAGAATGTAATGAATTCTTGTTCTTGTTGTTCTTCATTTTGTTTGAATTTTGAATTTAGTAAAAGTGATTTCACCATTTGTGCTCTTGGAGGGAGGTGAAGTGGAAGAAGTTTTCCTTTGTAAAATAGCTCATCTGCAGGTGAATTTGAATGTACATTTGAAGATGCCATTTGAAATTCAAATTCTCTGCTTTTTGATGGTGAATTTGCATGTGGTGATGAACTTACTTCCATATCTATAAACTCTTCATCTTCATAGTTGCATGATAAAAGATTTGCAGCCATTTGATTTTTGTATGTGTGTGTGTGTGATTTAGGTGTTTTTTAGTCTATATGAAGTTGTGTACAATGGTTATGGGATGGGGTTTAAGGTAAGGAGGTGTTCAAGACTCAAAAAGCATCATTTAAAGTAGAGAAGGTTAAATGAAAGATATCAAATTTTTTGTTATTTTCCAGTAAAGTTTTCATGAATGCTTCCAAATAAGAAAGTATGGTAATAAACAATTATGGCCCCTCTTACTAGATTGACTAAGCAACGAAAAGGTTGTACCTTTTGTTACTTATGTTGTACACTAACTACACAAAAGTGGGCTAGAGATGTAAAGAGTCACTCTTTTAATCATGTGAGTGCTTATTGGTGTCATATTATGATGATTCATTACCTTCACAAACAAGAATGAAAACGAATTATTTAATCACAAGAAAAAGAGACATATGTAAGGATTTGATATTATAACATCACTACTTGTTTGGACAAAGACTCCATGTACAAGTTTCTTATACACAAGTACACCACTTCTTTTGCTTACCCTGAGAATCCTTCACAAAACGTGTAGATTGACAGAGATACGCTAACCATATGTTGCCTTTGCCAATCCAACGACCCACCCAAATGGTTGATGTCAGACTATTACCTCAACCGGAAACTCAACTAAGTGACAGACCCGGTATTTAAAGCTGTGACCGTCTTCACAAAGTTTTCACATGGCGACCCTCAAGTATCAAAGACGCGAATACCACTGAACTACGAACTCATTGGTCTCAAGTTAAGAATCCTCATCAATCTATTTCTAGGTGAACAAGGCTACATGCAACCCATAAAAAAAATTCCAACAAAAATAGCTAAAAATCATATAAAAACGAGACCAATATTTAGTAATCAAGGTGTTCCATAAAACAATTTCATACATACAAATACTTACAAACTCAACGTAGTAACTTGCAAATCGATGCATATAACACTTTTACTTGATTTAATTAGTAGTGTAACAAGTATTTTTGGGAAATTGAATAAAAATTGAAAATTTGAAAGCACATGTTCATTTTCCCATACACCTTGGTTTTTTTGCATTTTTTATATATATTTATATTTATTATTTATATACACGGTCTAGAGTGATGTATAAACACTTCATGGATCTCCACAAATTGACTTGGTCAATATATGGGCGTTAGTATCTCTTACTTTCTTTACTTCACTCATTTTCACAAAATTTGAAACATTTATCATTTTTTACTTTGAAATGTTTATCATGAATTCATGATCTTGTATTGTAGTACTAACTTTTATTTAACTGCACCAGATAAAGACACATTTTAAAAAACTTTTGCAATTTGTACTCCTTGTTGGGTTTCATATGTTTCCTATATTTTGTTTATTGCTAGGTACGTTTTACGTAATTGACTAATTATAGTATTATATTAACAATTATTTTCATTTTATTTATTTAGTAAACCATGGGAACGACTTCTGTTTTAAATTGGTCAACATAATTTTTATTTATTGGATTAGCTAGATAAGATTACTTTCAGCTAGGCGCCCAAATTATTAAAGAGACTTGTCATTAAGAAGACATTAATGGCTATTACAATTAATAAACAAAAGGCTTATATAGAGGTGTTTAACCATAAATGAATACCGTAGAACTTTTAGTACGTGGCAACATAGTTTTTGAACAATGATATTTCTAAGTCTTCAACTAATAAAAAGCTACAATGAATTAAGGAATCTAATCAACAAAAAATCGATCTGTGTTTTATTCAAATCAACAAAAAATAGCAAGTCATGGCCTCTCGGATAGCGTTTAATATTCCAACCTCGCCTTTTACTCCGGCCACTGTTGGCCGCCGCCGTCGTCTTCATCCACTACCTGCGCAATCATCTCGCCAATATAACCATCAGAATAATCACAATCCCCCATCGACTTTTCCTAATCCCTCGGCTGATGAGGTGTGGGTGTTGGTTGAAAGAAGGCGAAAAGCCAACAAAAAACTCTCTACTAATCACTCGTTTGCAAGAAACCTGATCCACCGTTTTGGTAATCCAAACACACATCATCCGGTATACAAACAGAAATGGGTGCCATCTTCATCGGCTAACCCTAACCCTAACCATACAGAGAATACTACAAACCCTAATACCACAAACCCAAAACAAGCAACCAAACCTACAAACCCTAAAAGTGCAGCCACTTTTCCTAACAACATTGCACTGAACCAACAATCTAGCTCTCGTGTTCACGAACCTTTCTCCCCAAAACATGTCCCGGCATCAGCGCCTATCACATCGGTTATGGTTTTCGGATTCCCAGATTCATGGAGCAAGATTGATCTCCGTTGCTTCATTAGCAGGTATGGGAATGTACACGACATCTTCATACCCTTCACGAAAAGATTAAGAAACGGTAATAAATTCGCTTTTGTTAAATTCATTGACGTTACCGACCTTAACTTCTTGCTTAAACGACTAAACTCCATAAATCTTGGTAATGGGTGGCTAAAGGCTTATATGGCCCTTGATCGAAAAGCTTCTGCCTCGAATGATAAACCTATACAACCCCCTTCTACAAAACCCGTTTCATCGTCTCTACCTAATCATCATACCATTCCGAATAAGGGGTTCACTGATGGGCGTCCGTTTAACAAGGTGGTTGGGAATATGGACGGATACACTAGTGATATCACGAAAGAACTAACTAGCATCGGGTGGTTCAATCGTTGGGACTGCAATGGTAAATTTAGAGAAATCTCCGTTGTGGATAAACATAATGACACTGAAATCCTGAATAAAGCTATTATCGGTACCATCCTCAAACTTGAATATCTTGAACATATCTTATTTTTGTGCGAAATGGAGAATCTGGATAATGTTCAGGTAAAGTATCTTGGTGGGATGGAAGTTATGTTCATCTTTGAGTCCGAGGAGCAAGCTTCATCTATTCTTAATGCGAAACACCATTGTATCCACAAATGGATGACCAACATTCGTAAATGGGATGAAAACCACTCATACCAAGGTCGAATTACATGGTTAAAAATCACGGGTATTCATGTCCAGTTTTGGAACGAAAAAACATTTACTGCCATCGCAAAATGGTGGGGCGAACCTATTGACTTCTCGAATTGTTCTTTAAAAGGTAACCAAAATCTCGTTGTAGCAAAAGTATTAGTTAAGTTACGAGATGCACACTTGGTACATGACATTGTGCGTGTCACATCCGATAGTTCCATCTTTTTTGCTTATGTAATGGAAGAAACCAATGGGATTTTCGAAGTTAATGTTAACCCAGATCACGTGGAAAGTGATGGAAATGATGGGATATCTGAGTCTGAGTTACCGGGTAATGTCGAATATGCAAATTTTGATGATGAATCAAAATCAGACTTCTCTGATGACTTCTTTAATCATAAACCGAATTTAAAGACTAATGAGGTTGAACCAGGTGACAATAATTCAAAATGTTGGGTGGCTGAAAGCTCATTTGTTGGTCCTATTAAAGAACATGTGAATGGTACATCCTCTGTTAACAATATCGATAATCATTCTGTTAATGAACATTCAAATGAGGTGGACCAAAAAATGAATGATATGGGATTAGCCCAAATGTCTGCTGAAGGGCTGGCCCAGAGGGCTTGCGGTGATATTACAGGTTCGGGAAATGTTACTGTCAACGATAATTTTGTGTTGGAACAAATAATATTCGATAATGTTCCAAAAGGTGGCGAGAACATCGCAACTGTCCAGCCCAACAATTCTCACGGGCCTGAATTTCAAGACGGGACTCCTCCCATTCCTAAGTTCACACCCGACTCACCATATGTGTCGTACGTTGAAAAAAAGGACAATTCTATCCCCAATCCTACAGGTGATAACGATAACATTCAAGGTAATGCTGTGGGACATGTGGATGTTGACTGCCCTCCAGGTTTTCAACCGACCCCACGATATACGCACGAATTACATAAATGAGATAAAGAAAGTGACAACGAGATCAATGACACCATGAATAATAAAGATGTCAACTCCAATACTCCAACTGATACTAATTGTGTTCCAGCCCAGGCTGAGCCGAATGTTTCTGTCATGGGTCCTGTTGATCAAAATCTAGCAAACAACTGTAATGGGGGTTCCAATAGGACCGGTTCAATTAATTCTGAGAAGGAATGTAAGGTTTCAAGGATTAGAGCTCCAAACAATCCTGCTTCTAGTAACGAACAATCGCTATCGAATTGTAGCTTGGGCTTAAAAGATTTTGGACACGACATTGGGCTTGAGTGGATCGGGGCTCCGTCAGGGAAGTAACTTTACCCTTCTTTCGTTTTCTCTTTATTTATGTGTTTAAAATGAATATAATATCGTTAAACGTACGTGGGCTCGGGAAACTTGAAAAAGAAAAATTTAATTGGATTAAAAAATTAATTCGTTTTCATAATCCGGACATTTTTGCAATTCAAGAATCCAAAAGAAAAAGTGTTACTGATTTTATGATTGAGTTGTTATGGGGTAACAAAAATTTTGAATATATCTTTAAACCATCGGTGGGGTTATCGGGCGGGTCAATTTTAATTTGGAACCCTACTAGATTTTGTGTGTCCGGGGTGGTTGAAAGAGAATTTTTCTTGGGTATACGAGGTCGATGGGTGGGCAAAATGGCGTACTCCATTATATTAAACGTTTATGGGCCACATAATGATCAATTGAAACAAAAATTTTGGGATAGTCTTGACAATATTATGCAGGTGGATATTGATGATTGGGTTTTCTGTGGCGATTTTAATGAAGTAAGGCGCAGAGCGGAAAGGAAAAATTGCGAATTTATCGAAAGTAGAGCAAAGATGTTCAACGATTTCATTGACAAAGCTAATCTCATTGAAATTCCATTGGGGGGAATGAAGTTTACTAGGATTAGTGACGACGGTTTGAAATATAGTAAACTTGACAGGTTCTTAGTCTCAGAAGAGTGTTATGCATCATGGGATGGAATTTCTGCATGTACTCTCGATAGGGATTACTCCGACCATTGCCCAATCGTTTTGAAGGATATAAACAATGACTTCGGGCCGAAACCTATTAGGATTTTCAACAACTGGTTCGAAGATGATAAATGTGATGATTTGATAAAAGATGCATGGAAAGTTACCATTTGTAATCCAAGGGCTGATTGTGTATTTCGTGATAAACTTAAGAACGTAAAAGGGGTGTTGAAGGAAAAATGTAATCCTAAATATAATAGTCTAAATGCCGAAATTGACTCACTTCATAAAGAAATCTCTTAGTGGGAAAACATCATCGGTACTCGTGACCTTTCGGAAGTTGAAATTGCATCTTGGTTAGATTCGAAAAAAAAGTGGCTTAAAAAAGATAAGGAGAAAGTCGATATATTGAAACAAAAGGAAAGGATTAAATGGGTTACGGAAGGGGATGAAAATAGCAAATTTTTTCATTCGTGTATTAAAAGGAGGCAAAACAAAAACAACATAAGGGGTATAAATTCAAATGGCTTATGGATCGAGAACCCAGAGGACATCAAAATGGCGGCATTCACATACTTCAAAAATCGTTTTAGTGAACATAATTCTCGTACCTTCAAAATTCGTGGCCCCCTGAGCAAACGACTTAATGATGAGGAGGCGTCAAACCTTGAATCTCCTTTTACACTCTCTGAAATTCATGTTGCTATATTAGAATGTGGGGGTGAAAAGGCCCCCGGACCCGATGGTTTTAACATGAAATTTTTCTCAAAATATTGGGACGTTGTCAAAGAAGACCTTCTCGCGGTATTCACTCGTTTTTGGGAGGTTGGTGAGATCTCTAAAGGTTGTAATTCCTCTTTTGTTGCATTACTCCCGAAAAAAATGACCCACAGGGATTTGGTGATTATCGTCCTATCAGTTTAATCGGGAGCCTTTATAAAGTTCTATCTAAGGTTTTGACCAAAAGACTACAAAGGGTTATTTCTTCGGTTATCGGTTTCGAACAAAGTGCTTATATTAAAAATCGTTATATTCTTGATGGCGTGTTAATTGCGAATGAAGTCCTTCATGATATCAAAGTAACCAAAAGAAAAGGCTTCTTTTTTAAAGTTGACTTTGAGAAGGCTTTTGATAGCATTAGTTGGGACTTTCTAATGGAAATCATGGAGTTAATGGGATTCGGTCTTCGATGGAGATAATGGATCTTCGCAAGTCTTTCTTCCGCTTCCATTTCGATTTTGGTCAACGGTTCCCCAACTAAAGAATTTTCTCTTCAGAAAGGCGTGAGGCAAGGGGATCCCCTCTCCCCTTATCTTTTTATCATGGTAGCCGAAGGTTTGAACCATCTAATTAAATCTGCTGCACTTCATAGCCGATTTTCTAGGATCCCAATTGGGCGGAGGGAATTACAGGTCACGCATTTGCAATACGCGGACGACACTATATTTTTTGGTGAATGGGATAGGCGTAATGTGCAAAATCTTACTAAAATTCTTAAGTGCTTTGAATTGACATCGGGACTAAAAATCAATTTTCATAAGAGCTGTGTTTATGGACTCGGGGTCTCAAAAGTTGAAACGGAAAATATGGCGGCCTGGCTTGGGTGTGCAGCAGGTACACTCCCTATTACCTACCTTGGGCTTCCACTTGGATCGTCGATGAAACTCTCGAAGTCATGGGATCCGGTATTTGACAAGTTTGGTAAGAGGCTGGCGGATTGGAAAGCTAGATCCCTCTCGTATGGTGGTAGACTTACATTAATTAAATCGGTATTATCTAGTCTACCTCTTTATTTCTTTTCGCTTTACATATCCCCGTCTTGTGTTATTGATAAACTTGAGGGGTTGAGACGTCGGTTTTTTTGGGGCGGATCTTCTGAGGTCTCAAAAATGGCATGGGTTAAATGGGATACTTGTCTTAAGCCTCGTGAATTTGGTGGGCTAGATATTGCCCCTCTTGCGTTTAAAAATCGTGCCTTACTTGCAAAATGGTGGTGGCGGTTTAAACATGAGAATGACTCACTTTGGGTGTCTATTATTAAAAATATTTACGGGGAGGACGGGGGCCTTAACACTTCTTTTTATCCCCCTTCCTCACGAGCTTCTTCTACTTGGGCGGGTATCCTTAAGGTGGGTAAAAATATCTTTAATGCAAACTCCGCTTTCGCTAATTCTTTCAAAAAAAGAGTCGTAGATGGGTCTAGTACATGTTTTTGGGATGAATTATGGCTTGGGGAAATGGTTCTTAAAGACAAATTTAATAGGCTTTATAGACTAGACACAAATAAATTTGCCACAATTCTTGACCGGGCGAGATGGGAGGGCGGGAACTTTCATGCCACGTGGTGTTGGTCCCGCGATATCTCGGGGAGATTGGTCGGGGACCTCACCACTCTTACTAATCTTTTATCTAGTTTTGTCCCGTGTAGCTCAGGTAAAGAAGAATGGTCATGGTCTTGGAGTAAGGATGGCTCGTTTTCGGTTCACAAGCTTACGGATATTCTGGTCCGGAGCAGCCCTGACATCGCAACCGTGAGCATAAAGTCGCTCCGCAACAAACTGGTCCCCCTCAAAGTTGAGTTGTTTATTTGGCGTACTCGACACAAAAGGTTACCTACAAGAGTTGAACTTGACAAGAGAGGTATGGACTTGGGTACGGTACGTTGTCCGGTTTGTGACAATGGTTTGGAATCAGTAGAGCACTCCATCATCTTATGCACTTTCGCTTTTGACATTTGGAATCGTGTCTATGATTGGTGGAAGCTCGGCCCTTTTACAAACTTGGGTATAAATGAATCTTTTCTTGGAAATGGATATAACTTCACCTCCGACTTGGGAAAACTGTTGTGGCAAGCTACGGAATGGGTTACGGGATACATGATTTGGAAAAGTAGGAACGCTTTCACTTTCACTAAGATAAAACCGACATGCGCAATGGTATTCAAAGACATCCAACTTAAATGCTTCGAATGGATCTCTAATAGGATCAAAGGCACCAATATTGAATGGGATGTCTGGCTTGCAAATCCACGAGGTTATGATTCGCTAGCTTTATCGTCTAGGAGATCCGGGATAGGTTAATTAATTGTTCTCCACGCAGGTTTTTTGCCCCACTCCTGGAGTAGTCGTTTTGGTAGAGAGAATTTGAGGTGGATCAGGGGGCTTTGTCGTTGAATTGCCAACACTGTGCTCTGTCCCCACTCCAGCTTGTTTAGTTAATTCTTCTCAAGTCCAATCTCGACCTTAATGATAATGAACGGACTACGGCGTTTTCCTGCACACTTGTGGAGTCTTACTATCTCGGTTATATATTTGTCGTTTTGTTTTCCTAGATGTAGTTCCGTTTTTGTAAGCGTGACATTATTGTAATTATTTCGTGTTGATATATATAATACATACTTCCTTTGCCGTTAAAAAAAAAAAAAAAAAAAAAAAAAAAAAGTCTTCAACTAATAATACGGTTCATTAAAACCATATATTATGTTAGACACTATTATTTTTAAAGCTTTTAATTTCACAATGCTAGGATGCAAATTATTTTTTGGCCCCGACCTCCCTACTCTACATTTCCAAAATTGAATCTATTTAATAACACTAATAGATTTGAAATCTAGAGTCAATAGAGACCATATATAATAAGAGTATTTAAAAAAAAAAAACATAACACCATATATGCATAAAAGTCTAGTACCGCAATTTTTTATTTGATAAACGTCCAAAATTGTGCATAATTTCTGCAATATCTTTTGTTTCTCTGTCTACGTGTTTCTCTTACTTAATTTTATCAATTTTTAGCATCTAGGGCCCTGTTAAAATAAGTAGCATAAAGAGAATAATGACAACACAAAATTTACTTTTACTATCTTTTTTATTTAGAAATGTATTGTAAAGAAATAAATACTAGCAAGGGTTAGTATTGATAAGGGTTATTGGGCCAGATCTTGAGCCCATACTATGATGTTCACTGAGTGGAAACCCGTTGCTGCAAATACTGCCCATTTTTCTAGTTTTAGGCAATCGCACATGCTCATTTATCTGACAAGCTTCAAACAAATTTAATTAAAAAGAAACAGTAGGCATCTAATGCCAAAAACATTTACTAATTCTGGATTGTATATATAGGACATAGGGATTTTATAATTTATATAAGATTAATAAAGTCTGTTTCAGTAGTTGTTGATGTTAAATATACTACTCATGTCTTCAACTTCATTTCCCACTACTAGTGTATGTAATTCTTGATTGCAACAACTTTGTAATCTGAAGAAACAAAAACAACGCTCTTTCGCCTCAAAGAAACCGCAAAAAGAACAAACTCATGTGTCAAGTAACTTTTATTTAACTAATGCACATTTGGGTAAATAAGTATTTTTCAAAGTTTCTCAAGGGAACAGGCTTACAGTTAGCAAAAGATATCCTAAAGTGAAAACTGTTACAGTTACACTGGACTAACTAGCATGATGCACAATATTCACATGAGGGATTTAATAAAAGCACAATAATACATTACCTTGTTTAATTGAAGCAAAGTTAATCTTTTCACTATAACAACATGATGAAATTGTACAATTATACATGTAAAATCGTCTACTAAATGTATAAAATATACCATCTATGCGGTTCGCAAGACTTGAGTTCTCTATACAGTGTCAAAGGCACCACCATTACCTGTAGATAAACTTCACATCTTTAAAGAAAAACAAATAAGAAATTATTTCAATTCTTATATACTACTCTCTCAATTGACTTTTAAAAGTCAATTTTCTCAACTCCGACTTAATATATTTTTGTTTGTTTTATATAATATTTGATAGAATAGAATAGAATTTACATGAATGGATTGAGTTTTAAACATTTTTTCATTAGTACAATTTTCTTAAAATACAACACAAACAAAGATATTTAGAGGCAAAGTTAAAATAAAAGACTTTGAAAGTCAAAATGGGACAGTTATTTTGAAATAGGAGGGACTAGTTGATAAAAAACAGAATGCTTGTATATCATAAATCTTTAACTTACCATGGCAAATGGGCACATATATCCTATTGTTTCGGGTAAACCATTCGTCATCTATAAACCGTTCATCAAATTCTAAACCTGTTTCTTTGATGCATCATCAGTATCTGACGGCTTATCACTCTCACTTGTGGCACTCGTCGACAACTTTTCGTCATTACTAGTAGACGTTTCAGGGTTCACGTCTTCTTTTTCCGACAGCTTCTTCTCGTCACCCGTAGAACATTGAGACATACTAATTTCTTGTCTTGCCGCCGTGTCCATTTTCCCGCCATGTTCTAGTATCAACTGTTCCTTATTTTCTTTCTCAATATTCATAGTCGTATCATCAACCATATGAACTTTTGAAGGAGAGTTTTCTGTACTACCACCTAATGGTATATACGGTCTATTATTCGGAGACCGTGTTACAAGTTTCTGCGTAAGAATGGATTTTAAATCGACAGACAACACAAGTTTGGAAGATGGAGATGCACCCTTTTTTGGGCTTTCCTTTGATGACGTCTTTTCTCCCTCGGTTGACTTATCGTTCCTCAAAAATGGTTTTGGTAAAGATTCAAAGTTGACTCTAACTTTTTCGATCGCATCACATAACTCATTAATCGGTTCAATACCTTTCCTGGCATTATTAGCATTGAATTCATGAGAACAAACGGTTTCTGGAATTAGAAATTTTATTTATTATAATCAATATAAGAAGGCATGAAATGAGGTTTAAATGAGTTCATGTCACCTAGAAACATTATCAATTGCAAGGTAAAATTGCTCTTTAACATTCTCTGCTGCATCAAAAATTGCAAACACCTGCATAGTAAGATTATTACTAATTACTGATATGATAATAAGATTAGGGCCTGTTTACTTTCCATTTAATGATCTGTTTCTGTACAGCTCTGTAAAATTGTTGTTTCTTTGTCACTTGATCTATCACTTAATCTGAAAATTGGTTTGTTTCTAGGAGACATAGAATCAGACACCCCTTCCCCATTAAGAGGCAAATGAAAAAAAAAAAAACTTAATAAAGAAAGAAAGTAAACAGCCCCTACTTTCCACTTAATGATCTATTTCTGTACAACTCTTAATTCAGTAAGTAAACTTGTTTTTTTTGTCACTTAATCTGAAAATTGGTCTGTTTCTAGGAGACATAGAATCAGACACCCCTTCCCATTAAGAGGCAAATGAAAACAAGACTTAATACATAAGAAAGTAAACAACTGTTATTACTAATATGTAGGTCTAACAACAGATTATACCTTGGTTTCAGCAGCCAAATATTCCTGCTCAAGAGCGTGTCTTCGTTCAATATCTTGTAAAAACTCTTCATCTGGGTCAATCGCCTTCTCATATCTACCACATGCATGAAAGTAATAACAACTTGTTATTTTTGAAAAACATTTCGATATTTCATCTTGTTTCATATCAAACTATAGGATAAAATAAACCTTTTCAAGTTCATCATATGTTTCTTTACATTGTTAATGGCAGGTTCCAATGCATCCTTATAATAAGATCCAAATATGCAAAACCAGTAAGATACAGAAACATTATGAATTTGTCATTAGGTAAAAGCAGGATAAATTAATACCTTGTAAGCACATAATAGACTCCTAGTCACATTTATGAAGTATTCTTCAACAATCTCCAACTCATCACTTTCGATAGTCAAATCAAATTTAAGCAAAATATAGTCATAAGATGTATACATTTCAAGGAGAATATTAATATCATCATGCACGTACAAAAAACCAATAAATTAAGTTCTTACAAAGTACATACTTGACCTTCTTATCATTTTGTTCCATAAATGAGGACTGCAAAGCCCAAGTAGCTTCTAGAAAATCGACAAATGTACTACACGTATCTGCTTCTGCTCTATACGATGTAATTGCTTTTACAAGTTCATCCTCCTATATATGATATATAGAATTTAGATCAGAGTTCATAACATTAAGATGATAAAGTGTCACTCGATTATTATCATTGGTGTATAATTGTATTAGACCGGATAAATTGTAACCTTTGATTTGAAGTGTACGAGAAGTTCGTTATTAGCATCATCAAACTGTTCCCTTTCTTCCCTAGCATCTTCAAGACGAGCATTTGCAACAGCCAATGAGCTTATAACCTAAAAATGCAGTTCCCATCAGAAAAATAAAGCAAATTTAAGTCCAAATATACCAATATTGAAGCTTACACACAATTCACATATGGATTCTATATCGAGAAACTAGCATTGCTATTGAGTCATTCCTAATATATAAAAGGACACAGCTTTAATTTTCTTAAGCGAATATCGATATTAAAAGCAACATAATTACACCTTAAATTGATAATTGATCTTAGATTTAAGTCAACATGAGGGTTAATTAGCTTTTGACAGCATTATAACACATTTAAGAAAGATTAGTAACCATTCACCTTCTGCAACTCAGCTTCAAGTTCGTCTCTCTGCTTTTCAAGCACACTAATTTCAGCTGCTATATCCTGAAAAATGTATCAACATTTCAGCCTTTTTGAAGTGCCTCATAATAGACAGATATGCAAGCATACCTTCTCAATTTGACTGACTTCACCAGTTTTGGCTACACGAAAATGAAGGGCTTCTTCTTTCTGTTGCCTGATATAACAGCAAACATACATGTATTTGATGGCGTACAGAAAGTCTTCATCATCAAAAACAAACAGACAGCTAAAAAAGAGATAATTACCTATGATCAGATATGCGCTTTTCAGTTTTAGATGCTGAGCTGAGAAGCGACTCAGATAACACTTTCAGTTTATCAACCTGCATAAATTTTAGTTTCTTAGAATGTCAAGCACAATGCTGTTCTTGACAGTTAATTATAAATGCAATTAAGTATAAAGAGAATATGTCAAATGCTAACTTTATGAGCATGAGTCTTTGGTGTATCCCCATTGTTCAACAATCTTTTTTTAAGTAAAAGTGACTCCAGCCTACAACATAGTCGAACGGGGGAAACCGATTCTTTTATAACCTGCAGTAACAAAAGTCAATGTTATATCAACAGAATGAATAATCACTATATTTCAAAAAAAAAAAAAAAATTACTTCTTTTTCACCAATAATGCAGTAAAGTTGCAATTTATAAAGAGTCTATATTATAGGACACTCTTACTAATTTAAGAATAATGTTACGCCTAGACAAGACACAAACTTTATGTATTTACAGTAAAGGGAATACCTCCAATGTTGCATCACTTGTTGCATCTGATGAACTTCCATCACTCTCAATTACAAGTCCTTGTTGTTCTAGTCTTCTCAAGCTTTGATATATCTCTAAGACTTCAGAATCTATTCTGGGGACGGATCATGAAATACATAAAACGGAAATATACAGTCAGCAGTTGCACAATAGTAGTTGTAACAAATTTTACAAAGTTGTACAACAGATGTGACACAAAAACTTTGTTGTTGATGGTAGTTTTTACATAAATAAATTTCAATCTCAACACATCCTTACCAACCTCAAAATGTCAGCATTTACTTTCAGCCCAGTAATTGCAGTTTGAGCGAATTGAAGTAATTCTTTTCTTTTTGCCTGAGAAATGAAAGTTTTGGGGTAAGCATATCGTTGACCACATCTTTAGATATTTTATTGAAAAGAATTAAAAATCAAATTTACCAGCACTTCATCATCGTAAACTGAGAAAGCTTTTGACAATTCTAGAATCCTTTTTACAATTACATCGTGGACATCCTTCCCTCCTGTGAGACATAGCCTACATCCAGACAAACGGGAAAATATAACAAGAAATTTTATTTGATATCTGCTTCACGTTATGGTTCAGAGAAACTTGTGTATATATAAAATTTTGTATCAATTAGTCATACAATAAATTGGATCAGAGAAGTAAGAATTATCACCCGTATAGCTCGTGTAGTAGCGGAATTTCTTCCATGCGTGGTGCTCCAAGAATCTGATTCAGACAAAAGAGTGAACCTGCGGTTAAGCTCCATATATCAGCAAAATAAAATTATCTTATATGTTCTTAAAAGGCCTCCTTAAAGTCTAACAATGAACATTATCACGTCAGAATTCTAAATTTTCATTTACACAGATTTCAAAATTTCCATTTACAAAGATTTCCAAATTTCCTATGTATGCATATTTACATTTGTTCTTATTAAAATTTAACCTCACTACTATTTGTAACAAGGAGCCATACAATTAATTTTGTATAAGGAGAGTGTTGGCATGATATGAGTTAAGCAACTAATTAGTTAGGTGAGCGAAAGCAAGAAATAGACCGTGTTAGATGGTTTGTGAAGATTCTAATATTAGTAATGTGTAGACAACTGACCCATAAGAACTGTTAATTATTGAGTAACAAATACTCAGCCTAGAGATGCCTTTTTTCAGATATACTTACCATAGACATTGTTAGGCCTTCAAGAGCCTGGCTGTGAAGAAAAACATCACGAAAGTTCACTGGTGATACACCAAGATCTTGATCATAATATAGGACCTGTCAATCGAGAAATATATGATGAATAAATAAACAATAAAAGGTAGAAGGTTTTCCCTGTTCGGGCTACCCGGGAGGGCGAGTAATCCGACCCCATACTCTGATGTACGCAGCCCAGCAGGATCACTCCCTGGCTGTTTCCAACCCATCCTTGGCCATCACTAAACAATCATTTTACATAATGCAGTTGTGAAACACTAAATAACAGCAAAATTTTAGTGAAAACAAAAAACAATTCACAGAATGCATAGCACTTAAAACACATCACTCCAGTTAACAGAACACAAAATAGGGGCAGAATTTGGCACTTACAACATCCGAATTTACCGGAGTATCATATTTAGCATTTGAGGTATGAGATTCATCAGAATACTTCTCATCATTCTCTGAATTCTGTCTTTCAGTTTCTCTTAAGGAAAATAACCATCTTCTTAGCAACTGAACTCTTTCTTCCCCTTGACAAGAAACAGAAACTTCTTCTAGCCTTCTAACTGCCTCTTTATAGCTTTTCATGTTTCGCGCTGCCTGCATAGTTTCAGCATGATACAGATCACACTATCAAATTAGAACAAGATAACAGGATAATGGACACAAATTTCCATACATACCGTTCAAGTCATTGAAATAACATATATACATCCATATCCAGATACATAAATATAATAATTCAATATGTCTAGGGGACTTAACCACCCACGCGTTCATCTCCCTGCAGTTGCATAACCCGCCCCCAACTGTTGTCGAGGAGGAAACCCGGCCCAATTCGAGGGCATGGGCGGTAAAACCCCCCTCCCCCTGCACCCACAACGCGATGTGCGAAAGACACCCTTGGGTGGAATTCAAGGGTAAAGGGTAAACATTGTGTGCAATGGTGCACCCCACCACGGGAGTCGAACTCTGACCTCTCGCTAAGAGAAGCAGACCACTACCACATGAGCTACAACATAATGTTTAAATTTTCAAATCCTAACATTTTACATTTACGCAGCAACAAATTCATGAATAATTCAGACATTTTAATTCAATATCATCAATTATTTAAGAATCGTGACATTAATTTTAGATATTTTAGGTACTAGATATATAATTAAAAGGGAAAAAAAAAGGAATTAGGTAGGTTAGGGTTACATATCGGTCGTGCAATTTTTTGACATTAACGGAGCGGATGACATTATAACCGGTATGAGATCGAACGGCTTCTCCGAAACTCGACCTGTTGCGTGCTTCCGAAGCTATGTTCATCGCCGATCTTAGCCACGCCATTGTTATTGTTATTTACAGGCAATTTGAATAATTTATTTCTCCCGCGAAATGAGAAATGCCGAGAGAGGAAAATGGATTTGTGAATTTTGTTAGAATGAAAGTTTTGGTTTTGTATGAGCCGTTTGCCTTTTATCTCTCGCTTTCAGTTTAAGTCAATTACTGATTTGCCACAGAATACGTTCCAATTCTTTAATTCTTTATTTATTTTTTATTTTTTTATTTTATGGTCAAAAAGTTGAATCTTATTTTTCTTTATCTTTTATGTTAAAAAAATAAAGAATTAAAATTCCTTCAATTATCATTAACAAATGCAAGTTTAAGGAATAATATGTGTAAAAAAAAAAAAAAACGAAAATACCCATAATTTTGGGAATAAACAAATGGTGTGAACAGTAAAATAGTAGTCTCTAATGATATATAGTTAATTAATACATTTTGATAAGATAAAATGACCCAAATCACGTGAAAGTTAATCAATATAGTGTATGATATTTAGTTTATAAACGTTTAATCTGAATATCAAAGCAAATTCAAATCAGTTAAAATCAAATTAAAATTTAAAAGGTTTTGTATTGACTAAAATCGAAGCTGAATTTAATATTCGATTTTCGATTTGAATATCGTTTGAATATTTCGAGTTCGATAAAATCAAATACCAAATTCATAATTTAATTCAATTTAATAAAAATAAATTTATTAATATAATGTGTGATTTCTTAAACTCGGTTAAAGATTGAATATTTTAGTGTTTTGAAAACTAACAAAGTATGGCTATCACATTATTGTGAAACAAAGAAGTTTTTTTTGGACCTTGAATCTTTTTTTTTTTTTTTTTTTTTTTTTTGTGAAAGGCAAGCTTGCATCAGTCCGGACCGAAGCCTAGTCATCATTTGCACACACACACGCGCTTTCGGGCAGGAAACCCGAACCACACTCTGAGGATCCGACCCTTTAACCATCCCGAGGGGCAGGCGGGCCGGATCTTAGTCCCGGAGCGGGTCGGTAAAACCTTCCCTTTGGGCCACCTTCAAGGAATATATTTCAATTCCTAGAGCGGGTGACGAGGCTCGAACCCGAGACCTCTAGCCCTGCGAGTACACAAATGTAACCGCGGTACCATTGAAGCAATGCTTCGTTGGTAGGACCTTGAATCTTACGTACATTGATGATTGAAATGTTTTGTGAATTCGAATTTGATTATAAAATAAAACATATTAATGATTATATATTATATATTATGTAATTTATATCATACAATCATTTATATTTTGTAACTTTGTATGTTGAAGTTATTATTAATAAAATTTGAATATTTATTTATTTTTCAGTTTTAATCGAAAATTAACCTAAAACTAAATTTAATTTTGTTCAACTTTTGTGTGTATTCGGCATATGAATTCGATCTTCAACTTGATTTCAGTTCTTAGGTTTAAAAACTGAACAAACCGAACAATTAAATTGAATATACCATATGGCAAACCAATGAGTACTCATAAATCAACTCGTGGACTATAAATTTTACTTATTTTTAGATGCATTTTACAACAGAGAATATTTAGTGCCCATATATTTTCTAGTTTTCTGATCTAATTTTGTGGATTTAAAATCCATGTAAAATGCAGTTGGCTATAAAAAATAGAGACTGAAAAATAGGCGATAAACAGAGGGCTGTTTGGGGGAACCACAGTTTTCTCAATAAACTAAAATTCCCGCGTTCCAAAAACTCGCCAACGATCACCGCCGTCCACCACCACCGGCGTTCGCCGGAAAATTTAAAAATGACGATATCAATTAAATTCTCTCTAATTCTCCTCTTGATCTTCTATTTCTTCACACCACATGTCACGGCAGAGATCAAATCATTAAAAATCAAAGAAGACAACCGTCCAATGATCCTTTTCGAACAATTCGGATTCACGCACAAAGGATTCGCTTCCGTTGCAATCTCATCCGTATCGGTGACCGCAAGCATTTCGAAACCCGATGCTTCACGTCTCGGTTTCTTCCTTTTATCTCAAGGTTCAATTAATCAAGTTCTAATGGAACTGGAACAAAATCCTGAAACATGTATTGTCAATTCAAAATTCATTTCTCTATTATTCACATTTAAAGATCTATCTCCACCGCCTAATTCTTCGCATAATAAATCGTATCCGATTGGATATCCTGGTGAATATTCCCTATTTTTTGCTAATTGTAACCCTGGATCGCTTGTTTCTATGGATGTTCATACGGAGCTGTATAATAGTGAAGATGGAAAACATAGGGATTACTTATCAGCAGGACAATCGCAGCTTCCGTCATTTTATTTCATTTTCTCCATCTTTTATTTAATTTTCTTAGGGTTTTGGATCGTTGAATGCGGTAAAAATAAATTCTCCGTTCACCGGATTCATTTACTTATGGCTGTGTTACTTTTGGTTAAAGCATTAAACTTGATTTGTGCAGCAGAAGATAAACATTACACTAAGGTTACAGGTAAGATGACCAATGGATATTATATCTTTATTTCTGTTGTATCCGTTGTAAACGAGCTTAATCAAGCCTTAGCTCGGCTCATTTGACACAAGTTATATAAAATATAATATAAATATAAATATAAATAGATATTATTTAGAAAAGAAATAATTGTGCTGTTAGTCACTCCATTTTACTTCAAAAAACTAACAGCGTCCCTCAAGTTGTTTTTTGGCTTTCAGCGTCCCTCTATTATCACATTTTTTGATTACGCGTCCCTCCGTCAACTTTCTGTTAAAAAAGTCCGTTAAATCATGCCATGTGCCTTGCATGTGAGGGTAAATTCGACTTTTTACTCTTTTCTTCACTAAAATCGAGGACCACCGGCCCAAAAAAATGAAAAATCTTATAATTTATATATATTTTTTTATCTATATATTTATTTATTTTTAGTAAATTATCTTTTCTATCAACGGAGTATCATTTACTTTACTTTTTTATTTTCAAAATACCCACCTACTCTCTTTCTTCCCCCATAATAATCTCTTTCACATTCATCCATTGTTAAATTAACAGAGCTTTTGAAAATAAGTCGTTAGAATCGTATGATTAGAGGGTGCTTGTATGCTAACGAATTTTTATCAGTTCATTGAGAGTATGATTTATATGCAATTTCACAGTTATATTTTGAATTATCTTCATCTTCATTAGTAGCTTTGAGTGATACATATTACTTCTTAATTTCTCCTGACACAAGGTTAGGATGAATTGTAAGGATTGTTGTATTAAATTGGTTAATGATCCAAAAGTGTTAAAAAAAAATTGAAGCCGAATGGGTGATATTACAATAAAGTCATATATTTACTGGATTCATCCCATGTTAGGTAAATTAATAAATTCAGATACTTTATCATGATAACACTTTAATTCAGGAAAAATGTTATCGTAAAATCTAACATGGGGTGATGGACAGGGGCGGATCTATTAAGGTGCAAACGGGGTCACCCGCCTCCAATGAACTTGAAACTTTTAGTGTATATGTTTTAGTGAATTTAGTGTGATTAAATGTAAATTCGTTATTTGACCCCAGTACTTTTGTTGTTAAACTCATTAATCAAGCTTTTATAAAATAAAAAGGAGAAAAAATGAAGTGCAGATCGTATTTCATGGAAGTAAATTTGGAAATAAAAGGGTTTTGGTAAAGTTAATTGAGTTGCAGGAAAATTTTGGGGGAGACGACATCATGCCCCACTTCCTTTATAATATTTGATATTTTTTTTAAAGTCCTTTCTTTTGTCTAAAATTTTAATTTATAAATTAAAAATATATAAATTATAAGAATTTTTGCACCGGTGGACCCTCATATACAAGGCACATGGCATGACTTAACGGACTTTTTTAACAGAAAGTTAACGGAGGGACGTGTAATAAAAAAATGTGATAATAGAGGGACGCTGAAAGCCAAAAAAAAATTTGAGGGACGCTGTTAACTTTTTGGGGTAAAATGGAGGGACCAACGGCACAATTATTTCTTTAGAAAATTATATAACTTTGTATTATATAAAATATAAAATATAAATAGATATTAATTAAAGATTCATTTAGACTCGTGAGATTGTTCGAGCTCGATTAATCGGTCTTTTCTCCCCATTCATATCATGTATCCATCCCGAACATTTTCTGCACAAAATTTGCATCTACTAATCTTTGTTTTTAATCTATGACTGGATATAGGTACATCTCATGGATGGGATGTGTTGTTCTACACTTTTCAGTTTTTAAGGGCGGTACTATTGTTCACCGTGATCATTTTGATCGGGACCGGATGGTCGTTTTTGAAACCATTCTTACAAGAAAAGGAGAAGAAAGTGTTAATGATTGTGATCCCTCTTCAAGTTTTAGCAAACATAGCTTCAATAGTGATAGGAGAAAATGGGCCGTTTATAAAGAGTTGGATAACATGGAACCAAGTGTTCTTATTAGTCGATGTTATATGTTGTTGCGCGATTCTTTTCCCTATTTTGTGGTCAATTCGATCACTGCGCGAGACATCGAAAACAGATGGCAAGGCTGCTAGGAATTTGGCTAAGTTGACACTATTTAGGCAATTCTATGTTGTGGTAATTGGATACTTGTATTTCACAAGAATCATTGTTTTCTGTTTGAAAACAATCGCGTCGTATAAATTTCAGTGGGTGTCTAATGGTGCAGAAGAAGTAGCGAGTCTCGTGTTTTATATGGTGATGTTTTATATGTTCAGGCCGGTTGATAATAACGAGTATTTTCTTGTTGATGATTATCAAGAAATGCAAGCTGAAAGGTACTTACAGGAAGAGGAATTGGAGCTTTGAATTGTTGCACACATTTTACAACTATAAGAGTTCCTTTTGTTTTGTTTCATGATAACTTAATATATACTGTATATCTTTGTTTCATAATAACTTATTACTGTTTTTACTAATCAACATATTACTATATCTTTGTCGTTAAAAGTTGTTGCAATTGGCTGTTTATATTGGGTTAAAGTCAAATATAGGCTACAAACTTACACAAATGTACCGATGTCGCCCACAAACCCATTTCCGTCCTACTGTCGCCTACAAATTTAAAAAAAATGTGCTGATGTTAACATTTCGTCACCGGTTACCTGCTGAACCGGTAAAGTTAATTATTTAACTTTTTTTATTCATTTTATATGTCCCGATATCGTCCATATACTTTAAGTAGTGTTTCCATGTCGCCCATATACTTTCAGTTTCTGTTTCGATGTATCACCGACGTGTCATGACTACTTAGAAGCCACGTCATCAACTATATTGGTTGACGGTTAAAAAAGTATTTTGTTTATATTAGCACATTTTTTATAAGTTTGTAGGCGACAGTAGGACGGAAATGGATTTGTGGACATCTGTATATTTGTGTAAGTTTGTAGCCTATTTTTGGGTTTAACCCTTTATACTTTATACATCTGTAGATGACTTGTATATTGGAAATATGTTCTCGGGTTGGCTACGGTTCGACCGTGGTTTGACCGTGGTACATATATTCCGAAGATATGCCCATGACATTAAATAATAAAAGTCCATTTAACCTATTCGGTCACACACAAAGGCCAATCGTAAATTGTTTGATATACCTTCTAATCGGAAATTAATTTATTAATCATTAGTTAATGGTTTAATAAATTAAGTAAGTTTTTTTATGTGTATGCATATACTTACAAATCTAAATATGTAGAGATTTGATTAGATTTTGCAAATCATTATATAAGATATAAGATTTGATTTGATTTTGTAAATCTTATTTTATATAAAGATTTGATTTTGCAAATCTTTCCAAATCTTTATTTATTATATTTGTACTAGATGTATTATTGTATCAATTATGTAATATATAATACCAAGTCTTGTGTCACACCCCCCAAATAGGTTCTGGGGTATTTGTGACTAATTATATCAAATCACAATTGTATAAACGAGAACGACTCTATATGAGACGTTTTATTGAGTTTTGCAGCGGAAGATAAATAGATTACATTGTTAAGAACGCATTAAATGTCTTTAATTGATATGATATGTAATGAAAACTCCAAGCATAGCAAGCAATCATCACCAAATTAACAAATATAAGTCCTTCAAATTATCCATGAATGACTCGTTGAAATGTTGCTTTCAATTAGCAAATATACAGCGGTAGCATTATGTAAGACCTGAGAATAAACATGCTAAATAGTGTCAACCAAAAGGTTGATGAGTTCATAGGTTTATCATAAATATGATTTCAATAATAGTGTCAGACCACAAGATTTAATAAAGTTGATATAGAAATATCAATATAAAGTGTTGATTGATATAGAAATACCAATCTAAAAGTAATGCTGAGTTTGTAATATCGCGACTAAACAAAAGTTACCCCGTGACACTTGTTATTCGTGTCGTTGAATCATTATTATGTAGTCAAAGACCGACGGTCAACTGACTAGAGACGTCACTCTCAGTAGCGCTACTCACAATAACTAAGCTTGCATCTTATACCTAAGCAATTAACGATATTACGGCAGGGATTTAGCATGACAAAGCATGTATATAGCATAAAAGTTTGAGTACTTGTGTCTAAATGTAAAACAGTTATAAAAGTTGCGCATGTATTCTCAGCCCAAAAATATATATATAAAGGGAGCTATGAAAACTCACAATACGATATTTCGTAATAAATATGTGTATGATGGCATTGAACAAGTGCAGAGTTGTCCTCGGATTCACGAACCTATATCAAGTATATATATTAACACATATACTCGTAATCGAATAAGTTTATATATATTATTTCAATCGTTATATATTTCTGTATATATATATATATATATACATATACACGTAATCGAATAAGTTTATATATATTATTTCAATCGTTATATATATATATATATATATATATATATATATATATATATATATATATATATATTCTGTATATAAGTATTTGTTTGATAAAATAATATTAAAAATGATAATGATTAATGAGTTGTATTATTTTGTAATAACAATAATAATACTAGTAGTAAAATGATAATAATCATAATAAGGTGTAAAATTAATAATAATAATTATAATAATTGTAAAAGTGAAAGTTCTTATAATAATTAAAATGTTATATGTTTACATTAGTAATAATATTAATAATTTTTGTAATATCTTAAATAATGAGTTTAGTAGTAAAAATAATAATAATAATGATAGTAGTTTTTAATGGAAATGATAATAACAATAGTTCTTAATAATAATAAAAATACTCATTTTAATAATAAAATGATAATGAAAACAATAACTTTTGATAATAATACTTGATACCAGTAATAATAATAATAATAACTATAATAATAATAACAATACTTAATGATAATACTAGTAATAATAATAATGATAATACTATTAATTATAATGGTAATACTAATATTTATAATGATACTTTTAATAATAATAATAATACTAGTAACAATAATTAACAATGATTATAATTAGTAATAACAATAATAAAGATAATAATAATAATTTTGATAAAGGAAAACTACCTCAAAAAAAAAAATTGCCCAAGACGGGGCTCGAACCCGTGACGTAACGTTTAACACACGTACTCCCAAACCATGCTTCCAAGTCTGTTTTTCTATTTTATTTTACCACGATTTATTTCTTATATCTATTTGTCTTTATATTCTTCTTCTTCTCTCAATTTCAAAAGTCGACTGAAAGTAATCCATAAATCAAAATTTGAATACATAAATGGTTTTAGGATTTTAAATCGATACATATATGATTAGGGATCAATTAAATTAATTAAAAAAAATCGTATAGCAGCAACTGCTGTAGTCGTTGTTTAAAAGAAAAATAAAATTATTGATTTTGATTTTGAAATCATTTTAGACAATACTTATAACACAAATTGTGTTTAAAATCACTCCTAAAATGTTTCTCAATCATCAATTGATCCATAAACAATTACACGAACTCGAATTTCACGAAGAACACATAGTTGACTTTTAAAAACCAAAACTTTGACTTCAAAATTTGAATTCGTTATAACGAATTGAAGGTTCAAACTTTTCAGATAGATTAACTAGACAATTCCTAACACAATTGCAATATTATATTTTGAAAGTGATTTGAAATCGGGTAGTTGAATATTTTGGTCAAGAACAGAGTGTTCAAGCCTTTTTTTTCTTGGTTTTTCTGTTTTGATTTGAGATGCAGTAGCGAATATATAATATCAAATTGAATGATTAATTGATTTTTTATATATAATGGTTTATGGCTTCAATCAAAAGACAAAATTAAAACCAGTAGCAATAATATAATCAGAGATAAATAAAAAAAAGGGATCACGATGGGATTAAAAAAAAATAGATTAAATGCTCGATCATGATCTGTTGTAAAGAAGAAAAAGAATATATAAAAAAATATAAAGCTGGTTCACGTTTTAATAGAAAATTAAAAGCTGATCACAACATATAAAAAAATAAACAGATTTATATATTCAGTACATTTTATTTGACTTTTTTTATTTTTTTAATTGATATTAATAATTAATATTAATAATAATAATACTATTAATAATAATTATATTAATAATAATAATAATACTTTTAATAAAAATAATAAAATAAAAATATAATAGATTTAATAAATATTAGTCATAATAATTATAATGATAATAATAATAATTAATATCAAGTTTAATAATGATATTAATAATAAATGATAATACTACTTATTTTAATAATAATAATCATAACAATAACTAAAATCAAAATTTTACTACTAATTATAGTATTGATATTAATAATGATAATAATAATAATAATACTAGTATTAATGATAATAATAATATTAATATTAATACTAACAATAATGATAATAATATTAATCATCTTAGTGGTGATAATAATTATATCTTTAATATTAGTAATGATATCTATAATTTAACTTTTAATTACATATTATTAATTTATGTAATATATAACATAGATTATATAATAATATATTGAATATTTAATAATTATATATATTAAAACAATTACGTTTAATGTAAAGTATTATATGTTTAATACTTTGTTAACGTTTTCAAGTCATAATGCACATATTTATATATAAGCGTTCGTGAATCGTCGGATTTTTGTCGAGGTTAAATGAAATTATGAACATAGTTCAAAATTTTTGGGATTCAGTTTAACTGACTTTGATTATCGTGTTAGAATTACATAAGGATTAAGTTTAAATTTAGTCGAAAATTTACGGGTTGTCATAGTACGTACCCGTTAAAAGAAATTTCGTTCCGAAATTTAGTTGTTGCCATCAATCGGCATTGTTCGTACATAAACGAGGATATTTATGTTTTATTTGGTCTTCACGTTCCCAGGTATACTCGGGGCCTTTCGTGAATTCCAACAGATAGAATATTGTTTTGTTTCAAGCGTTTAAATCATACGAACCATAAATTCTACAGGTTCTTCAATGAAGTGCATTTTATCATTAATGCGGTAGTTATCTAAAGATTTACAAGAGTGTTATTTGACTAGGTTATCCTCAAAAGGAATGATGGTGCTATACAAGCATTTTAGTAAACTAAACACATGAAATGTGTTATGAATAGTATTGAGCTCATTTAAAATCTTGAGCGTTTATACCACAATATTAGGGCGGACAAAACAGAGAGTAGTTTATGAAAATTATAGTTATGAAATTTGATAGATATCATCATTGTTTACAACAAGAATATTGTAATGATGAATATAAGTTGAAAAATAAAGTTTTATCACTATTGAATAATATGGATAAAACGATTCGATTATAGGAATCATATAAACGAAGCTATGGTAAAAGAGTGAATGAGAAAATTAAATGTTCGCCTTAACTTTTGACGTAGTCACGATTGATTTCTGGAATTCAAGGGATTAAAGGAAATCTTCGTAATCTATAAGATTTGATTCTCCGGTATTTACGAAATTTTGAGATTTCTTTGATTAAATGCGGTGAATTGCCTCGATTGATGTGTTTGAAAATTTTGCTATAAATTAGCTTCTTCCGTTTCATTATCTTCACCACTTCTATACTTTCTTCCTAAATTCATACTTCCAAAAGATTTGTTAATATGCTCATTCCCGTGTTGATACTTGTTATTATATTGACTATATATGCAGTCATTCTTCTTTTTCATTTACCACCAGAGGAATCTGTTTACTTCTACTATGCTCTTGGTTTTATAGTGTTTTTAGTTCTCCCGTGTCTTTATATTGCTATACGCATTGATATACACGGTTTGTAAATTTCGGGGTTGTTATCGGGCTTTGTATTTTCCCTTATATGTCGGAGCTCTTTGCCTTTTTATTCTCCTCTCGACTCTAAGTAAAGCGAGTAATGGTTCAGAATTTGTAGGTATGAAGTTTCGAATGAATCTAATGTTCTAAGTAGAAAGGAACGTAATATCATGATTTGATTTGTTAAATTACCAGAATTACTGAGAATAGAACTATCAAGAATATATTTTCTTGATATGTTCAGAGATTAAGTAGAATGAATGTAAGAGTCGTGTACCATGGCGAATGATGATTATAAAGTCTATGAATCATCATCTTCCATTAAAAATTTAGCATAACTTAATGTAATATAATCACGTTGGCCTGACGTCATTATATTATACTAACTCGTGCTTCAATTCTCAACACTTCTTCAGAACATTTATAATTTAAACTTGAATTTTTACAGAATATAGAAACTAAAACAGTTTCCTTTATGATGTGATAAAGATATCGCAAAGAGATAATTAATTGCGGACAAGAATCGTTATGAAGATATCTTCAGAAATATAGAGGATATTTATAACGAAAGATACGATGATATCTTAGAATTTCTAAGATCGAATGATAATGAGGAAAATTCTTCCGTAAAGATTTAGAATGCGTAAAAAGATCTTCTGTGATTTTCATCAGAAATCGAATCATCTAGATTCTTTGATTACAGGTTTAGTCCTTGTGATTTGTCCACAGCTTCCTTCATTGTTTGCTCAATCTGTTTTCCAGTTCCAAATCTGAGCTTTTTCAATGCGTCATTCTTTATCATCAAACTTTTGGCCATTAAAACCATCTATAGCTTTTGCTGATTCGTCAGCATTCTCAAGGTTAACGAATCTGAATCATTGATTATCAATCCGAGATGGTTTCAAGAAATTTTATTTTTAGGTGATTAAACGCTGATTGTAATAGTCAATGGATCTAGTGGTTAACGAATAGGCGTTGTTGATTTCAAAAGTAATGAATGATAATTTCGGTGGTTTGATGTGATAATTCATCATAGAATACGAATGAATATAATTCATGAATGTAGTGATCTTTAGGAAGATAACACTTGCTAAAGCTTTACTTAAATTCTGATATGTCAAAATCAGAATATGTAATTGAAAATGGTTGTTCTTTAGTGAATGGTTATATATGTGGATGTAAGTAGTATAGTTACTGATTATTGAATCAGAATTGAAGAATGTACAATGTAACATATTAATGTGAGATATAAATATTTCTCGGGTTTTACCTACCCGTTAAAATATTTTCACAATTAACAGTTTGTACAAAAGAGAAGATATACGTTCATATATGTATTCTTCATATATAATATAGATTAATGAGTTAATATAATATTAAACTCATTTGATTTGCGGTTGAAATGAGAATAAATAATCTCCAAAACTTTAGAGATTTCATAATTGTCGCGAAATATTTTGCTAATGAAGTTATGAATCAATACTTCATCGTTCATTGTTATTGATATACCTCGGTATATTATGTTGATGCTCGTGAAATTCTTGTGAAATTCACAAGGCATGAATAATGTTTTCTAGAAAGTTTCGAGTACATCGAAAATAGAAGTGTAAAATTAAACATATATTTGAATAATACACTTAGTTTATTATGAAATTTTATTGTGCTGAAGCAGTGATTAACGATTGTTAAATCATTAACGAAGGATGTACATCATAGCATATTAGTGATATGAATTAACAAAGTAGTACATACTTGTTAAGATTCACACGTAATAGCTTAGTACGAAAAGATTTATTATTGTTCCAATCCATATATATAAAGTATACATATATAATTCTTCAGGAAGAATGAGTCAATACATCTTAACTCATTATTACTAATATTCCTTGGTATTTATGGGGCGTATGATGTTGATGTTTGAGGTACTGAGTGTGATGTTGAGGCGTGGAATGCAGATGTTGTTGTTGATGAAGCTGATGCTGTTGGTGGTGATGCTGATGGTACTGGTGGTGCTGGTGATGCTGCTGGTGCTGCTGATGCTTGTAGAATTCACACCATATTCTCTAGAGCCACCACTCAAGCGCGAAGCTCGTTGACTTCTTCTATTATTCCGGGATGATTGGCGGTTCGGACAAGTGGATGAATAAGATCTAGAATTTTGGATATTATATATTCGTGACTGGATATCCTGGAAATGAGGGTGAAAATAGTGTTCCGAACGGGTTCGCCGGTAAGTGCTTCAAGTTCTTCACCAAGAGGTGAATTCGGTTGGTGGAAGGGATCACATTCTTCTTGTCTCCATTGATTAAGTTTACTACGAACCCATCCCCAATTCATCTAAAATAGATGATGGCTGATTAGTTCGTTTGTTCCGGTTACGCTGTCTGTGGAGCTCGATGAATCAAGTGAGAAATCCATGTTATGTGTTTGGAATTAGGGTTTTTGATACGAGTTAGTGTTGAATACTGAATGATATATTCGTCTCCTTGAATAGTATATATGGCAAAAGGATTTCCGTAATTTACGGAGGAAATTTAGGAAAAGTGTTAGACAAAGTTTATTGAGATAGATATGGTAAGATATAATAAGATATGATGTGTCTATACTCCAATAATGGCAGTATGACGTGTCTAGATGATAAGTATGTCATTGGATAATCTTTTAATTAAAGATTTTCAATTCGCAATGGCCTATTCAGGTCTAGGGGCTTGAGCTATAGGATCCTTTAAATCGGTAATCCAAACCCTTCCATTCTAGAGTTTCGTAGACGCCATCCGTCAAAAAAGTTCAATGATCAAAAATAATGAGAAATCAAAGATTTAAAAGTAATGAATATGAGTAGTGATTATAATGTCTTTGAGATTCTCAATAACTCAATGACATTTTCTGGTTCGCAAACTGATGCATATAGGCATAAGGCATATAGGTACGTGATATAACATGGAGTTATATACGGTTGAGTATAAATAGTAACAAATATAGGAGTTTCAAAATTCATGGATAATATTTCATGTAATACATATGTAATACAAAAACCATGATAGATGACTTAGGAATGTCAAGAATTTCATAAATCATAGTGTCGCATTTAGATGCGGTGGCATAATTGGATAATACTTAGGGGAATTAGCAGAGTTCTTAGATTGGCTCGACATTCTAAGATAAGTAAAGTTCTTAAAGTATAGTGCAGCATTTAACAATTAAAGGCAACAATCAAAGGCACTATAGTCAAAGAAAGTTGTAGTCCTACATTGCTAAGGTACTTAATTGTATAAGGCACACTTAATATGCAATCCTGGTTCTCTACAACAGCCTGCTCTGATACCAATCTGTCACACCCCAAAATAGGGTCTGGGGTATTTGTGACTAATTATATCAAATCACAATTGTATAAACGAGAACAACTCTATATGAGACATTTTATTGAGTTTTGCAGCGGAAGATAAATAGATTACATTGGGAACAACGCATTAAATGTCTTTAATTGATATGATATGTAATGAAGACTCCAAGTATAGCAAGCAATCATCACCAAATTAACAAATGTAAGTCCTTCAAATTATCCATGAATGACTCGTTGAAATGTTGCTTTCAATTAGCAAATATACAGCGGTAGCATTATGTAAGACCTGAGAATAAACATGTTAAATAGTGTCAACCAAAAGGTTAGTGAGTTCATAGGTTTATCATAAATATGATTTCAATAATAGTGTCAGACCACAAGATTTAATAAAGTTGATATAGAAATATCAATATAAAGTGTTGATTGATATAGAAATACCAATCTTAAATTAATGTTGAGTTTGTAATATCGCGACTAAACAAAAGTTACCCCGTGACACTTGTTATTCGTGTCATTGAATCATTATTATGTAGTCAAAGACCAACGGTCAACTGACTAGAGACGTCACTCTCAGTAGCGCTACTCACAATAACTAAGCTTGCATCTTATACCTCAGCAATTAACGATATTACGGCAGGGATTTAGCATGACAAAGCATGTATATAGCATAAAAGTTTGAGTACTTGTGTCTAAATGTAAAAAAGTTATAAAAGTTGCGCATGTATTCTCAGCCCAAAAATATATATAAAAAGGGAGCTATGAAAACTCACAATACGATATTTCCTAATAAATATGTGTATGATGGCATTGAACAAGTGCAGAGTTGTCCTCGGATTCACGAACCTATATCAAGTATATATATTAACACATATACTCGTAATCGAATAAGTTTATATATATTATTTCAATCGTTATATATTTCTGTATATATATATATATATATATATATATATATATATATATATATATATATTCTATATATAAGTATTTGTTTGATAAAATAATATTAAAAATGATAATGATTAATGAGTTGTATTATTTTGTAATAACAATAATAATACTAGTAGTAAAATGATAATAATCATAATAAGGTGTAAAATTAATAATAATAATTATAATAATTGTAAAAGTGAAAGTTCTTATAATAATTAAAATGGTATATGTTTACATTAGTAATAATATTAATAATTTTTGTAATATCTTAAATAATGGGTATAGTAGTAAAAATAATAATAATAATGATAGTAGTTTTTAATGGAAATGATAATAACAATAGTTCTTAATAATAATAAAAATACTCATTTTAATAATAAAATGATAATGAAAATAATAACTTTTGATAATAATACTTGATACTAGTAATAATAATAATAATAACTATAATAATAATAACAATACTTAATGATAATACTAGTAATAATAATAATGATAATACTAATAATTATAATGATACTTTTAATAATAATAATACTAGTAACAATAATTAAAAATGATTATAACTAGTAATAACAATAATAAAGATAATAATAATAATAATAATTTTGATAAAGGAAAACTACCTAAAAAAAAAAAATTGCCCAAGACGGGGCTCGAACCCGTGATGTCTCGTTTAACACACGTACTCCCAAACCATGCTTCCAAGTCTATTTTTCTATTTTATTTTACCACGATTTATTTCTTATATCTATCTGTCTTTATATTCTTCTTCTTCTCTCAATTTCAAAAGTCGATTGGAAGTAATCCATAAATCAAAATTCGAATACATAAATGGTTTTAGGATTTTAAATCGATACAGATATGATTAGGGATCAATTAAATTAATTAAAACAAAAAAAATAAAATAAAAAATCGTATAGCAGCAACTGCTGCAGTCGTTGTTTAAAAGAAAAATAAAATTATTGATTTTGATTTTGAAATCGTTTTAGACAATACTTATAACACAAATTGTGTTTAAAATCACTCCTAAAATGTTTCTCAATCATCAATTGATCCATAAACAATTACACGAACTCGAATTTCACGAATAACACATAGTTGACTTTTAAAAACCAAAACTTTGACTTCGAAATTTGAATTTGTTATAATGAATTGAAGGTTTAAACTTTTCAGATAGATTAACTAGAAAATTCCTAACACAATTGCAATATTAGATTTTGAAAGTGATTTGAAATCGGGTAGTTGAATATTTTAGTCAAGAACAGAGTGTTCAAGCCTTTTTTTTCTTGGTTTTTTTGATTTAATTTGAGATGCAGTAGCGAATATATAATATCAAATTGAATGATTAATTGATTATTTATATATAATGGTTTATGGCTTCAATCAGAAGACAAAATTAAAACCAGTAGCAATAATATAATCAGAGATAAATAAAAAAAAGGGATCACGATGGGATTAAAAAAATAGATTAAATGCTCGATCATGATCTGTTGTAAAGAAGAAAAAGAATATATAAAAAATTATAAAGCTGGTTCACGTTTTAATAGAAAATTAAAAGCTGATCACAACATATAAAAAATAAACAGATTTATATATTCAGTACATTTTATTTGACTTTTTTTTTAAATTTTTTTAATTGATATTAATAATTAATATTAATAATAATAATACTATTAATAATAATTATATTATTTATAATAATAATACTTTTAATAAAAATACTAATAATAATATAATAGATTTAATAAATATTAGTCATAATAATTATAATGACAATAATAATAATTAATATCAAGTTTAATAATGATATTAATAATAAATGATAATACTACTTATTTTAATAATAATAATCATAATAATAACTAAAATCAAAATTTTACTACTAATTATAGTATTGATATTAATAATGATAATAATACTAGTATTAATGATAATAATAATGTTAATACTAATACTAACAATAATGATAATAGTATTAATCATCTTAGTGGTGATAATAATTATATCTTTAATATTAGTAATGATAACTATAATTTAACTTTTAATTACATATTATTAATTTATGTAATATATAACATAGATTATATAATAATATATTGAATATTTAATATTTACATATATTAAAACAATTACGTTTAATGTAAAGTATTATATGTTTAATACTTTGTTAACGTTTTCAAGTCATAATGCACATATTTATATATAAGCGTTCGTGAATCGTTGGATTTTTGTCGAGGTTAAATGAAATTATGAACACAGTTCAAAATTTTTGGGATTCAGTTTAACTGACTTTGATTATCGTGTTAGAATTACATAAGGATTAAGTTTAAATTTAGTCAAAAATTTACGGGTTGTCATATCTTGGTATTGAAAAAATAATGTTACAAAAGATACAAAACACACATACAAAAATGCTATTTCTCTTTCTCATTTTCAAGTAACCGAAATACTTGAAATATATAATTGGGTTCGTTTTTAGTGGAAATAAGGAAGAAAAAAAGATCCATTAAGTAGAAGGTATAGATCGAAATAAGGTTGGAACTTTGGGTGTCTACCGTTTAGAGAAACTCTTCTTTGGGTTTTCAAATTCGATCTCCAAAAGGCTACAAAGGTTGTATTCTAATCTTTTCTTGTTCGGTTTCATTAATTTGTTTTGTTTACTAAAGTTTTGTACCATGATCCGTGGAAGAGTATGATTTTGTAATATTTTAAAAATGCTTCTGCTCGCTCTGTTGTTTGGTATCATACTCCAACAGTGGTATCCGAGCCATCTTGTACAAGTTTTAGCAAACTTTTCTTATGATATTTAGTTTTGATGGATGCGTTGTGCATGATTCTTGGAGGTGATCATGCATAACAAACATGCAAATCAAGTATCATGATTTATGTTTTATGTTTCCTAAATACTAATTTGAATCTTGGATTTTGGCAAAATGTAAAATGGGTTAAACTCATTTGTTTTCATTTAAGAATTTTTTTTCCAGCTTGGACAGTCCGTCTTTGATGGACTGTTTCGGGGCTTTAAACTCAATATTATTGTATGAGACCAATTGCATTTGAAAGCTAACTGAAATAACTTAAATTTGAAAAAAAATTCATCAAAAACGGATTAGAAATGAGTAAAATAAGACCATTTAAAGTTGCATATATGATTCTGCCAAAATCCGAAAAATTTTATTAGTAGCTAGCATGTTGACTATTAAAGATTCAATGTTTAGGAAAATAAAGTACATAAATTATATTCATGTTTTACATGAAATGAGAAAATTAAAATTGTTAATTTTAGACTTTATGCTTTGTTAAAGTGTATAAATCTCCAACATGTTTTAATTCACTTAATATGTTTGTTTGGATGGTTTTGGCTTGAAAACCATACTTGTGACGACCCGGAAATTTCCGACCATTTAAACTTGATCGTTATATGGTTTCGACACTATAAGCAAAGTCTGTAATGTTGAGTCTCAAAAAAATTTCGAACTTTTTTCTATATGCATTTGACCTTTGACTATTCCCGACGATTCACGAACAATTATTTGTAAATAAATATGTATATATAAATGTAAGTATAAATAATATATTGAAATTTAAAAATTTAATCTTTAGAATTGAATATGTAAAATAAGATACAAAGTAATTAAGTGTAATTTAAAATGAATCTATATATATAAATATATAAGATTTTTATATTTCTATATTGTAATAATATATATAAATATAATAATGATTTAATAAAATTTATCACCTAATGTATTATATGACTAATAGATATTACATACATAATATATATATATATATATATATATATATATATATATATATATATATATATATATATATAATAAAAAGTTAAAATATATATGTTATATATATATATATATATATATATATATATATATATATATAATAAAAGTTAAAATATATATGTTATAATATTATTACTTTCATTCTTAAAATAAATATTAATATCATGATTAATAATATTAGGATACAAATATAATATTTATTGTTATATTATTAATTTTTTATTATTATTATTATAATTATAATTAATATAATTAGTATTAACATAACTAGTAGTATTATTATAATTATCATTAATTTCATTAAGATTAATATGAATTATTATTAATATTACTCTTATTATTATTACCAATATTATTATTATTATTATTATTATTATTATTATTATTATTATTATTATTATTTATAATTAGATTATTATTAATATGATTATAAATATTAATAATAATTATATAATTTATACATACGAAATATAGATCCAATTCAGTTTCAAATCATTTTCAACTGTATTTGATTGTGTTAAGTTGTCTTCAATCACGTTACCATATCAATTAAATCACAGATAAAGCCATAATCAGTTGCAAATCAAGATCAATTTATTTATTTATTTTATTCTATTGTCCTTCTTGTCTGCTAAATCCAACTGGATGATTCTTTTATCATTATCAAACAAAATGGAGAGATACATAAATCAGATAATCAAATTCTGTTTTCAATCACGATCAAACTTTTCAAATTATTGTTTCTTGTTTATGAGAATCAAAGGACAACAATTAATAACAACGAAAATTTACGAGTACAATTTGTTACACATCTCTGTCAATCTTTATTCTTTCAGTACTATAAACAATTGATTATTGGCATGGTGACAAATTCGGTTAGCCATCGAATTCATCCTTTTATTTTTCTTGTCTTCTCCTTCTAGCATCGAATATTTCTGTCGACCACCATCAATCCTACAAAACAAAATGTGATCAATTATTGGTACGATAACACTCACTATATATACAAATAATTACATACACAAAGCATATAGAGGGAGGGAGAGTTATAGATTACATTCATTATCATCTTTGATCATCATCTTCATTAATCACCATTACACAATCTTCATCATCTCGCTAATCATCGATCACCTATGTCGAACACCACAAAAACGACAACCACTTAATCACATGAACCAGACCACAACCGCTATCACTTTAACACCTTGTGATCACCCACAGTCTTCCACACTCACCACCATCACTGGAGTCACCACCACCTAAACCCGTAACCTATTATCACCTTGATGACCACCATGTATTATTTCTGTTTTCTATCTTGAACGAGCCACGAACATAACCATCTTGATCACCATCCTTACAAACCCGCATGTGCAACAACCATAACACCACCTGTAATGATCCGGAAATTTCCGACCTAATTTAAACCTTAATCTTTATATGTTTACGACACGATAAACAAAATCTGTAATGTTGAGTCTAGAAAGTTTGAAATCTATATTCGGATAATCAGTTACCCTTTGACCAAGCCTGACGATTCACGAACACTTATTTGTAAATAAATATGTACATATAAATGTGATATGTTTAAGCTGTATTATTAATATTGCTATTAATGTTATTATCATTAATATAACTACTAATATTATTAATAGTATTATTCTTATTAAAAGAGTTTTATTATCATTATATGTATCATTTGATATTATACTACTAGTAATTCCATTATTATTAGTATTGTTAGTTTCATTATTATTATTATTAAATATTAATGTTTATTACTATATTCTCTATATACAGATATTTATATACATGCTAGATACATGGTTATACAAATACGAGTATAATATACAGATGCATATATAAACTTTAGATTATATATACATAAGTAAATATATATATTCAGTTAAGTAATACATAAATATTTATATCAGTTCATATAAATACGTATCATTGTTTACAGAATCAAAATCAGATTTAAATCACTATCATCTCTATTCAGTTTGTCTGCTTAATTGGTATCCAAGTTCACTGAATTACAAAATTTATTACAGCACACATTTTGTTTTTATTTTTCCTTTCTCTGAAAGAATATCCTGCTGTCGATCTCCTTTGCTAAATACAAAACGAACAGATTATATAATAGGTATTGCCTCACTTACTTGAATCACCACACGCCACTCTTGCTATCTCTCTCTTTTTCTTCCTTCCTGTTTTTCTTCTCGGTGAAACACATCACCACCATAGTAATTGTTTTGTTTCGATCACAACCCACAAACACAACCCATATAACACCTTCATCCACCGCAAATCGCCACCATAAACCAATCATCGTCCTCCACCATCTGAATCGTTTAAAGAACCACCACAAACCCAAACCCAAAACCATCACGTTCATCACCCCTCTTCTGTTCGAAGATGTTACTACTCTATACCATTGCCACGACCCATCAACAACCCAACAATCATCGAACCAAAATGAAACCCTTTTCATTGGCTTACCACCCAAGAACACCAATAACCATGACTATCTGCTATTTCTATTTTTTTTACAGTTGAAACACCACAACCGAACCACCTCTTATTTTCAAACCCATTACCATCATGAAACCATCTATAAACCGTGTACCATTCACCCACCATGAACAGTCCACAACCGGTCACCACTACAACCACCATATTTCTTTTCTTTCTTTTCTTCCTTTCTCGCGATGGGGACTGCAGAAGCTATTGCGTGTTTTGATTTCTGTTTAGATTACCGTCATCAAACACTGCATCCTCTTTTGTTCTTAGTCAATGATGATGATATAGGAAAGAGAATGATGATGATAATCATGTTGGAGAGTTATATGATGAAACCGTTAACGGAGATAGATTATGATTTTATGATGAAAATGGCGATAATGATGATGGTATGCAGAAGACGTTGTGATGATGAAAGGGATAGTGGAGTCAATGATGTTAAAATATGATATTATCTATACAGCTCGATCACACTCTATAAATTCAATCAACAACTGAATTTTTTATTGATTAGTGGGTGATTAGGTATTGTAGGGTACAAGGGGGTCGGCTATGATTGAATGGTAGTTGATACTAATTTTTTTTTGTAAACTGACGTATATTTTGGTTTTGGGCCAAAGTTTTTGAAGTTGGACTTTGAATCGAGATTTGGTCCAGATCATTACCCATCGGATTTACTATATATGTTAAAAAGGTTAAAGCTGCGAAGTCTTACAAGAAGTAACAAGCAGAGCATTGGTTAGAGTGGGTGTTGAGTGAGCTTGAGGTCCCAGGATCGAACCTAGTATGCTGCATTTTTTTTTCTAATCATAAATAGAATCTGTTGGGATAACCTAGTAGTTGGGCTAGGTACTTGGGTTGAGTTGTTTATGATGTTTAGTGGACCGTGACCCAACTTAGATTTTCTATTAGGCTATGAATCCAGTTCCTGTTTCCTTTTCCTTTGGGATGAACGAATGGCCAATAAATGATAAAGGTATTGTTGAAAACAATAAGATCGATTAATGAGTAATACGGGTTAAATGGATTAGGCTGTAATCTAGATCAGAAAAGAATAGACAGATTGATGGTAAAGGGTGTTAGCGGGTATCCAAGAGGTCGTGAGTTCGGGCCTAGGCAGAGAAAAATCCTTTTAGGAAAGCTTTTAAGGTAGTTTTAATTATTATCATTATTATTATTATTATTCTTATTAGTAATATTATTTTTATTATCATATCTATTTATAGTATCATTTTTACTAAGATTCTAAAAATTATTAAAACTACCATTTAATTATATTATAACAAATAAAGATTTATACATAAAATATATTTATATTACCTATAACTATATATTAAATATATTAACAAATTTATATATATATATATATATATATATACAAAATAAACATATATATAGTATATAATTTAAAATATAATATATAGACAAAATACAAATTCTATATAAACTACAACACTAAGTACATAATTAATATATTTAATTATTTGATTACCATTATATGTGTTAATATATATAGTATTGATATAGGTTCGTGAATCCGAGGCCAACCTTATACGTGTTCAATGATGTTATATGTATTTTTATTACAAAATACAGTATGGTGAGTATATAGTCCCTTTTAAACTCTAAATATTTTGGGATGAGAATACATGCATTTTATGAATTACGTTATGGACACAAGTGATCAAAAATAAACTTTGTTGAGTTGTACCATGGCATATCTCTTTATACTTGGTAACTACTATTTACGTGAGGAGCGTAAACGCGAATCATGTTGATAGATCTATCGGGCCTGACAACCCCAACCGGGCTGGACGACCAGCATTCAACGGTTGCACAGTACTTCGTTCTCGTATACTACACTTGGTACGGTGTAGTGGTTATTTAAGAATATGCTGCGATTGCTTTTAGTTAAGTATGGTTACCAAGTGCTCAACTGCTTTTCCATACACGAGGAGTGTATTATGTATAAACATGAAATCTTGTGATTCATAGTTATAACGCTGCTAGCTTCAAACCTATATATCTCACCAACTTTATGTTAACGTTTTAAAGCATGTTATTCTCAGGAATTAAAGAAACCTTCCGCTGTGCATTAGCTCATACTAAGGACACTACTTGAGGCCATTAAGGACATATATCAAAAGACGTTGCATTCGAGTCATTGAAGTATATAGAGATTATTACTAATTAAACGGCAGATTAGGTCATTTGGATATTATGAAATGTTAGGCGAACATGTCAATTTTTGATGTAATGATAGATTGCCTTTTAAGAATAAATGCAACGTCTGTAAAATATATTATATAGAGGTCAAGTACCTCGCGATGTTATCAACTATTGTAATTCGTTTGTAATCAATATGGACTTTGTCCGGATGGATTAGTTCGGGTTGTTAAAGTTGGTATCAGAGCGGTGGTCTTAGCGAACCAGGTCTTCCATTAGTGTGTCTAACTGGTAGTTGTTAGGATACATTAGTGAGTCTGGACTTTGACCGTGTCTACATGTCAAAAAGTTTTGCTTATCATATCTAATCGGAAACCATCTGCTTATCATCCTTAGGAATTGCCTGCTTATCATTCATAAGTCTAGACACGTCTTACGGCATTTACTGCAATGATAGTGTATAGACAAAATTCATATCTTAGCGTATCTGTTACTGTAGAATTGCCTGACACATGTCGTAAATTCCTTCGTGGTCTACATGATCTTTAGTACTATATATGTAGATATTCTATGAAGTTAGAATATTATCCTATATTCGAAAATCATTCCACATCGAATATCCCTTCCATCCACCAAATTGTCCTTTTAGTGATGAACCTGGAGCACTTACCGGCGAACCTGTTCGAGAAACCATTTTATCTCTCATCTCTAGAGTATCTCGTCACGATTATATAATATCCCATCTTACAAATCTTGTTCATTCACTCGTTCCAATCGCCAATCATCCCGGTGTACTAGCAGAAGTTAACGAACTTCGCACTCGTGTAACGGATTTGGGGAATATAGTGCGGAGGTTACAAACACCAGCGGCAGCACCAGCAGCATAATCACCGTTCTACGTATCATTCTATCTACTTCATTTTCGATCTACATATCATTCTACATCGACTATCTTCACTTTACGTATCATCCTACCTCATTTATCTTTGTTCGATATGATGATTATGTAATTTCTAAAGTTTTAGAGATTATGTAATCTAGTATTAACGATAAATCAAATGGGTTTAATATCTTATAGACTCATTAAATCTATGATTACATCTGAAGAAAATATATATGCAAGTATATTTTCATAAAGATTGTAATTAAAAATTCTTTCGTACAAACTGTTAATGATGAAAATATTTTAACGGGTAGGTAGTACCCGTGGAATATTTATGATTTCACATTAATAAGTTACACTGCACATTCTCCGATTCTGATTCAACGGTCATTTGCTATCCTACTTACAACCACCGATATTCATATCCGTTCACCACCGAATAACCATTTCCATTCAAATTTCATATTTGGATTTTTACCTATCCGAATCCAACAAGTGGCATAATGAAGAAAACATTGGACAAATTGAAAATTTGTTAAAAACAGACGAATTAACTAATTGAAATTCTGTTAGGAATCCACGCTAACTGTTCCTAGCTAACTGCTCCCAGCTAACTGATTAACATTTAATTTATCGCAATTTACATTCTCGCAATTTTATTTATCGTCATTTAATTTATGTTATTTACTTTTACGCACTTTAAATTGGGACACATGTACACAATACGTCGGATTAATTCTGAGACAATACGTTGTACACGGGTCATGATATATATTTATTTATTTTACGCACTTTAAATAACGGGACACGTATACAAGGTTTCGACCTATCATATTGACCCATCTATATATATATATATTACGGAACAACCGTAGACACTCTATATGTGAATGTGGGAGTTGGCTATACAGGGTCGGAGTTGATTCCAAAATATATATATACTTTGAGTTGTGATCGACACTGAGACCGGTACACGGGTAACGATACGTATTAATTAATTCGAATATTATATATTTAATTTATATATGAATATATTGGACCATTGGACAATCGGACTATTTGACTGCTAACTTTGGACAATTAAAATGAATTAAAATGAATTAAAATGTTGATTATAACATATGAAACTAAATAATTCTTCAAGTTTGCCACTTGATTTCATCTTAAACCTCATTTGAATCTTGACGATTCCAATCCATGTTCAAATCTTTCATGATTCTTAAAAACACCTCAATCGAGAGGATGAACCACCCACACTTCATCTACGGAAGAAAAGATTTATGCACCTGAAGAACTCTCGAACCCAAAGTCATAGTTTAATCCGTAACTGCGTCGAATTCTTTAGCATTTATTAGCAAAAACAACCTTACGATTCCTTTTCGAAGTAGCCAATTTTGTCACAGCTTCAGCAAGTTAACTTCGACTTCTCAGTAAGACTAGACTTATCATAACCTCGATATATACGTTGATCTTTCGCCGTCATTACCGGAGAACCTTTTATAGTCCACCATATAACCATCAACGTTTAATCATCTAAAAACACAATTCTTCTGAAACCACCTCAGTTTGATAACCGGTGACCCAGATCCGTTAACTTTGAAAATGCTGACAAAGCAGCATGTTGTAGATGGTCTTAATGGCCAAAAGTTGATGATAAAGAAGGAAGTGTTAGGAACGCTCGATAGAAAATTTGATACTGAAAATTGGATTAAGCACACCATGAAGGAGACCAAGGATAAATACAAGGACCAAACCCTATATTCAAAGAACTCAGATAAATCTGGATCCGATGAAATCTTTAGAGAATATTTTGCTCCGAAGTCGTGTTAAAATCTTGCGGAAAATTTTTCTTCATCGACCTTCGAACTTAGAAATTCCAAAATATCATCATAAATATCTTCGATATTTTGAGGATATTTTCATAAATATTCCTTTCCGAAATTATCTACCTCTTCGTGTTTTCAGTATCCCATTATATTGAAAACTTCTGTAAAGTTTTAAGTATGAATTATGAATGGATTGTGGAGTAGTGTTGGGAACTGATGCATGAATTAGTATAATATAATGACACTTGATCAACGTCATTATATTACAGTAAGTCATGTTGAGTTTCTAATGGAATGTGATGATTCACAGTACCATCATCATGTGCCATGTTACACGGCTCTTACATTCTATCCAATCTCCAAACATATCAAGAATATATCATCTTGATATTTCTATCTTTCTGGATATTCTAGTAATTTGACAAATCAAAATCGTGCCATTACCAATTCTTTCTTAGAACATTAACAATGTTCATCCCAAAATCCATATGTGTGAATTCCGAACCATTACAAGAGATACTTAGTTGAAAAGGAGGAAAAGAAAAAGAATGAAGCTCCGAAATAAAAATTGTAGTAACAATCACAGCAAATAGGAAAGAGCATTAACTGTGGATGACAATGATTATAGAAAACAAAAGCAAGGACATCAAAGTATAAGGGAAAATATAAAACCCAACAACCACCCAGAATTTACAAACCGTGTATATCGATGCAGATAGCAATATAGAGACACGGGAGAACTAGAAACACTATCAAAACAAGAGTATAATAGAAGTAAATAGATTCTTCTGGTGGTAAATGAAAAAGAAGAATGACAGATGTCAAAATTAAGAGTATATCAAGAATCAGAATGGGATGGAGCATATTGACGAATGTTTTAAAGTAGGAATTAAAGAGAAAAAGTAGAATATGTAAGTTGTGGAAAATAAGGAAACGAAGGGGTGAATTTATAGTGACATATCCGAAAAAGAAATCGAAACAGATTGCCGCATCAAATCAAAGAAGATCTTGATCGCCGGAGAATCAAATCTTATTACGTAAGATATTCATTAAAATCCGCGAATTCCGGAAATCAATCCTAATCACGTCATCGGTTAAAACGATTCCATATTTACTCTTTTGTGATAGCTTCCCTCGTACGCTTCACATGATCAAATCGTTTTGTCTATATCTCTCAATAATGATAAAACTCCATATTCGTCATGAAAACATCCTTATTGTTATCCTTGACGACCTCTATCAAATTTCGGGGACGAAATTTCTTTAACGGGTAGGTACTGTAATGACCTGGAAATTTCTGACCAAATTTAAACCTTAATCTTTATATGTTTACGACACGATAAGCAAAATCTGTAATGTTGAGTCTAGAAAGTTTGAAATCTATATTCGGATAATCAGTTACCCTTTGACCAAGCCTGACAATTCACGAACACTTATTTGTAAATAAATATGTACATATAAATGTGATATGTTTAAGCTGTATTATTAATATTGCTATTAATGTTATTATCATTAATATAACTACTAATATTATTAATTGTATTATTCTTATTAAAAGAGTTTTATTATCATTATATGTATCATTTGATATTATACTACTAGTAATTCCATTATTATTAGTATTGTTAGTTTCATTATTATTATTATTAAATATTAATGTTTATTACTATATTCTCTATATACAGATATTTATATACATGCTCGATACATGGTTATACAAATACGAGTATAATATACAGATGCATATATAAACTTTAGATTATATATACATAAGTAAATATATATATTCAGTTAAGTAATACATAAATATTTATATCAGTTCATACAAATACGTATCATTGTTTACAGAATCAAAATCAGATTTAAATCACTGTCATCTCTATTCAGTTTGTCTGCTTAATTGGTATCCAAGTTCACTGAATTACAAAATTTATTACAACACACATTTTGTTTTTATTTTTCCTTTCTCTGAAAGAATATCCTGCTGTCGATCTCCTTTGCTAAATACCAAACGAATAGATTATATAATAGGTATTGCCTCACTTACTTGAATCACCACACGCCACTCTTGCTATCTCTCTCTTTTTCTTCCTTCCTGTTTTTCTTCTCGGTGAAACCCATCACCACCATAGTAATTGTTTTGTTTCGATCACAACCCACAAACACAACCCATATAACACCTTCATCCACCGCAAATCGCCACCATACACCAATCGTCGTCCTCCACCATCTGAATCGTTTAAAGAACCACCACAAACCCAAGCCCAAAACCATCACGTTCATCACCCCTCTTCTGTTCGAAGATGTTACTACTCTATACCATTACCACGACCCATCAACAAGCCAACAATCATCGAACCAAAATGAAACCCTTTTCATTGGCTTACCACCCAAGAACACCAATAACCAGGACTATCAGCTATTTCTATTTTTTTTACAGTTGAAACACCACAACCGAACCACCTCTTATTTTCAAACCAATTACCATCATGAAACCATCTATAAACCGTGTACCATTCACCCACCATGAACAGTCCACAACCGGTCACCACTATAACCACCATATTTCTTTTCTTTCTTTTCTTCCTTTCTCGCGATGGGGACTGCAGAAGCTATTGCTTGTTTTGATTTCTGTTTAGATTACCGTCATCAAACACTGCATCCTCTTTTGTTCTTAGTCAATGATGATGATATAGGAAATAGAATGATGATGATAATCATGTTGGAGAGTTATATGATGAAACCGTTAACGGAGATAGATTATGATTTTATGATGAAAATGGCGATAATGATGATGGTATGCAGAAGACGTTGTGATGATGAAAGGGATAGTGGAGTCAATGATGTTAAAATATGATATTATCTATACAGCTCGATCACACTCTATAAATTCAATCAACAACCGAATTTTTTATTGATTAGTGGGTGATTAGGTATTGTAGGGTACAAGGGGGTCGGCTATGATTGAATGGTAGTTGATCCTAATTTTTTTTTTTGTAAACTGACGTATATTTTGGTTTTGGGCCAAATTTTTTGAAGTTGGACTTTGAATCGAGATTTGGTCCAGATCATTACCCATCGGTTTTACTGTATATGTTAAAAAGGTTAAAGCTGCGAAGTCTTACAAGAAGTAACAAGCGGAGCATTGGTTAGAGTGGGTGTTGAGTGAGCTTGAGGTCCCAGGATCGAACCTAGTATGCTGCATTTTTTTTCTAATCATAAATAGAATCTGTTGGGATAACCTAGTAGTTGGGCTAGGTACTTGGGCCGAGTTGTTTATGATGTTTAGTGGGCCGTGACCCAACTTAGATTTTCTATTAGGCTATGAATCCAGTTCCTGTTTCCTTTTCCTTTGGGATGAACGAATGGCCAATAAATGATAAAGGTATTGTTGAAAACAATAAGATCGATTGATGAGTAATACGGGTTAAATGGATTAGGCTGTAATCTAGATCAGAAAAGAATAGACGGATTGATGGTAAAGGGTGTTAGCGGGTATCCAAGAGGTCGTGAGTTCGGGCCTAGGCAGAGAAAAATCTTTTTAGGAAAGCTTTTAAGGTAGTTTTAATTATTATCATTATTATTATTATTATTCTTATTAGTAATATTATTTTTATTATCATATCTATTTATAGTATCATGTTTACTAAGATTCTAAAAATTATTAAAACTACCATTTAATTATATTATAACAAATAAAGATTTATACATAAAATATATTTATATTACCTATAACTATATATTAAATATATTAACAAATTTATATATATATATATATATATATATATATATATATATATATATATATATACAAAATAAACATATATATAGTATATAATTTAAAATATAATATATAGACAAAATACAAATTCTATATAAACTACAACACTAAGTACATAATTAATATATGTAATTATTTGATTACCATTATATGTGTTAATATATATAGTATTGATATAGGTTCGTGAATCCGAGGCCAACCTTATACGTGTTCAATGATGTTATATGTATTTTTACTATAAAATACAGTATGGTGAGTATATAGTCCCTTTTAAACTCTAAATATTTTGGGATGAGAATACATGCATTTTATGAATTACGTTATGGACACAAGTGATCAAAAATAAACTTTGTTGAGTTGTACCATGGCATATCTCTTTATACTTGGTAACTACTATTTACGTGAGGAGCGTTAACGCGAATCCTGTTGATAGATCTATCGGGCCTGACAACCCCAACCGGGCTGGACGACCAGCATTCAACGGTTGCACAGTACTTCGTTCTCATATACTACACTTGGTACGGTGTAGTGGTTATTTAAGAATATGCTGCGATTGCTTTTAGTTAAGTATGGTTACCAAGTGCTCAACTGCTTTTCCATACACGAGGAGTATATTATGTATAAACATGAAATATTGTGGTTCATAGTTATAACGCTGCTAGCTTCAAACCTATATATCTCACCAACTTTATGTTGACGTTTTAAAGCATGTTATTCTCAGGAATTAAAGAAACCTTCCGCTGTGCATTAGCTCATACTAAGGACACTACTTGAGACCATTAAGGACATATATCAAAAGACGTTGCATTCGAGTCATTGAAGTTTATAGAGATTATTACTAAGTAAACGGCAGATTAGGTCATTTGGATATTATGAAATGTTAGGCGAACATGTCAATTTTTGATGTAATGATAGATTGCCTTTTAAGAATAAATGCAACGTCTGTAAAATGTATTATATAGAGGTTAAGTACCTCGTGATGTTATCAACTATTGTAATTCGTTTGTAATCAATATGGACTTTGTCCGGATGGATTAGTTCGGGTTGTTAAACCACCATTACCTTCTTTGAACCAACCCCGAATCACCTTTGAGTTAAGCTTCTTATTCGAACAAAAACTATACCAAACACCCCTTGTTACTTGCGGCTAATATTATTATTTCCTTTCTTGAACCATCATAAACAAAAACCATTTAAATGCTACTACTGCTGCGATTGATTTGTTTATGTTTTAAACGCCACTTTGTTGTTCCCACTTCCTGTTTGAAATCCTAACACACACAACCACTATATATATATAAAAAATGCAATCCACAAATAAAGAGTGGATCAAAAGCTACTTTGGCATGGTACACTTTCCTTTATGGCCGACAAATTAAGCATTTGACAACCCACTTGATGTAATTTATTCGCATACTATCTATTTTCCTTTTTAAAATCGCCTACTCATGTTTACAATACACGCATGCTATATGTTTTCCTTGTTACACCGCTAACTCATGTTTTCCTTTGGGCCTTTTGATTATTTGGGCTTTTGATGAGCCAAGAATCAACTCAAGAAAAACCATTCGGCCCAATATCTGTTGCTTCTGTTTTGATTTTTTTTTTCTTCTTTCGTAAGAACCTCAAGAAACGAGGTTTCATCTTGCTGTTGAGACGAGATCAATTTTTTTTGGACGAGAAGTATAATAAAAAGGGTGGTACGTATGAGAATGATGATGATTAGATAAGGTTAAATGATAATGGTTATGATATTAGATGATGATGATTTAGATTATGATAGGATTAAGTTGATGATATTAATGATAAAGATGATCGAGAAAATGATTTTAGTTTAAAAACGAGGATGATGATATTTATGTGAAGAGGTTAAATGGGTTTAGTATTTGATGAAGACAACTGACGGGTTATTTAAATTAAAATGGGTATTAATTCAGAAAAGTGAGAGGGATCAGTTGGTTAAGGGGTGTTGTGGGGTTAACAGGAGGTCACAGGTTCAATCCTGATCTGTGGCATTTTTTTTTTAGAAAATGAAGTAAAAGATAGTATTATGATAGAAGATGGTGGCGAGCTGTGTTAAACGAAGATGATGTGTGTATGGTCATGATAATACCGTAGTATCATGATATTGAAAGTGATTAGATGATTTTGATAATGATGGTTATGATATTGATCGTATAGGAATGATGATTAGGAAACAAAGATGTACGAGTTAAATAGTTTTGGGCCGTAATTAAAACAGGAAAGTAATTGGCAGCTCGATGGTTAAGAGTGTTGTGGGTTAGCGGGAGGTCGCGGGTTCAAACCCATACTTGAGCATTTTTTTAAGGACTACTCCTTTGAGGTTCGTGAATCCGAGGCCAACCCTGCATTGTTCAGTTCAGTCGAATGAATATTTTTACTACAAAATATTGTATCGTGAGTTTCATTTGCTCCCTTTTTAAATGCTTTTGCAACATATATTTTTGAGACTGAGAATACATGCGCTGCTTTTATAAATGCTTTACGAAATAGACACAAGTAATCGAAACTACATTCTATGGTTAGATTATCAAACCGAATATGCACCTTTTTAGTTTGGTAGCCTAAGAATTGGTGTTTATGATAATTGTCACCAATTGACGCGAATCCTAAAGATAGATCTATCGGGCCCAACAAGCCCCATCCGGGTTACGGATGCTTTAGTACTTCAATTTATCATGTCCGATGTGAGTCCCGGAATGATGGGGATATTCTTTATGCATCCTGTTAAGGTCGGTTACCAGGTGTTCACCATATGAATGAATTTTAATTCCTACGCGTGTCAATATATGAAATCTTGTGGTCTATTAAAATGATGAAAATGAATGATTATGATAAACTAATGAACTCACCAACATTTTGGTTGACACTTGAAAGCATGTTTATTCTCAGGTATTAAAGAAATCTTCCGCTGTGCATTTACTCATTTTAGAGATATTACTTGGAGTCATTCATGACATATTTCAAAAGACGTTGTATTCGAGTCGTTGAGTTCAACAAGATTATTATTAAGTTATTGATAGTCTGGATATATTATGAAATGGTATGCATGCCGTCAACTGTCGATGAGATGAAAGATTGTCTTTTAAAAACGAATGCAATGTTTGTAAAATGTATCATATAGAGGTCAAGTACCTCGCGATGTAATCAACTATTATGAATCGTTTATAATCGATATGAACGGGGCATTTTAATACTTACAAAATATGAAGTGGGTTTACATACATAAGTTATGTAAACAAGGATTGATATTTGTTATGTGCCATTAAGTGTTGTTTAAATCAATCCTTATCGAAACATGTTTCAGAAAATGGATATTTGGCACTCCATTTGTTATGTATGTGATTGTTGTATGAAATCGGTAGTATTTGCCTCAATAAGACCCTTGTGTGGATGTTTGGTTGTACGATTCTATTTATTATTTATTCGGGATGAATGTAATAATTTATTTAACGGCTTGCATGTCGTGTTTATTATTTATTCGGGATAAATGTAATAATTTATTAAACGACTTGCATGTCATCTTTATATTTATATTGTATTTGTAATAGTATAGAAAATATAATAGTTATTTTGTAAGATAATGCAACCAAGATTGAAATCAAGAAGACGATGTTCATAAGGCGGCCCATCCGAGCATATAATGGAGATGGCGGTTTTAGTGGGAGCCAATTCTCATATAAGGTTATGTCCCTAGTTGACCAGGTTTTTCCGTGTGTTGGCTCAACGAAAAAACGCATAGGACTCGAGGCATACTACCGATAATTGCGTGTCATGATTATTATTGTGTTCTTATTTGTCTATGCCATGCTAGCTAGAAAATTAGTATAGAAACAAAAGACAATAATCACTTAAAATGGTTTGGTTAAAATTAGTTTAACAAACGCAACACGCAATACATAATTAGAAAATGTTTTAAAATGGAATAAACTACTTTTGCTAAAAGAAAACAAAACCCCATTTTAAATGTAAACTTTACGCTACCCATGAGTAGTACACACATCCGAACCTTCTACCTGTTAGAGTTCGTGATACCCAAGAGTCTTGGGCCGTACTTTAATTGGGTGTTGGGAAGGGTGAGGTGAATTTTGCGATACCCGAGAGTCTTGGGCCGGATTTCACGTGTATCTATCACGGACGGTTTACAATCTGAAATCGTGGTTCGCGACAAACCCGCCACGAGGAAGGATTAGCGTAGAAGGGATTAAACATGCCAAGTGAAATAATTGATTATCACTAAATCCCGCAGAACCTAAGAATTTCATAATGGATGAAATTGGTAATATAGTTACCTACCTAAATAGCTTATGATTGGCGATCTACGGTAAACCCGTCGTTACCATAAGTGAAATATGGATCTTAGCCTTGTTAATTATAATTGTTTGAATATTGAACACACTTGGGTAATTATCTTAATAAGGATTAAACATATCAAACTAACTAATACAACTTACTTTAAAAATATGATAGATGTCTGCAACAAACACAAATCCTACTCCGTCATCAATCACTAATTTCTACCTTAAAGGGCTCCTCGAAAAGGACAAGCTTATGGGCTTGAACTACATGGACTGGCTTCGCAACCTAAGAATTGTTTTTAGGATGGAAGGAAAGATCAGGGCAATTGAGAAACCCTTACCGGCAGAACCCGGATTGAGAGCTACTCAAGTGGCTAGGGACGAGTTTGAAAAATGGCATTCCGAGTCTAATGAGGTAGCATGCTTGAGGTTGGCAACCATGTCTCCAGAACTCCAAAAGGGCATGGAGAGCTTAGGGTCGTACGACATGCTTAACCAACTAAAGGACATGTTCCAACAACAAGCAAAGCAAGAAAGATTTGACACCGTGAAAGCTCTCGTATCTTGCAAAATGGCAACTGGAAGTAACGTTAGTGTCCATGTACTACAAATGAAAGGGTACATAGACCGGCTGGAGCGCCTTGATTTTTCCATAAGTCAGGAGCTTGCAATGGATTTTATCCTGAACTCGCTGACTAGTGCATATGAAGGATTCATTATGAACTATAATATGAACAATATGGAGAAAACAATCATGGAGCTCCATGGCATGTTGAAAACCGCTGAGGCTAACATGGTCAAAGCTAAACCTGCAACTACCGTCCTAGCCATTCGTGAAAGTGGGATCAAGAAGAAGAAAAACAAAGCAAAGGGCAAGAACAAGGGCAATGGTAAGATTGGCACGCCCAACTTCAAACCTAAACCTAAGGGCATTGCAAACTCTTCTACTTCAAAGATCCCGCAAACCAAGTCTCCTGAAGAAGCAATATGCTTCCATTGTGGGGATAAAGGACATTGGAGGCGCAATTGTACCAAGTACTTGAAGGAACTTAATGAACTACGGGCTAAGGGAGTCGTCGTACCTTCAAGTTTGTTCATGATTGAACTAAATAATACTACTATTTCTAATTTTTGGGTATTGGACACGGGATGTGGTACTCACATTTGTACAAATGTGCAGGGACTCACAAGAAGTAGGAAGCTGAAGACCGGAGAGCTCAACCTAATCATGAGGAATAAGAACGTTGCCTCTGTTAACATGATTAGAGAATACAAGCTTTCTTTTGATTCTGGTCTATGTATTGTTTTATCTAATGTTTGCTACAGTGCTAAAATCGCAAAAAAGATTATATCTTTTAATGCTTTATTTAATGATGGTTTTGATTTTAGTTTTGATAATGGATAAATACTTGTTCACAAAAATGGGATGTTTTATTTCAAGGCTAGTCCTTGTAAAGGCATCATAGAAACCACAGCAAAGCTAAATGATAGTTCAATCTACAATGTTGATTCATCCAAAGATGTTTTGGATAAAATGTATCTATGGCATTGTCGTTTAGGCCACATAAACAAGAAACGCATAGCCAAACTCCAGTCAGATGGAATTCTAGAATCATTTGATATAATATCGTATGATGAATGCGAATCTTGCTTATCAGGAAAAATGACAAAGGTACCTTTCACAGGAAACTGTGAACGAGTAAAGGATCTGTTGGGGTTGGTACACACTGATGTGTGCGGTCCGTTCAGATCGCCTACTAGACACAAGGAACGATACTTCGTTACATTTACTGACGACTTCAGTAGATATGGCTATGTTTATTTAATTAAACAAAAGTCTGAAACTTTGGGAGTGTTCAAGGCATACCAAAATGAAGTAAAAAATCAACTGAACAAAAGAATTAAGATTCTCCGATCTGATAGAGGTGGTGAATATCTTAATGATGAATTCCGTGATCATCTACGGGGTTGTGGGATAATCTCACAATTAGCTTCTCCTAGAACACCACAACATAATGGTGTGGCTGAAAGGAGGAATCGAACATTACTTGATATGGTTCGATCCATGATGAGCTGCACAATGCTTCCAATCAGTTTTTGGGGTTATGCCCTACAAACTGCCGCAAGGATCCTTAACCTCATCCCAACCAAGAAGGTTTCCAAAACACCTTATGAGATATGACATGGTAAAACTGTGTCTCTCTCGTATCTTAGAATCTGGGGATGTGAGGCTTACGTTCGTCGTGAAGCTCAAGATAAACTTGAACCCATATCCGAAAAGTGTTTATTTGTTGGTTACCCGACCGATTCTTTTGGATTTTTGTTTTACAACCCTACTGAGAACAAAGTCTTTGTGTCTCGAAGGGGAGTCTTCCTTGAAAAGGATCTCATATCAAAAGGAACCAGTGGGAGCAAAATTGACCTTGAAGAAATTCAAGAATCAACTGACATGGAAATTGATATTGGAACCGATTCTCCTCAAGAGGTCGATGACCCTGCTGTTGAGAGAGAAACTGACCTACAACCACCACCCATACGTAGATCTGATAGAGTACGTCAAACATCAAAGAAATATAGTTTACACATATTTGAGGGTGATGACGAAAATATAGATTCTGATGAACCTATTACCTACCAGGAAGCGATTACAGGCCCCGAGTCTGCCAAATGGAAGGAGAGTATGGACAACGAGATCCATACATGCATGATAATCAAGTCTGGACCTTGATTGATCATATACCAGGTATTAAAACCATTGGGTGTAAGTGGGTTTTCAAGAAGAAGACCGATATGGATGGAAATGTACACACATTCAAAGCCAGACTGGTGGCTAAGGGTTACACGCAACAATATGGTGTAGACTATGATGAAACTTTTTCACCAGTAGCTATGTTGAAATCCATTAGAATACTTCTTGCCATAGCTGCATTTTATGACTATGAGATATGGCAAATGGATGTAAAAACAGCTTTCCTTAATGGTAAACTAACAGATGATGTGTTTATGACACAACCTGAGGGTTATGTGCATCCTAAGTGTCCTAATAGTGTATGCAAGCTTCAAAGGTCCATTTATGGACTTAAACAATCTTCTCGTACCTGGAATCTTTGCTTTAATGAGAAGATCAAAGAATTTGGTTTTATCAGAAGCGAAGATGAGCCATGTGTCTATGTTAGGTCTAGTGGGAGTGTTGTAGTCTTCCTTGTACTATATGTCTATGACATATTACTCATGGGAAACGATATCCCGACATTGAAAGATGTCAAAGCTTGGCTAGGGAAATATTTCTCCATGAAAGACATAGGAGATGCATCATATATTTTGGGAATAAAGATCTATCGAGATAGGTCAAGGAGATTAATTGGGCTAAACCAAAGTGCATATATAGATAAGATACTGAAGAAATTTGGTATGCATAACTCCAAGAAAGGGTGCGTTCCTATGAACCCTGGAATGATATTGAGCAAGTCTCAATGTCCTAATTCTGACTTGGAGTCAGCTACCATGAGTCGGACTCCATATGCTTCAGCTATAGGATCGATCATGTATGCGATGATATGCACTAGGCCTGACGTGTCGTATGCACTAAGCATGACTAGTCGTTATCAGGCCAATCCTGGTGAAGCTCATTGGATAGTAGTCAAGAACATTCTAAAGTATCTTAGGAGGACTAAAGAGATGTTTTTGGTATATGGTGGGAATGAAGAGCTGAGCGTCAAAGGATACTCTGATGCTAGTTTCCAATCAGATAGAGATGATTGCTCTTCACAATTAGGATTTGTATTTATGTTGAACAGTGGAGCCGTCACGTGGAGAAGTGGTAAGCAAAGTACTATTGCTGATTCTACGACAGAAGCTGAGTATATAGCGGTAAATGAAGCTGCTAAAGAGGCCATGTGGATAAAGAAATTCATCGAAGATCTGAGCGTGGTTCCTACAATCCATAATCCTGTTGAGATTTTCTGCAACAATGTGAGTGCCGTTGTCTTGGATCAAGAACCGAGGTCACAAAAGCGCACACGGCACATACTCAGAAAGTACCATTGCATCTGTCAACTTGTAGCAGAAAATGACATATTATTAAATAGAGTAGACACGACTAAGAAGTTGGCTGATCCTTTCACCAAGCCTTTGCCACAGACTAAGCATGATGCTCATAGCTTGTCTATTGGCATTCGTATCATTAATGATAAAGTTTGATTGTATTTTTTATGTTAAGTTTGAAACTTTAAACATTGGGTAATAATATATGTTGCAATTGATCTGATGATTAATATATTGAGATTATATTATACGCACGATGCGATCATTTCATTGTATATTGCCATATTTCATTTTGCATGTTTTAACTTCCAATGAATATTATTTCATAAACTTCCACAGTCGGTCATTCTCTAAGGAAAAGAAAATTGAATTAACGCTGCTATGAAGTGTAGTAATATAGGCTTATATGAAACTACATTCATGAGGAACTTGATAGTTGATTCAAGGTTCTGGAATGACCACACTTAGACATTACTTCATGGTTTTAAGTCAAAAGGTAAGCTCTAAGATGGCAACATCATTTATCCTATAGTGGATATGTGTGACAACCCAGAAATTTCCAACCAAATTTAAACTTTATCTTTATATTATTCTGACACGATAAGCAAAGTTAGTTAAGTTAAATCTCAAGAATTTTAAACTGTGTTCATACATTCATTATAACCTCGACCAAATTCTGACGATTCACGAACCGTTATATATAAATAGATATGTATATATATGTATATATATATATATATATATATATATATATATATATATATATATATATATATATATATATTATAACTTGAGAATATTAATAAAGTATTAAACGTATAATACTTTACACGAACGTATTTGTTTCAATATGTTTATCGATGGAATTAGAAGATAATATCAAATGATTGATTTATCAGATACATTGTGATATGATTACGGGTCCATGTTATGAGGTCCACTGTGATTTAAGAAATCTATTCTTTTTGACAACATTCGGAAAATGGTAAAGTAATTTATAAGTAAGAACGTGGAGTGTAAATAACTTAGATGTTGGATATCTACAAGTTAAGTAACTCGACATTTTCATTAAGATGATTTCATACGTTTATTTAACCTTTGGACTTTATCCCATGCTTCACCAACAGACTGTAATTTAAAAACTTGAAACCTATTATGAATATATATGATTCTACTTTTCTAAAACATTTTATGATATAACGATTTCCATTATTTTAACCTTTAAACAAAATGATTCTTAAATATATTTAGTTTTGGAAAACAAAATTATCATATTTATTTGATTTAGTTTCAAACGTACAAAAACATTTTCAGTTTAAAAAGAACTTTATTATTAAAACGTATATAACTTTTATAAATATCTAGAACCACTTTTGACAACTCATTACTTAACCAGTATGATAAAGATAACGATATTTATATTTTATTTTATTAAATATATATAAAGATTTAAATTAATATTATATATATTTATACGCGTATTATACGTACATAATTTTATACTTTTACTATACTTAAACTTTACCTTTACTTTATTTTTACTTTACTTTAACTTTAATAATTTACTTTAATAATTCATACTTTAATAATTCACTTTAATAATTCATACTTTAATAATTCACTTTAATAATTCACACTTTAATAATTCATACTTTAATAATTCACTTTAATAATTCATACTTTAATAATTCACTTTAATAATTCATACTTTAGTAATTCACTTTAATAATTCAAAAATCTATTATAAATAGAATTCAATAGGTTTCATTATTTCATAGAAACTTCAAAATATTTTTCTCTAAACTCTCTCAATCGATTTACATATATATATTTACTCCGTATTATTTCAAGATATTATTAGTATACATAAAATATTACGACGGAGTGCTGCCCGAGTGATTTCAAAATTGTTTTTCGAGCGGGATAGAGCTAAGGAAATTATGGGTTATAGCTATAGAGGTTATGGGTATGGTTCGGGAGTATTGCTTATGAGTCAAACTAGTGTTTATCATCCCCGTTGCGTCTACGTACTTTTCCTACAATATTGAATCTCAATATTGATACGTGAGCCCTCATAACTTAACTTTTATATATTATTAGTGTATCCCTAACTAGTGCTCGAGTATATAGGATTATGCATGCTTATACGTTCGTTATTGTCGTTAGATAGGTTATGTCGAATCTTGAATTAAATACATATGCTATTAAGATAAGGTATATGATATGCATGTCGTTGGAAAGCTAGCGAAAAATTGAGAACTTTTCATTTAGATATCGAATGGTTTCGATGAACGGTTTAGAAGTTATAGTCAATTGAATTTTTGTAAAAATGATTATTATTATCGTCGTTATTATCGTAGTTATAATCTAATTATTATTATTATTATTATTATTATTATTATTATTATTATTATTATTATTATTATTATTATTATTATTATTATTATTATCATTATCGTTATTAATAAAAGATATTATTGTTATTTTTATTATTATTATCATCGTTATTATCGTTAAGGTTATAATTAGTATTATTATTATTATTACCATTCAAATAGTTATTAGTATTATCATTAATATTATTATTATTAGTATTATTATAATTAAAACTAATATTAGTAACATCTAATTATTATGATTACTATTATTATTATTAATATGAACCCGATATAAAAGAAGACTAAAAGCTATTAAACGAAGCGATTAGGAAATAATGAGTATGAGTATTATGATGAAATTAAGATATTGTAAGATATTGATTTAAAGGAAAAATATCGTTTTCATTATTTTATTATTATTATTAAAAGTATTATTAATATTAAAACTATCATTTTTACTAAAATTATTATTTTTAATAAAAATGTCATTGTTAATATGAAAAATCATTATTATTATCATTTTAATGCTATTATTAATAAAAATTATCATTTTATCATTTTTAGAAAATATAATTATTGTTATTTTTATTAGTAGAATAATAATAATTATTACAAAATAATACAACTTTTACTTATTATTATTATTATCAATATTATTTTATCAAATAAATATGTGATACAAAGATATTTTACTACGTATAATATAATTACATTAATAATACCTATCATATTATTCTTATGATATTAAATGAACTTTATAAATTTTATTACTTAAGATATATAAAAGTATATTTTTATTATATAAAATTTAATATAAAATTTTATTTATTAATAAAAGAACTATATTATTTACTTTAATAAAATCTGCTAAAATATTTAAATATATAAAATGACTATATTTAAACTATATAATAATCATGTATAAATTTTGGAAGACATTTTGGTCAATATGACTTTTGTTGACTTTTGCATATTTAGTCTCGAGCATTAGGATTGTGATACACTATGACTTGACCTAAATTGTTAGACAGATATTGATCAAACATATAAATATATATAATTAATATAGGTTCGTGAATCCAAGGCCAACCTTGCACTTGTTCAATGACGTCATATGTATTTTTACTACAAAATACAGTATTGTGAGTTTCATTACTCTCTTTTTAAATGCTTTTACAATATATATTTTTAGGACTGAGAATACATGCGCTGCTTTTATAAATGTTTTACGAAATAGACACAAGTAATCGAAACTACATTCTATGGTTGAATTGTTATACCGGATATCGCCCTTGTTGAACTTGGTAGCCTAAGAATTGGTGTTTATTATAATTTCCACCAATTGACGCGAATCCTAAAGATAGATCTATGGGCCTTGACAAGCCCCAGTCAGAGAATTTGAACTGCTTTAGTACTTCGATATTTATATATGGGGATATTCTAGATGCATTTTGTTAATGTCGGTTACCAGGTGTTCAATCCATATGAATGATTTTTAAACACTTGCGAGTGTATGATTATTGAATAAAGGAAATCTTGTGGTCTATTAAAATTATGGAAATGATCGTTTACGATAAACTAATGAACTCACCAACCTTTTGGTTGACACTTGAAAGCATGTTTATTCTCAGGTTTGAAAGAAATCTTCCGCTGTGCATTTTCTTATTTTAGAGATATTACTTGGAGTCATTCACGGCATATTTCAAAAGACGTTGCATTCGAGTCTTTTGAGTTCATCAAGATTATTATTAAGTCAATTATAGTTGGATGTATGATGAAATGGTGTGCATGCCGTCGACTTTCGATGTAAAGAAAGTTTGTCTTTTAAAAACGAATGCAATGTTTGTAAAATGTATCATATAGAGGTCAAGTACCTCGCGATGTAATCAACTATTGTGAATCGTTTATAATCGGTATGAACGGGTCCCTTCAGTTGGTTTCAGAGCGGTGGTCTTAGCGAACCAGGTTTGCATTAGTGTGTCTAACTGATAGTCATTAGAATGCATTAGTGAGTCTGGACTTCGACCGTGTCTGCATGTCAAAAGTTTTGCTTATCATTTTTGTCAAAAATTGCCTGCTTATCATTCCTAGTCTAAACATGTTTTACTGCATTAATTGCATGAATAGTGTATAGACAAAATTCATATCTTAGCGTATCTGCTAATTCATATTTTAGCATATCTGTTACTGTAAACTTTCCTGGCGTATTCCGTAAATTACGAAATCTTTTGCGTTATATATATAGATATTCTATGTAATTAGAATACCATCCGATAGCCTGAAAATTATTTCATATCGAAAAATCCTTTATTCAATTGAAAGAAATGGAATTCGTCATTAGTTCAAGTCCCTCGAATTCCGATATGGAATCCCACTCAAGCTCCGAAAGCAGTGTGGCTGGAATGGATCAACCAATCAGCCATCATCTATTTTAGATGAATTGGGGATGGGTTCGTAGCCTCCTCAATCATTAGAGACAAGAAGAAGGTGATCCTTTCCATCCACCACATTACCCTCTTGGCGAAGAACCTGAAGCACTTACCGGCGAACCTGTCCGAAACACCATTTTCTATCTCATTTCCTGTGATGACCTGGAAATTTCTGACCAAATTTAAACTTAATCTTTGTATGATTAACATTTCCGACACGATAAGCAAAGTCTATAAAACTGAATCTCAAAATTTTTGAACTACTTTTATATATTTAAATACCCTTCGGTTGTTTTCGACGATTCGCGAACAATTATATGTAAATAGATACATATATACTATAACTTGAAAAGGTAACAATGTATTAATTATTTGATACCATACATTAAACTTATTGGTTTAAATATCTATTTGAATATATATGATAAGTTGAAATATTTATTATTAAAATTTATTTATAAATAACTTCCAATGTGTATTTAAAAACTGATTTATGTATATTAAAAAGATATATACATATATATAATTTCAAGTTATTTATTAAACGATAGTAACATTTTCAAATTGCTACAGTACCTAAAATGCTACAGTGTTTTTGAAAATCACTATTTGCTACAGTGAATTGCTATACCTAAAATTGATTTATGTATATTAAAAAGACTATACTTTGCTACAGTGGTATAGTTTATGGATGATTTAAGACTATATTTTGACAAAGGTACGATTCACGAAACGTAAAGTACAAGTTTTCTCAGTATACGATAGGACGTTTGAAAAACCGGAACTGGGACATAAGTCGAGTGACGACGTACGACTTATCGGAACGAAAATTACAAGTCAACTATGCATGTGAATTTAATATAATATATAATTAATTATATAAATTAAATATATTATATTAATAATTAAAAAATATGTCGACAAACTAGAAGTTAAAAGATCATGAGCTGGAAATCCATCCCATGCGATCGCATGGGAAATGGTCTTGGAGGCCATGCGATCGCATGGCAGTCCTGGACAGGCCACACCTAAAAAGCTCGAGATATCTGCCTCTGTTTTAATTTAAAAATTACTCCGTATTATATTTATTAATTATATTATTATTATTATTATTATTATTATTATTATTATTATTATTAAGATTAATATTATTATTAATCTTATTATTATTAGTAGTATTTGTATTATTATTAGTATTATACATAAAATACTACGACGAGGTCATGAGCGTGTCACTTTCAAAATAGTTTTATGAGCCGGATAAAGTTAAGGAAATTATGGGTTATTGCCAAGGAGGTTATGGGTAATATTCATGGGTATTATTTGCAAGTCAAACCTAGTGTTATCATCTCCGTTACGTCTACGTACTTTTCTACAATATTGAATCTCAATATTGATATGTAAGTACTTATATTTTATCTTTTATATAATAATTGTGTATCCATGTCTAGTGCTCGAGTATATATATTTATACATGCTTGTATGCTAAATTTCCTTGTAAAACAGTTTATGATGTACCACGAATTAAATACATATAATACTGGTAAAAGATATATGATATACATGTTTTTGGAAAGCTGACGAAAAATCAATAACTTTTCATTTAGATATCGAATAATTTCGATGAACGGATTAAAAGATATGAGCAACTGAATTATGATTGAAGTTAATTGAAATTGCTTTTGAATCTACAATTAAGATTTAAATAACTTGTTTACGAGATTGATAAATTGGATTTTTGAATATTACCAACCGAGTAAATGAATCCTTATATAAGGTACGTCTCGTTTTGTTAAACTATTGTCAAAATTGACTTTTTGAAACAACATTGGATAACTTTTGTATGTCAATATCGAGCATTAGGATTGTGATACACTATGACCTGACCTAGCTTGATAGACATTTATTGACCAACATATGTTCTCTAGGTTGAGAACTACGGTTATTTGGTAATCCGTGTTTCGATCACATTTTGGTGAACGACTTTATATGCTGCTAAGGTGAGTTTCATTGATCCCCTTTTAATTGCTTTTGCAATATATATTTTTGGGCTGAGAATATATGCACTTTATTTTAAACGCAATAGATACAAGTACATACTAAATTCTACACTGAGTTTGAACTGAAAATCCCTTAGCTTTGGTAACTGTTAACTGCCAGTTATAAGAACTGGTGGGCGCGAGTAGTAGTATATGGATCCATAGGGCTTGATATCCCCGTCCGAGCTAGAGCACTAGCCTTTTAACGGACGTATGCTATTTGAGAAGCGTACACGTTGGTTTGCGTGTATTATTAAGATGATTATACAAAGGGTACAAATTATATATACGTTAAGTTTAGTTACCAGGGTGCTCAATTTCGTAGAATATTTTGATAAACGTTTCTGGATTGAACAACTGAAATCTTGTGATCCACCTTTATATACAGATTATGCGCAACATTAAAACTATGAACTCACCAACCTTTGTGTTGACACTTGTTAGCATGTTTATTCTCAGGTTTCCTAGAAGTCTTCCGCTGTTTGCTTAGATTTTAAACAAGCTATGTGCATGGAGTCTTACATGACATATTTTTCAAGGAGACGTTGCATTCACCAAATCATCACCATGTATCTTATTTTGACTGCATTGTCAACGGAAATACTGTTGTAAACTATTATTTATGGTGATTGTCTATATGTAGAAATCATCAGATGTTGAAAACCTTTGATTTAAATATTCATTTATGGTGTGCCTTTTCAAAAGAATGCAATGTTTACAAAATGTATCATATAGAGGTCAAATACCTCGCAATGAAATCAATGAATGACGTGTTCGTCCATATGGATTTGGAGCGATTGTCACATTTCCAGAGTATCTCGTCACGATTATATACTACATCAAATTCTAGATTTTATTTATCCGCTCGTCCGAACCGACAATCACCCCGGTGTAATAGAAGAAGTCAACGAGCTTCGCGCTCGGGTAGTGGCTTTGGAGAATATGGTGCAAAGGTTACAAACACCAGCAGCAGCACCAGCAGCATAACCAGTACTACCATCATCAACGCCAACAGTACCATTACCACCCCCAACCTCAACCGCGTCGTAAACCTCAACTTTACAATCTGTCCCACGAGCACCAATGTCATACGCCCTGTAGATACCAAGGAATACCAACAACAACAAACGATGAAGTGTTGATTCATAACTTCATTGGAGAAACACTCCGCGGCGATTATGTAATCTCTAAAGTCTTAGAGATTATCTATTCTAACCCTAACCATAAATCAGATGAGTGAATCGAAATGATAGAAGGAAGAGTAGAAACCATGACAAGAATGATGCGTGATTTATAAGCTAGACTTGTTTTACCAACATCATCAACAGTACCGTAGCATCACCATCACAGTCAGTGCCGTCAGTGTCATCAGAATCAGCAGCACCTATAACATCACAAACTCCGTCAGTTCAAGAATCACTGTGGACATCATTACGAATCAATAACGCATATATTGTATCAACGAGTTATGAAGTAATAACTCACTCCATCTGAAGAAATTATATGTATATTTTATATATATATATAAATTTTGAGATCAAAATAAATCTTTCCATACTAAGCTATTATGTGTGAATCTTAACTACTCGGTTAATTCATATTACTAATATTCAATGAGGTACGTCCTTCGTCCACAACTTAACCATCGTTAGCTACAATATCTGTCTCAATTCAATAAATTCCAACTCATAATAAACCAAGTGTATTATTTAAATATATGTTTGATTTTACACTTTCATCATCGATGTACTCGAAACTTTCCAAATCACATCATTCGTACCTGGCTAATTTCACAAGAATTTCACAAAAACCAGCATCATGTATCAACAAATAACGAAGTATTGATTCATAATATTATTGAAGAAATACTTATGTAATTTCTAAAGTTTTAGGGATTACTCAATTATAGTTTCAACCATAAATCAGATGAGTTTAATTTAATATTAACTCATTAAATCTATGTTACATCTAAAGAAAATATACACATATATATTTTCGTAAAGACTGTAATGAAAATCTTTTGTACAAAATATTAATTGTGAAAAAAAAAATTAACGGGTAGGTAATACCCGAGAGATATATAAATTCACAATTAATATGGTACATTCTTCGAATCTGATTCAACAATCAACAACTATACACACTATTTTCTCAACAATATACATTCTTTTATAAAAATCAAAACAACCATACTCATTCAAATTCAATTACATATGCTGATCTTGAAATCGTAGAATTCAATTCGAAATATAACCAGTATCATCATTCTTAGATTCCTATATCTTTCCAAGTTATACTTTGACTTCAAAACTGTGCTAGAACATCATATGTATATTAACGATTACAATCTGTGTTCAAACCCTCCGAAATTCCTGAAGACACTTCAAATAATGAACAATCGAGATAATGATCCAACCACATGTTACCCACAGTTATGTACCTGAAAAACTTATAGAACCAAAGTCATAGTTTAACACGTATCCGTGTCAGACCCTTTCGCATTTATTAGCAAAAATGACTTTTCAATTCCTTTTCAAAGTAGTCAATTTTGTCACAGCTCCAGCAAGTCAACTTCGACTTTTCAGTCGAAATAACTTTATTATAACCTTGATATATATACGTTGCCCTTTCGCCATCATTACCGGGGAACCATTTATGTTCCATCACATTAGCAATAAACTTACCAACAACTTCACTGATTTTTGATTTTTCGAAAAATCATTATAATTATCAAAACCCCGTCATTTACCTATCTGTATCTTGTAACGAGAATTGCCATACGAATCATTGGGAATTAGCAATTAGTATTTTAAAATCTCGCAGCATGTCGATGCCAACAGTTATACATTTAACGTCTATATCCTGGACTTACATACTGCGAATGTGAAGTTTCTGAAAAACACCCTAAACTGCGAACTAGTTCTTGAAATTTTGAAAAATGCTGATGAAGCAGCAAGAACTGTAAATGACCTTAACAGTAAAAATTTTGATGATAAAGAATAGTGGGTTGGCAAAGCTCAGAAAAAGAGAAGGTTTGGAACTGGAAAACGGATTGAGCAAAGTATGAAGGAGGCTGTGGATAAATCACAAGGACGAAATCTACATTCAAAGAATCCAAATGATTAAGTGTCTACTGAAATCCTTAACAAATACCTTGCTCCTTGCTCTAAAACTCTTGCGGACAATATTCTTCATCATCCTCTTATCTTAAATATTCTAAGATATCATCGTATCTTCCGTTATAAATATCCTCCATATTTCTGAAGATATTTTCATAACCATTCTTATCTGAAATCATTTATCCCCTCGCGTTATCTGTATCACATCATAAAGGAAACTATTTTAGTTTCTAAATTCTGAAACCTTCGAGTATAAAGTATGAATGTTTTGAAGTAGTGTTGGGAACTGAAGCATGAGTTAGTATAATATAATGACACTTGATCAACGTGATTATATTACAATAAGTCATGCTGAGTTTCTAAATGGAACGTGATGATTCACAGATCGTAACATCATCATGTGCCATGTTACACGACTCTTGTATTCTATTTAACCTCTAAAATATCAAGAAAATATTTCTTGATGATTCGGTCTTTTCCAGGGTATTCTGGTAATTTAACAAATCAAGACCGTGCCATTACCATTTCCTTCTTAGAACATTAACAATTTTCATTCTAAAATTTATATCTACGAATTCTGGACCATTACAAGCGATGCTTAATCGCAAGAAGAAGAAATGAAAGGACAAAGCTCCAAAATAGAAATTGGAGTATAAATCGCAGCAAATAGGAGGGAGTTTTTAACTGTGAATGACAATGATTATAGAAGACAGAAGCAGGGACTTTAAAGTATAAGGGAAGATATAAAACCCAACAATAACCCAGAAATTTCAAACCATATATATATCGATGCATATTGCAATATAAAGACACGGGAGAACTAAAAACACTATAAAACCAAGAGTATAGTAGAAGTAAATAGATTCTTCCGGCGGCAGATGAAAAAGAAGAATGACAGATATGAAAGTTAGGAGTATATCAAGAATCAGAACTGGATGGAGCATATTAGCGAATGCTATAAAGTATGAATTGAGGGACAAAGAATAAAAGGTGTGAGTTGTAGAAATAAGGAAACGAAGGGGGTGGATATATAGTAAAATATCCGACAGAGCAATCAAAACAGATTATCGCATTTAATAAAAGCGGATCTTAACTTCCTTAATTACCGAAGAACCAAATCTTATTACGAATATTTTCTCTAAATTCCTTGAATTTCGGAAATCAACCGTGACTATGTCATTGGTTAAAAAGAACGTGCATTTACTCATTTCATTCTTTTGTGAAAACTTCACTCGTACTCTTCACAAAAATCAAATTGCTTTATCTATATTACTTGATGATAATAAAACTCTAATTTCCAACTCGTATACGTCATAAAAACATACTTATTGTCAGCCATGACCATCCCATTCAAATTTGGGGACGAAATTTCTTTAACGGGTAGGTACTGTGACAACCCAGAAATTTTCAACCAAATTTAAACTTTATCTTTATATTATTCTGACACGATAAGCAAAGTTTGTTAAGTTAAATCTCAAGAATTTTAAACTGTGTTCATACATTCATTATAACCTCGACCAAATTCCGACGATTCACGAACCGTTATATATAAATAGATATGTATATAGGTATATTATAACTTGAGAATATTAATAAAGTATTAAACGTATAATACTTTACACAAACGTATTTGTTTCAATATGTTTATCGATGGAATTAGAAGATAATATCAAATGATTGATTTATCAGATACATTGTGATATGATTACGGGTCCATGTTATGAGGTCCACTGTGATTTAAGAAATCTATTATTTTTGACAATATTCGGAAAATGGTAAAGTAATTTATAAGTAAGAACGTGGAGTGTAAATAACTTAGATGTTGGATATCTACAAGTTAAGTAACTCGACATTTTCATTAAGATGATTTCATACGTTTATTTAACCTTTGGACTTTATCTCATGCTTCACCAACAGACTGTAATTTAAAAACTTAAAACCTATTATGAATATATATGATTCTACTTTTCCAAAATGTTTTATGATATAACGATTTCCATTATTTTAACCTTTAAACAAAATGATTCTTAAATATATTTAGTTTTGAAAAACAAAATTATCATATTTATTTGATTTAGTTTCAAACGTACAAAAACGTTTTCAGTTTAAAAAGAACTTTATTATTAAAATGTATATAACTTTTATAAATATCTAGAACCACTTTTGACAACTCATTACTTAACCAGTATGATAAAGATAACGATATTTATATTTTATTTTATTAAATATATATAACGATTTAAATTAATATTATATATATTTATACGCGTATTATAAGTACATAGTTTTATACTTTTACTATACTTAAACTTTACCTTTAATTTATTTTTACTTTACTTTCACTTTAATAATTCATACTTTAATAATTCACTTTAATAATTCACACTTTAATAATTCATACTTTAATAATTCAATTTAATAATTCACACTTTAATAATTCACTTTAATAATTCATACTTTAATAATTCACTTTAATAATTCATACTTTAATAATTCACTTTAATAATTCAAAAATCTATTATAAATAGAATTCAATAGATTTCATTATTTCATAGAAACTTGAAAATATTTTTCTCTAAACTCTCTCAATCGATTTACATATATATATTTACTCCGTATTATTTCAAGATATTATTAGTATACATAAAATATTACGACGGAGTGCTGCCCGAGTGATTTCGAAATTGTTTTTCGAGCGGGATAGAGCTAAGGAAATTATGGGTTATAGCTATGGAGGTTATGGGTATGGTTCGGGAGTATTGCTCGTGAGTCAAACTAGTGTTTATCATCCCCGTTGCGTCTACGTACTTTTCCTGCAATATTGAATCTCAATATTGATACGTGAGCCCTCATAACTTAACTTTTATATATTATTAGTGTATCCCTGACTAGTGCTCGAGTATATAGGATTATGCATGCTTATACGTTCGTTATTGTCGTTAGATAGGTTATGTCGAATCTTGAATTAAATACATATACTATTAAGATAAGGTATATGATATGCATGTCGTTGGAAAGCTAGCGAAAAAGAGAACTTTTCATTTAGATATCGAATGGTTTCGATGAACGGTTTAGAAGTTATAGTCAATTGAATTTTTGTAAAAATGATTATTATTATCGTCGTTATTATCGTAGTTATAATCTTATTATTATTATTATTATTATTATTATTATTATTATTATTATTATTATTATTATTATTATTATTATTATTATTATTATTATTATTATTATCGTAGTAAAAATGAACTGCTTTAGTACTTCGATATTTATATATGGGGATATTCTAGATGCATTTTGTTAATGTCGGTTACCAGGTGTTCAATCCATATGAATGATTTTTAAACACTTGCGAGTGTATGATTATTGAATAAAGAAAATCTTGTGGTCTATTAAAATTATGGAAATGATCGATTACGATAAACTAATGAACTCACCAACCTTTTGGTTGACACTTGAAAGCATGTTTATTCTCAGGTTTGAAAGAAATCTTCCGCTATGCATTTGCTCATTTTAGAGATATTACTTGGAGTCATTCATGGCATATTTCAAAAGACGTTGCATTCGAGTCGTTGAGTTCATCAAGATTATTATTAAGTCAATTATAGTTGGATGTATGATGAAATGGTGTGCATGCCATCGACTTTCGATGTAAAGAAAGTTTGTCTTTTAAAAACGAATGCAATGTTTGTAAAATGTATCATATAGAGGTCAAGTATCTCGCGATGTAATCAACTATTGTGAATCATTTATAATCGGTATGAACGGGTCCCTTCAATATGTATGAGAAATCCTGACACAAACTATGTTATACTTTGACCTGTTTCTAACACTGTGCGTAAATGCCGGTCATAAGGGAGCAGATTGGGTATATCATGGAATGTGGTGAATGTCTATACAGTTGAAGCAATTTGTTCCTTCTTCTTTAAGCGAGTTTAAGCGATATCTCTGGGCCCTTCGTTGATTTATGCTGAATTAAATGCATGGCCATGCTACGACTGAATTGATGCAAAAGCAGTCTATTTGATTACCACAAATCTCCATCGGAATGCATAATCTTGAAAGATGATGATTGACACTTAACCATGTCACACGTTCATAAAGATATCTAGAACAAAAGGATGATTGATATAAATCAAAATATAGGAGTGTAACATAGCAGACTAGTTGTTACACATAGTGTGTCTTTTAAGATAAGCCAATATTATTAATGTCAGTGCAAGTGGGAGTCTGTTGGAAATATGTTCTCGGGTTGGCTACGGTTCGACCGTGGTTTGACCGTGGTACATATATTCCGAAGATATGCCCATGACATTAAATAATAAAAGTCCATTTATCCTATTCGGTCACACACAAAGGCCAATCGTAAATTGTTTGATATACCTTCTAATCGGAAATTAATTTATTAATCATTAGTTAATGGTTTAATAAATTAAGTAAGTTTTTTTTATGTGTATACATATACTTACAAATCTAAATATGTAGAGATTTGATTAGATTTTGCAAATCATATTTTATATAAGATATAAGATTTGATTTAATTTATAAAATATGATTTGATTTTGTAAATCTTATTTTATATAAAGATTTGATTTTGCAAATCTTTCTAAATCTTTATTTATTATATTTGTACTAGATGTATTATTGTATCAATTATGTAATATATAATACAAAGTCTTGGTATTGAAAAAATAATGTTACAAAAGATACAAAACACACATACAAAAATGCTATTTCTCTTTCTCATTTTCAAGTAACCGAAATACTTGAAATATATAATTGGGTTCATTTTTTGTGGAAATAAGGAAGAAAAAAAGATCCGTTAATGTAACACCCAGTTTTTCCCCGTACATGATTTATAGGTGTAAAGCGTACATACGACTAGTGGATGAAAGGTTCGAGACTTATTCGTGCGTGTGAAGTGGTACGCGAGAAAAATGAATCAGGAAAGGCATGGTGTCGCAGCGCGACAAAGAGGGCCGCGGCGCGGCGTTTCGAGTAAATCCAGACCAGAAGTGCGATTAAAAATGATCCCAGTTCAAGCCAATCGTCGCGGCGCGACGAATTAGGCCGCGGCGCGGCAGACAGTGCAGACTGGTACCGAATTCTTGTAATTTTAAATAAGGATCAAGGGTAATTTGGTCATTTCGCATTTGAGCCAGATTTGAGGATTTAACCTCATCCATTTATTTCATTTCTCATTTTAATTTCCCTTTTCCTTTCATTTTTCCTCTCAAACTCAAACAACCATTTGATTTCAAAAGGATTTTTGGAAAGGAAGGATCGGGAGTTGATCTTTGGCGTAGTTGACAAGTGTGTTCTCCTCGTTCTTAGCTATGGTAAGCTCTAACTCCGAAATTCGTTTTTGTGTTCTTCATTCAAGTTTAGGGCTTTTGATTGTATGATTCATAGGTGAAACCCACTTAGTTGTTAATTGGAGATTAACACCAATATTCGGGTTTATTGTTGTTATTGGCGGGTTTTGAGTTTGGTGTGCAAGTTTATGCTTGTAAGACTTGCAAATGGGTGTAATCACTAGTATTTAGTGATTATTGAGGTGTTGGAAGAAATTAGGGTTCTTTTGGTTGACTAATTTTGACTAGAGTCAAAATTATGGTTTTGGTGATGATTATGACCCGATTGTGAATTAATAAGGTTTATGAACTTAAAATGGATTAAGTTGAAGTATAAACCCGAGTTAAATGTGTTTTGGTGTCAAAACTTGTAAATGTTGAGATATTGGCTTTAAGGGTCAAAATGGGCGATTTTGAGAAGTTAAGTGTTTAACACTTGTGTTTGGGTTTAATTGGCATATTAGGACCATTGTCACTCGTGTTAGTGATGATTGGTTAATTTGGGCGCGGTTTGTACTTGGAAGTGCATTTGGGTCGAATTTGCACTAAGTGTCGAATTGGGTTGGTTTGTGAATCCAATCTAAGTGTGTTGTTGAATTTGTGATAATGGAATAGGTACTTTCCATTGACGAGTTGCGGATTTCTTGGAAGCATTCTTCAAGGCGACAAGGTGAGTGTTAATATCCTATGTGCATATGTATGTGTAGGATGGGTGTGGGTCAGGTGAAGTGATTCTCGGCTATAGAGCTCACTTCACATATAGGTGGATTTGGTGGACTTGTGCATAGGTCCAATTGGCACGTTTGTGCGTTTTGGTTGACCACCTTTGGCGAGGTACACGCTTGTGCGTACGTTATCACACGTGGTTGTGATTTGGATGTTATAACCCCAATGGCGAAGGGTTGATATTGTTGTGAAGTGGATGACCCCGATGTGGTGGATTTTATAATCCCGTGACCGTGGGTTTTGATGTTGAGAAGTGAATCGCGTGTAGTTCGGATTCACGATGACTCGTGTAGTTCGGTCATCTTATTGAGGTAGTAATCTCGTGTGGTTTCGGATTACTAAGGCTCGTGTAGTTCGGCCAACCTCGATGTTGTGAAGTTAGTAATCTCGTGTGGGTTCGGATTACTAAGGCTCGTGTAGCTCGGCCAATCTTCATTGTGGCGTTTGGTACTCGGTAATGGGTTAAGGGGTTAAACTTATTCGTTTTATATTGTTATATATATTAATGTAATGTTGTGTTGTAGCTAACCCTCCGGGTGTAGCTTATTGGCGTTGTTCACATCGTCGTTGGTGAACTTATACTTTGTTGATATCTTTAGCTTGTTGCATAGAGATCGTACGGTATGCTTAGTGTAGTTGCCTTATACATGGATGCTTCGGTATGCGGTATTTGATATTTGTGTGGCGTGTTCATTTTATACATATATATGTATGTAGTACGTTATCACTCACTAAGCGTTAGCTTACCCTCTTATTGTTTACATTTTTATAGGTTTGCATGCTTGGCGGCTCGGGTAAGCTTGTGGATTAGAGATCTTGGCTAGGTTGCTTTAGAAGATCTTGCTTTTGTACTCGATTTAGGATTTGGTAGTGTATCCCAATCACCATGCTCGTTTTGTTTGGAATTAAATGGACGGATCATGTTTACCCGCTCGGATAATTAATCAATGTATTAAATGTTTTAAGGTTTATTAAACCTTCTATTGTATTAAAGATGTTTATGGAAACACAATTGGGACCTAAAGTGTTATTTAAAGCGTATTAAAAGGAAAAAATTTTATGGGCCGGTTTTAATACGGGTTGGGTTGTTTCAGTTAAGTAGAAGGTATAGATCGAAGCAAGGTTGGAACTTTGGGTGTCTACCGTTTAGAGAAACTCTTCTTTGGGTTTTCAAATTCGATCTCCAAAATGCTACAAAGGTTGTATTCTAATCTTCTCTTGTTCGGTTTCATTAATTTGTTTTGTTTACTAAAGTTTTGAACAATGATCCGTGGAAGCGTATGATTTTGTAATATTTTAAAAATGCTTCCGCTCGCTCTGTTGTTTGGTATCATACTCCAACAGTGTATTCTACCTGTTTCACAGTTAATTAGGAGTATTTGGAGTATTACCTTGACCACTCATCAGATCTAAGTATAAGTAAATCATATAAACATTTAAACAGAAAATTATATATCAGACACGAGTATACTATTAAACATTAAAACAGAAAATAAGTATATCTGTTCTCAGTATATGTGTATCATATCACCATTCAAACGTCAAACATTATCTATCAGTTCTGAGTATATGTACATCATATCAAATACTACGTAATATATAAGTTCTCAGTTACGATTAAAACATTAAAACATCACACGACATGTATGAAACTATCAGTTATGAGTTATGAGTATATGTATTATCTATAATATAACAACTTATGAATTTGATCATCTTCACGTTGATCTTCCCATTGTTCGAAAACATCAATGCTTTGTTGTGATATCGATGCAGAAGTTTGTGATTTCTTCGTGACGTTTGAATATGCAAAGAATTAGAATATACGGCTGGATATGATGAAGTAAGGAAACTGAATCGTTTAATAAGTTGAGATTATTATGGGATAATGGGATATACAACCCGGAGTAAATGACTAAATTGGCCATCATTTAACGATAAGAGTTAACTAATGGACCAGTTTTGAACAAATTTAAAATCATAGGGACTAACGGTATAACTTTTAAAAGCTAGGAACGACCAGTGTAATTTATGGTAAACCGTAAGGATCAATAGTATAATTAAGTCACAAATAAATTAAAAATAAAAATAAAAATTAAAAGATAACTAGTGAAATGACCCGTGGAACCACGAGTTTGGTTAAATGAAACAGTTTAATGATATGTTTTAGGAATTAAGTGAATGTAAATGATAAAAACCATGGATCCTGACTAAGAAACTTGTCGTTGTTTTTACAAACATATAGAGACATGTATTTTCGCATACATATGTAACGTAATTAATCAGGTAAAGAAAATCCATATTTGAATATTAATATTATAATTATTATTATTATTATTATAATTAAGTATAAAAACTCAATAAATTGGAGATACTAAACGGAACTTTAAATGCTAACCATGAACAAAAACATCTCGTTATACAGTCATTGTTCTACTATTGGACATACATGTACACTGTTGTAAAAAACTCGATTACTCGTCGATTAATCTTCGAATAATCATTTTTAAAAGCAATCCGTTACGATTTTTCAAAATCCATTTAATTAATCAGTAAGCGTCAATTGATGGGTCAAAATCGAATTTTGTAACTAAAGTCGGTCAAAGTCAAAATAGGTCAAAATTTTAACATTAATTTGAACTAGAACTTTATAGTTTTTGAGCAAAATGAACCATTTTATACAATTATGTTAAGTTTATGTTTATTTTATAGCTTTCTTCTATATTTACACATATAATTTTTGAAATTTAATATTTAAATGTATAAAATACAATCCGATTAATCCTCGATTAATCTCCGAATTGCTGATTAGTCATTTCAAAGTCCCGACCGATTAATCTCCGAATAGCTAATTTTGCAACCTTGTACGGTTGTACCTGTATATTCTTGATTCATAACCTTACGAAGAGCAATTCATGTTAACAAAAATCAAATTCATTCCTATCATTTTATCGAACATGTGGTATGCATCCAATAAATTAAGATAAGTATAATAACTATAAAAAAAAAATTATGATGAAATACATTTATCTAAATTCAAAAATATCATGAACTAATAAATGGTATCAACCCTAAACTCATAACCAAGAATTAATCAAAGATAATCTAATTGATAAACTTTTTAATCAAAAGATTGATTCACCTGAAAAGAATTGTGATGAAGCTTAGAGTAGATGAAAAGATCCATTAAAAGATGGTGTAGAAGATGAATGAAACTATTTTTTGGTTAGATAAATTTGAATTCTTTGTAAAAGAGAGTAAGTAAGGCGTGCAATTCGTTTGAGTTTTAATTTGATTTGAGAAAAGGTAGCAGTGGCGGAGCCACATGTAACTTAGGGTGGTCAAATGACACCATCGAAAAGAATTTGATATGTAGTAGTTTACAACTTAAGTCGGTAGAAGTTTATGGATTCTCAAAAATTAACTCCATCCTTCATCCCACTTAAATACTACGTAAGACACAACACTCAAGAGAAGTTAATATATTTAATAGTACGATATAGTTTTGCATTTGGTTATGAGATTGAAAACCCGAAGCACAATTGTTTATTACTATACACAATCCAATTACTCCGTATTACTTTAATACAGACACACGGAGTAATACAAATACAAATTTTTGTTGTTCGTGTGTTACAAACTTGGAGTTTATTTATATTCATACAAATAATACGAATTATTTTACTTTGCCGAAGTTGATTCTCGTCATCTATTAGCGAACCCGGGCCGCATAGAATCGTAAATTCCCATTAAAATTTATAGGGTTATTAATTTTAAGTTTTATGTTTAATTGTGCAGTTTGATAAATCTAATTTACTTGATATTATCATGATACTTTTCCGGCAAGAAAAGTAGGGCCTACGAATAGTCGTTTTGTACTTGATCATAGTTTTTAAGCGAGAAAATCACCTATGAACGAGTACATTGCCTCCCCATAGAGGGTAAACATCGGGTAATCGAGCCCCCCGAGCGTTTTACGGCAATACATTTCGATGTTATTTTGTGACACCAACCAGTTGTAATCCTGGCTCCGCCACTGAAAGGTAGATATTTTAAGGACGTCAATTTGTATCCGTATATGCTTTCTGATTTAGCGAATATATTGCGGAGCACATGGTTAATTTTATTTACCATATAAAAAACAAATACTCCGTAAATTACAAAAGGAATAAAGGTCACATCTTTTGTTAATTAATCATAATTAATTGTAAAGATTAAATTTTAATTGTAAATTAAATTAATTTATGATGTCATTCAAGTGGGTTAAATTTTTTTTTAATTTTTTTCAATGAAGAAAAATAACTATTTATGATGTTATCATTATCATTATAGCATTATTTTAATATTAACTATAGATGGAAGTGCAAAAGTTTATTTTATATAATTTCGACAAATAATGAGTACAAAATGTCAAAATGTTATACAGTAACTTATATGAGAAAAATATCAAATTTTCGCGGCGGTATAGGTTGAATTGTAGAAGTAGTGGATACTGGATAAGATATGTTTGCGGTGGTTCCTTTTCCTTCTACTTTCGCCGCCGTTAAACCGGTGACGGAAAAACCACGACAGATTAAAGTCTCCTCCACAAAAACCAAGAAGAAAACTTCCGGCAGCAGTAGCGCTGGTTTCGGTACCAAAAAAACAGAACCTGTTTGGCAGTGTGTCAAGAATTGTGGCGCCTGCTGTAAGCTAGATAAGGGCCCCACCTTCCCTTCCCCTGAAGAAATCTTTGAAGCCCCTTCTGATATTGAGGTAATTAAAGGTCTGTTTCTGTTTCATTTTTATTTTGACATTAAAGCAAATTAACAATTGTTTAACGTTGTTATCTCTTTATAATTTGAAAAATGTCGTATTATGTGTTTTTAGCTATATAAAAGTTTGGTAGGCTCTGATGGGTGGTGCATACATTATGAGAAAAACACAAGAACATGCTCCATATATGATGGTAATTATTATTAACTAATTTGTGTATTTAAGTAACTATATATGACTATAATATTATGAGTATAAAGTTCAGGTAATTTACATATGTGTTGGTATGATGAATATATGATGATTGATTTCAGAGCGGCCTTATTTTTGTCGAGTTGAACCGGAAGTTTTTGAGACTTTGTATGGAATTGACAAGAAAAAGTTCAATAAGGAGTCTTGCAGGTTAGATTCTTCTACTGGTTTGTAATATACTTGTAAGTCTATAATTTCAGATCGATCATCGATCGAATGAAGCGTTTACTGTGATTAAGGTGGTTATTAACATACAATTTCTAAAATCGCGTTTTTAGAGATGTCATTATTAGACATAATGAAATTGGATATGTTAAATGTAACCTGAAGGAGACTATAAGCTATTAGCTAAAAAAGATGTTTGTGGTTCCAGTGGCGGAACCTGTAACACCCTAGGCAAATCTCACATCGCCCACATACATGAGTGATCATGGGATTATAAGGTAATACCCACGCTTAAATGACACAACGCGTTTTGGGATCACAGGCTGAGTAAAAGTGCGAGTACGTTATGGTTAAGCGTGCTCGGGCGAGAGCACTACCAGGATGGGTGACCTCCTGGGAAAGTGCTTATCGTGTGTGGTCGCCAAGAAAAAGCCGTGCGCCTGCGGGCAAAGCGGACTTGTGGTCATGTTAAGCTGGGGTGTTACAGAATGGTATCAGAGCCACTCATGTGCCGTTGGGGGTGGTGGGGCAAACCTCATCGAGGACGATGAGTCCCTGAGGGGGGGTGAATGTAACACCCTAGGCAAATCCCACATCGCCCACATACATGAGTGATCATGGGATTATAAGGTAATACCCACGCTTAAATGACACAACGCGTTTTGGGATCACAGGCTGAGTAAAAGTGCGAGTACGTTATGGTTAAGCGTGCTCGGGCGAGAGCACTACCAGGATGGGTGACCTCCTGGGAAAGTGCTTATCGTGTGTGGTCGCCAAGAAAAAGCCGTGCGCCTGCGGGCAAAGCGGACAATATTGTGGTCATGTTAAGCTGGGGTGTTACAGAACCAGGATTTTTTGTCACCGGGGGCGAAAAAAATTTTAAACCGTAGAAACTTTTTTGAGCAAAAAATGAAGGTTTTGGGGCAAAAAATAGAGGTTTTTAAGCAAGATTTGGAGGTTTTTTTGGCAAAATTTGAAGATTTTGGGGCAAAATTTAGAGGTTTTTGAGTAAAATTTGAAGGTTTTGGGGCAAAAAAAAAATCCACTGGGACAAAGTCGAAAAATCCAAATTTTTTACCGGTTCGTCTTTGGTTTCGCCCCTGTGTGGTTCATGGTTCACCGCAACCATTATAAATTTTCCGTTGAAAATGAAATCTTGTATCCAACCCGCCCATTTTGCCACTTCTAGCTCTTTGTTATGTATGCACGCGTATATTCTTTAAATGACATGCTTTTGGTTTTCGTTGCTTTGTATTTTCCGTGCAGTAGCTGCATAGATACGATTAAATCCGTTTGTGGCTCTCGATCAGAGGAGTTGGACAGATTCAAAATTGCTATAAGGAGCAAAGTTACAGAAAAATGATTGTGGTCTTATCACGTTCACCTTCATAGTCACAGGCGATCCAACTTTCAATGGTAGTGAAAACATGTTCTTTCAGTCTATCGAAAACAGTTGTGCTGGCTAGCATAGACTATATTTGTACCACTGAAAGATAGCAGACAACACATAGCAAAAAGTGTGGGTCCTACAAGGTTTCGAGTTGCAACAATAACCTCTAATCATTGTTATATTTGAGCATCCAGAATCATACTTCTTTCATCTCTGGTGTTTTGTTCTGTTTCACATTATTCTTGATTTTGTTATCCTTTTGTTATTAGACTCATACTCTAATCATTGTAATTTTCTGGAAGTGTAAGAAGATCTTTTGTAGTGATTAAGAAAATAAAAATATTTGTTTTGATGAATGATAAATTAGTTTACAAAACGATGAATGATAAATTAGTGAACAAAACGATTGACGATTATTTTAGATAAAAATGTAAAGCAACTACTGTAAAAATCAACCGATACATAACTTGTTTATCAATATAAAAGAATGGATCTAGCTTAACTTTTCTTTCTTACGACAAATGCTCCTAACTCCGTTCTCTTCATCTCAAGCCTCGCAAAATTCATAAAAAAAATTAGTAAATAACCATATCGAATGTCTTCCATAATTAAACTCATAGCAATACAAACTTCATGCTACTTTGCAACGATGATGTTATCATTTACTAATGATCTAAAAATAGTGTTTTTTTTTTTTTTTTTTTTTAAATGACTTCAATTTGTTGACGCAGATCTAAACCCTTTATGTCGACGATCTTAAGGTTTAGTCGCTGATTTCCCAGATTTTTTATCAAGTTTCTGCTTCTTCTTGATGACTTTTGATGCTAATGTCTTTAATGGAATTGCGACATCAATAGGTAAAAGCACTGGTTCCAACTCATGCCATTCGAGATCTTCAAAATCTCCATCCTCGTAAACCACTCTGTACCATCCCGTTTCTTGATCAAAGTTTTTAACTTTCCCATTGTATAATTTATTATCCTCAAACAACTTTTGAACTTCTCTGCCTTCTAACCAGTCACCCAACGACTCTGTTATTTTCGAGTCTACCTCACTTTCAACCTCAAATGCAAGAGGATTAACATTGTCATTCGTGCATACAGGTGGCACCCCATTGATAACCAAAGCAGGTTCACCCGGTATCTCATAAATTCCAGGTGTAAGAGAATCCGAACTACCTTCTTTGAGCGTCGTCTCCTTCTCCATCTCAACTGTGTAAAAGGTATATCAATTATCGATTATATCTTGAAAGAAGAACATAAACTACAAAATTAAACAAAGAAGGTAATACTTAACAATATATCCAATTTTAGTAAAGTAAAGCAATGCCTTGAATTGGCAAGAAGAATTAAGCCACTAGTTAATATTCCGTCTGTCAAATGGCAAAATTCATAATCAAAAAAGTTTAATTTAATTTAAAACTTAAACTTGAATATAAAATTTCCTTAAATGATTATCCCTCATTTCAAATGATTCATAAATAGTTCCTTCTACATTTGTTTTCTAAAACATACATAGAACTTTCCAAGAGGTATTAGTTACAAATATTTCAAATATCATGACAGTTGATAAAAAAAAAAATAAATAAATAACGATAAAAATAGGATAAATAATTCAGTATAAATCCACAATTTCTACAAATCCAGATATATGCCTATATTATACACAACTGAAAAATATTATACAATGTAAAATGTAAATAAATGATGCAAATTCAAAGCTACTAAAGAAAGCAATCAAAATGATTCAGGAAAAACACTATACAAGTGTATACAGCATTTTGTTAGGTAAAAATGATTTAATTCATGAGCTAAAGAGGAAATTGTGCGTTTCTACCTCATGCTTTCAGTCTACCATCATTGCATTAACACTAACTAATTGAGCAATAAATATTGTATCAGATTAAACTGTGTGTTCAAACACCAATTCCTTCAATTAAAATCAAAAAAACGTATAAAGATTTATATATCGGAACTTGGTATACGAAAGTTACCTACCGAACTGAAGGAATCTTCGATCGTCTTCAAAAACCCTAATCCCCAAATTTGGTCGATTACGATTTTGCCTCGCAATGATATGTTTATGCACTTTATATAGTCGTAATTTTTGGACTGACCGCAAACAAACCCCAAACTAAATCTTAATTACAAAATAACACCCAATCTTTTATCATTTTGCAGTGTCAGTGTATACGGTACGCAACTAGACTAGTTAAACACAAGACTAGCTTCGTTAGAAAAGTCCAATATAGAGATAAAAACAAAATAATGATGTTATGATGATGTCAGTAGCGAAGAAACGGTAAGGAGAGGAAAAATCAAGGTCGTAAAAGACGCGAGTCGGGGACGCGTCGGTCGGGACCTTGAAAGAACGAGTCGGTCGAGCTGGTGAACGGCGACGTGTTGGGCGTTGACTGATCGGTATCGAAAGGCCAATAAAAAATGATCTAATTACTATAACTTAGCTAGGGTAAATAGGATTCGTTCTAAGGGACGTAGTGGTTAAAAGCAAGCAATTCTCCGAAATTGGTTTTGTGATTAACTAAGATGAACTAAATGAAAGACTACTTAACAACCGAACTATTGGTTGAGTGGTAAAAAGTTTCTGTTGGTTATGGGCTGTATCCTTGATATAATAGGTGCAGGTTCAAATCCCGAGGGGGAGTTTTCTTCAAGGTTGTGCCTCTGGTATCCTTCACTCTGTGCGGGCCAAGCAGTTAACCAAAAGCATTCCGGGTACGCTTTGCGCGATGGATGCGATGAGTTTCTTCCTGATGGGTGCGTGTGTGGCAAATGAGAGGATTCGATGTCAAAATTGCTGTTCTAAAAAAAATGAAAAGACTACTTAAATAATAAAACTAAGCAATGGTGAATTTAAGTGAAAATGTAAATAACTAAGCAAAGAGCAAGGTTTGTAAACAAGTACATTAAAAGCCTGCCTTTATCCCTTCTCAATCTCAATTATGCATGCATTAGTTCAAATAAGTCTTTATGCTATTGAATCATCAGTTAAACCTGATAGACAATATTTTTTAGATTTTATGACTATGATCTTGAGCTCAAAAAATGTTACCTACACACGTTGTCTTTATCCCTATACTAAATTATAGTACTAGGTTAGATTAAGAAGAATATGTTAAATAACAATCATTTGTCTTGGAATAATCAATAACACAAACTTGCATTAATCAATAACTCAAAAGATTCAATGATTTCATAAGCCAAAAGACATAAGTGTTACAAAACTAATCGAATACATGAATGAACTAAGCATACAAAAATTGTTCATGAAAGAAATAAAGTAAGGAAACTAGCCACTCATGTTGAAGATGGTGAACATGACGATTTCTTGAAATTGCATGAAGAATACCTCCTTGATCTTGACTTGAATTCTTGATTGATGATGTTTAGTGAAGTTTTTGTGTGTGTTAAGGGCTCTAAAAACTGAGATTAAAGGTGTAAAATTCGTAGCTCTTAGGGTTTATATTTATAGGAGATTAGTGATTAACCCTCAAGCCAAAAACCCTCAAATTTCGAGCCAAAAAGCTGCACCCATCTCGATCCCACCACAAATTGCGGTTTATGGACCGCAATTTGCGGTCTCTTCAGTCTTCGCCGCAAAAACTACCGCAATTTTGTGGCCAAAATTGCTCTGTTCGAAAATCACGCCCACCGCAATTTACAGTGTCCAGACCGTAAATTACGGTCTTCACTGTTTCAGCCTTACTTCTTCACTTTTAGCATCTTTTTGCTCCAACTTCTTTTCTCACCCGAAATACACGAAATTATATCAATGTACTTTATGTTTCCATCTAAATATAGGCACTTTTATTATTTTTAAGTACAAATGATCGTGTCAAATAATGACCAACGTTAATTTTTTAAAATGGTTTTATTAATATATATTTATATATTAAATTATATAGAAATTGAATCTTAAAATATAAACCACATTTAAAACAAACATGAACATTTAACATTTATTAACAATATTGCAATTTCTATATAATATTATATAAAAATTGATCGACTTTGACCATCTTTGATCGACTTTGACAGAATTTGACCGACTTTGACCAATTTTTTCCGACTTTAACCAACTTTGACCGACTTTGACCGACTTTTTATAGTTGATCGACTTTTTACAGTTGACCGACCTTTTACCATTGACGTGTCAGTCATGCCTACAAAACGACGCGTCGGCCGACTTTTGCAACACTGGAAAAAGTACATATACTCCGTCCCAAATCTATTGTCCTCAGAAAAAAACCTCCCACATGTTCAATCTTTTTTTAGCGGACATAGTTTAAGAAAAAATGACTGACACATGTACTTTTTTGTTAACTTTTCAGTCTTACCCCTTACTTTTAACCCGTCTTTTTGTTTTATAAGTATAAAGTAGGGGTATAAAAGAACATATCACATTTTTTTCTTTTATGATAGTGGACAATTAATATGGGACATCCTAAAAAGAAATCTTGAACTATAAAATTAGGACGGAGGGAATACATATATTTACCCTTGTGAACAGAAAAACCTTCCATTACAATTAGTATAATGTAGTACGGAGTACAATACTTTTTTGAATTTATGTATTGTGTATCATATAATCATACATATTTTGTAACTTTGTATGTTGAATGATTTTTTTAATGAAATTTTAAATTTGTTTGATATATGGTTTTAACCGAAACCGAACCGAAAATCGAATTGAAAAGTTAAATACAAACCGAAACTGAACCGAATTCAAATTTTGGTTTGGATTTCAGAAGTTGACAAACCAAACAAACCGAACCAATTAAACCGAAAATCGAACCAATGAACACCTCTAACAAGGGTTAAATTAAAATGAGAACTAGTGAAATTATGAAATTATGAGAACCAATTTTTGTCTAAATATCTTTAAATGTTTTTACAAAAATAGAAAACAAACAAAATAAATTAAGTATAAAACATGTATAAAAGTGTTTCTCAAACACGGTTTGATGGTTTGGTACATGTCACCACAAAACGCGTTTTTCAAACACCATTTTGTAACGACCCGACTTTTTCGACTTTTAATTATACTTTATACTTTCACGAAACTGCGTATTTGTACGTACTGAGTTAGATTATATTCTGGGATCATAATTCATGTTAATTACTTTCGTTAATGCCTTGCAACGTGTTATTAAGTACTTAGTTACTTAATTTGACCCTCGAATGCATTTATGATCGTAGGTGTCACTTATCGTTTAAAACGCGTTGCGTACTTGGTACACGTTAAACTTTTGTCATAATTGGAGCGTTATGACGACTTAAACATAATTGTTATTTATTAATGACAATTACTTGGGTTGATGGTTTCTTAATTACGCTTAGTGTTTACTAATGCACACTAGTTAGTTTTAATGGACTTAACACCTTATTGGACCTAGTTTATTAAAGGCCCAACCTACTCAACTTAATGGACTAGTTAGTGGACTAGTTAATGGACTTGTTAATCCATTAATACATGAGACAAAATCCACTTAATATAAAGACAAAGTTTAAGCATGCTAGTGTACCATTACTTACACATTTTAACCTTACACCCCATGCTACCCAACATCACAACACCACCATGTACTACCACCCATGCAAAGCAAATGGTCCCCTCATGCCACCCCATAACCGTAGACCTATGTACCCACCACCACCATTCTATTTTTTTTAAATTTCATTCATTTCATTCACAAAACACACACACACACACACACACACACACAATTCTCTAGTTTTCTCTCTAACTTTCTCACACTAAAACCTTGAAGAACTTGTAAGTTTAAACTCTAATTCTTCTTCTTTTTCTTTATTAATCACGAAATCATCATCATTTAAGTTCAAGGATTTAAGTTTTGTAACTTGAATCTTCATAACTCTTGTAGATTCAAACTTTGATTCGAAAGTCTTCAAGAACATGAAGGATTCAAGCTTTTTAGCTTTGAATCTTCATTATCTTGTTAGATCAAAGTTTTTGATCATACATATTTTAACCACAGGGTTAATATGCCTGTTCAATGCGTAAAAGGGGGGGTTTAAGGATCTTAGAACAAGGCTCTCCGGTCCGGCTACCGTGAATAACCCTGGCCGACATGATGATGTCGGTGGGGTGGCCAAGTGATTAAGTCCACCTTCGATAACGTTCGTTGATCAGAAGGCCCCATATAAAGGCTGTAGGTGCTAGTCGTCGAAGAACTAACCTGTTAGCCTTGAGAAGACGAGAGATGATGCTGGTTACGTAAGATGTGTGATTGATGATTGTTACGTAACGTTGTTGTGTTCTTAGAATGATAATAAGGGTTTGTATATATAGGCAAACCCTAATTCTAGAACCATCCGAGATAATGGTAATCTCTTCCATAACCAACTCCCCCAAATCACGGATATAATTATGGAAAATATACTTACTTGGGGACCAAGTAACCGCCGTACCAGGAACATAGGCATTCGATACGAATCCGCATGCCGCATACCGCATACAAAGTAAACGCATACGCATGCCAGCGAGTGCCCGCATACGTATGTATTGCGCATGCGGGTTGCGGTTTCATTAGTTTTATAACTTAAGATCTCTTTATTTATGTTAAAAGATCAAAACTTATGTTTATGATCTTCATGTAACTTGTTGATCTAAATCTTTACTTTAAAGATCTTCAAGAACACTAGAAATCCAAGCTTTCTAGCTTTAGGTTTCTACAAAAAGTTGGTTGAAAGATCAAGTTCATAAACTTATGATCTTCTTTAAATTGTTGTACTTTAAGTTTGTAACTTGTGTTTTCATTAAATAAAAGATACAAGCTTACTAGCTTGAAGTCTCATAAGTGTGTTAAGAAATCTAAGCTTTCTAGCTTAGGGTTTCATTTTTGTGTTTGATCTAAGTTATGTAACTTATGGTCTTCTGCTTTGTTTAAACCAAAGCTCATAAGCTTACATTCATTTTTCTTTACAAAATCTAAGTTTCATAACTTATGGTGTTGTAAAAGTTGAAAGTCTAAGGGGCTGTTTACTTTTTTTTTCATTAATCTCCTTAATGAATATAGATAGCAGTATTGATAACCAAGAGTTATATGCAGTAAGAAGAGAATAAAATTTGTTGTTTACTTTTGATACTGAATGAAGTGCTTGAATAACTATAAATTACTACTTTACCCTTAAATATTATTTTACCCAAATAATTAGGTTGAAAATATAACTTTGATATTTGTGGGCAAAGACCCTTTTCACAAAGTTTCCATGAGCACATCTAAAATCTTCGAATCCCTCTGAATATTTTACCTTTTCACAAAATCCTTTATACTTTTTCAATATTCTTTTCACAATCCTTCAAGTGTTACCAAAGATAATGATAATGATGGAGGAAAAGCAAGATCTGTGACGGAGGTTACCAAAGACCCTTTTCACTGTAGCCCTTTAAGCCAAAACGTTGCTAACCACCACACCGCTTCCATCGTTGACGGAGGTAAACCAAGATTTGTGACGACCGACGTCACTGAAGGAGGTCCTCTCTGCTTCATGAACCTACAACTTCCAGCAGCTCACTTTTTTCCTTTAATTGCTCTCTTTTTCATTTTAATAAAATCGATCCAAAATTGAAAAAAAAACGTGAAAGATCATTGGAGAAGTATATAGAACAAACATCGATCAATTATTCGAGATTGATTGATAGTTGCAGTGTAGGATGGTTTTCAAATTGGGGGTTGAATGCTATTGTAGAAGCAGATGATAAAAGGGGTATATAAGTAAAATAATGTGATTAATTACATCCATATGGGGAGGACACATGTTTTCAAGCTGACTGGTAATCCTTTGATATAGCTTTCCATTCAGAATTAAGTCAAAAGTAAACACCTAAAACCGCTGACCGAATAAGACCACCATAACATTAAGCCCATTAATCCATAAATAAATAGGCCCTAAGTTCTATGACTTAGGGTTTCATCAAGAACATAAGATCTAGACTTTCTAGTCTAAGGTCTTCAATATCTAGCTAAGATCTAGGTTCTATAACTTAAGGTCTTTCTTATTTAGTTTGAATAAAAGTTTATAGCTTAATAGAACTTGTACTTGTGTCAAAACTAAGAATTCGATGTAACTTTGGTTCATCATCTTGCTCAAACTCTTAGATGAGTTGTATATTATTTCTTAGTCTTGACTTTGTGTGTTGATAGTTAAAATTGGTTAAAGTGATGCTAAAATATCAAGAGTTATACACTTGAGGCTTATACGCATTAAGGATGAGAACCGTGATGAGCATCAAACACCAAGAAACCCACCAGAGCACTTGTTTTCTATTTTTTAGGGTCTAATCAGACTCCTGGGACTTCTGAAAAGCTGATTTCCAGATAGTTCGGTTCGATTAGATGACATTTTGTTTAAGACTCTCCTAAATCCGATATACGGTTTAGGATTTATAGCCTTCCGAAAAGCACTACGCTTTTGTAACGACGTGCTGAAATTTCTGACCTACTCGCGCTTGAACCGTCGCCACGGTCAAACGACATCGAGTTAGGATCTGAAAATTTGACAGCAGTAAGAGGACTCACATACGGAGCCTTGGCCACTGACCGTACGTCATTTCAGTTTGTATAGAGGTCGTAGCAGCTGATTGAAGTCAGCCCTTTGTTTCGATCTCTATTCTTGTTTAAAACTTACTTTATCTTTTACGTATGATGATGATGATGATGATGATGATGATGATGATGATGATACTTGTGACGACCCGAAAAATTTCGACTAATTTTAAACAAACTCTCGAAACGATATTATATTTTTGACACAATAAGCAAAGTCTGTTAGGTTGAGTCTCAAAAATTTGAACTGTTTCATATATTCAATTGACCTTCGACCGCTTCCGACGATTCACGAACAGTTAATTGTAAATGAATGTGTATATATATAAAGTATATAAAAAATAAATATTAAATGATTGTAATATTCGATTGATATTCTGATTAATATTAAGCAAGTTAAATATGAATTTATATGATTTTAAAATAAACGGTGATCCGAAAATGGTTTATATAAATTTTAGACTTATTAAAAATATATCTAGAAGCTAATTAATAAATCACACTTTTTATATTTTACCCAAAATTAAGTGGGACAGTTGATGTAATTTTCATTTAATAAATTAATGACCAATTTTATACTATAATGAACAAAATAAATAAATATAATTTAATTAATTTAAAAATTTGGAATTTTTCTGTGGACTTTTATTCGTCACTGATTAACAACGGAGTACGAAATAATATCCCTAATATATATGTCGACGGATTGTGCCAATTTAAAAGGGCTGCTATCATATATTGTTATTAGTTGCTTTCATGTGTTCCCTCACAATCATATCAAGTCAGACACATGCGCATTGAGATATACTGTGCTTAGTTGAATTTACTGTGTTTGATTTATCACATTTCCATACTCATAGATATTTATTTACTGCTGTTGATTGTCAATCATCATCCATCTATATCTATATAAGACTAAAATATATATATATATACATACAGGGGGATATATAATATAGATACATAAGTAAAACTCCTTGCATATTTTTGTAAATATGTCGACCAAGTAATGTAACACCTCGTTTTCCCCGTATATGATTTATAGGTGTATTGTGTATGTACGATAGGCGTATGAAGGGTTTGGGACATGTTCGGGTGTTGAGGTCTTGTATGCAAGAAAATGACTCAGATCACGCTGTGTGTCGCGGCGCGACAAATGTGTAGTGACCCGGGAATTTCCGACCAAATTTTAAACTTAATCTTTATTGATTTCTACACGTTAAGCAAAGTCTGTAATGTTGTGTTTATATAAGAAAATGACCTTTGACTATTTCCGACGATTCACGAACCTTTAATCGCAAATAGAAATATATATATAAATAATTATACATGAAAATATATATATTATAAACTAATTATATTAATGAACTATTATGTAATTACGATATAAAACCTAAAGTTGTTAAATAAAAAAAATATTTATTTAAAGTAGATTGAATATGCAAAATTTATCAATGTTAACAAGGTATTAATTGTTATACTCTGAGATTATTTATTACAATATACATATAATTGATATATTTACCTACTTGATAATCAAATCAAAATTTTATATACATTAGTTGATATATATATATATATATATATATATATATATATATATATATATATATATATATATATATATATATATATATATATGTATATGTAATTTCCATACATAATTATTATTATATGTATATTGTATATATATATATAAAAGATATAAATATTATGTGTTGAAATTTATAATATCTATTAGGAAATAATATAGTAATTAGATATATAACAACTATATACATAAAACATTATTAATGTATTCATATTTACATATATATAATATATGATATAATAACAAGTTAAAAATATTATAGTAATGACAATTATATTCTTACTACTTTCATTATTATTAAAATCATTATTAATGATATTAACAAATGCTAAATATTAAAATGCTAGTAAATTTAAGATTATGATTACCAAAACAAATACTTAAGTATAAATATTATTATAAGAGAGATTAAAATTATTAGTTAGTTGTAATTTAAATATTATTGGTTATTATGATTAATATTATTATTATTAATATCATATTATTATTATTTTATTATTAATAATAATATTATTAGTAGTATAAATATATATACACTTGTTTTTTTTCAAAAATTCGAATTTCATACAAATACATATATAAACAGTTATACAAAATATATAAAATGAGTTATATATATATTTAGATAATCATATATACAAATATTTATATAAATACAATTATATGAACAAAAATTATATAAATTGGAAATTACGTACGAAGGGGGCCTGATGTTGTTTCACATAGCCATCATACTATAGATTACTTGTTTTTTTTTCCTCAAAATGGAATCAGATTACAGTATCAAAACAAAAGTTCTTATCTATCAAATTCTTCTTTTAATTTTTTTATTCTATTTTGGTACCTGTGAGTTAACTGGTCGACATTTTTTTTTATAAAACAAGAGACCACCCTGTGATATTGATAAAAATTCGTTCACCTTCTACACCTTCAACACAAATTGTAACAGTCTATAATCGATCAAACCTGTTAAAACAATTTTTTTTTAAAAAAAACGAGCAATACCCCTTTTCTTGTTTCCATTTTGCCAAACCTCAATCTTGTATTTAATTTCAAAATCGGTAAATGCAGTTCTGTTAGGAACTTAATACTAAATCTTTCTGCAAAAGTTGAAGTCCCAATTTCTTTTATTGCTAACGAATTTTTGAGTCAAAGTTTCGAAAAATAAAAGTCAAACATTGTTCTTTACACAAATTCGTGTTAACTATTTTGTATCAAGGTCAATTGACGAATTAGAAAGTTTCCATGAACGTTTTAGAATATATTTCATGTATAAATCTTGGTCCAAAACGTTCTCATATTTGAAATCATTATTTTTTTTAAGAAGTGCTGCGACAGCAGCTTGTTTTTATTTTTTTTTTATTTTTTATTTTTTGATTTCAATTGATAATAACACTTGATATTGAATTGTTATTATTATTTGAAGAATATAAAAATGGTTGATTCATAGTTTTGATATTTAAAGATCATGAATGTCGATTGTTTTATTTGAGAAGAAGAAGATGATAACTGTAAGCATAGGGTTAAATACAATTGGGCATCTCTTAAAACAGAAAGACAGCGTTGGAGGAACGGTTTGAGGGGGATGTCGGGTTTCGAGAGGTTGAGGGTTCGAGCCTGGACAGGGCCAATCTTTTTTTTCTGAATTTTATTCTTTAAGGTAGCCCATTTTTATTATTATTATTATTATTATTATTATTATTATTATTATTATTATTATTATTATTATTATTATTATTATTATTATTATTATTATTATTATATTTATTATTATTATTATTATTATTATTATTATTAATATTATAACTATTATTATTGTTATCATTATTATTACTATCATTATTATTATTATTTCTAAGTAATTGTTATTATTGTTATTATGTTAGTTATTATTATTAAAGAAGTGATTATTAATATAATTTAGGACATTAATATTATTATTGATAGTATTATCATTTAGAAATGTTTTAATATTATCATTACCAATCTTATTGATATTATTATTATTATTATTATTAGTGTATTATGATTATTAGTATTATTTTTAATACTAATACAAGTATTAGATATCTATTATTATTATTATTATTATTATTATTATTATTATTATTATTATTATTATTATTATTATTATTATTATTATTATTATTATTATTATTATTATTACCATAACTTTGGTTACAATTATAATTATTATTAACAAAAGTATTTTATTAAGATTACCAATAATAATAAGATCGTTATAATTATTATTACCAAACATATTATATTTGAATTTATCATTTAATACTAATCATAGATATATATAGATATTAGCTATTTTAATTACATATAACTAAATGTAAAGATAAAAATTAATTTTTAATATATATACAAAATATACAAATATAACATAAGATATATTATATATAAATAAAATGTATATTTAAATAGATTTTAGTATAACTTCTATATAACAAAACATATATAAAAATCTATATAATTAATGATTGAAATTTTGAGATTTCTATTAAATGTTTTAATAGATTTACAATTGATATAGGATCGTGAATCCGAGGCTAACCCCGCAATGTCAATATAGTCATATGTATTTTTACCACAAAATACATTAGGTGAGTTTCATTTGATCCCCTTTTACTCTTTACATTTTTGGGGCTGAGAATACATGCAAATGCTTTATTAACTGTTTTACAATATTTATATGCGTGAGTTTCATTTGATCCCCTTTTACTCTTTACATTTTTGGGGCTGAGAATACATGCAAATGCTTTATTAACTGTTTTACAATATTTATATGCGTGAGTTTCATTTGCTCCCTTTTTAAATGCTTTTGCAATATATATTTTGGGACTGAGAATACATGCGCTGCTTTTATAAATGCTTTACGAAATAGACACAAGTGATCGAAACTACATTCTATGGTTGAATTATCGAAATCGAATATGCCCTTTTTTATTAAGTCTGGTAATCTAAGAATTAGGGAACAGACACCCTAATTGACGCGAACTCTAAAGATAGATCTATCGGGCCCAACAAGCCCCATCCAAAGTACCGGATGCTTTAGTACTTCGAAATTTATATCATGTCCGAAGGAGGATCCCAGAATGATGGGGATATTCTTATATACATATTGTGAATGTCGGTTACCAGGTGTTCAATCCATATGAATGATATTTTTTTGACTCTATGTATGGGACGTATGTTTATGCGAAATGGAAATTGAAATCTTGTGGTCTATTAAAATTATGAAATGATTATTTATGATAAACTAATGAACTCACCAACCTTTTGGTTGACACTTTAAAGCATGTTTATTCTCAGGTATGAAAGAAATCTTCCGCTGTGCATTTGCTCATTTTAAAGACATTACTTGGAGTCATTCATAGCATATTTCAAAAGACGTTGCATTCGAGTCGTTGAGTTCATCAAGATCATTATTTAGTCAATTATAGTTAGATATATTATGAAATGGTATGCATGCCGTCAACTTTAGGTGTAATGAAAGATTGTCTTTTCAAAAACGAATGCAATGTTTGTAAATGTATCATATAGAGGTCAAGTACCTCGCGATGTAATCAACTGTTGTGAATCGTTTATAATCGAGATGGACTTCGTCTGGATGGATTAGGACGGGTCATCACAGTTGGTATCAGAGCGGTGGTCTTAGCGAACCATGTCTACATTAGTGTGTCTAACTGATAAGTCGTTAGGATGCATTAGTGAGTCTGGACTTCGACCGTGTCTGCATGTCAAAAGTTTTGCTTATCATTTTATGTCAAAAATTACTTGCTTATCATTCTTAGAGAATCACTTGCTTATCATTCTTAGTCTAGACACGTTTTACTGCATTGACTGCATGAATAGTGTATAGACAAAATTCATATCTTAGCGTATCTGCTACTTCATATCTTAGTGTATCTATTAATATACCTTTGCCTGACAACTTCCGTAGATTCTCCCGTAACTTATGGGATTTTAGTATTATATATGCATATGTAAATTATGTATTGCAGGGTACTAATCTACATCCTATAATCCATTTCTTATCGAAAATCCTTCATCTGATCATACGAGATGAATCCTGCAACCAGTTCGAGTCCCTCAGATTCCGATAGCTATTCCGATAGTTATTCCGATAGCTATTCCGATAGTGATTCCGACAGCTATTTCGACATAGATGTTCGCCTAAGCTCCGAAAATAGCGTCATCAGCATGAATCAACCAATCAGCCATTATCAATTCATCTGATGGGTTCGTAGTCGACTTAATTAATGGAAACGCGCAGAAGGTAATCCCTTCCACCAACTTAATTCACCTCTTGACAATGAACCTGAAGCATTTACTGACGAACCTGTTCGAAACACCATTTTCAGTCTCATTTCCAGGATAACTCGACAAAATTATATTCTATCCACAATTCCAAACCTTATTCATCCGCTCGTTTCAACCAACAATCATCCTGGAGTAATAAATCAACGAACTTCGCGCTCGAATAATCAATTCGAAGAATATGGTGCAAAATGTGCCAGCTTCAGCAACATCACCGGCACCAACAGTACCATCAATAACAGCACCAGTACCACCAACAACCCAAGTTTCAACATCACACGCCTCAACATCTCATTCCGTACCTCGAGTATAATCACCGTTCTACGTATCGTTCTACATCAATTATTTTCGTCCTTCATGGCGATTAAGTAATCTCTAATGTTTTAGAGATTATGTATTCTAGTTCTAACGATAAATCAAATGAGATTAATATCATATTAACTCATTAAATCCACGATTTACATTTGAAGAAAATATATATGTATATATGTTTTCATTAAGATTGTAATTAGAAATTCTTTTGTACAAACTATTAATGGTGAAAATATTTTAACGGGTAGGTAATACCCGAGGAAATATTTAACTTTCATATTAACATGTTATACTGTACATTTTTCAAATCCGATTCAACAGTCATTTACTATCTTACTTACAACCACCTATATACATATCCGTTCACCACAGAATAACCATATTCATCCAATTTCATATTTGGATTTTTATTTATCACAATCCAACAAGTGGCATAATGAAGAAAACATTGGACAAAATAAAAGTTGTTAGAAACAAACGAATTAACTAATTGAAATTTTGTTAAGAATCCATGCCAACTGTTCCTAGCGAACTGATTACATTTTAGTTATCGCAGTTTATTTATCGCAATTTAATTATCGCAACTTAATTATCGCAATTTTATTTATCGTTATTTAAATTCTGTTATTTACTTTACGCATTTAATTTATCGTCATTTAATCTCTGTTATTTATTTTAAGCACTTTAAATATCGGGACACGTATACAAGGTTTTGACATATCATATCGACGCATCTATATATATTATTTGGAATCACCATAGGCACTCTATATGCAGTAATGATCGAGTTCTCTATACAGGGTTGAGGTTGATTCTCAAATAATATATATACTTTGAGTTGTAATCGAGTCTGAGATGTATACGGGTCACGACACGTATTAATTAATTCGAATATTATATATTAAACTATATATATGTATTATTGGACTGTCAACTGTGGACTATCGACTGTGGACTAATAACATTAGACAATTAAAAAAATGAATTAAAATATTGATTATAATATATGAAACTAAACAATTCTTCAAGTTTGCCACTTGATTTCATCTTAAACGCCATTTGTATCTTGACAATTCTAATTTACGTTCAAAGCCTTCATGATTCTTGAAAACACCTCAATCGAGAGGATGAATCAACCGCATTTCATCTACGGAAGAAAAGATCGATGTATATAATTATGCACTTGAAAACAATAGGAACTTGTGTAAATGTTTAACACGTATCTGTGCTAACTTCTTTGGCGTGTTATTATCGAAAATAACTTTACAACACCTCTCCAAATTAGCCAATTTTGTCACAGCTCCAACAAATCAACTTCAATTTTCATTCGAATTAGCCTTATTATAACCTCGATATATAAGTTTGCCTGTCTTCATCGTTACCGGAGGACCGTTTATATCTCACCACATTAGCAGTAAATTTACCAACAACTCCGTTGATCTTTGACTTTCCAAAAAATCGTTATATTCAGTAAAACCCTAATATTTACCCATTTACCAACTACTGGGAATTAGCAATCAGTATTTCGAATCTCGTAGCATTTCTATATCAATAGTTATATGTATACATATAACAATTATCTCCTAGAATTACGATCTTCAATTCGAAAATTTTGAAAAGGCACCCAGTTTACGAATCGATACTCTGAATGTTGAAAAAGCTGAATGAAGCAGCAGAAACTGTAGACAACCGTAAATGACCTTAGTCGTCGGAAGTTTGATGATAAAGAGTAATATGTTGAAAAAGCTCAGAAACGTTGGAACTGAAAAAAAAACAGATAGAGGAGACCAAGGACAAATATAAGGACCATACCCTATATTCAAAGAATCCAGATAATTCTGGATCCGTTGAAATCTTTATAGAATATCTTGCTCCGAAGTCATGTTAAAATCTTGCGGAAAATTTTTCTTCATCAACCATTGAACTTAGAAATTTCAAAATATCATCATCAATATCTTCGATATTTCTGAGGATATTTTCATAAATATTCTCGTCCGAAATTATATACCTCTTCGTGCTTCCTGTGTATCATTAAATTGGAAACATTCAATAGAAAATTTAGTACCGAAAAGCAGATTATGCGAAACTATGAAGAAAGCCGTGGACAAATCACAAAGAATAAGTTTGACTTCAAAGAATTCAAATGATTCAATGTCTGCTAAAGTCTTTAGTGAATATCTTGCTCCTTACTCTAAACCCCTGCAGACAATAGTCTCCATCATTCTCTGATCTTAGATATTCAAAGATATTATCGTATCTTTCATTATAAATATCCTCCATATTTCTGAGGATATTTTTATAATTATTCTTATATGAAATCATTAATCTCTTCGTGCTATCAGTGTTACATCATATAGAAACTGTTAGTTTCTATATTCTGTAAACTTTCGAGCTTAAAATATGAATGTTATTGAAGTAATGTTGGAAACTGATGCATGAGTTAGGATAATATAATGACACTTGATCAACGTGATTATATTATAGTAAGTCATGCTGAGTTTCTAATGGAATGTGATGATTCACAGTACCATCATTATGTGCCATGTCACACGATTCTTTCATTCTACTTAACCTCTAAACATATCAAGAAAATATCTTCTTGATGGTTCTGTCTTTTCCGTAACTTCTGGTAATTTGACCTCGTGCTACTACCTTTCCTTTCTATCTTGTATGTTATGATAATTCGAAACTCCATACCTATGAATTCTGGACCGTTACTTGCGAAAAGTAAACAAAAGCATGAAGCACCAAAATAGAAAAGGGGTATAAATCGCAGCAAATAAGAGAGTGCATTAACTGTGGATGACAATAATTATAAGAGACAGAAGCAGGGACATTGAAATATAAGGGAAGATATAAAACCCAATAACAACACAGAAGTTACAAACCGTGGATATTAATACGAATAGCAATATAAAGACACGGTATAATTAAGAATAGTATTTCCCCAAGACAATAGTAGAAGTAAACAGATTTCCTGGTGGAAGATTGAAAAGAAGGATGATAGATACATAGATAGGAAAATATCAAGAATCAGAACTGGATGGAGCATTTCCACAATATTTTAAAAGTAGGAATAGAGGAAGAAAGTATAAGAATGGTGAAAGTAATGGAACGAAAAAAGTTCATTTATAGTGAAAATAGCAGACAAAGAAATCAAGGCAGATTTCCGCATTTATTGTAGAGATCTTAATTTCCTTACTCACCGAAGAATCAAATCTTTTAGATTTCGAAGATTTTCTTCAAATTCCTTGAATTCCGGAATTCAAGCAAAATAACGTCAAAAGCTAAGACGCAGCTTTTTTTTTCTTTCTAAATTCAGCCCCCTACGTCAAAAGTTAAGATGAATCTTTACTTCCTATTTCAATCTTTGGTGATAGCTTCACTCGCACGCTTTGAATAATCGAATTATTCTATCCAGGTTACACCCTGTGATAAAAATTCTATTTATCAACTCATATTTGCCATGAAAACATTTTTTTATTGTTAGCCATGACAACCTCACTCAAATTTCGGGACGAAATTTCTTTAATGGGTAGGTACTGTAGTGACCCGGGAATTTCTGACCAAATTTTAAACTTAATCTTTATTGATTTCGACACGTTAAGCAAAGTCTGTAATGTTGTGTTTATATAAGAAAATGACCTTTGACTATTTCCGACGATTCACGAACCTTTAATCGCAAATAGAAATATATATATAAATAATTATACATGAAAATATATATATTATAAACTAATTATATTAATGAACTATTATGTAATTACGATATAAAACCTAAACTTGTTAAATAAAAAAAAATATTTATTTAAAGTAGATTGAATATGCAAAATTTATCAATGTTAACAAGGTATTAATTGTTATACTCTGAGATTATTTATTACAATATACATATAATTGATATATTTACCTACTTGATAATCAAATCAAAATTTTATATACATTAGTTGATATATATATATATATATATATATATATATATATATATATATATATATATATATATATATATATATATATATAAAGATATAAATATTATGTGTTGAAATTTATAATATCTATTAGGAAATAATATAGTAATTAGATATATAACAACTATATACATAAAACATTATTAATGTATTCATATTTACATATATATAATATATGATATAATAACAAGTTAAAAATATTATAGTAATGACAATTATATTCTTACTACTTTCATTATTATTAAAATCATTATTAATGATATTAACAAATGCTAAATATTAAAATGCTAGTAAATTTAAGATTATGATTACCAAAACAAATACTTAAGTATAAATATTATTATAAGAGAGATTAAAATTATTAATTAGTTGTAATTTAAATATTATTGGTTATTATGATTAATATTATTATTATTAATATCATATTATTATTATTTTATTATTAATAATATTATTATTAGTAGTATAAATATATATACACTTGTTTTTTTTCAAAAATTTGAATTTCATACAAATACATATATAAACAATTATACAAAATATATAAAATGAGTTATATATATATATATTTATATAATCATATATACAAATATTTATATAAATACAATTATATGAACAAAAATTATATAAATTGGAAATTACGTACGAAGGGGGCCTGATGTTGTTTCACATAGCCATCATACTATAGATTACTTGTTTTTTTTGTCCTCAAAATGGAATCAGAGTACAGTATCAAAACAAAAGTTGTTATCTATCAAATTCTTCTTTTAATTTTTTTATTCTATTTTGGTACCTGTGAGTTAACTGGTCGACATTTTTTTTTATAAAACAAGAGACCACTCAGTGATATTGATAAAAATTCGTTCACCTTCTACACCTTCAACACAAATTGTAACAGTCTATAATCGATCAAACCTGTTAAAACAATTCTTTTTTTAAAAAAAACGAGCAATACCCCTGTTCTTGTTTCCATTTTGCCAAACCTCAATCTTGTATTTAATTTCAAAATCGGTAAATGCAGTTCTATTAGGAACTTAATACTAAATCTTTCTGCAAAAGTTGAAGTCCCAATTCCTTTTATTGATAACGAATTTTTGAGTCAAAGTTTCGAAAAATAAAAGTCAAACATTGTTCTTTACACAAATTCGTGTTAACTGTTTTGTATCAAGGTCAATTGACGAATTAGAAAGTTTTCATGAACGTTTTAGAATATATTTCATGTATAAATCTTGGTCCAAAACGTTCTCATATTTGAAATCATTATTTTTTTTAAGAAGTGCTGCGATAGCAGCTTGTTTTTTTTTTTGTTTTTTTTTTGATTTCAATTGATAATAACACTTGATATTGAATTTTTATTATTATTTGAAGAATATAAAAATGGTTGATTCATAGTTTTGATATTTAAAGATCATGAATGTCGATTGTTTTATTTGAGAAGAAGAAGATGATAACTGAAAGCATAAGGTTAAATACAATTGGGTATCTCTTAAAATAGAAAGACAGCGTTGGAGGAACGGTTTGAGGGGGATGTCGGGTTTTGAGAGGTTGAGGGTTCGAGCCTAGACAGGGCCATTCTTTTTTTCTGAATTTTATTCTTTAAGGTAGCCCATTTTTATTATTATTATTATTATTATTATTATTATTATTATTATTATTATTATTATTATTATTATTATTATTATTATTATTATTATTATTATTATTATTATTATTATTATTATTATTATTATTATTATTATTATTATTATAACTATTATTATTGTTATCATTATTATTACTATCATTATTATTATTATTTCTAAGTAATTGTTATTATTGTTATTATGTTAGTTATTATTATTAAAGAAGTGATTATTAATATAATTTGGGACATTAATATTATTATTGATAGTATTATCATTTAGAAATGTTTTAATATTATCATTACCAATCTTATTGATATTATTATTATTATTATTATTATTATTATTATTATTATTATTATTATTATTATTATTATTATTATTATTATTATTATTATTATTATTATTATTATTATTATTATTATTATTATTATTATTATTATTATTATTATTAGTGTATTATGATTATTAGTATTATTTTTACTACTAATACAAGTATTAGATATCTATTATTATTATTATTATTATTATTATTATTATTTACATAACTCTGGTTACAATTATAATTATTATTAACAAAAGTATTTTATTAAGATTACCAATAATAATAAGATCGTTATAATTATTATTACCAAACATATTATATTTGAATTTATCATTTAATACTAATCATAGATATATATAGATATTAGCTATTTTAATTACATATAACTAAATGTAAAGATAAAAATTAATTTTTAATATATATACAAAATATACAAATATAACATAAGATATATTATATATAAATAAAATGTATATTTAAATAGATTTTAGTATAACTTCTATATAACAAAACATATATAAAAATCTATATAATTAATTTTTGAAATTTTGAGATTTCTATTAAATGTTTTAATAGATTTACAATTGATATAGGATCGTGAATCTGAGGCCAACCCCGCAATGTCAATATAGTCATATGTATTTTTACTACAAAATACATTAGGTGAGTTTCATTTGATCCCCTTTTACTCTTTACATTTTTGGGGCTGAGAATACATGCAAATGCTTTATTAACTGTTTTACAATATTTATATGCGTGAGTTTCATTTGATCCCCTTTTACTCTTTACATTTTTGGGGCTGAGAATACATGCAAATGCTTTATTAACTGTTTTACAATATTTATATGCGTGAGTTTCATTTGCTCCCTTTTTAAATGCTTTTGCAATATATATTTTGGGACTGAGAATACATGCGCTGCTTTTATAAATGCTTTACGAAATAGACACAAGTGATCGAAACTACATTCTATGGTTGAATTATCGAAATCGAATATGCCCTTTTTTATTAAGTCTGGTAATCTAAGAATTAGGGAACAGACACCCTAATTGACGCGAACTCTAAAGATAGATCTATCGGGCCCAACAAGCCCCATCCAAAGTACCGGATGCTTTAGTACTTCGAAATTTATATCATGTCCGAAGGAGGATCCCGGAATGATGGGGATATTCTTATATACATATTGTGAATGTCGGTTACCAGGTGTTCAATCCATATGAATGATATTTTTTTGTCTCTATGTATGGGACGTATGTTTATGCGAAATGGAAATTGAAATCTTGTGGTCTATTAAAATTATGAAATGATTATTTATGATAAACTAATGAACTCACCAACCTTTTGGTTGACACTTTAAAGCATGTTTATTCTCAGGTATGAAAGAAATCTTCCGCTGTGCATTTGCTCATTTTAAAGACATTACTTGGAGTCATTCATAGTATATTTTAAAAGACGTTGCATTCGAGTCGTTGAGTTCATCAAGATCATTATTTAGTCAATTATAGTTAGATGTATTATGAAATGGTATGCATGCCGTCAACTTTAGATGTAACGAAAGATTGTCTTTTCAAAAACGAATGCAATGTTTGTAAATGTATCATATAGAGGTCAAGTACCTCGCGATGTAATCAACTGTTGTGAATCGTTTATAATCGAGATGGACTTCGTCTGGATGGATTAGGACGGGTCATCACAAAATGAGGCCGCGGCGCGGCAATTAACTGGAAATCAGATCAGAAGTCCAACAAAAAATGATCCCAGACCTAGGCAAATGTCGCGGCGCGACATTTAAGGCCGCGGCGCGGCAATGTGGGCGAACTGGTTCCTGTTTTCGCAATATTTAGGCAAAGTGAGGGGCATTGTAGTCTTTTCACGTTTGAACCATATTGAGATCTTAAATCTCATCCACTCCTTTCATTTCCTAATTTTTTTCCCCTTTTCATTTCATTTTCCTCTCAAAAAACTCAAACACCCAATTGGATTCAAACGGATTTTTGGAAAGGAAGAAACGGGATTTAATCTTTGGCGTAGTTGACAAGTTTGTTCTCCTCGTTCTTAGCTACACGGTGATGCTAGTGGTAAGCTCTAACTCCGAATTTCATTTTCGTGTTCATCATTCAAATTTGGGGCTTTTGATTGTATGATTCATAGGTGAAACCCATTTAGTTGTTAATTGGAGATTAACACCAATATTCGGGTTTATTGTTGTTAAAGGCGGGTTTTAGGTTAGTTAATGATTTAACCATGTTTAAGACTTGTAAATGATGTACAATCACTAGCATTAGTGATTATTGGTGTTTTGGAGACTTTTAGGGTTTTCGTGGTTGACTAATTTTGACTAGAGTCAAAATTAGGGTTTGTTGAGGATTATGACTCGAATGTCGATTCGATGAGGTTTGTAAACTTAAAATGGATTAAGTTGAAGTATAAAACTGAGTTAAACATGTTTTGGTGTCAAAACTTGTAAATGGTGAGATTTTGACCTTATGGGTCAAAATTAGGGTTTATGGGCGATTTTGAGAACGATAAATGTTTAACACTTGTGTTTGGGTTTAATTGACATATTAGGACCATTCTCACTTGTGTTAGTGATTATTGGTTAGTTTGGGCGCGGTTTGTACTTGGAAGTTGTAGTGACCCGAACTTTTCCATGTTTATATATATATTAAATGAAATTGTTATTTACATGATTAAGTGTTTCCAACATGTTAAGCAATCAAACTTGTTAAGACTTGATTAATTGAAATAGGTTTCATATAGACAATTGACCACCTAAGTTGACCGGTGATTCACGAACGTTAAAACTTGTAAAAACTATACGATGACATATATATGGTTATATATATAGTTAACATGATTTTATTATAAGTATGTATCTCATTAGGTATTTTAACTATGAGTTATATACATAAAAATGAGACTATTAATTTAAGAAACTCGAAAACGATATATATAACGATTATCGTTATAACAACGTCTTACTAGGTACATATGAATCATATTAATATATTGATACACTTGGTTAATTATGTTAAATGATAAGTAAATATATTATTAAGTGTATTAACAATGAAATACATATGTAAAAATAAGACTACTAACTTAATGATTTCGAAACGAGACATATATGTAACGATTATCGTTGTAACGACATTTAACTGTATATATATCATACTAAGATATATTATATATCATAATATCATGATAATATAACAATTTAACATCTCATTTGTTATAATAAACAATGGGTTAACAACATTCAACAAGATCGTTAACCTAAAGGTTTCAAAACAACATTTACATGTAACGACTAACGATGACTTAACGACTCAGTTAAAATGTATATACATGTAGTGTTTTAATATGTATTCATACACTTTTGAAAGACTTCAAGACACTTATCAAAATACTTCTACTTAACAAAAATGCTTACAATTACATCCTCGTTCAGTTTCATCAACAATTCTACTCGTATGCACCCGTATTCGTACTCGTACAATACACAGCTTTTAGATGTATGTACTATTGGTATATATACTCCAATGATCAGCTCTTAGCAGCTCATGTGAGTCACCTAACACATGTGGGAACCATCATTTGGCAACTAGCATGAAATATCTCATAAAATAACAAAAATATGAGTAATCATTCATGACTTATTTACATGAAAACAAAATTACATATCCTTTATATCTAATCCATACACCAACGACCAAAAACACCTACAAACACTTTCATTCTTCAATTTTCTTCATCTAATTGATCTCTCTCAAGTTCTATCTTCAAGTTCTAAGTGTTCTTCATAAATTCCAAAAGTTCTAGTTTCATAAAATCAAGAATACTTCCAAGATTGCAAGTTTACTTCCAAGTTTTCTAAATCCATTCCAAGTAATCATCCAAGATCAAGAAACCTTTGTTACTTATAGTAGGTTATATTTCTAATACAAGGTAATAATCATATTCAAACTTTAATTCAATTTCTATAACTATAACAATCTTATTTTGAGTGGAAATCTTACTTGAAATTGTTTTCGTGTCATGATTCTGCTTCAAGAACTTTCAAGCCATCCAAGGATCCTTTGAAGCTAGATCTATTTTTCTCATTTCCAGTAGGTTTATCCAAGGAACTTGAGGTAGTAATGATGTTCATAACATCATTCTATTCATACATATAAAGCTATCTTATTCGAAGGTTTAAACTTGTAATCACTAGAACATAGTTTAGTTAATTCTAAACTTGTTCGCAAATAAAAGTTAATCCTTCTAACTTGAATTTTAAAATCAACTAAACACATGTTCTATATCTATATGATATGCTAACTTAATGATTTAAAACCTGGAAACACGAAAAACGCCGTAAAATCGGATTTACGCCGTCGTAGTAACACCGCGGGCTGTTTTGGGTTAGTTAATTAAAAACTATGATAAACTTTGATTTAAAAGTTGTTATTCTGGGAAAATGATTTTTATTATGAACATGAAACTATATCCAAAAATTATGGTTAAACTCAAAGTGGAAGTATGTTTTCTAAAATGGTCATCTAGACGTTGTTCTTTCGACTGAAATGACTACCTTTACAAAAACGACTTGTAACTTATTTTTCCGACTATAAACCTATAATTTTTCTGTTTAGATTCATAAAATAGAGTTCAATATGAAACCATAGCAATTTGATTCACTCAAAACGGATTTAAAATGAAGAAGTTATGGGTAAAACAAGATTGGATAATTTTTCTCATTTTAGCTACGTGAAAATTGGTAACAAATCTATTCCAACCATAACTTAATCAACTTGTATTGTATATTATGTAATCTTGAGATACCATAGACACGTATACAATGTTTCGACCTATCATGTCGACACATCTATATATATTTCGGAACAACCATAGACACTCTATATGTGAATGTTGGAGTTAGCTATACAGGGTTGAGGTTGATTCCAAAATATATATAGTTTGAGTTGTGATCAATACTGAGATACGTATACACTGGGTCGTGGATTGATTCAAGATAATATTTATCGATTTATTTCTGTACATCTAACTGTGGACAACTAGTTGTAGGTTACTAACGAGGACAGCTGACTTAATAAACTTAAAACATCAAAATATATTAAAAGTGTTGTAAATATATTTTGAACATACTTTAATATATATGTATATATTGTTATAGGTTCGTGAATCGACCAGTGGCCAAGTCTTACTTCCCGACGAAGTAAAAAATCTGTGAAAGTGAGTTATAGTCCCACTTTTAAAATCTAATATTTTTGGGATGAGAATACATGCAGGTTTTATAAATGATTTACAAAATAGACACAAGTACGTGAAACTACATTCTATGGTTGAATTATCGAAATCGAATATGCCCCTTTTTATTAAGTCTGGTAATCTAAGAATTAGGGAACAGACACCCTAATTGACACGAATCCTAAAGATAGATCTATTGGGCCTAACAAACCCCATCCAAAGTACCGGATGCTTTAGTACTTCAAAATTTATATCATGTCCGAAGGAGGATCCCGGAATGATGGGGATATTCTTATATATGCATCTTGTTAATGTCGGTTACCAGGTGTTCACCATATGAATGATTTTTATCTCTATGTATGGGATGTGTATTGAAATATGATATCTTGTGGTCTGTTGTTACGATTTGATATATATTGGTTAAACCTATAACTCACCAACATTTTTGTTGACGTTTAAAGCATGTTTATTCTCAGGTGAATACTAAGAGCTTCCGCTGTTGCATACTAAAATAAGGACAAGATTTGGAGTCCATTTTTGTATGATATTGTGTAAAAACTGCATTCAAGAAACTGATTTCGATGTAACATATTTGTATTGTAAACCATTATGTAATGGTCGTGTGTAAACAGGATATTTTAGATTATCATTATTTGATAATCTACGTAAAGCTTTTTAAAACTTTATTTATGAAATAAAGGTTATGGTTTATTTTAAAAATGAATGCAGTCTTTGAAAAACGTCTCATATAGAGGTCAAAACCTTGCAACGAAATCAATTAATATGGAACATTTTTAATCAATAAGAACGGGACATTTCAGTTGGTATCCGAGCGTTGGTCTTAGAGAACCAGAAAATTTGCATTAGTGTGTCTTATCGAGTTTGTTAGGATGCATTAGTGAGTCTGGACTTCGACCGTGTTTTCTTTAAAAATGATTGCTTAACATTTTTGTTGGAAACTATATATTATTAACATGTATATATTATGTGATATATTAATCTCTTAACATGTTTGATATTGTGTGATAGATGTCTACCTCTAGCACAAATCCCATTGACTTACCTAATAATAACGAAGAGTCGAATATATATTGGACTGATTCACAAGTTCCCGAAGAGGAACCGGAAGAAGAATCAGAATCGGAAGAAGAATCAGAACCGGAAGAGGAGGAACCGGAGGAGGAAATAGAACCGGTGGGGGAAATAATAAAACGGTTAAGTCAAAGAAAATCCTCAACCAACCGACCAAGGTTAATTATGGTCAATGGTGTTTTCGCCAAGGAAGCAAAAATATTGGGAGGATTATCAATTCTACGATGAATCGGATTCCGACGAGAATTCCGATGATGTTATAGAAATTACCCCAACTGAATTTAAAAAGGCAAAATAAAATAATAAGGGAAAGGGCATAAAAATAGAGAAATCTAATTCCAACCCGATGAACTTTATATGTATCGTCAACCCCCGAAGTCCTTAAGTTGTAACAATGACCCGGGAACCTCTAAACCACCAGGTTTTTCTAAACCGTTGTGGAAAACGACAGCTAGTATTAGGGGAACATCATATATCCCTAGAAACTTGGCAAAATGAACTAAAACCGAAGAAGAAGAAACGAGCGAGTCGGAATAAGATGGTTGTATTCGTGTGGTGTAATATATGTAATATAGTGTGCTTATGCTTTATGATATATGTAAAAATTGCTTGTATTAATAAGTATTTTTTATGAATCTAACTCTTGTCTATTTTACAGTTTAAAAACACAAAATGGATAGACAACCCAATATTTTAAGAGACCTACCCGGAGACATGATTGATGAAATCTTGTCTAGAGTCGGTCAGAATTCCTCGGCACAACAATTTAAGGCGAGATCAGTTTGTAAGACATTCAAAGAACGTTCCAAGAATGTCTTGGTTTATAAGAGACTTTCGTTTGAAAGATGGGGGATATCACATTGGGAAACCCATAAGTTACGATGTGTTTACTTTGACGCATATATTGCGGGGAACCCAAATGCTATTTTACGCAACGGGTTAAGAAATTATTTTGACTCAATGTATCCGAATATTGGACTTCATGATTTAGAAAAAGCGGCTAACATGCAACATAAAGAAGCATGCTATGCTTACGGGTTAGTAATGTTCGCTTCTCACCAAAGTGAGAAAAAGAACATCGGGCTACAGCTATTAAACAAAACGTTCCCACAAGTGACGGAGTCGGTAATTGGGGTAAGAAATGAGGGTTTTAGGTTATTACGAGACTGTTGGTCATTACGTAACCCTCGTCCCTTTGACGACATTACAACACGCTGTTTTATCAACGGCCATAACGGTTATGTTCCACAAGACCAAGGATGGGAAGTAGTCCTAGTAAAACCAGAATGCATGACTTGTTTCTGGACGTATGAATTACGTGTCTTTATTGCCTTTGCTGAACGACTTGTGTACTAGCTAGAATTATCTTCACAACTATCTTGTATCAAAGTTATTGTGTGCTATATTTCATGCTTTATGTAAAATAAGCGGTATTGTAAGTTTGTAAAATATTGTATAAAAGTTTGAACGCGAAATATTATTATAATCAGTTTTTCATATAGAATTGTAGTAGTTGAATTGTATATTAGCTACTAAGTATGAACTTAACGGGTAGGTACTACCCGAATTTAAACTTATAAAACGCTAATATGAAGAAAAAGCTTTTATAAATGAGTTCATATTATGCTACGAAATACTATTAACTACTCTTAATATTCTGTATGATTAACTTGTTCCATTTGACTATTTTGAAGGAAATGGCACCGACTACTCGACACAACGTGAATATGAATGAAGAGGAATTCCGTACTTTTCTAGCTTCAAACATAGCCGCAGTACAGGCTGCGCTACATACTAACAATAACCTTGGATCTAGCAGTACAGGAAATCGTGTAGGATGCACCTACAAAGAATTCACTGCCTGCAAACCTTTGGAATTTGATGGAACCGAAGGACCGATCGGATTGAAACGGTGGACCGAGAAGGTCGAATCGGTGTTTGCCATAAGTAAGTGTACTGAAGAGGACAAAGTGAAGTACGCTACGCATACCTTCACAGGTTCTACGTTAACATGGTGGAATACCTATCTAGAGCAAGTGGGATAAGATGATGCGTACGCACTACCGTGGTCAGCATTCAAGCACTTGATGAACGAGAAGTACCGTCCCAGAACCGAGGTCAATAAGCTCAAGACAGAACTTAGAGGGTTACGAACCCAAGGATTTGATATTACCACGTACGAAAGACGATTCACAGAATTATGCCTATTGTGTCCGGGAGCGTTCGAAGATGAGGAAGAGAAGATCGACGCATTTGTGAAAGGATTACCGGAAAGAATCCAAGAAGATATAAGTTCACACGAGCCCGCCTCCATACAACAGGCATGTAGAATGGCTCACAAACTAGTGAACCAGATTGAGGAAAGAATTAAAGAACAGACAGCTGAAGAGGCCAATGTGAAGCAAGTCAAAAGAAAGTGGGAGGAAAACGGTGATAAGAATCACCAATACAACAACAACATCAATTACAACAATTATCCCAACAATCGCAACATCAATCGCAACTACAACAAACGGCCTAACAACAATAACAACAACAACAACAACAACAATAGCAACTACAACAATCGTCCCAACAACAATAACAACCGCAACAACAACAACAATCAGAAGCAGCTATGCCAAAGGTGTGAAAAGTATCACTCGGGATTCTGCACCAAATTTTGCAACAAGTGTAAGAGAAATGGTCATAGCGCGGTGAAGTGTGAGGTCTACGGACCAGGGGTTAACAGAACGAAAGGAACAAATGGTGTCGGAACGAGTAATGGCAGAGCAAGTAGTGTCGGAGCAAGTTATGCCAATGTAGTTTGTTATAAATGTGGAAAACCGGGCCACATTATTAGAAATTGCCCGAACCAGGAGAACACGAATGGACAAGGCCGCTTAAGAGTTTTCAATATTAATGCGGCAGAGGCACAGGAAGACCCGGAGCTTGTTACGGGTACGTTTCTTATTGACAATAAATCTGCTTACGTTTTATTTGATTCGGGTGCGGATAGAAGCTATATGAGTAGAGATTTTTGTGCTAAATTAAGTTGTCCATTGACGCCGTTGGATAGTAAATTTTTACTCGAATTAGCAAATGGTAAATTAATTTCAGCAGATAATATATGCCGGAATCGAGAAATTAAACTGGTTAGCGAAACATTTAAGATTGACTTGATACCAGTAGAGTTAGGGAGTTTTGATGTGATAATCGGTATGGACTGGTTGAAAGAAGTGAAAGCAGAGATCGTTTGTTACAAAAATGCAATTCGCATTATACGAGAAAAAGGAAAACCCTTAATGGTGTACGGAGAAAAGGGCAACACAAAGCTACATCTTATTAGTAATTTGAAGGCACAAAAACTAATAAGAAAAGGTTGCTATGCTGTTCTAGCACACGTCGAGAAAGTACAAACTGAAGAAAAGAGCATCAATGATGTTCCCGTCGCAAAAGAATTTCCCGATGTATTTCCGAAAGAATTACCCGGATTACCCCCACATCGATCCGTTGAATTTCAAATAGATCTTGTACAAGGAGCTGCACCAATAGCTCGTGCTCCTTACAGACTCGCACCCAGCGAGATGAAAGAACTGCAAAGCCAATTACAAGAACTTTTAGAGCGTGGTTTCATTCGACCAAGCACATCACCGTGGGGAGCTCCTGTTTTGTTTGTCAAGAAGAAAGATGGTACATTCAGGTTGTGTATCGACTACCGAGAGTTGAACAAACTTACCATCAAGAACCGCTACCCGCTACCGAGAATCGTCTATTTATTCAACTACAAGGCTCGTCTATTTATTCAAAGATTGACTTACGTTCCGGGTATCATCAAATGCGGGTGAAAGAAGATGATATTCCAAAGACTGCTTTCAGAATACGTTACGGTCATTACGAGTTTATGGTCATGCCGTTTGGTTTAACTAATGCACCAGCTGTGTTCATGGACCTTATGAACCGAGTGTGTGGACCATACCTTGACAAGTTTGTCATTGTTTTCATTGATGACATACTTATTTACTCAAAGAATGACCAAGAACACGATGAACATTTGAGAAAGGTGTTAGAAGTATTGAGGAAGGAAGAATTGTACGCTAAGTTTTCAAAGTGCGCATTTTGGTTGGAAGAAGTTCAATTCCTCGGTCACATAGTGAACAAAGAAGGTATTAAGGTGGATCCGGCAAAGATAGAAACTGTTGAAAAGTGGGAAACCCCGAAAACTCCGAAACACATACGCCAGTTTTTAGGACTAGCTGGTTACTAGAGAAGGTTCATCCAAGACTTTTCCAGAATAGCAAAACCCTTGACTGCATTAACGCATAAAGGGAAGAAATTTGAATGGAAGGATGAACAAGAGAAAGCGTTTCAGTTATTGAAGAAAAAGCTAATTACGACACCTATATTGTCATTGCCTGAAGGGAATGATGATTTTGTGATTTATTGTGACGCATCAAAGCAAGGTCTCGGTTGTGTATTAATGCAACGAACGAAGGTGATTGCTTATGCGTCTATACAATTGAAGATTCACGAACAAAATTATATGACGCATGATTTGGAATTAGGCGCGGTTGTTTTTGCATTAAACACTTGGAGGCACTACTTATATGGGGTCAAAAGTATTATATATACCGACCACAAAAGTCTTCAACACATATTTAATCAGAAACAACTGAATATGAGGCAGCGTAGGTGGATTGAATTGTTGAATGATTACGACTTTAAGATTCGTTACCACCCGGGGAAGGCAAATGAAATGTCCCGTTCTTATTGATTAAAAACGTTCCATATTAATTGATTTCGTTGCGAGGTTTTGACCTCTATATGAGACGTTTTTCAAAGACTGCATTCATTTTAAAACAAACCATAACCTTTATTTCATCAATAAAGGTTTAAAAAGCTTTACGTAGATTATCAAATAATGATAATCTAAAATATCCTGTTTACACACGACCATTACATAATGGTTTACAATACAAATATGTTACAACAAAATAAGTTTCTTGAATACAGTTTTTACACAATATCATACAAGCATGGACTCCAAATCTCGTCCTTATTTAAGTATGCGACAGCGGAAGCTCTTAATAATCACCTGAGAATAAACATGCTTAAAACGTCAACAAAAATGTTGGTGAGTTATAGGTTTAACCTATATATATCAAATCATAATAATAGACCACAAGATTTCATATTTCAATACACATCTCATACATAGAGATAAAAATCATTCATATGGTGAACGCCTGGTAACCGACATTAACAAGATGCATATATAAGAATATCCCCATCATTTCGGGACACCCTTCGGATATGATATAAATTTCGAAGTACTAAAGCATCCGGTACTTTGGATGGGGTTTGTTAGGCCCAATAGATCTATCTTTAGGATTCGCGTCAATTAGGGTGTCTGTTCCCTAATTCTTAGATTACCAGACTTAATAAAAAGGGGCATATTCGATTTCGATAATTCAACCATAGAATGTAGTTTCACGTACTTGTGTCTATTTTGTAAATCATTTATAAAACCTGCATGTATTCTCATCCCAAAAATATTAGATTTTAAAAGTGGGACTATAACTCACTTTCACAGATTTTTTTACTTCGTCGGGAAGTAAGACTTGGCCACTGGTTGATTCACGAACCTATAACAATATATACATATATATCAAAGTATGTTCAAAATATATTTACAACACTTTTAATATATTTTGATGTTTTAAGTTTATTAAGTCAGCTGTCCTCGTTAGTAACCTACAACTAGTTGTCCACAGTTAGATGTACAGAAATAAATTGATAAATATTATCTTGAATCAATCCATGACCCAGTGTATACGTATCTCAGTATTGATCACAACTCAAACTATATATATATATTTTGGAATCAACCTCAACCCTGTATAGCTAACTCCAACATTCACATATAGAGTGTCTATGGTTGTTCCGAAATTTATATAGATGTGTCGACATGATAGGTCGAAACATTGTATACGTGTCTATGGTATCTCAAGATTACATAATATACAATACAAGTTGATTAAGTTATGGTTGGAATAGATTTGTTACCAATTTTCACGTAGCTAAAATGAGAAAAATTATCCAATCTTGTTTTACCCATAACTTCTTCATTTTAAATCCGTTTTGAGTTAATCAAATTGCTATGGTTTCATATTGAACTCTATTTTATGAATATAAACAGAAAAAGTATAGGTTTATAGTCGGAAAAATAAGTTACAAGTCATTTTTGTAAAGGTAGTCATTTCAGTCGAAAGAATGACGTCTAGATGACCATTTTAGAAAACATACTTCCACTTTGAGTTTAACCATAATTTTTGGATATAGTTTCATGTTCATAATAAAAATCATTTTCTCAGAATAACAACTTTTAAATCAAAGTTTATCATAGTTTTTAATTAACTAACCCAAAACAGCCCGCGGTGTTACTACGACGGCGTAAATCCGGTTTTACGGTGTTTTTCGTGTTTCCAGGTTTTAAATCATTAAGTTAGCATATCATATAGATATAGAACATGTGTTTAGTTGATTTTAAAAGTCAAGTTAGAAGGATTAACTTTTGTTTGCGAATAAGTTTAGAATTAACTAAACTATGTTCTAGTGATTACAAGTTTAAACCTTCGAATAAGATAGCTTTATATGTATGAATCGAATGATGTTATGAACATCATTACTACCTTAAGTTCCTTGGATAAACCTACTGGAAAATAGAAAAATGGATCTAGCTTCAACGGATCCTTGGATGGCTCGAAGTTCTTGAAGCAGAATCATGACACGAAAACAAGTTCAAGTAAGATCATCACTTGAAATAAGATTGTTATAGTTATAGAAATTGAACCAAAGTTTGAATATGATTATTACCTTGTATTATAATGATAACCTTCTGTAAGAAACAAAGATTTCTTGAGGTTGGATGATCACCTTACAAGATTGGAAGTGAGCTAGCAAACTTGAAAGTATTCTTGATTTTATGTAACTAGAACTTGTAGAATTTATGAAGAACACTTAGAACTTGAAGATAGAACTTAAGAGAGATCAATTAGATGAAGAAAATTGAAGAATGAAAGTGTTTGTAGGTGTTTTTGGTCGTTGGTGTATGGATTAGATATAAAGGATATGTAATATTGTTTTCATGTAAATAAGTCATGAATGATTACTCATATTTTTGTAATTTTATGAGATATTTCATGCTAGTTGCCAAATGATGGTTCCCACATGTGTTAGGTGACTCACATGAGCTGCTAAGAGCTGATCATTGGAGTGTATATACCAATAGTACATACATCTAAAAGCTGTGTATTGTACGAGTACGAATACGGGTGCATACGAGTAGAATTGTTGATGAAACTGAACGAGGATGTAATTGTAAGCATTTTTGTTAAGTAGAAGTATTTTGATAAGTGTATTGAAGTCTTTCAAAAGTGTATAAATACATATTAAAACACTACATGTATATACATTTTAACTGAGTCGTTAAGTCATCGTTAGTCGTTACATGTAAGTGTTGTTTTGAAACCTTTAGGTTAACGATCTTGTTAAATGTTGTTAACCCAATGTTTATAATATAAAATGAGATTTTAAATTATTATATTATCATATATGAATATCTCTTAATATGATATATATACATTAAATGTCTTTACAACGATAATAGTTACATATATGTCTCGTTTAAAAATCATTAAGTTAGTAGTCTTGTTTTTACATATGTAGTTCATTGTTAATATACTTAATGATATGTTTAATTATCATAGTATCATATTAACTATATATATATCCATATATATGTCATCATATAGTTTTTACAAGTTTTAACGTTCGTGAATCACCGGTCAACTTGGGTGGTCATTTGTCTATATGAAACATATTTCAATTAATCAAGTCTTAAAAAGTTTGATTGCTTAACATGTTGGAAACATTTAATCATGTAAATATCAATCTCAATTAATATATATAAATATGGAAAAGTTCGGGTCACTACAGTACCTACCCGTTAAATAAATTTCGTCCCGAAATTTTAAGCTGTTGAAGGTGTTGACGAATCTTCTGGAAATAGATGAGGGTATTTCTTCTTCATCTGATCTTCATGCTCCCAGGTGAACTCGGGTCCTCTACGAGCATTCCATCGAACCTTAACAATTGGTATCTTGTTTTGCTTAAGTCTTTTAACCTCACGATCCATTATTTCGACGGGTTCTTCGATGAATTGAAGTTTTTCGTTGATTTGGATTTCATCTAACGAAATAGTGAGATCTTATTTAGCAAAAAATTTCTTCAAATTCGAGACGTGGAAAGTGTTATGTACAGCCACGAGTTGTTGAGGTAACTCAAGTCGGTAAGCTACTGGTCCGACACGATCAATAATCTTGAATGGTCCAATATACCTTGGATTTAATTTCCCTCGTTTACCAAATCGAACAACGCCTTTCCAAGGTGCAACTTTAAGCATGGCCATCTCTCCAATTTCAAATTCTATATCTTTTTTTTAATGTCAGCGTAGCTCTTTTGTCGACTTTGGGCGGTTTTCAACCGTTGTTGAATTTGGATGATCTTCTCGGTAGTTTCTTGTATAATCTCCGGACCCGTAATCTGTCTATCCCCCACTTCACTCCAACAAATCGGAGACCTGCACTTTCTACCATAAAGTGCTTCAAACGGCGCCATCTCAATGCTTGAATGGTAGCTGTTGTTGTAGGAAAATTCTGCTAACGGTAGATGTCGATCCCAACTGTTTCCGAAATCAATAACACATGCTCGTAGCATGTCTTCAAGCATTTGTATCGTCCTTTTGCTCTACCCATCAGTTTGTGGATGATAGGTAGTACTCATGTCTAGACGAGTTCCTAATGCTTGCTGTAATGTCTGCCAGAATCTTGAAATAAATCTGCCATCCCTATCAGAGATAATAGAGATTGGTATTCCATGTCTGGAGACGACTTCCTTCAAATACAGTCGTGCTAACTTTTCCATCTTGTCATCTTCTCTTATTGGCAGGAAGTGTGCTGATTTGGTGAGACGATCAACTATTACCCAAATAGTATCAAAACCCCTTGCAGTCCTTGGCAATTTAGTGATGAAATCCATGGTAATGTTTTCCCATTTCCATTCCGGGATTTCAGGTTGTTGAAGTAGACCTGATGGTTTCTGATGCTCAGCTTTGACCTTAGAACACGTCAAACATTCTCCTACGTATTTAGCAACATCGGCTTTCATACCCGGCCACCAAAAATGTTTCTTGAGATCCTTGTACATCTTCCCCGTTCCAGGATGTATTGAGTATCTGGTTTTATGAGCTTCTCTAAGTACCATTTCTCTCATATCTCCAAATTTTGATACCCAAATCCTTTCAGCCCTATACCGGGTTCCGTCTTCCCGAATATTAAGATGCTTCTCCGATCCTTTGGATATTTCATCCTTTAAATTTCTCTCTTTTAAAACTCCTTGTTGCGCCTCCTTTATTTGAGTAGTAAGGTTATTATGAATCATTATATTCATAGATTTTACTTGAATGGGTTCTCTGTCCTTCCTGCTCAAGGCATCGGCTACCACATTTGCCTTCCCCGGGTGGTAACGAATCTCAAAGTTGTAATCATTCAACAATTCAATCCACCTACGCTGCCTCATATTCAGTTGTTTCTGATTAAATATGTGTTGAAGACTTTTGTGGTCGGTATATATAATACTTTTGACCCCATATAAGTAGTTCCTCCAAGTCTTTAATGCAAAAATAACTGCGCCTAATTCCAAATCATGCGTCGTATAATTTTGTTCGTGAATCTTCAATTGTCTAGACGCATAAGCAATCACCTTCGTTCGTTGCATTAATACACAACCGAGACCTTGCTTTGATGCGTCACAATAAATCACAAAATCATCATTCCCTTCAGGCAATGACAATATAGGTGCCGTAGTTAGCTTTTTCTTCAATAACTGAAACGCTTTCTCTTGTTCATCATTCCATTCAAATTTCTTCCCTTTATGCGTTAATGCAGTCAAGGGTTTTGCTATTCTGGAAAAGTCTTAGATGAACCTTCTCTAGTAACCAGCTAGTCCTAAAAACTGGCGTATGTGTTTCGGAGTTTTCGGGGTTTCCCACTTTTCAACAGTTTCTATCTTTTCCGGATCCACCTTAATACCTTCTTTGTTCACTATGTGACCGAGGAATTGAACTTATTCCAACCAAAATGCACACTTTGAAAACTTAGCATACAATTCTTCCTTCCTCAATACTTCTAACACCTTTCTCAAATGTTCACCGTGTTCTTGGTCATTCTTTGAGTAAATAAGTATGTCATCAATGAAAACAATGACAAACTTGTCAAGGTATGGTCCACACACTCGGTTCATAAGGTCCATGAACACAGCTGGTGCATTAGTTAAACCAAACGGCATGACCATAAACTCGTAATGACCGTAACGTGTTCTGAAAGCAGTCTTTGGAATATCATCTTCTTTCACCCGCATTTGATGATACCCGGAACGTAAGTCAATCTTTGAATAAACAGACGAGCGTTGTAGTTGATCAAATAAGTCGTCAATTCTCGGTAGTGGGTAGCGGTTCTTGATGGTAAGTTTGTTCAACTCTCGGTAGTTGATACACAACCTGAATGTACCATCTTTCTTCTTGACAAACAAAACAGGAGCTCCCCACGGTGATGTGCTTGGTCGAATGAAACCACTCTCTAAAAGTTCTTGTAATTGGCTTTGTAGTTCTTTCATATCGTTGGGTGTGAGTCTGTAAGGAGCACGAGCTATTGGTGCAGCTCCTGGTACAAGATCTATTTGAAATTCAACGGATCGATGTGGGGGTAATCCCGGTAATTCTTTCAGAAATACATCGGGAAATTCTTTTGCAATGGGAACATCATTGATGCTCTTTTCTTCTGTTTGTACTTTCTCGACGTGTGCTAGAACAGCATAGCAACCTTTTCTTATTAGTTTTTGTGCCTTCAAATTACTAATAAGATGTAGCTTCGTGTTGCCCTTTTCTCCGTACACCATTAAGGGTTTTCCTTTTTCTCGTATAATGCGAATTGCATTTTTATAACAAACGATCTCTGCTTTCACTTCTTTCAAACAGTCCATACCGATTATCACATCAAAACTCCCTAACTCTACTGGTATCAAATCAATCTTAAATGTTTCGCCAACCAGTTTAATTTCTCGATTCTGACATATATTATCTGCTGAAATTAATTTACCATTTGCTAATTCGAGTAAAAATTTACTATCCAAAGGCGTCAATGGACAACTTAATTTAGCACAAAAATCTCTACTCATATAGCTTCTATCCGCACCCGAATCAAATAAAACGTAAGCAGATTTATTGTCAATAAGAAACGTACCCGTAACAAGCTCTGGGTCTTCCTGTGCCTCTGCCACATTAATATTGAAAACTCTTCCACGGCCTTGTCCATTCGTGTTCTCCTGGTTCGGGAAATTTCTAATAATGTGGCCCGGTTTTCCACATTTATAACAAACTACATTGGCATAACTTGCTCCGACACTACTTGCTCCGCCATTACTCGTTCCGACACTATTTGTTCCTTTCGTTCTATTAACCCCTGGTCCGTAGACCTCACACTTCGACGCGCTATGACCATTTCTTTTACACTTGTTGCAAAATTTAGTGCAGAACCCCGAGTGATACTTTTCACACCTTTGGCATAGCTGCTTCTGATTGTTGTTGTTGTTGCGGTTATTATTGTTGTTGGGATGATTGTTGTAGTTGCTGCTGTTGTTGTTGTTGTTGTTGTTGTTGGGCCGTTTGTTGTAGTTGCGATTGATGTTGCGATTGTTGGGATAATTGTTGCGATTATTGTTGTAATTGCTGTTGTTGTTGTATTGGTGATTCTTATCACCGTTTTCCTCCCACTTTTTTTTGACTTGCTTCACATTGGCCTCTTCAGCAGTCTGTTCTTTAATTCTTTCTTCAATCTGGTTCACTAGTTTGTGAGCCATTCTACATGCCTGTTGTATGGAGGCGGGCTCGTGTGAACTTATATCTTCTTGGATTCTTTCCGGTAATCCTTTCACAAATGCGTCGATCTTCTCTTCCTCATCTTCGAATGCTCCCGGACACAATAGGCACAATTCTGTGAATCGACTTTCGTACGTGGTAATATCAAATCCTTGGGTTCGTAACCCTCTAAGTTCTATCTTGAGCTTATTGACCTCGGTTCTGGGACGGTACTTCTCGTTCATCAAGTGCTTGAATGCTGACCATGGTAATGCGTACGCATCATCTTGTCCCACTTGCTCTAGATAGGTATTCCACCATGTTAACGCAGAACCTGTGAAGGTATGCGTAGCGTACTTCACTTTGTCCTCTTCAGTACACTTACTTATGGCAAACACCGATTCGACCTTCTCGGTCCACCGTTTCAATCCGATCGGTCCTTCAGTTCCATCAAATTCCAAAAGTTTGCAGGCAGTGAATTCTTTGTAGGTTTATCCTACACGATTTCCTGTACTGCTAGATCCAAGGTTATTGTTGGTATGTAGCGCAGCCTGTACTGCGGCTATGTTTGAAGCTAGAAAAGTACGGAATTCCTCTTCATTCATATTCACGGTGTGTCGAGTAGTCGGTGCCATTTCCTTCAAAATAGTCAAATGGAACAAGTTAATCATACAGAATATTAAGAGTAGTTAATAGTATTTCGTAGCATAATATGAACTCATTTATAAAAGCTTTTTCTTCATATTAGCGTTTTATAAGTTTAAATTCGGGTAGTACCTACCCGTTAAGTTCATACTTAGTAGCTAATATACAATTCAACTACTACAATTCTATATGAAAAACTGATTATAATAATATTTCGCGTTCAAACTTTTACACAATATTTTACAAACTTACAATACCGCTTATTTTACATATAGCATGAAATATAGCACACAATAAATTTGATACAAGATGGTTGTGAAGATAATTCTAGCTAGTACACAAGTCGTTCAGCAAAGGCAATAAAGACACGTAATTCATACGTCCAGAAACAAGTCATGCATTCTGGTTTTACTAGGATTACTTCCCATCCTTGGTCTTGTGGAACATAACCGTTATGGCCGTTGATAAGACAGCGTGTTGTAACGTCGTCAAAGGGACGAGGGTTACGTAATGTCCAACAGTCCTGTAACAATCTAAAAACCTCATTTCTTTTCCATTCGTCTCTCGACAGCATCTATCTTTGCGGAAATGGAATCTAAGTCATGGCTAGAATTGGCTCTAGCTGCTTTAGATGATCTAACGATATCTTTTTCTTGGTGCCACTCATGTGAGTGGGAAGCAGTGTTATCAATAATTTTGTAAGCATCAGTTTCGGTTTTCTTCATAATAGAACCACCAGCTGCTATATCTATGTCTTTCCTTGTAGTGATGTTGCATCCTTGGTAGAATATTTGTACTATTTGACAGGTGTCTAAACCATGTTGCGGAAATCCTCTTAATAACTTTCCATATCTTGTTCATGCCTCATATAGAGTTTCATTTGGTTTCTGTGTGAACGTAACAATTTCTGCTTGAAGTCTTACGGCTTTAGATGCCGGAAAGAACTGTTTAAGAAATTTGTCAACTAAAACATCCCATGTATCAATCGCCCCTTCAGGTAACTATTCCAACCAATCTTTGACTTCTCCCTTTAAAGTCCAGGGAAATAACATGAGATATATCTGTTCATCCTCCACTTCTCGGATTTTAAATAGTGTGCATATCCTATTAAAGGTACGTAGATGTTCATTTGGATCTTCCTTCGGTGCACCACTAAATTGGAATTGATTAGTCACCATGTGTAGAATTTGTCCTTTGATTTCATAATCTGGCGCATTAATGTCTGGATGAGTAATTGCGTGACCTTGGCCAGTGCGTTTAGCTCTCATTCGGTCTTCCATACTTAAAGGTTCCAGATTCTCCATAATTGAATTTGTTGAATCGGAATCACTAGAGGATTCTGATTTAATGGTTCGTTCCTCCACAATCTCTGTTTGAATGATTGGTGGTTCCGGAGGAAAGTTTAGTGGTTCAGGATCTATGAATCATTCCTGAATATTCTCCGGATTCTCAATTGTGAGGTCGGGTTCAAAAAATAGATTATCGGAAATTTGAACTAAAGTACTTGGTCGACTAGATGACGATTCTAAAGAAAAATCAACGGCAGTAATATTTGCTAAATGTCTTGATCTAGTTACAGGTGGTGAACGTACAAAAGGTGGTGAACGTCTTGCTCGGTGCATTCACTGAATATCCTATTAGTTTTTAAAAGGAAAGAAAAATTATAATAAGTTATCCAATCAATAGACTTTTCTGATTTTGCCCACGTTTCGAATAGCCAAAAGATGCAGCAGAGGGGCAGGATTCGTTTGGTCTCAATATAATTGAGGACTGTTTGGCTTCAATAACCCGGTCCACGTACAAATCCAACTATTACTACGAACCAGAAAATTTTGATGTCTATCAATTTAACCACTTAAAATAAATTTTCGTAATTTTAAGAAATTTAGATAAGAAGTAGAATAAAAATCTATGTCCTAAAACTAGAATAGCGAGAAATAAGAAAGAAAAAGAGTTCGTCGGAAAAAGATCGAAAAAGAAAAATGGTTGAAAAATAAAAGGTGACGGAAAAATAAAAGAAACTTATAAAACTTAAAAATACTTGACTAACCTAACCTTATTACTACAACTAACTTAAAATTATAATCGCAAATTGAGATTACTAATTGGAATGATAATTGATAGATAGGTAAAAGTCGTCTAAAAATATTAAAGATCACAGGAAAAACTAAATCCCAAATGGAAATAACTTAAAAAGAAACTAAAACTTAAAAAGGCGTCGCAAAATTCTAAAGTACCTAAATCTTAGTCTAAAGAAAAAGCACTTAAGGAATTCTACGGCAAAGCCTAAAAATCTAGAAATAACAATAACTATGGCAAAAACTAAGTTTAAAACTAAATATGAGCGAAAAATACAAATATTACGCTAAAACAATTAAAAAGGGACAAAATATAAAAATATACAAAAAGTTGTAAAAAGTACAATTTTTATAAAAATATTATTTTTATATTATTTATTTATTAAAACTATTAATTTTACAATTTAATTAAACTAATTTAACTAAATAAAACAAATTAAATAAAAAGAAACTTTAAAATAAAACTTAATTATAATAATAATAGATAATTAGGGTTTATAATAATAATAATTAATAAATACCCGTAATTAATGCCGAATTAGGGTTCTGTCGCGTGTCAGAAAAGCTCCGCGAGTTGCTGTAATCGATGCAGCAAACCCCGCAACTCGCGGGGTTCAGAAATTCAAATGACAGCTTGTTTAAAATTCGACGCGTTTTTATTTATTTATTTTTTTTTATTTTCTGTTTTTAATTTAATTAATATATTTATATAAGTTAAATAAGACTTTTCTTAAAAACTAAGATAAAAATATAATACTTTATAATTTTATAAATAACAATCTAAAAAATAGATTTATATATAATTATTTTTTTTTATGTTTTAAATAAAAACAAAATACTTAAATAAAACTTATTTAAAAATAAAGAAACTTTATAAAACTTAAATATTTAACAAAATCTTAAAAAATATTTATATTTTTGTTTTTCTCTTTTTATATTTTTGAATATTTAAAACGTATTTTTATAAAAACGTATTTTAATAAAAGTAAATTTTTTTTTTATATATATTAGCGTTGCGCTTCCGGCGTTTAAGAGTTGTCCCCGGCAGCGGCGCCAAAAATACTTGATGTTTCGCGAGGTGTATATAAAATAGCTTATATTTTTACAGGAAAAACTATTAAATACGATACAATTTTACACAAGATATTTATTTATTTAGAGAATGGATATACTTAAACCTTCCTACAACACTTATAGGCAGTGTACCTAATCGTATAGTAGTGTAGTTTTTAGTAAGTCCGGTTCGTTCCACAGGGAATCTTTTTAAACAAAGCTTAACGCTATATTAGTTTACTTTTATAAAAATACAAATATATATATAAGTAATATTATTATTATAAAGGGGGTTTTTTACCGTTTAATGACCGGTTTGTCGATTTTAAAACTTTAGTCGCAGTTAAAACCAAATGTAAAATAATAAATACAAGACTTAATTTAAAGCGTAAAGTAAATAACGATAATGAAATGGCGAATAATAAAAGTGCGATAAAATAAACTTGTGATAATTAAAAAGTACAATAATTAAAAGTGCAATTAAATACAATAACAATAAAAATGCGATAATTAGAAGTGCAATTAAATATAAAATAAAGGAAATTAAATATGAAATAAAAGAATTATGCTTATTTAAACTTCCGTAATCATGATTTTTGACGTGTTGATTTTAAGCTCATGGGTTAATTGTCCTTTGTCCTGGATTATTTAATATGTCCATACGGATTTGTCCATAATAGTCCATCGGTCATAAATATAAAGAGCAAAAGCCTTCGTCAAATTATTCTTATTCCCGAAGTCAAATATTCCAACTAATTGGGGATTCGAATTGTAACAAGGTTTTAATACTTTGTTTAATGAATACACCAGGTTATCGACTGCGTGTAAACCAAGGTTTTACTACTTTGTTAACAATTACACCAATTACCCTTGAATGTAATTCACCCCTGTTTCAACAAGTCTATTAACTTTTAATCCAGTTCCGTATCCGGTAAAATGAATAATTATTGGTATTTATAGATATCCCGCCCACCGTACCCAGTCAAGCGTATGTGGTTATATATAAATACATCGAATTATAAGTTTGTATATTAAATTAACAAGGTATTGTTTAGTTAATATAAAACCCATTAATAGTCCATAGTCTAATTTCCACAAGTGTCGTTCTTTTGTCCAAACCCCAATTATGGTACAAAGCCCAATTACCCAATTTTAGTAATTAGCCCAACATCATGATTACTTCGGATTAAATAAGCATAATAATAACTTAGCTACGAGACATTAATATAAAAAGGTTGAACATAACTTACAATGATTAAAAATAGCGTAGCGTTACACGGACAGAATTTCGACTTACACCCTTACAACATTCGCCAACATACCCTTATTATTAGAATTAAAATTAAAATTAAAATTAAAATATAAATATAAATATATACGATATAGATAGAGAGATGGATATTTTTTGGTTATTTTTTCGATCAGAATTCGTTTGCTTTTATAGGGATTTTCAGAAATTGGGGCTCCGCGACTCGCGGCCCTTTTGGCCTTCAAACTCCGCGAGTCGCGGAGTTTGAGAATACAGCTCACATTCTTTGGAGTCTTTCTTGCCGACGATTTATTTATAAATATAATATATATATATAATTAATATAATTAATTATATATTATATTATATTTATACACATAGTTAACTTGTAATTTTTAGTCCGTTGCGTCGAGCGTTGAGAGTTGACTCTGGTCCCGGTTCCGGATTTTCGAACGTCCTTGCGTACAATTTTATATTTTGTACTTTGTGTTTTGAATCTTGTACTCTTGTAATTTCGAGACGTTTCTTATCAATAATTGGAACCTCTTTGATTGTATTTTGTACTTTTGAGCTTTTTGGTCGTTTGCGTCTTCAATTCGTCGAATCTGTCTTTTGTCTTCACCTTTTATTATTTAAACGAATATCACTTTTAAATAGAACAATTGCAACTAAAAGCTTGTCTTTCTTGAGGAATAATGCTATGAAATATATGTTCGTTTTTAGCATTATCAAATATTCCCACACTTGAGCGTTGCTTGTCCTCAAGCAATATCGTCTTGAAATACTAGAATCACTTATTTATTCTTCACACTTTGTACATCAGTGATTTCTATACGGCGGTATAAACAATGGTAATAACGATATGGTTTACAGTCCCACATGACTATAAAAATTTAGATCCATTAAGGAAATTGGATCTTTATGAAAACATTTGATCTTTTGAAAATTAAATCTAGTTTTTACCCTAGATAAGTTTTCCGGAATAACCCTTTACCGGTGTTTGCAAAATATTTTTGTGGTTTTGGTGGGTTTCAGATTTGAAAATTTTAGCTCAAAACTTGCGGTTTTGTGTCACCCACTTGCTAACCTTGTATTTGGAAAGCAACACGTCCAGTTTACTTGTCCCGTATATTACCTTTTGGTAAACTACCGTCCGGTTGTAAAGGAAAGCGTTGAACAAGCAACTGTTAAGGCAATGTCCCCTGACATGCTTTTAATTATGGTCTATAACGTGTCGGACGCAATTACTATCCTTGGTAGGAGCAATAGTAAAGCTCACCCTTATAATTTTTTTTGTCTGGCACAAGGTCCTGTCTTTGACCATTATGCAACCACCGTTCTTACGGTTGACACCCGATTTGGTTCAGGTGACCTAATGAATTCCAGGTGAATTTCTAGGATTTTACGTTCAATGGTAATTAACGCATTGAAAATAGGGTTTTCAGAAAACAAATCGGTTTGTAATTTTGATCAAAATATTTTCTCGTTCAAGCTCGAGTTTAGATATCATTGAATTCCATGAGTTTGTAATTCTCAATCTTTAAGGTCAATCTCAAGGATTGAGTAATATCAGGCTTAAAAGCTGATTTTTAATCTTTAAGGAGATTATCCTTTCTGGGGATCTGATTCATTAGTCTTATCCAGCTAATTTGCATGGTGCCCCCCCCATTGTACGAGATAAATCCTTCTCATGGTTAGGATAAATCTGACCACTTGGCAACCCTGTTTAATGCTGAGGTCCGTGGATTTCCTGCTAATTTTAGTGATGACTTTTCTAGATTTTTCGTCAACCTACAGCTGGTCTGGACGACAACTTCATGACCTAAATCAAGAAGCGCGTTTCTTTTTTGGAAGACTTTACTTCCTTTTAATGATGGAATTGATTCATCGTGTAGATCCATCTTTCATTACAGTAAATCAGGTAAAACTTTTTAGTTTAGTCCAAAGCAAAAGTATTTTCAGTTATTTGTACAAAAATATGTGATATATGTTTTGAATAACTTGGAGAATTTTCCCACACTTGGCTTTTATTTTCCTTTTTATCGTCCTCTATTCCATTTTAAATGAATTTTAACATTTTGGTTTGTTTCTCAATTTATGTCCTTTCCGAGGTTACAATAATTTCGGTGTTAAAACCTAGTTTTATCGTTCATAAATATGTATAAACATGATTTTGAGTTCATTTAATTGAAAATTTTGTAAAATTTTACTAGAATTGGGTAGTCAGTATATAAGACTAGGGCTGTTCTTTATTATCAGAGAGCACTAGATTCTAATACAACTACTACTTTACTAGTATTTTTAATGGTAACCAAGTGTATAAAGTAAAAATTTTAAAATCCGATTGAATTTAACCCCTTCCCACACTTAAGATCTTGCAATGCCCTCATTTGCAAGAAATCAGTAACAATTTAAATTATTGAGGGTGATTTGTGTGAAAATGATTAAATTTTACCAAAGTTTCCAAATATATTGGCGTTTGTTTGCTGAATGATAAATGGTGCTCATCATTTGTTCATTCCGTCTTGTTGTTATTTCACATATATTTTGCATCTTGTCGTCAAAATTAGTTGCTTTTGCTGAACTTAATGCCAGTCTTTGAAAATGCGTTGTTTTACCCTGTTGTGTACATAAGATAAACTGCAAACATATATACATATTTTTGAAGTTTGGTATATTACCCCACATTCAAAAATTATTAAAATCTAAGAATAAAAGTTAGACAATTATAAAAACTATTACAATATTAACATAAGTATTAAACGTATCAATATTACAAATTACAAAATAAATAAAACTAAGTAGACTAGGGATGATACTGGTACCAATAGGGGTTCCAAGCATAACCATAGGTGCTATAGAATGCTTCGGCAGGGTTATACGTAGGATACGGTGGTTGCATCTCTATAGACCAGGGAGGGAATATGGGTTTCGGAGTAGGAATATAGTTTCTACCTATATGTTGGCAATGAGCTATGATTTGGTTTTGATGAACTTGCCAATCTTCAAATGCTCTCTGTCTAGCATTTTCGTATTCCTGTGAAGCTATAAACCTTTGCATTTCTTGCATTTCATTTCCCCCTCCTACATTACCTTGCTGTTGGTTTCTCTCAACCTGTGGATGTCTACCATGGTATTGTACTGCGGCGTTATTTCGCCTCTTCAAAACTTTCGCACCATGGTATACATTTAAACCTATAGTATCGCGGGGTTCTGGTTCTTCTACTAATAATCCCCCCGACTTATATCCACACCGAGATATTCAGCAATCAAAGTAATAAAAATACCACCTCCTATTATGCTATGCGGTCTCATTCCCCTAACCATAGCTGATAAATAATAACCCACACAATAAGGTATACTTACAGCGCTTTGTGGGTCTCGAATACACATATGGTAAAACAAATCTTGTTCATTTACCTTTTCCTTGTTCTTACCTCTTTGTGTAATCGAATTAGCTAAAAACCTATGAATCACTCTTAATTCAACTCTATCTATATCCAAATAAGAGTAATTTCCCCCTTTGAATCGGTGATGGCTTGTCATTTGACTCCATACACCGTGTGTATCAAAATTTTCATCTATCTTTCTACCATTTAGTATCAACCCTCTACAATCGGCAGATGCTAACTCCTCAGGCGTATATATACGTAAAGCCTGAGCCATGTCTAGTAAAGACATGTGGCTCATCGAACCTCCTAACAAAAATCTAATAAAAGATCGATCGGTTAAACTAGCTACCCGATCATTTAATTCTATACTACACAACAATTCTTCACACCATACTTCATATACAGGTCTACGCATGGTGAATAAACGTACCCAGTCATTAAAAGTAGAATTACCATACCTCTGTGCAAGTAATTCCCTAATTGGCCCAGCCAATTCTACATCTTCTAAGGGTCCCCATTCTATGACCCTAGGTACCTCAACAACCTTAGAATGAAGAGTATGCAAACCCCTTTGGTATTTTGGATAATCTATCCAAAGTCTGTCAAATCTCAGGTTCGGGTGCAAATCTTCCAAGTGCATATCAGAAAATGTCATGACTGGATGAGGTATATCTTGTTTGTAGTAGTTATCCACCTCCTGTTGTTCCGTATTCTCAGCAGGAGCATTGCGAGCTTGGGATGAAGATTCACCCCTTTCAGTCTGCAAAACACAACAAACACAATTTTTGTGCATCCAAATATGCATTAGTGTCAGCAAAATCATCAATCAAAAAAATTACAATGACATGATCAATTTATATCAAACTTAAGCTCATTTTCATATTTTCATCAAATCTACACTTTTTCAAATAAGCATATACGAAAATGTTCGCCAAGTTCATAAGCATTCAACTCAAATAACATGTCAAAATAATCATCACTAGCAATTAAACAAGTTTCAAATGGCATTATCTCTCAAAAATCAAGTTCATGAATTTTAGACTTGAAAAAGTCCACTTTAATTCTCAAAATCATGTTTAGGCTCAAAGTTTGGATCATTTAACTACCTAAACATGTTACACTACTTAATTTAGCAACAATTCATGAAAAAAATCGGTCATAACCTGTTTATATCAAAAAGCCCCAAATTTGCTCAAGAACACAAACCCTAGATTACTCAAAATTTGAAGTTTAAGGCTTCTAATCATGTTAAATAGCATCAATCTAGGTTATACAAGCATAATACATAAACAATTTAAGCCTAATTACACTAAAAAGCATCAAAATCAAATTGGGGAAAAAATTGCTCAAGAACACTAATTTTCGGATTAAATGGTGTTTAGGTGTAGAAATTTACCATTTTTCTTGAGTAATTCCTTGATAGCATCCTTCTCAACATGATTTTAGTAAAAGATTTGATGATTAACGGTTAAAAATTGTGATTTTAGGGGTGTTTTTGGGGTTTTTTTGCGCAGGTTTTTCGCAGTTTTTTTTTTCTGTGGTGTGTGGTTTGAGCTGTTCGTTCAGCTATATTTTTTTTTTCTGGAATCCGATACCTCCGCGAGTCGCGGTGTTTGAAACTGCAAACTCCGCGAGTCGCGGAGTTTGCTTTTTTTTTTTTTTATTTTAACTAAAATCATTTACTTATGAAACAATTAAGTAATTAATTTTTAAAATTTTGTTTCCCTTGTTATTTAGGATGAGGTCGTTTCGGATCGATGTCCTAGTCCGTCCCTCGACAAAATTTTAAAATTTGTCTTTTTGTAGCGATTGTTTTTAAAAGCTAAGATTTTTGGGGTTTTTAATGTTTTTGGCATACTTTAATTCAATAAGATTAAAAATAATGATAATAAAAGTTCTCGTCCCTCCCTTGGGTAAAGCAATTTCGGTTCAAAGACCTAGTCTTCAACTTACGACGAATTTTAAAAATCATATTTTTAACTTAATGAGATAAAGTAAATTTTTGTTTTTAAATTCACACAATTTAAATATAAAATTCAAAATTAATATTAAAAATTCACACCAAACTTAAAATTTAAAATGCATAAAATTAAAAATTCATATTTTAATAATTAAAAATTCACACCAAACTTAATTTAAAAATTCATATTATAAATTCACACCAAACTTATATTAATTTTTCTAATATTTACAATTTTAAATATATTGATTTTACAAAGTTTACAATATTAATTTAAGATTTAAATATTAATTTTAAAAAAATGGTAAAAATAAAATTAAAAATCTTTTTGGCTTTTTATCCCACTTTAATCAATCAAATATTATCAAAAATATGCGTCCCTCTTTTCGGTAAAGTAATTTCGGTTCCAAGACCTAATTTAACTCATGACGAATTTTTGAAATATTTTGGGTTGATTGATTAAAGATATTTATACCTTAAGAATAAACGTTAAATTTCGCAGTGATGTAATAAATTTTTTTTTTGAATGATATCAATAATTTCGGTCGCCAAACCTAATTTTATTCAATACCAATTTAATACTTTTTAGCGAACAAATTAGCGTTTATTATCAAAAGGTTAAAAATAAAAAAAAATAAAAACTGTACAAACATACCTGTGAAATAGATTTCTTAGTTATATGATCTATCCCATTCATAAGATAGTCGGTTTAATTGGTTTTCCATAGCTACATAGGCGTAACCTCGAGCATTCAGTGTCTTTTCTTCTAAACATATGAACGGTCCGTCTCTGCATATAGTAACAAATTCGGTATTTGAATAGGTTTGATTATTTGAACATTTACCTCCATGTGACCATTTTCCGCATTTGTGACATCTTTCTAGTTGTCGTGCTCTTCTTTTTGCTGCGGATTTTGATTTTCCTTTACCAAATTGTAACTTATTATCTTCGCATCTGGATTCTTTTCTAACTCCGTCCATTCTTTCTCTGATTACTGATACTATTTCACTCGGTAGTATGTCATTATTACGTTTAGTGATCAAAGCGTGTAGCATTAGACCATGGTTTAGTTCACAGGCAGTCTTCATTTTGTAAAAACCTAAAAAAAATAAAAATTCAGAATGGGGGGAGAAGACTAGTTCTTTAGGGTCTGCTAGGGAAAGACCATTCGGATTCCATTTTCGAGAACTACACGAAAACAGACAATCTAACTCTAACAGAAATACATAAACCCCTTGATTCTCCCCACACTTAGTTAGCTGTGGTATCGAAATTGTGATTAACATTATTTTCAATTGAATCATCAACAACTTGTATATCTTTGACTTTTACTTCAATCCATTTGTTGATTTCCTCCGTAACTTTCACAAATTCAACTAACATTGCCTTTTCTTTTGACGATAAATTGGATATTAATCGGTTATATAGCTTAAAGTTTCCTTTAATCTTAGCATCGTGAATCCGTTTATAAAGTTTCTTCGTTGAACTGTTAAAAATGGGTTCATCTAATTTCGTATCATTAACGGCATTCTTTGTGATTGGATCATCATTAAGTGTTTCTTCATCTTCCCCACACTTATGCGTTTTTATTGGTCTAACAGTTTTGGTTTGTGGAGATCTAAACTTTCGGTTCACAAAGGTGATCGATGTATCACCATCCCTAAGTGTTATTCTACCTTCTCTTACATCAATGAATGCCTCAGTGGTTGCTAAAAATGGGCGACCTAGAATTAGAGGAATATCAAGGTTTTCCTCCATATTAATCACTATGAAGTTTGCAACAAAGGTCAAACTTCCCACGTTAACAAGTAAATTATCTGCTATTCCAACCGTGTGTTTAATGGTTTGGTCAAATGATTGAACACCTATTTTGGTTGGTTTTAATTTACCCATGCCTAATCTTTTGTATAAGGAAAGAGGCATAATATTTGCACTTGCTCCTAAATCTGCGAGTCCATTATATACAGCACCATCATTAAGTAAGCAAGAAATGATAAATTCACCCGGGTCTCCTGCTTTAGTAAGTCGAGTTGGTTTGTAAACCTTTTTCGGGTGTTCTTTCCTTGGTTCTTTCATTTCTATTTGAATTTCTTGTTCACATTTTTCTTCGTTTCTTGGAATGGGAGGTTTGTATAGGAATTCTTCTTCATCACTCAAATTTGAATCCTCCCTATATTCCAGTTTTGATTTTTCATATGTTGTTGATAACATATTTATGTTTTCATTTTGAAGGTTTTCTTGGGTGGTGAAATTATGATTAACTTCATTGTCAACTTCCATCGGACCATGTATGTAATGTTTAACTCTGTGACCATTAACTTTAAATTCAATTCCATTTGAATTTATTAATTCTATCGTTCCGTATGGGAAAACTCTTTTGACTATGAATGGTCCAGACCATCTTGATTTCAATTTTCCAGGAAATAGCTTGAATCGTGAATTGAAAAGAAGAACTCTGTCTCCTTCTTTAAATTCTTTTGAACTTCTGATTCTTTTATCATGCCATTTCTTCGTTCTTTCTTTATAGATTAACGAATTTTCGTATGCTTCATGTCTTAATTCTTCTAATTCGTTTAGTTGACTTAATCATAGACGTTCGGCTTCATGTATATCAAGATTACATGTTTTCAAAGCCCAAAATGCTTTGTGTTCAATTTCTACTGGAAGATGACATGCTTTTCCATAAACAAGTCTAAAAGGTGTGGTTCCAATTGGAGTTTTGTAGGCTGTTCTAAAAGCACAGAGTGCATCCTCCAATTTAATGGACCATTCCTTCGGATTTGATCCTACGGTTTTCTCTAGAATACGTTTTAAAGCTCGGTTGGTATTTTCAACTTGTCCACTTGTTTGTGGATGATATGCGGTGGAGATTTTATGAGTTACTCCATATCTTTTAAGAACTTTCTCAAGTTGATTATTACAGAAATGAGTACCCCGATCACTTATTAAAGCTTTCGGTGTTCCAAACCTTGCAAAAAGACGTTTTAAAAAGTTGACTACTACTCGTGCATCGTTAGTTGGGAGAGCTTGTGCTTCCGCCCATTTAGATACATAATCAATGGCTACGAGTATATATAGATTATTATGAGATTTTGGAAATGGACCCATAAAGTCAATACCCCAAATGTCAAATACTTCACATACTTGGATGACATTTTGTGGCATTTCATCACGTTGACTTATTTTTCCGGCCCTTTGACAAGCATCACAGGATTTGCAAAGAAGGTGTGCGTCTTTGTAAATTGTAGGCCAATAGAATCCAGCATCATAAAATTTTCTTGCTGTTAGTTGAGGCCCATAATGCCCTCCTGTTGGTCCTGTGTGACAATGGTTTAATATTTTACTAGCTTCATCTCCAAATACACATCGGCGTATTATTCCATCTGGACAACTTTTAAACAAATGTGGATCTTCCCAGAAATAGTGTTTTATATCACTGAAGAATTTCTTTCGTCTTTGGTACGATAATCCTTTTTCAAGGAATCCACAAACTAAGTAGTTTGCATAGTCTGCAAACCATGGGATTTCATTATAATCTATCTTCAATAGATATTCATCAGGAAAGTTGTCTTGTATGGCCGATTCATTTAGAACTTCTAATTCGGGATTTTCAAGACGAGAAAGATGATCAGCGGCGAGATTTTCTGCTCCTCTTTTATCTCGGATTTCAATATCAAACTCTTGTAAGAGTAAGATCCAACGGATTAATCTTGTTTTAGCATCTTGTTTCGAAAATAGGTATCTTAGAGCAGAATGGTCGGTATAGACCACCGTTTTTGCTAGAACGAGATATGATCGAAATTTTTCAAAAGCAAAGACAATAGCAAGGAGTTATTTTTCAGTAGTTGTATAGTTCGTTTGTGCTCCTTGTAACGTCTTACTAGCATAATATATAAGTTGAAATCGTTTTTCAATCCTTTGTCCTAAAACGGCTCCCATTGCAAAATCACTTGCATCGCACATTAGTTCAAATGGTAGATTCCAATTTGGTGTTATCATGATCGGCGCATTAGTTAGTTTCTCTTTAAGAATATTAAAAGATTTGATACACTCATCTGAAAAGATGAATGGAGCATCCTTTTCTAGGAGTTTATTCATAGGAGTGGCAATTTTAGAAAAATCTTTTATGAAACGTCGGTAAAAACCGGCATGCCCTAGAAAACTCCTAACTCCTCTAACATTGGTGGGATGTGGAAGTTTAGCAATTACATCTACTTTAGCTCTATCCACTTCAATTCCTTCTTTTGAAATTTTATGTCCAAGAACGATGCCTTCTTTAACCATGAAATGGCATTTCTCCCAATTAAGTACTAGATTTGATTGTTCGCATCTAATAAGCATTCGTTCCAGATTAACTAGACATGATTCAAATGTATTACCGAAGACTGAAAAGTCATCCATGAATACTTCCATGCATTCTTCTATCATGTCGTGAAAAATCGCCATCATACACCTTTGAAAGGTTGCAGGGGCGTTGCAAAGTCTAAATGGCATGCGTTTGTAAGCAAAAGTACCATAAGGGCACGTGAATGTGGTTTTCTCTTGATCTTCGGGTGCTATTGGAATTTGAAAATATCCGGAAAATCCATCTAGAAAACAATAGTAACTATTTCCGGCTAATCTTTCCAACATTTGATCAATGAAAGGTAAGGGAAAGTGATCTTTTCTGGTGGCATCATTTAATTTTCTATAATCAATACATACACGCCATCCTGTTACAGTCCTAGTAGGAATAAGCTCATTTTTCTCATTTGTAATGACAGTCATGCCACCCTTCTTAGGCACGCATTGAACTGGGCTTACCCATGGACTATCAGAAATTGGATATATTAGACCTGCATCTAGCAGTTTAATAATCTCTTTCTTAACTACATCTTGCATATTAGGATTTAGTCTTCGTTGGCGTTGCACATACGTTTTATGACCTTCTTCCATAAGGATTTTATGTGTGCAATACGAAGGACTTATTCCTTTAATATCATGAATCTTCCATGCAATGGCTGGTTTATGAGCTTTCAACACAGAAATGAGTTGTGATTTCTCATTTTCAGTAAGAGAAGACGATATTATTACAGGTAATTCAGATTCACCATGTAAATAAGCGTATTCCAAATGGTTTGGAAGTGGCTTTAACTCTAATTTCGGAGGCTCTTCTATCGATGATTTATATCGATATCTGTCTTCTTCTTTTAGTATTTGAATTTCTTTCGTTGTTGGTTCATATCCATTAGCTATAAGTGTAGCTAACATTTCAGCTTCATCAATTGGTTCATTACCTTCTCCTAAAGAACATTCTCCTGTTCCTTGTAATTCTGGAAATTCTTCTAATAATTCTGCATGTGCATCTATAGTTTGAATATAATAACATGTATCATCTGCAGATTGTGGTTGTTGCATTGCTCTATCAACTGAAAAGGTAACACTCTCATCCTCTATACTTAGGGTCAGTTTCTTACCGAACACGTCTATCATTGCTTTAGCCGTGTTTAAGAATGGTCTTCCTAATATGAGAGGAACTTGAGAATCTTCTTCCATGTCCAGAACAACAAAATCTACTGGAAATACTAAAGTACCAACTTTAACTAGCATGTTCTCCATTATCCCTCTAGGATATTTTATTGATCTATCGGCTAGTTGTATGCTTATTCTGGTTGGTTTCAATTCTCCAAGGTCTAGTTTAGCGTATAGTGAATACGGCATTAGATTTATACTAGCACCTAAGTCTGCCAATGCTTCTATTGAACTAAGACTACCCAGAAAACATGGAATTGTGAAACTTCCTGGATCAGATAATTTTTCTGGTATCTTATTCAACAGCACTGCTGAACAATTAGCATTCATAGTAACAGCCGAGAGTTCTTCCATTTTCTTTCTATTTGAGATTAGATCTTTCAAGAATTTAGCATATCTAGGCATTCCTGAAATCACATCAATGAAAGGAAGATTTACATTTATCTGTTTAAACATATCCAAGAATTTGGATTGCTCGGCTTCAAGTTTCTCTTTCTTCATTTTACTCGGGTAAGGAAGTGGTGGTTGGTATGGTTTAACATAAGGTTTAGCCTTAACTGTGTTATCTTCATTAACCTTTTCAACTACCAGTTCTTTTTCCTTATCTTGATCAGGTTGTGGTTCTTGTGGAGTAGGAATAGCTTCATTAGAAGTTACAGGTATTTCAGGTGGTTTAAGTGTTGTACCACTTCTTGTGGTAATAGCTTTAGCTGTTTCATTCCGGGGGTTAGCATTTGTATCACTAGGTAGACTTCCCGGTTTTCTTTCACCTATTAACCTTGCTAGGTTACTTACTTCTTGTTCCAGATTTAGAATAGAAGCTTGTTGATTTCTAAATGCTTGAGCATTTTGTTCATTGGTTTGTTTTTGAGATGTGAAAAACTGCGTTTGAGTTTCAACTAGCTTCGTCATCATGTCTTCTAAATTCGGCTTTTTATCATCGGTTTGTTGTGGTGGTTTGTTTTGAAAATTAGGTCTTTGCTGATTGTAAGTATTATTGGATACTTGTTGATTGCTAGGACCTTGTTGATTGTTGTATGGAATATTTCTGTTATAATTCTAGTTTTGATTGTAAATTGGTCTTGGCGGTTGATAATTATTCTGATAATTATTTCCATGCCTTTGGTTTATGTATGAAATATTCTCTCTTTGTTCCATTGTTAATTCAATACTGAGACAATCTTTTGTCAAATGTGGTCCTCCACACTGCTCACAACTAATTCGTATTGAGTGAATATCTTTAGTCATCTTTTCCATTCGTCTCTCGACAGCATCTGTCTTTGCAGAAATGGAATCTAAGTCATGGCTAGAATCGGCTCTAGCTGCTTTAGATGATCTAACGATATCTTTTTCTTGGTGCCACTCATGTGAGTGGGAAGCAGTGTTATCAATAATTTTGTAAGCATCAGTTTCGGTTTTCTTCATAATAGAACCACCAACTGCTATATCTATGTCTTTCCTTGTAGTGATGTCGCATCCTTGGTAGAATATTTGTACTATTTGACAGGTGTCTAAACCATGTTGCGGACATCCTCTTAATAACTTTCCATATCTTGTCCATGCCTCATATAGAGTTTCATTTGGTTTCTGTGTGAACGTAACAATTTCTGCTTGAAGTCTTACGGCTTTAGATGCAGGAAAGAATTGTTTAAGAAATTTGTCAACTGAAACATCCCATGTATCAATCGCCCCTTCAGGTAACGATTCCAACCAATCTTTGGCTTCTCCCTTTAAAGTCTAGGGAAATAACATGAGATATATCTGTTCATCCTCCACTTCTCAGATTTTAAATAGTGTGCAGATCCTATTAAAGGTACGTAGATGTTCATTTGGATCTTCCTTCGGTGCACCACTAAATTGGCATTGATTAGTCACCATGTGTAGAATTTGTCCTTTGATTTCATAATCTGGCGCATTAATGTCTGGATGAGTAATTGCGTGACCTTGGCCAGTGCGTTTAGCTCTCATTCGGTCTTCCATACTTAAAGGTTCCAGATTCTCCATAATTGAATTTGTTGAATCGGAATCACTAGAGGATTCTGATTTAATGGTTCGTTCCTCCACAATCTCTGTTTGAATGATTGGTGGTTCCAGAGGAAAGTTTAGTGGTTCAGGATCTATGAATCGTTCCTGAATATTCTCCGGATTCTCAATTGTGAGGTCGGGTTCAAAAAATGGATTATCGGAAATTTGAACTGAAGTACTTGGTCGACTGGATGACGATTCTAAAGAAAAATCAATGGCAGTAATATTTGCTAAATGTCTTGATCTAGTTACAGGTGGTGAACGTAAAAAGGTGGTGAACGTCTTGCTCGGTGCATTCACTGAATATCCTATTAACTTTTAAAAGGAAAGAAAAATTATAATAAGTTATCCAATCAATAGACTTTTCTGATTTTGCCCACGTTTCGAATAGCCAAAAGATGCAGCAGAGGGGCAGGATTCGTTTGGTCTCAATATAATTGAGGACTGTTTGGCTCCAATAACCCGGTCCAAGTACAAATCCAACTATTACTACGAACCAGAAAATTTTGATGTCTATCAATTTAACCACTTAAAATAAATTTTCGTAATTTTAAGAAATTTAGATAAGAAGTAGAATAAAAATCTATGTCCTAAAACTAGAATAGCGAGAAATAAGAAAGAAAAAGAGTTCGTCGGAAAAAGATCGAAAAAGAAAAATGGTTGAAAAATAAAAGGTGACGGAAAAATAAAAGAAACTTATAAAACTTAAAGATACTTGACTAACCTAACCTTATTACTACAACTAACTTAAAATTATAATCGCAAATTGAGATTACTAATTGGAATGATAATTGATACATAGGTAAAAGTCGTCTAAAAATATTAAAGCTCACAGGAAAAACTAAATCCCAAATGGAAATAACTTAAAAAGAAACTAAAACTTAAAAAGGCGTCGCAAAATTCTAAAGTACCTAAATCTTAGTCTAAAGAAAAAGCACTTAAGGAATTCTACGGCAAAGCCTAAAAATCTAGAAATAACAATAACTATGGCAAAAACTAAGTTTAAAACTAAATATGAGCGAAAAATACAAATATTACGCTAAAACAATTAAAAAGGGACAAAATATAAAAATATACAAAAAGTTGTAAAAAGTACAATTTTTATAAAAATATTATTTTTATATTATTTATTTATTAAAACTATTAATTTTACAATTTAATTAAACTAATTTAACTAAATAAAACAAATTAAATAAAAAGAAACTTTAAAATAAAACTTAATTATAATAATAATAGATAATTAGGGTTTATAATAATAATAATTAATAAATACCCGTAATTAATGCTGAATTAGGGTTCTGTCGCGTGTCAGAAAAGCTCCGCGAGTCTCGGTAATCGATGCAGCAAACCCCGCGACTCGCGGGGTTCAGAAATTCAAATGACAGCTTGTTTAAAATTCGACGCGTTTTTATTTATTTTTTTTTATTTTCTATTTTTAATTTAATTAATATATTTATATAAGTTAAATAAGACTTTTCTTAAAAACTAAGATAAAAATAAAATACTTTATAATTTTATAAATAACAATCTAAAAAATAGATTTATATATAATTATTATTTTTTTTATGCTTTAAATAAAAACAAAATACTTAAATAAAACTTATTTAAAAATAAAGAAACTTTATAAAACTTAAATATTTAACAAAATCTTAAAAAATATTTATATTTTTGTTTTTCTCTTTTTATATTTTTGAATATTTAAAACGTATTTTTATAAAAACGAATTTTAATAAAAGTAAACATTTTTTTTTTTTATATATTAGCGTTGCGCTTCCGGCGTTTAAGAGTTGTCCCCGGCAGCGGCGCCAAAAATACTTGATATTTCGCGAGGTGTATATAAAATAGCTTATATTTTTACAGGAAAAACTATTAAATACGATACAATTTTACACAAGATATTTATTTATTTAGAGAATGGATATACTTAAACCTTGCTACAACACTTATAGGCAGTGTACCTAATCGTACAGTAGTGTAGTTTTTAGTAAGTCCGGTTCGTTCCACAGGGAATCTTTTTAAACAAAGCTTAACGCTATATTAGTTTACTTTTATAAAAATACAAATATATATATAAGTAATATTATTATTATAAAGGGGGGTTTTTACCGTTTAATGACCGGTTTTTCGATTTTAAAACTTTAGTCGCAGTTAAAACCAAATGTAAAATAATAAATACAAGACTTAATTTAAAGCGTAAAGTAAATAACGATAATGAAATGGCGAATAATAAAAGTGCGATAAAATAAACTTGCGATAATTAAAAAGTACAATAATTAAAAGTGCAATTAAATACAATAACAATAAAAATGCGATAATTAGAAGTGCAATTAAATATAAAATAAAGGAAATTAAATATGAAATAAAAGAATTATGCTTATTTAAACTTCCGTAATCATGATGTTTGACGTGTTGATTTTAAGCCCATGAGTTAATTGTCCTTTGTCCTGGATTATTTAATATGTCCATACGGATTTGTCCATAATAGTCCATCAGTCATAAATATAAAGAGCGAAAGCCTTCGTCAAATTATTCTTATTCCCGAAGTCAAATATTCCAACTAATTGGGGATTCGAATTGTAATAAGGTTTTAATACTTTGTTTAATGAATACACCAGGTTATCGACTGCGTGTAAACCAAGGTTTTACTACTTTGTTAACAATTACACCAATTACCCTTGAATGTAATTCACCCCTGTTTCAACAAGTCTATTAACTTTTAATCCAGTTCTGTATCCGGTAAAATGAATAATTATTGGTATTTATAGATATCCCGCCCACCGTACCCAGTCAAGCGTATGTGGTTATATATAAATACGTCGAATTATAAGTTTGTATATTAAATTAACAAGGTATTGTTTAGTTAATATAAAACCCATTAATAGCCCATAGTCTAATTTCCACAAGTGTCGTTCTTTTGTCCAAACCCCAATTATGGTACAAAGCCCAATTACCCAATTTTAGTAATTAGCCCAACATCATGATTACTTCGGATTAAATAAGCATAATAATAACTTAGCTACGAGACATTAATATAAAAAGGTTGAACATAACTTACAATGATTAAAAATAGCGTAGCGTTACACGGACAGAATTTTGACTTACACCCTTACAACATTCGTTAACATACCCTTATTATTAGAATTAAAATTAAAATTAAAATTAAAATATAAATATAAATATATACGATATAGATAGAGAGATGGATATTTTTTGGTTATTTTTTCGATCAGAATTCGTTTGCTTTTATAGGGATTTTTAGAAATTGGGGCTCCGCGACTCGCGGCCCTTTTGGCCTTCAAACTCCGCGAGTCGCGGAGTTTGAGAATACAGCTCACATTCTTTGGAGTCTTTCTTGCCGACGATTTATTTATAAATATAATATATATATATAATTAATATAATTAATTATATATTATATTATATTTATACACATAGTTAACTTGTAATTTTTAGTCCGTTGCGTCGAGCGTTGAGAGTTGACTCTGGTCCCGGTTCCGGATTTTCGAACGTCCTTGCGTACAATTTTATATTTTGTACTTTGTGTTTTGAATCTTGTACTCTTGTAATTTCGAGACGTTTCTTATCAATAATTGGAACCTCTTTGATTGTATTTTGTACTTTTGAGCTTTTTGGTCGTTTGCGTCTTCAATTCGTCGAATCTGTCTTTTGTCTTCACCTTTTATTATTTAAACGAATATCACTTTTAAATAGAACAATTGCAACTAAAAGCTTGTCTTTCTTGAGGAATAATGCTATGAAATATATGTTCGTTTTTAGCATTATCACGTTCCTCTTCGGGAACTTTTGAATCAGTCCACAAATCATTCCAATTTACATTTGACTCTTCATTATTATTAGGTGAGTCAATGGGACTTATTCTAGAGGTAGACATCTATCACATAATATCAAACGCGTTAAGAGATTAATATATCACATAATATTCACATGTTAAAAATATATAGTTTCCAACAAAATTTGTTAAGCAATCATTTTTCAAGTAAACACGGTCGAAGTCCAGACTCACTAATGCATCCTAACAAACTCGATAAGACACACTAATGCAAAATTCTGGTTCTCTAAGACCAACGCTCGGATACCAACTGAAATGTCCCGTTCTTATTGATTAAAAATGTTCCATATTAATTGATTTCGTTGCGAGGTTTTGACCTCTATATGAGACGTTTTTCAAAGACTGCATTCATTTTAAAACAAACCATAACCTTTATTTCATCAATAAAGGTTTAAAAATCTTTACGTAGATTATCAAATAATGATAATCTAAAATATCCTGTTTACACACGACCATTACATAATGGTTTACAATACAAATATGTTACAACAAAATAAGTTTCTTGAATGCAGTTTTTACACAATATCATACAAGCATGGACTCCAAATCTCGTCCTTATTTAAGTATGAGACAGCGGAAGCTCTTAATAATCACCTGAGAATAAACATGCTTAAAACGTCAACAAAAATGTTGGTGAGTTATAGGTTTAACCTATATATATCAAATCATAATAATAGACCACAAGATTTCATATTTCAATACACATCCCATACATAGAGATAAAAATCATTCATATGGTGAACACCTGGTAACCGACATTAACAAGATGCATATATAAGAATATCCCCATCATTCCGGGACACCCTTCGGATATGATATAAATTTCGAAGTACTAAAGCATCCGGTACTTTGGATGGGGTTTGTTAGGCCAAATAGATCTATCTTTAGGATTCGCGTCAATTAGGGTGTCTGTTCCCTAATTCTTAGATTACCAGACTTAATAAAAAGGGGCATATTCGATTTCGATAATTCAACCATAGAATGTAGTTTCACGTACTTGTGTCTATTTTGTAAATCATTTATAAAACCTGCATGTATTCTCATCTCAAAAATATTAGATTTTAAAAGTGGGACTATAACTCACTTTCACAGATTTTTTTACTTCTTCGGGAAGTAAGACTTGGCCACTGGTTGATTCACGAACCTATAACAATATATACATATATATCAAAGTATGTTCAAAATATATTTACAACACTTTTAATATATTTTGATGTTTTAAGTTTATTAAGTCAGCTGTCCTCGTTAGTAACCTACAACTAGTTGTCCACAGTTAGATGTACAGAAATAAATCGATAAATATTATCTTGAATCAATCCACGACCCAGTGTATACGTATCTCAATATTGATCACAACTCAAACTATATATATTTTGGAATCAACCTCAACCCTGTATAGCTAACTCCAACATTCACATATAGAGTGTCTATGGTTGTTCCGAAATATATATAGATGTGTCGACATGATAGGTCGAAACATTGTATACGTGTCTATGGTATCTCAAGATTACATAATATACAATACAAGTTGATTAAGTTATGGTTGGAATAGATTTGTTACCAATTTTCACGTAGCTAAAATGAGAAAAATTATCCAATCTTGTTTTACCCATAACTTCTTCATTTTAAATCCGTTTTGAGTGAATCAAATTGCTATGGTTTCATATTGAACTCTATTTTATGAATCTAAACAGAAAAAGTATAGGTTTATAGTAGGAAAAATAAGTTACAAGTCGTTTTTGTAAAGGTAGTCATTTCAATCGAAAGAACGACGTCTAGATGACCATTTTAGAAAACATACTTCCACTTTGAGTTTAACCATAATTTTTGGATATAGTTTCATGTTCATAATAAAAATCATTTTCTCAGAATAACAACTTTTAAATCAAAGTTTATCATAGTTTTTAATTAACTAACCCAAAACAGCCCGCGGTGTTACTACGACGGCGTAAATCCGGTTTGACGGTGTTTTTCGTGTTTCCAGGTTTTAAATCATTAAGTTAGCATATCATATAGATATAGAACATGCGTTTAGTTGATTTTAAAAGTCAAGTTAGAAGGATTAACTTTTGTTTGCGAACAAGTTTAGAATTAACTAAACTATGTTCTAGTGATTACAAGTTTAAACCTTCGAATAAGATAGCTTTATATGTATGAATCGAATGATGTTATGAACATCATTACTACCTTAAGTTCCTTGGATAAACCTACTAGAAAAGAGAAAAATGGATCTAGCTTCAACGGATCCTTGGATGGCTCGAAGTTCTTGAAGCAGAATCATGACACGAAAACAAGTTCAAGTAAGATCATCACTTGAAATAAGATTGTTATAGTTATAGAAATTGAACCAAAGTTTGAATATGATTATTACCTTGTATTAGAATGATAACCTACTGTAAGAAACAAAGATTTCTTAAGGTTGGATGATCACCTTACAAGATTGGAAGTGAGCTAGCAAACTTGAAAGTATTCTTGATTTTATGTAACTAGAACTTGTAGAATTTATGAAGAACACTTAGAACTTGAAGATAGAACTTGAGAGAGATCAATTAGATGAAGAAAATTGAAGAATGAAAGTGTTTGTAGGTGTTTTTGGTCGTTGGTGTATGGATTAGATATAAAGGATATGTAATTTTGTTTTCATGTAAATAAGTCATGAATGATTACTCATATTTTTGTAATTTTATGAGATATTTCATGCTAGTTGCCAAATGATGGTTCCCACATGTGTTAGGTGACTCACATGGGCTGCTAAGAGCTGATCATTGGAGTGTATATACCAATAGTACATACATCTAAAAGCTGTGTATTGTACGAGTACGAATACGGGTGTATACGAGTAGAATTGTTGATGAAACTGAACGAGGATGTAATTGTAAGCATTTTTGTTAAGTAAAAGTATTTTGATAAGTGTATTTAAGTCTTTCAAAAGTGTATAAATACATATTAAAACACTACATGTATATACATTTTAACTGAGTCGTTAAGTCATCGTTAGTCGTTACATGTAAGTGTTGTTTTGAAACCTTTAGGTTAACGATCTTGTTAAATGTTGTTAACCCAATGTTTATAATATCAAATGAGATTTTAAATTATTATATTATCATGTATGAATATCTCTTAATATGATATATATATACATTAAATGTCTTTACAACGATAATCGTTACATATATGTCTCGTTTAAAAATCATTAAGTTAGTAGTCTTGTTTTTACATATGTAGTTCATTGTTAATATACTTAATGATATGTTTACTTATCATAGTATCATGTCAACTATATATATATCCATATATATGTCATCATATAGTTTTTACAAGTTTTAACGTTCGTGAATCACCGGTCAACTTGGGTGGTCAATTGTCTATATGAAACATATTTCAATTAATCAAGTCTTAACAAGTTTGATTGCTTAACATGTTGGAAACATTTAATCATGTAAATATCAATCTTAATTAATATATATAAACATGGAAAAGTTCGGGTCACTACAGCAAATGTGGTAGCCGACGCCTTGAGCAGGAAGGACAGAGAACCCATTCGAGTAAAATCTATGAATATAATGATTCACAATAACCTTACTACTCAAATAAAGGAGGCGCAACAAGGAGTTTTAAAAGAGGGAAATTTAAAGGATGAAATACCCAAAGGATCGGAGAAGCATCTTAATATTCGGAAAGACGGAACCCGGTATAGGGCTGAAAGGATTTGGGTACCAAAATTTGGAGATATGAGAGAAATGGTACTTAGAGAAGCTCATAAAACCAGATACTCAATACATCCTGGAACGGGGAAGATGTACAAGGATTTCAAGAAACATTTTTGGTAGCCGGGTATGAAAGCCGATGTTGCTAAATACGTAGGAGAATGTTTGACGTATTCTAAGGTCAAAGCTGAGCATCAGAAACCATCAGGTCTACTTCAACAACCCAAAATCCCGGAATGGAAATGGGAAAACATTACCATGGATTTCATCACTAAATTGCCAAGGACTGCAAGTGGTTTTGATACTATTTGGGTAATAGTTGATCGTCTCACCAAATCAGTACACTTCCTGCCAATAAGAGAAGATGACAAGATGGAGAAGTTGGCACGACTGTATTTGAAGGAAGTCATCTCCAGACATGGAATACCAATCTCTATTATCTCTGATAGGGATGGCAGATTTATTTCAAGATTCTGGCAGACATTACAGCAAGCATTAGGAGCTCGTCTAGACATGAGTACCGCCTATCATCCACAAACTGATGGGCAGAGCGAAAGGACGATACAAACGCTTGAAGACATTCTACGAACATGTGTTATTGATTTCGGAAACAGTTGGGATCGACATCTACCGTTAGCAGAATTTTCCTACAACAACAGCTACCATTCAAGCATTGAGATGGCGCCGTTTGAAACACTTTATGGTAGAAAGTGCAGGTCTCCGATTTGTTGGAGTGAAGTGGGGGATAGACAGATTACGGGTCCGGAGATAATACAAAAAACTACCGAGAAGATCATTCAAATTCAACAACGGTTGAAAACCGCCCAAAGTCGACAAAAGAGCTATGCTGACATTAAAAGAAAAGATATAGAATTTGAAATTGGAGAGATGGTCATGCTTAAAGTTGCACCTTGGAAAGGCGTTGTTCGATTTGGTAAACGAGGGAAATTAAATCCAAGGTATATTGGACCATTCAAGATTATTGATCGTGTCGGACCAGTAGCTTACAGACTTGAGTTACCTCAACAACTCGCGGCTGTACATAACACTTTCCACGTCTCGAATTTGAAGAAATGTTTTGCTAAAGAAGATCTCACTATTCTGTTAGATGAAATCCAAATCAACGAAAAACTTCAATTTATCGAGGAACCCGTCGAAATAATGGATCGTGAGGTTAAAAGACTTAAGCAAAACAAGATACCAATTGTTAAGGTTCGATGGAATACTCGTAGAGGACCCGAGTTCACCTGGGAACAAGAAGATCAGAAGAAGAAGAAATACCCGCATTTATTTCCAGAAGATACGTCAACACCTCCAACTGCTTAAAATTTCGGGACGAAATTTATTTAACGGGTAGGTACTGTAGTGACCCGAACTTTTCCATGTTTATATATATATTAAATGAAATTGTTATTTACATGATTAAGTGTTTCCAACATGTTAACCAATCAAACTTGTTAAGACTTGATTAATTGAAATAGGTTTCATATAGACAATTGACCACCCAAGTTGACCGGTGATTCACGAACGTTAAAACTTGTAAAAACTATACGATGACATATATATGGTTATATATATAGTTAACATGATTTTATTATAAGTATGTATCTCATTAGGTATTTTAACAATGAGTTATATACATAAAAATGAGACTATTAATTTAAGAAACTCGAAAACGATATATATAACGATTATCGTTATAACAACGTCTTACTAGGTACATATGAATCATATTAAGATATTGATACAATTGGTTAATTATGTTAAATGATAAGTAAATATATTATTAAGTGTATTAACAATGAAATACATATGTAAAAATAAGACTACTAACTTAATGATATCGAAACGAGACATATATGTAACGATTATCGTTGTAACGACATTTAACTGTATATATATCATACTAAGATATATTATATATCATAATATCATGATAATATAACAATTTAACATCTCATTTGTTATAATAAACAATGGGTTAACAACATTCAACAAGATCGTTAACCTAAAGGTTTCAAAACAACATTTACATGTAACGACTAACGATGACTTAACGACTCAGTTAAAATGTATATACATGTAGTGTTTTAATATGTATTCATACACTTTTGAAAGACTTCAAGACACTTATCAAAATACTTCTACTTAACAAAAATGCTTACAATTACATCCTCGTTCAGTTTCATCAACAATTCTACTCGTATGCACCCGTATTCGTACTCATACAATACACAGCTTTTAGATGTATGTACTATTGGTATATATACTCCAATGATCAGCTCTTAGCAGCCCATGTGAGTCACCTAACACATGTGGGAACCATCATTTGGCAACTAGCATAAAATATATCATAAAATTACAAAAATATGAGTAATCATTCATGACTTATTTACATGAAAACAAAATTACATATCCTTTATATCTAATCCATACACCAACGACCAAAAACACCTACAAACACTTTCATTCTTCAATTTTCTTCATATAATTGATCTCTCTCAAGTTCTATCTTCAAGTTCTAAGTGTTCTTCATAAATTCCAAAAGTTCCAGTTTCATAAAATCAAGAATACTTCCAAGATTGCAAGTTTACTTCCAAGTTTTCTAAATCCATTCCAAGTAATCATCCAAGATCAAGAAACCTTTGTTACTTATAGTAGGTTATCTTTATAATACAAGGTAATAATCATATTCAAACTTTAATTCAATTTCTATAACTATAACAATCTTATTTCGAGTGGAAATCTTACTTGAAATTGTTTTCGTGTCATGATTCTGCTTCAAGAACTTTCAAGCCATACAAGGATCCTTTGAAGCTAGATCTATTTTTCTCATTTCCAGTAGGTTTATCCAAGGAACTTGAGGTAGTAATGATGTTCATAACATCATTCGATTCATACATATAAAGCTATCTTATTCGAAGGTTTAAACTTGTAATCACTAGAACATAGTTTAGTTAATTCTAAACTTGTTCGCAAATAAAAGTTAATCCTTCTTACTTGACTTTTAAAATCAACTAAACACATGTTCTATATCTATATGATATGATAACTTAATGATTTAAAACCTGGAAACACGAAAAACACCGTAAAATCGGATTTACGCCGTCGTAGTAACACCGCGGACTGTTTTGGGTTAGTTAATTAAAAACTATGATAAACTTTGATTTAAAAGTTGTTATTCTGGGAAAATGATTTTTATTATGAACATGAAACTATATCCAAAAATTATGGTTAAACTCAAAGTGAAAGTATGTTTTCTAAAATGGTCATCTAGACGTCGTTCTTTCGACTGAAATGACTACCTTTACAAAAACTACTTGTAACTTATTTTTCCGACTATAAACCTATACTTTTTATGTTTAGATTCATAAAATAGAGTTCAATATGAAACCATAGCAATTTGATTCACTCAAAACGGATTTAAAATGAAGAAGTTATGGGTAAAACAAGATTGGATAATTTTTCTCATTTTAGCTACGTGAAAATTGGTAACAAATCTATTCCAACCATAACTTAATTAACTTGTATTGTATATTATGTAATCTTGAGATACCATAGACACGTATACAATGTTTCGACCTATAATGTCGACACATCTATATATATTTCGGAACAACCATAGACACTCTATATGTGAATGTTGGAGTTAGCTATACAGGGTTGAGGTTAATTCCAAAATATATATAGTTTGAGTTGTGATCAATACTGAGATACGTATACACTGGGTCGTGGATTGATTCAAGATAATATTTATCGATTTATTTCTGTACATCTAACTGTGGACAACTAGTTGTAGGTTACTAATGAGGACAACTGACTTAATAAACTTAAAACATCAAAATATATTAAAAGTGTTGTAAATATATTTTGAACATACTTTGATATATATGTATATATTCTTATAGGTTCGTGAATCGACCAGTGGCCAAGTGTTACTTCCCGACGAAGTAAAAATCTGTGAAAGTGAGTTATAGTCCCACTTTTAAAATCTAATATTTTTGGGATGAGAATACATGCAGGTTTTATAAATGATTTACAAAATAGACACAAGTACGTGAAACTACATTCTATGGTTGAATTATCGAAATCGAATATGCCCCTTTTTATTAAGTCTGGTAATCTAAGAATTAGGGAACAGACACCCTAATTGACGCGAATCCTAAAGATAGATCTATTGGGCCTAACAAACCCCATCCAAAGTACCGGATGCTTTAGTACTTCGAAATTTATATCATGTCCGAAGGAGGATCCCGGAATGATGGGGATATTCTTATATATGCATCTTGTTAATGTCGGTTACCAAGTGTTCACCATATGAATGATTTTTATCTCTATGTATGGGATGTGTATTGAAATATGAAATCTTGTGGTCTATTGTTATGATTTGATATATATAGGTTAAACCTATAACTCACCAACATTTTTGTTGACGTTTAAAGCATGTTTATTCTCAGGTGAATACTAAGAGCTTCCGCTGTTGCATACTAAAATATGGACAAGATTTGGAGTCCATGTTTGTATGATATTGTGTAAAAACTGCATTCAAGAAACTGATTTCGATGTAACATATTTGTATTGTAAACCATTATGTAATGGTCGTGTGTAAACAGGATATTTTAGATTATCATTATTTGATAATCTACGTAAAGCTTTTTAAACCTTTATTTATGAAATAAAGGTTATGGTTTGTTTTAAAAATGAATACAGTCTTTGAAAAACGTCTCATATAGAGGTCAAAACCTCGCAACGAAATCAATTAATATGGAACGTTTTTAATCAATAAGAACGGGACATTTCAGAAGTGCATTTGGGTCGAAATTGCACTAAGTGTCGAATTGGGTTGGTTTGCAGATCCAATCTAAGTGTGTTGTTGAATTTGTGATAATGGATTAGGTACTTTCCATTGACGAGTTGCGGATTTCTTGGAAGCATTTTCTTCAAGGCGACAAGGTGAGTGTTAATATCCTATGTGCATATGTATGTGTAGGATGGGTGCGGGTCGGGTGAAGTGATTCTCGGCTATAGAGCTCACTTCACATATAGGTGGATATGATGGACTTGTGTATAGGTCCAATTGGCACGGTTGTGCATTTTGGTTGACCACCTTTGGCGAAGTGCACATTTTGTGTGTACGTTATCACACATGGTTGTGATGTGGATGATTAACCCCAATGGCGAAGGGTTTTGATGTTGAGAAGTGAGTCGCGTGTGGATGCGGATTCACGATGACGCATGTAGTTTTCGGTCATCTTATTGAATTGTGAAAGTGAATCTCGTGTAGTTCAAATTCACGGTAACGCGTGTAGTTCGGTCATCTTATTGAGGTAGTGATCTCGTGTGGTTGCTAATTTACTAAGGCTCGTGTAGTTCGGCCAACCTCAATGTTGTTGTGGTAATGAAGATAGTAATCTCGTGTGGATGCAGATTTACTAAGGCTCGTGTAGTTTGGCCAATCTTCATGTGGTAATCGGTTGTCGGTTCTTGGTATTAGGTTAAGGGGTTAACCTTGGACGTTATATATTGTTATATATATTAATGTATTGTTGTGATGTAGCTAACCCTCCGGGTGTAGCTCATTGGCGTTGTTCACATCATCGTTGGTGAACTTATATTTGCTGATGTATCCTTAACTTGTTTGAAATGTCCCGTTCTTATTGATTAAAAACGTTCCATATTAATTGATTTCGTTGCGAGGTTTTGACCTCTATATGAGACGTTTTTCAAAGACTGCATTCATTTTAAAACAAACCATAACCTTTATTTCATCAATAAAGGTTTAAAAAGCTTTACGTAGATTATCAAATAATGATAATCTAAAATATCCTGTTTACACACGACCATTACATAATGGTTTACAATACAAATATGTTACAAAAAAATAAGTTTCTTGAATGCAGTTTTTACACAATATCATATACAAGCATGGACTCCAAATCTTGTCCTTATTTAAGTATGCGACAACGGAAGCTCTTAATAATCACCTGAGAATAAACATGCTTAAAACGTCAACAAAAATGTTGGTGAGTTATAGGTTTAACCTATATATATCAAATTAATAATAGACCACAAGATTTCATATTTCAATACACATCCCATACATAGAGATAAAAATCATTCATATGGTGAACACCTGGTAACCGACATTAACAAGATGCATATATAAGAATATCCCCATCATTCCGGGACACCCTTCGGATATGATATAAATTTCGAAGTACTAAAGCATCCGGTACTTTGGATGGGGTTTGTTAGGCCCAATAGATCTATCTTTAGGATTCGCGTCAATTAGGGTGTCTGTTCCCTAATTCTTAGATTAAGTGACTTAATAAAAAGGGGCATATTCGATTTCGATAATTCAACCATAGAATGTAGTTTCACGTACTTGTGTCTATTTTGTAAATCATTTATAAAACCTGCATGTATTCTCATCCCAAAAATATTAGATTTTAAAAGTGGGACTATAACTCACTTTCATAGATTTTTACTTCGTCGGGAAGTAAGACTTGGCCACTGGTTGATTCACGAACCTATAACAATATATACATATATATCAAAGTATGTTTAAAATATATTTACAACACTTTTAATATATTTTGATGTTTTAAGTTTAATAAGTCAGCTGTCCTCGTTAGTAACCTACAACTAGTTGTCCACAGTTAGATGTACAGAAATAAATCGATAAATATTATCTTGAATCAATCCACGACCCAGTGTATACGTATCTCAGTATTGATCACAACTCAAACTATATATATTTTGGAATCAACCTCAACCCTGTATAGCTAACTCCAATATTCACATATAGAGTGTCTATGGTTGTTCCAAAATATATATAGATGTGTCAACATGATAGGTCGAAACATTGTATACGTGTCTATGGTATCTCAAGATTACATAATATACAATACAAGTTGATTAAGTTATAGTTGGAATAGATTTGTTACCAATTTTCACGTAGCTAAAATGAGAAAAATTATCCAATCTTGTTTTACCCATAACTTCTTCATTTTAAATCCGTTTTGAGTGAATCAAATTGCTATGGTTTCATATTGAACTCTATTTTATGAATCTAAACAGAAAAAGTATAGGTTTATAGTCTGAAAAATAAGTTACAAGTCGTTTTTGTAAAGGTAGTCATTTCAGTCGAAAGAACGACGTCTAGATGACCATTTTAGAAAACATACTTCCACTTTGAGTTTAACCATAATTTTTGGATATAGTTTCATGTTCATAATAAAAATCATTTTCTCAGAATAAAAACTTTTAAATCAAAGTTTATCATAGTTTTTAATTAACTAACCCAAAACAGCCCGCGGTGTTACTACGACGGCGTAAATCCGGTTTTACGATGTCTTTCGTGTTTCCAGGTTTTAAATCATTAAGTTAGCATATCATATAGATATAGAACATGTGTTTAGTTGATTTTAAAAGTCAATTTAGAAGGATTAACTTTTGTTTGCGAACAAGTTTAGAATTAACTAAACTATGTTCTAGTGATTACAAGTTTAAACCTTCGAATAAGATAGCTTTATATGTATGAATCGAATGATGTTATGAACATCATTACTACCTTAAGTTCCTTGGATAAACCTACTGGAAAATAGAAAAATGGATCTAGCTTCAACGGATCCTTGGATGGCTCGAAGTTCTTGAAGCAGAATCATGACACGAAAACAAGTTCAAGTAAGATCATCACTTGAAATAAGATTGTTATAGTTATAGAAATTGAACCAAAGTTTGAATATGATTATTACCTTGTATTATAATGATAACCTTCTGTAAGAAACAAAGATTTCTTGAGGTTGGATGATCACCTTACAAGATTGGAAGTGAGCTAGCAAACTTGAAAGTATTCTTGATTTTATGTAACTAGAACTTGTAGAATTTATGAAGAACACTTAGAACTTGAAGATAGAACTTAAGAGAGATCAATTAGATGAAGAAAATTGAAGAATGAAAGTGTTTGTAGGTGTTTTTGGTCGTTGGTGTATGGATTAGATATAAAGGATATGTAATATTGTTTTCATGTAAATAAGTCATGAATGATTACTCATATTTTTGTTATTTTATGAGATATTTCATGCTAGTTGCCAAATGATGGTTCCCACATGTGTTAGGTGACTCACATGGGCTGCTAAGAGCTGATCATTGGAGTGTATATACCAATAGTACATACATCTAAAAGCTGTGTATTGTACGAGTACGAATACGGGTGCATACGAGTAGAATTGTTGATGAAACTGAACGAGGATGTAATTGTAAGCATTTTTGTTAAGTAGAAGTATTTTGATAAGTGTATTGAAGTCTTTCAAAAGTGTATAAATACATATTAAAACACTACATGTATATACATTTTAACTGAGTCGTTAAGTCATCGTTAGTTGTTACATGTAAGTGTTGTTTTGAAACCTTTAGGTTAACGATCTTGTTAAATGTTGTTAACCCAATGTTTATAATATCAAATGAGATTTTAAATTATTATATTATCATGATATTATCATGTATGAATATCTCTTAATATGATATATATACATTAAATGTCTTTACAACGATAATCGTTACATATATGTCTCGTTTAAAAATCATTAAGTTAGTAGTCTTGTTTTTACATATGTAGTTCATTGTTAATATACTTAATGATATGTTTACTTATCATAGTATCATATTAACTATATATATATGTATCCATATATATGTCATCATATAGTTTTTACAAGTTTTAACGTTCGTGAATCACCGGTCAACTTGGGTGGTCAATTGTCTATATGAAACATATTTCAATTAATCAAGTCTTAACAAGTTTGATTGCTTAACATGTTGGAAACATTTAATCATGTAAATATCAATCTCAATTAATATATATATACATGGAAAATTTCGGGTCACTACATTGTTGCTTAGTGATCGTACGGTATGCTTAGTGTAGTTGCCTTATACATGGATGCTCCGGTATGCGGTATTTGATTATTTGTGTGGCGTGTCCATTTTATGCATATATATGTATGTAGTATATTCTCACTCACTAAGCATTAGCTTACCCTCTCGTTGTTGATATTTTTTATAGGTTCGCATGCTTGGCGGCTCGGGTACGCTTGGGAATTAGAGATCTTGGCTAGGTTGCTTTAGAAGATCTTGCTTTTGGACTCGATTAGGATTTGGGTTGCGTAGTCCCAAATCACCATGCTCGGTTTAGTGTAAACGTAACTAGTCTGGTCATAATGATTATAATCGGTTTACGATTTAATTAATGAACCATTGTATTAGGGAGTTTAAATTATTAACGTATGTTTTAAATTCGTTGAACTTTCTTTGGTAACAAATATGTTTTGGAAACTGTGTAATGGGACCTAAAGTATTATTTAACGCGTATTAAAAGGAAAAACTTTTATGGGCCGGTTTTAATACGGGTTGGGTTGTTTCAAGTGGTATCAGAGTATAGTCTAAGGGATTTAGGTGACTTGAGATAGGTGCCTAGACTTAGACCTTTGTGTGTGCTTATTTGTTGCGGAACTTGTAGGTGTACGGGTCGGAATAGGTTATAGTTAGTGCCTTGTTGTAGGTGGACTAACGTCGATATTGGTAATGCGGATATTATTAATATATTAATGGTGTTGTGATAATAATTCTCGCGTATGTGTATATCGCGTAGAATTTTGTTTGTGTTTGTTTATATCATCGAGCGAGGCAGTCGTTGTACTAACGAGTTGATACGGCGTGTGTGCGTAATAAGGACTTGCAAACCTTATTACGGGTGCAAATCGTGTTAAACAAGTGATGTACGACGAGTGTTTAGCAAGATGGACCGGTGTGGAGCGTGTTGTTTTATACGTTCGTGGACTAATCGTTTTGCATTCTTTAGAATGATGACGTGAAACGAGATCGAAACGAATGACGAGGAGTTTAACTCTGGAGTTGCGGCCGCCGTTGCGGAGCAAATGAGTGCGTTTCGAGAAGAAATGGATATGGAACGTAGGTCCAAGTGGGGGAGTTGCACTCCCGCACGAGGAGGTTTTTAGTTTGAGACTTCGGATGATACTTTTGGTAGATCCGGAAGTTTGCGTTGGGACCTAGTTTTGGTCGATTTGTGGTTAAGTACAATTTCGGTTAAATTGTACTTATGGTTTTGGATGTAAGTTACCACCGAGGTGGTAATGTGGTAAATCTCGTTGAGAGATAAAGGACGTGTTTGGCGAGCAAGGTGAAATCCCTCGGTTAAGGGATGTGCGTATCGGATTTTCTTCTAGATAATTATTGTTTTATGCCTATGTTTGATATAGGTGGTTCTTGCTCGAGTGTGTGAATGGTTAGTGGTATCCGTTAGGATTCACTATGGCGTAGCAGAGCGCGATGTTACACTACTCGTCGTTCGAGGCTAAAAGGGCGTTGATTGATGAAGCATGACTTTCGGAGTCCGCTGACTTCATCATGGTATTGGTGATTGGTGAAGCATGACCTTTAGGGTCCGCTGACTTCATCATGGGAGTATGCGATTGGTGGAGCATGACCTTCGGGGTCCGCTGACTTCATCATGAGCGATGTGTTATATCGGTGAAGCATGACCGTTGACAGGGTCCGCTGACTTCATCCGGTGTTGAGATTGGTGAAGCATGATCTTCGGGTCCGCTGACTTCATCATGGTAGTGGATCGCGTGTGGTTTCGGATTCACGATGACGCGTGTGGTTTCGGTCATCTTATTGTGGAAGTGAGTCGCGTGTAGTTCGGATTCACAAATGACTCGTGTGGTTTCGGTCATTGTATTGAGGAGTGAGTCTCGTGTAGTTCGGATTCACAAATGACTCGTGTAGTTCGGTCATTCCTCCGGGATAGTGACTCGCGTGTAGTTCGGATTCACTAAGGCGCTTGTAGTTCGGCCAATCCCGATTGTTGTTGTGGTGAAGGTAGTGAGTCGCGTGTAGTTCGGATTCACTAAGGCGCGTGTGTTTTCGACCAGCCTTCGGGTTGTGTGATCTGTCGGTTGTTTTATACACCGATGGTGGGGTCGTAAGGACCATGATGTTTGATCTATTGGTTGTTTTATACACCAATGGTGGGGTCATAAGGACCATGTTGCGTGATCTATTGGTTGTTTGATACACCAATGGTGGGGTCGTAAGGACCGTGTGGTGTGATCTATCGGTTGTTTTATACGCCGATGGTGGGGTCGTGAGGACCATGTTCTATGATTAGTGGTGTGATAGCCGTGTTTCGCTCACGTGTTGTTACGGGTGTGACAATAGTCGATTTGGTACACCTTGGGATTAACGTTACCATAGTCGTTTTGGGCGTTATCGGTCTTAACCGTTTGTTATGATGTTACGGTAGTTGCGTATTGGTCGTATTGCGCACTACAAGGGATGTTTAGTGATTGGTGTTATCCGTCAGGATTCGTTTGGTTCGGTCTTCATCGTCTCGGATTGTTGACCTTAGGTTGAGACTTGGTTGTTTTTAGCGTCGTACTCGGTAAGGGTATGCTAAGGAATTGATATCTCAATACGAGATTGGTTGAGTTTTCCCGATGTTAGGGAATGAGCATGGTTTTAGTGCTCGGATTGTGGATTTGATAAATCGCGGGTGACGATTTAGTTGTTAAAGGCAATTCAGTGGGAAGAATTGCTTAGGAAAGCCGGTTGGGACTTATGTTTGAGGACAGTGAAGTGTGGTCCGTTTAGTTAAGTGACGAGGATCACGAGGACGTGATCGAATCTAAGTGGGGGAGAGTTGTAACACCCCGTTTTCCCCGTATATGATTTATAGGTGTATTGTGTATGTACGATAGGCGTATGAAGGGTTCGGGACATGTTCGGGTGTTGAGGTCTTGTATGCAAGAAAATGACTCAGATCACGCTGTGTGTCGCGGCGCGACAAATGAGGCCGCGGCGCGGCAATTAACTGGAAATCAGATCAGAAGTCCAACAAAAAATGATCCCAGACCTAGGCAAATGTCGCGGCGCGACATTTAAGGCCGCGGCGCGGCAATGTGGGCGAACTGGTTCCTGTTTTCGCAATATTTAGGCAAAGTGAGGGGCATTGTGGTCTTTTCGCGTTTGAACCAGATTGAGATCTTAAATCTCATCCACTCCTTTTATTTCCTAATTTCTTTTCCCTTTTCATTTCATTTTCCTCTCAAAAAACTCAAACACCCAATTGGATTCAAACGGATTTTTGGAAAGGAAGAAACGGGATTTGATCTTTGGCGTAGTTGACAAGTTTGTTCTCCTCGTTCTTAGATACACGGTGATACTAGTGGTAAGCTCTAACTCCGAATTTCATTTTCGTGTTCATCATTCAAATTTGGGGCTTTTGATTGTATGATTCATAGGTGAAACCCATTTAGTTGTTAATTGGAGATTAACACCAATATTCGGGTTTATTGTTGTTAAAGGTGGGTTTTGGGTTGGTTAATGATTTAACCATGTTTAAGACTTGTAAATGGTGTACAATCACTAGCATTAGTGATTATTGGTGTTTTGGAGACTTTTAGGGTTTTCGTGGTTGACTAATTTTGACTAGAGTCAAAATTAGGGTTTGTTGAGGATTATGACCCGAATGTCGATTCGATGAGGTTTGTAAACTTAAAATGGATTAAGTTGAAGTATAAAACCGAGTTAAACATGTTTTGGTGTCAAAACTTGTAAATGGTGAGATTTTGACCTTATGGGTCAAAATTAGGGTTTATGGGCGATTTTGAGAACGATAAATGTTTAACACTTGTGTTTGGGTTTAATTGACATATTAGGACCATTCTCACTTGTGTTAGTGATTATTGGTTAGTTTGGGCGCGGTTTGTACTTGGAAGTGCATTTGGGTCGAAATTGCACTAAGTGTCGAATTGGGTTAGTTTGTAGATCCAATCTAAGTGTGTTGTTGAATTTGTGATAATGGATTAGGTACTTTCCATTGACGAGTTGCAGATTTCTTGGAAGCATTTTCTTCAAGGCGACAAGGTGAGTGTTAATATCCTATGTGCATATGTATGTGTAGGATGGGTGCGGGTCGGGTGAAGTGATTCTCGGCTATAGAGCTCACTTCACATATAGGTGGATATGATGGACTTGTGTATAGGTCCAATTGGCACGGTTGTGCATTTTGGTTGACCATCTTTGGCCAAGTGCACATTTTGTGTGTACGTTATCACACGTGGTTGTGATGTGGATGATTAACCCCAATGGCGAAGGGTTTTGATGTTGAGAAGTGAGTCGTGTGTGGATGCGGATTCACGATGACGCGTGTAGTTTTCGGTCATCTTATTGAATTGTGAAAGTGAATCTCGTGTAGTTCGAATTCACGGTGACGCGTGTAGTTCGGTCATCTTATTGAGGTAGTGATCTCGTGTGGTTGCGGATTTACTAAGGCTCGTGTAGTTTGGCCAACCTCGATGTTGTTGTGGTATTGAAGATAGTAATCTCGTGTGGATGCGGATTTACTAAGGCTCGTGTAGTTCGGCCAATCTTCATGTGGTAATCGGTTGTCGGTTCTCGGTATTGGGTTAAGGGGTTAACCTTGGACGTTATATATTGTTATATATATTAATGTATTGTTGTGATGTAGCTAACCCTCCGGGTGTAGCTCATTGGCGTTGTTCACATCGTCATTGGTGAACTTATATTTGTTGATGTATCCTTAACTTGTTGCTTAGTGATCGTACGGTATGCTTAGTGTAGTTGCCTTATACATGGATGCTCCTGTATGCGGTATTTGATTATTTGTGTGGCTTGTCCATTTTATGCATATATATGTATGTAGTATATTCTCACTCACTAAGCATTAGCTTACCCTCTCGTTGTTGATATTTTTTATAGGTTCGCATGCTTGGCGGCTCGGGTAAGCTTGAGAATTAGAGATCTTGGCTAGGTTGCTTTAGAAGATCTTGCTTTTGGACTCGATTAGGATTTGGGTAGCGTAGTCCCAAATCACCATGCTCGGTTTAGTGTAAACGTAACTAGTCGAGTCATAATGATTATAACCGGTTTACGATTTAATTAATGAACCATTGTATTAGGGAGTTTAAATTATTAACGTATGTTTTAAATTCGTTGAACTTACTTTGGTAACAAATATGTTTTGGAAATTGTGTAATGGGACCTAAAGTATTATTTAACGCGTATTAAAAGGAAAAATTTTTATGGGCCGGTTTTAATACGGGTTGGGTTGTTTCAAGTAATCATAAACAGCTTTTCAATTTAGCATGTGGGGAATATAATAAATATAATACTCCTATTATATATATAAAATATCCTAATTGATTACCAACCTATACAACAAGTAATCAATCACTGCTTTTATTCAATTATTTCATGATCTGTGCATCCTCACAAAAACAATCATCTACTCACCCATCTTTTTACTACTAGTCTTCAACCTAATACTCTCTTTGACTCTCTCATAAATCCATCATCAAACACCAACAAATACGAACCCAAAATCAACAACTCTTTATATTTATTTCCTGCACTTACTATCTTCTCCCTTACACCACACGAAACCACATGAAACTATTTTGTTCGGTTTACAACAACACCACCTTCACTCTTACTGTCCACCGTCACAAAACCACAACCCTACAACATACATGTACAACCACCATGCCATCCTTTCTTGATTCTTTATTCGTGAACCAAAAACAAATACCCATCGAACATACTTAACTATTGCAGCTGCACACAATCTATTACCTTCTGTTACTTGCTCGAGTCTAGCAAACCAAACACACCATCGTTAAACCATCATCAACAATCACCTTAAACCCATCACCTTGACCACTTGAAACCATCATCTTCTACCGACCACATCACATAGTAATAAGTACGTACCATCAAAACCCATTTAAAAATCGACACCATCATCATCAGGTTACTGCTACTGCTACAGTTTGTATTCCGTTTACTATTTGATCGAGACCATTAAGGTACTTGCTAGTACTCCTATCTCCTGCCCAATTGTTCCCGTTGTCACTCGAGAACACCATAACTATCTATGTTTATTTTTTTTTTCTGTTACTTACTTTCTATTATTAGAACACCATCCATCTTTCTCTTATACTGATACTATGCTTACTACTGTTATCATGTTCAATCAACACAAACACCACAATCATGAAAACCCAACACTTTGAATAGTAATTGTTACTACTCTTGCTCGATGCTTATCTACTTCTACTTTGAACCATCGTGTACAGCTGCTTGTTCCTTGTGCAGCTAGTCAACACCCAAAAGAAAACCACCAATCAACCACCAAGACCCAAAACCACCATTACGATCATCACCTTGAGAAGCACCCAACCGATCACTTATCCTTTCGTTCCAATTTGCTATTGTCTTCCTTTATTCCTTGTTCTCTTAAAAAGACCCGACTTCGGTCATCATCCCTTCGACTCACTGATAGGTGAGAGTACCACCCAACCCAGCTGCTATTGTAAACGTGTTCCCACTGCATAAACAAACACCATAATCGTCACTGTTTGTCTTTTTTTTTTTGTTATCGCCATAATTATTCTTTTGTTCTTTTCGATAAATAGGATTAAAGGAATGAGGACGGTGATGATGATGTTTAGTGGGATGATTATATAATAAACCGAGACCCTACCTGTTCCACTCCCGTTTCCTATCTTGTTCCTTTTCTTCTGACTACCTTAAACCACAATATCATTGGGCCGTAACTAATTAACTTGTTGGGCTTCTAGACTATGTGGACCCATTTAATCTTTTGGGCTTGTGAGGAATATTAGGCCATAAATTCTTTCGGTTGGGCTGTGGATATCCACAGTTAGCAACGATGATGACAATTTAATGTTAAGGATGATGTAGGGTGACGAGCTATATGTCGCTATATTGATATAAGTTACAAATCAAACAAACTCAAATTTATATCGGGCCGATTGAATAAATTAGTTGGTTTTTTTTTAATTAGTGGACAAATCCTCTTGGGCCATGTATTCTCTTTTGGGCCGAAAATATGACAAATAGTCGATAGTGATGATGATTAGGAATGATGATACAAAGTTGTTAATGTTGATGAATCATGAAGGTGACAAAATGTTGATCATGATCATGGGTTGATAATGAATGTCAAAGATGATTATGATGTGAGGATGTCGTGATGTTAAGTTGATATCATGATCTATATAATAGTTTATGATGATAAAGATATGGTTTAGTGATATAATGATGAGAACGATTTAAATTGATGATGATGATATAATGGGTGTGATGATGATGATGGTATGATGTTAATGACGATAATGATAACGATGACGATACACGACAATGATACATGAGGGTATAAATCTTAACATTTTTATTAGCTTTATATTATTATTATTATTATTATTATTATTATTATTATTATTATTATTATTATTATTAGTATTATTATTATTATTATTATTATTATTATTATTATTATTATTATTATTATAACTATTATTAATATTATTGTTAGCATTATCATTAATAACATAAGTATAAGTATTATTATTATTATCATTATAGTTATTTATATAAATATTAGTATTATTATTATTAGAAAAATCATTATTTTATAGTTATTATTATTAATATTATTAATATTATTATTATAACTATTATTATTATTATAGGATGAACCGACTTTTTATTTATTAGTATCAATATTATTTTATCAACTGACTATTAGTTATATAAAACTATATTTACTACATATAACATAACTATATTAATATTTTTTTTAAAAATAATATTAATAAATGTAATTAATTAGGTTATTAATGAAACACATAAATTAAAATAACAATTAATTCACTAATAATCCATAAATTTGTTTGATTACAATTATATGTGTTAATATATATACTTGATATAGGTTCGTGAATCCAAGACCAACCTTGCATTGTTCAGTTCCGTCGTATGCATATTTTTACAGCAAAATAGCATATTGTGAGTTTCATTTGCTCCCTTTTTAAATGCTTTTGCAATATATATTTTTGGGACTGAGAATACATGCGCTGCTTTTATTAATGTTTTACAAAATAGACACAAGTAATCGAAACTACATTCTATGGTTGGATTATCGAATCGAATATCACCCTTTTTAGTCTGGTAATCTAAGAATTAGGGAACAGAAACCCTAATTGACGTGAATCCTAAAGATAGATCTATTGGGCCTAACAAACCCCATCCGGGTTACGGATGCTTTAGTACTTCGATTTTATCATGTCCGATGAGAGTCCCGGAATGATGGGGATATTCTAGACGCATTTTGTTAATGTCGATTACCAGGTGTTCACCATATGAATGATTTTTAATTCACGGGTTACGCGTATTATTTTGTACTCGGGTTACGTATACAATTAAATATCTGAAAATCTTGTGGTCTATTAAAATGATGAAAATGAATGATTATGATAAACTAATGAACTCACCAACCTTTTGGTTGACACTTTAAAGCATGATTATTCTCAGGTATGAAAGAAATCTTCCGCTGTGCATTTTCCCATTTTAAATATATTACATGGAGTCGCTCATGGTATACTTAGGACAGTACCTCGCAATGGGACCAAATGTTGATGATTTCGTCTAGGTGGATTAGGACGGGTCTCTACAATACTTAAGACTTAACTTATTTACTTTTAAACTTTTGGGGACGAATTACTGACTTAGTAACCTTTGACTTAGGTTGAGGACCTTTCGGACCGACTTACTACTTGCTTACTTTTCCGTATCGACTTTACCGCACTTTCACTACGAGTTATAGCTCCCTTTTTACTCTAAACTTTTTGGGACTGAGAATACATGCGCTTTTTATATTTTACATACTAGACACGAGTACTTAAACTTTATATATGTGTGGGTGATATAACGGCACAAATTTTCCCCTTAGCTCGGTAACGTTTAACTATTGGTTTATGAATCGGTAGACGAGAATCTTAGATATGGATCCATAGAGTTTGACATCCCCACGCGGGCTAGTCGCGCTAGCATTTAACGGGTGTTTAATACTTCATCTGTTTTAACGCACTCGCCAAGTGTACTTTTAGGGGGTGATACATTATTCTAAGTTAAGTTAGTTACCAAGTGCCCACGGTTAAGCATATACTTTTTCATACTGTTTTGAATACGAAATCTCGTGGTCTACATTACATTGTTGTTTACAATCAAACTATAGCTCACCAACATTCATGTTGACATTTTAAAGCATGTTATTTCTCAGGTGCTTAGACGTTGTTGCTTCCGCTGTTATAGACTCGCTGTGTTAGACTTCCGCTGTATTGTTTAGAGATGTCTCAATCATGGAACTTTTATTTTGCATTCACAACTTATGTTATTTTTCGAACCATGGTTTTTGTAATGACCTTTGTGACACGTACTTATGTTAATGCTTTCTATTCGTAGAAGCACGTTATCGTTTGTAAAACATTTGACGTTGGTAAAAACGTTATCTTTTCATGAATGCAAAACTTGCTTTAAACATCATATAGTGTTGCAAAACTTATTTTAAACAGCATATAGTGTTGTAATAGTGTAATGGACCTGTTGTTGATGATCCGTACACATTGATTTTGTACGGGGCATCACACATTTGGCCTAATCATTTGATCAACATTGAAAAGTGCGTTACTTTTTCTGAAACCGTGTTTGCCAAACACAGTTTGTCAGATGCAACAATATTCGCCACCCACTACCATAAATCTGCATGAACAAACCCCATAGCGATCTTTAACACAAGAATCCAAACCAACTCCAAATTAGCCGATAAACAACTCCTTTTGATATCGCAGGATGAGATACTCAAATCACGCTGCATTTCACTCATTAACCCACGAGTAAATGAAGTCAACACCAAAAAACACCGTTGAGAGATAATCCAATCTCTTAGTTACTAGCTTGGGTCATCTCGGTTTCTACGCCACCATCTTCTAACACGAATATCATCTTCTTACACTAGAAGACCAATTGAAGTGAGCGAGACTTCAATTATAGGATTTTTTCATAAGACAACATCACCTCACCCATCGCTCTAGACAAACCCAATTCAAAACGACATCTTAACGACCACTCGTACAAATTTTTCTGTCTATCTCTGATTTTCTTTACTAACAATAAGATAACCCCAACAAATGCTTTTGTAGACCATTCCTCAAGGTTCCCTAGTGAGAACGCAATCACCGCCTCGAAGTCTACCATCTTTTCAACTTTTAGCTTTCTTGTTGGTACACTAACCTTCTCATAACGATATGAACTTCACAAACCCCATCTTCTCATCTCAAGCACGCTCCCACTGTACGAGTAAGAATTAAAATCGCAGCTACTCGAGAAGAAACTTGGATCGTATCACCGGTTAATCGCAAATTTCTTTGCCATCGGGGAGCAAAACATGTATTCGAAGCCCTAGTGTTATCCTGGATCAACACACTAAACTTGAGAAAATTGGAGAAACAAGTCGCTCAACCATCTCCGCAACCCCACTAGTTGTCAAACTCCCACTAGCTCGATAACTTTCGCCGGTTACCAAATTCACACCAAGTTCTTGACACTCTCAACAATCCTAGAAAGCTCAAGTTTCGGGACTTACAAGATTATTCGTTCCTCCTCCATCACCCAATGATTCCTAATTGATCACCTTCGAAGAAAATTTCGCTCCACTAATTGAACCATCATCCAAACCCGAGCAACCATCAACGCGTTATATCCAACTCTTTTCGACAATCAATTTCTTTCGTGACAAGAAAATCTAACCCGCCCACATATTCCATAGACTTGGAATATCCGACCATACACTTGGTCATCCGTTTCAAAACCACGCAAGCACCAAATTTTCCCGATGACTCTCATTATCGACTTTTAAACCGATGCACCACGTTTATTACAACACCGCCAAAATATGAGTTAAACCACCCTAGTAAGCTCCCGTAACAAACCAACATCTTTGAAAACATAGGTCGTATCACTTGAAGTTTTACGAGACAAAACCGTCTCGCACTCGCGTCATCAAACTCGAAAAAAGTTCATCCTGAAACTCCCCAGATTCGAAAAATCACATCTGAAAATCTAACGGTCCGATCAACCTCAAATTTTTTCCACATGTGGATCCATGTATCTGCTGCCTACAACCGAAATTAAAGTCGATCCAAAGGTTAACGAACCTGCAATGAATTTTCTCATACAGTTGCGCATGAACATCCGAATTTAGCTCAATCGTTCCTTCGCACGGGCGAGAGGAACAAGAACCCGACTTGTCACCCGGATCTTATAGAAAATATCTCCACAACGAAACCGTCGAACCGACCCCTGACTCTGTAAACTTTCGCGAAGAATAAACCACCATCATAGCACCATTGTCGTGACCAATTGCATCATGTATTTTAAGAACCGTTACCCAAATCCCGATGTGATCAACTCTTTCGGATACATAGAAATACCCATGAGTTCATCGCGACCAACTAAGTCACCTGGTCTCGATACATGTTGCAAAATAAATCCTTAAACCCATCGTTTAGCAACCCTTATGAAAAAAACAATTCACAAACCATATCGAAAAAACTTGCTTTCAATTCGCCATCGTGCCCAATCTTGTAGCCTATAGCTCTAATACCACTTGTTAGAAATTTAGGACCCAACCAAGATGTAACGACCGCACTTTTTCGATCATTCTATACTTAAAAGATTAATATTTACATAAATTAAACCTTGCCAACATGATAAGCAATCCAAATTGTCGAGATTTATATTTCCGAAAAGAATTTTACACAACGTTTGACCGTCTAGTTTGACCAATGATATCACGAACTATACAATATATGATAATTATACGTTTGTGTATATATATGTATATATACATATTTAACATGATTAATGAATGTTTTAATATCTCATTTTGTATTAATAACAACAAGTTATATGTGTATTTTGAAACTACTAACTTAAGTTTTCAAAACGATAACAATACGTAACGTTATTTGACTTAAATACTTAAGACTATAATGTTTATACATATATTGTATAAGTAATGTATTTAATCACTTTTAAGAACTTAAATACATAAAATCATATAAGTGTATTCACAAAAGATAGCTATATTTGAATCCTCATTCCATTTTTCACAAAATTTCCATACGTATACCTAGAGTATTTGTACTCGTATCATACCAAGCTTCTATACGTATTTACTAATAGTAAATACACATCAAAATCACCACCTAACCAGCCATTATTCATGCCCTTAGAGCTAGGTAATTACTTTTGAATCATTGCAAGACTAATTACAAAAATACAAACTAGAATTTTGTCATGTTATCCTTAAAGATCACATTTTTAGGAGTATATATGTATCATCATTTTTGATTCATTTTTACTTCAATCTCTTAACTAAAAACACACACTCTTTCTTACTCTCTAAACTCCATAACAATCCAGCAAAGTTCCATAAAGATCTAGCTTCAAAAACCATACTAAAACACCATAAGAAAACCATACAAAAACACTTCAAGAAAACCCTCCAAGAACACCAACTTACTTCCAATCTTTCATACACTTCTATCACCCTTTTGATTCTAGCTTCTTACTCCTCTTTTACAGCAAACTTATCCAAGGAACTTGAGGTAGAATCTATGTTCATAACCTTATTCAATTCATATATATATAGCTATCTTATTTTGTGGTACAAAAGTTTAACAACAAGAACATAGTTTGAATGTTTTCAAACTTGTTTGCAAACTAAATAGATCCTTCTAACTTAACTTTTAAAATACTTCAAGACATGTAACATAACTTATTTATATGTTAATTTAACAAGGTAAAACTTGGTTTTTCAAAGTATAAGTATTTTTGGAAAAATGGTCATTAAATGATTTTGTTGTAACAAAAATGTTTAACTTCATATGTTTCACTAATGTTTCACTTATGCCGTATGATTTTGAATACAAACCAAGGTATTTACAGTTCATAGTCTTAAAGAAGAACTCGATCCAAGAAGATGGCAATTTGAATCAACGAAAACGGATTTGTAACGAAGAAACTATGACCGAAACAAAATTGGTTATCCTAGATCATTTCAACTACGGGATCAATTGGAAAAAAATGATATAAATCACATATTTCTAAGATAACATGATATTTTATATATATGTACTTATAATTCAATTTTATATGGTTCAGGATCACCGTAAACAATACGAGAAGATTAATCATAAGATCCCATGATTGTACGCAACACGTCATTTGACAACACCGGTACTTTATGTACGCAACACGTCATTTGACAACACCGGTACCATGGGTCAAGATTAATCTCGACCAATACATATACGATGGGGTTTTATTTATTTCGTTGGGGGTTTTGTTTATTGCGGGTATATTAAACATCTAAAAATGAACCATTAAAATTGAATTACTAACATCGAAATGCTAACTACGGACTAAGGAAATATTCAAAATATTAAAAGTATAACAAGTATATATATATATAACGTTTGTTTTAAAATGAAAACATATTGATATATTATATATGGATAGGTTCGTGATATCAACCGGAAGACCGAGTCAAAATATATATATCATCAAGACAAGAGTGAGTATATAGTCCCACTTTTAAACTCTAAATATTTCGGGATGAGAATACATGTATTTTATGTTTTACGATATGGACACAAGTAACTGAAAAATATGTTCTACGTTGAGTTGTACCACTGGCATACTTCCCTGTAGCTTGGTAACTAATATTTACAGCGGTATTGTAAACGCGAATCCTGTTGATAGATCTATCGGGCCTGACAACCCCAACCGGACTGGACGACCAGTATTCAACGGTTGCACAGTACTTCGTTTGGTGACTACACTTGGTACGGTGTAGTAAGATTTCATATTAAAGGGAATATGCGACGTGAAAATGTTAAGTATGGTTACCAAGTGCTCAACCACTTAGAATACTTTTATGAAAATGTTTATATACGAAATCTTGTGGTCTATATATATATATTGCTGCGCACTAAACCTATATCTCACCAACTTTATGTTGACGTTTTTAAACATGTTTATTCTCAGGTAATAATTAAAGCTTCCGCTGCATTATGTTGAATCTAAGCAGGATCATGCATACTCATATTTGTGTCAAAAATAAAACTGCATATCCGAGGACGTGTGTTGTAAAATATGCTAGAAATCGTGTTGTTATTATCATTTGTAAAGTTTGTAAGTCGAAGATTATCGTTAAACGATAATCATCTTTTTATTGTCTAAAGCTTGTAACAAAAATAATGGTTTGGTTTGTAATGTATAATATATGCAGTTTTCCTTTTTAAAAATGTCGCATATAGAGGTCAATACCTCGCAATGAAATCATACGTTATCTAACACGTTCTTATGGTTAAGGACGGGTTATGACATGTGGTATCAGAGCGTTGGTCTTAGCGAACCAGGTCTGCATTAGTGTGTCTAACCGAGAAGCCATTAGGATACATTAGTAAGTCTGGACTTTGACCGGGTCTGATTTAAAAAAAAAAAAAAAACCATTGCTTATCACTGTTGGTTAAAATTTATATGTAAATATTATATAAGTACTAATGGGTTAGTTGTTGTGTGATAGATGTCGAGCTCAAAAATTGTTATCACAATCAACGACTCCGAATCAGAATCTTCAGATGGCGTTCCAGTCATTAACCTGTCCGATGACGAAAATGATATCCTTGGGGAAGACTCACAAATTCCGGATGAACCAACTATAGAGAACCCGGAAAGTGAACCCGAGGAGGAAAGTGAACCCGAGGAGGAAAGTGAACCCGAGGAGGAAAGTGAACCCGAGGAAGAAATACAGGAAATTACAAAAGACGAGTTCGAACTAGGAAAGAAACGAAAGGCTAATGAATTAGAAAATCCAAATCCCGAGTTTAATGAGAATGATGTGGCACCAATTCCACTCAACACTACCACCCCTATCCCCGCTATTCCTATTCGTTCTGTCCCGGCATCCAGTTCTTCAGTCCCACAGCCAAAATATAGGCAGACAGTTAGGATAAGCGTTAAGCAAATCTTTGTGTCTAAACGTTCTAGAAAATAGATCAAACGATGCGCTGCTGTGTCAAACCATGGAACCGAATAATGTTTTGTATAATATTAATAGTGTGGTTTGCTTAATGTTCGATGTAAGATAAGCATATGTAAAATATTGAAGTATGAAATGCAATAATTTTCCATGGTTAAGTATTATTTAGATTGTAGTAATTGATTCTGTACTAAGCTATTAAGTATGAACATTAACGGGTAGGTACTACCCAAGATATAATTATAAAACGCTAATAAGAAGAAAAGGCTTTTATAATAATATCTAGTTCATATTATTAATAAGCTATAATGTACTATAAATACACACTACATCTATAATAATCCATGTGAATAATTATTTTCTTTCATTAGGAAATGGCGCGATTGAATCGAATGACGGAACAAGAACTCGAGGAACTCATCAACCAGCGAGTGAACGACAGAATGTTATGGGTTGAGGCTGCAAGATCTGCTGCAGTTAATCCAAATCCTCGTGTAGGATGCTCCTACAAGACGTTCCAAGCTTGCAAGCCATCATCATTCAGTGGAACGGAAGGACCTATCGGTTTAACCCGATGGATAGAAAAGATGGAGACGGTATTCAAAATCAGCGGTTGTGATGAAAAAGACATGACCAAGTTTGCATCGTGCACTTTACAAGATAGTGCACTCACATGGTGGAAGAATTAGGTGAAGGCGGTAGGAGGAGATGTAGCTTATGATACTCCATGGGAAGAATTCAAAGCAATGATAATCACCGAGTATTGTCCAAGGAATGAGGTTATTAAGTTAGAAGATGAGTTACGAAGTTTGAAGGTGGTTGGTACTGAAATCACCAACTACAACCAGCGATTCATGGAATTAGTTTTGCTATGTCCTGAATTGGTTCCAACCGAAGAACGGAAGATTGAAATGTACAAAGCTGGTTTGCCCAAAAAGGTCAAGGCAAATGTTACAGCATCGAAACCTAAGACAATTCATGAAGCTATAACCATGGCAAACGAGCTAATGGATCAGGTCATCATGGATAAGAAAGTATCCAATACTGATGTGAAGGTATCAGGTAACAAAAGAAAGTGGAATGGAAATTATGATCGAGGTAACCAACAACAATCTTTTAAGAAACAAGAAAACACGCAAGGTGCGGGTAGTGGTTTAAGCTTTGGTTATAAAGGACAAAATCCTTTATGCAACCGTTGCCACAAACATCACTTTGGTTACTGTAGTGTGTTATGCACCAAGTGTAATCGACAAGGTCATCTTGCGGAAGATTGTAAGGCTCTCGTTACAAATGGCAACAAGACTCCTGCCACCAACGCAAATAGAACTGCTTTGGCTACCATTACTTGTTTTGGTTGTGGAAAACAAGGTCACTATAAGAGTCAGTGCCCGAATCAGAATGGCGGACCTGCACGTGGAAGAGCGTTTGTTATTAATGCTAGAGAGGCACGAGAAGACCCGGAGCTTGTTACGGGTACGTTTACCATTAATAACTTATCAGCATCTATTTTATTTGATACTGGCGCCGATAGAAGTTACGTGTGTATAAATTTTTACACTAAATTGAATTGTTCATCATTACCTCTAGATGCTAAGTACTTGATTGAGTTAGCTAATGGTAAGCTAATTAAAGCCGATAAAATTTGTCGTGATTGTGAAATAAATTTAGCCGGAGAAACGTTTAAAATCGACTTAATACCCGTAGAATTGGGAGGTTTTGATGTAATAGTCGGCATGGACTGGATGTTCAAAATAGGAGCGGAAGTTGTTTGTGCCAAGAAGGCAATTCGCATTCCTGGTAAGGATAAAATACCGGTGATGATTTATGGAGAGAAGGGTAATTCAAAGCTAAAACTCATTAGCTGTTTGAAAGCCAAGAAGTGTTTAGAAAAGGGATGTTACGCTATTTTAGCACATGTTAATAAAGTCGAAAAGAAAGAAAAGTGCATCAACGACGTGCCTGTGGCAAGAGATTTTCCTGAAGTTTTTCCGGAAGAATTGCCGGGATTACCTCCATTTAGATCGGTAGAATTTCAAATAGATTTAGTACCAGGAGCTGCACCAGTGGCTCGTGCTCCATATAGACTTGCACCGTCCGAGTTAAAAGAACTTCAAAGTCAGTTAAAAGAATTACTGGACCGTGGATTCATACGACCGAGTACTTCACCGTGGGGAGCTCCAATTTTGTTTGTTAAGAAGAAAGATGGATCTTTCAGGATGTGTATAGATTATCGTGAATTAAATAAGTTAACTATCAAGAATCGGTATCCACTACCGAGAATTGATGACTTATTTGATCAATTGCAAGGATCATGTGTGTATTCGAAAATCGACTTAAGATCGGGCTATCATCAACTACGCGTCAAAGAAGAGGACATTCCGAAAACTGCTTTTCGGACACGTTATGGTCATTACGAATTTTTGGTTATGCCGTTTGGATTGACAAATGCGCCAGCTGTATTCATGGACCTCATGAATCGAGTTTGTAGTCCGTATTTAGATAAGTTTGTTATCGTTTTCATTGATGATATTCTTATCTATTCCAAGAGTGAGCAAGAGCATGAAGAGCATTTAAGGTTGATACTGGAGTTGTTGAGAAAAGAACAACTTTATGCTAAATTTTCTAAGTGTGCTTTCTGGTTGAAAGAAGTGCAATTTCTTGGTCACGTTGTTAATAACGAAGGAATTCAGGTTGATCCAGCAAAAACTGAAGCCATTGAAAAATGGGAGACTCCTAAGACACCAACGCAGATACGTCAATTTTTGGGTTTAGCCGGTTATTATAGAAGGTTTATTCAAGATTTTTCCCGAATAGCTAAACCGTTGACAGCGTTAACGCAAAAAGGGAAGAAATATGAATGGACCTCGGAGCAGGAGAACGCATTTCAATTACTGAAGAAGAAGTTAACTACGGCGCCTATTTTATCGTTACCAGAAGGGAACGATGATTTTGAAATATATTGTGACGCTTCGCGACAAGGTTTTGGTTGTGTTCTTATGCAACGGAAGAAAGTTATTGCATTCGCATCCCGACAATTGAAGATTCACGAGCGAAATTATACGACGCATGATCTAGAATTGGGAGCAGTCGTGTTTGCATTGAAGATGTGGAGACACTACTTGTATGGGGTTAAATTCACTGTGTTTACTGATCATAAAAGTCTCCAACATATTTTTGATCAGAAACAGCTGAACATGAGGCAACGTAGGTGGGTCGAGCTGATAAACGACTACGATTGTGAGATTCGCTATCATCCCGGGAAAGCGAATGTGGTGGCCGATGCTTTAAGCAGAAAGGAACGAGAACCAATTCGAGTTCGAGCAATGAATATAAAAATTCGCCTAAATCTCAACTCACAAATCAAAGAAGTTCAACGAGAAGCACTTACTAAAGAAAATATAGGAAATGAAATAATGAAGAAGTATGAGAAGCAACTCGTTATGCGGGAAGATGGAATTCGATATTTTGCAAATCGTATTTGGGTACCGAAGTTGGGTGGATTAAGGAAGTTGATATTGAACGAGGCACATAAGACAAGATATTCGATACATCCTGGAGTTGGAAAGATGTACCAAGATCTTAAGACGCATTATTGGTGGCCTAATTTAAAAACAGACGTTGCAACATATGTTGGGGAGTGTTTAACTTGTTCCAAGGTTAAAGCAGAACACCAGAAGCCGTCAGGGTTACTTCAACAACCAGAAATTCCAGAATGGAAATGGGACGGTATTACCATGGATTTCATCACGAAGTTACCAAAGACTGCCTGGGGATACGACACCATTTGGGTGATTGTTGATCGTCTCACCAAGTCTGCACATTTCTTGCCTATAAAGGAAACGGATAGAATGGAGAAACTATTACGATTGTATATAAAGGAAGTTGTTTCAAGGCATGGAATACCTATTTCCATTATATCCGATCGTGATAGTAGATTTACCTCAAAATTCTGGCAATCACTACAGGAGGCACTAGGAACTCGGTTGGATATGAGTACCGCATATCATCCACAAACCGATGGACAGAGTGAAAGAACGATTCAGACTCTCGAAGACATGCTCAGGGCATGTGTGATCGATTTTGGAAACGGATGGGATAAATATCTACCGTTAGCAGAATTCTCGTATAATAATAGTTATCATGCGAGCATTGGAGCTGCGCCATTCGAAGCATTGTACGGAAGGAAGTGTAGATCTCCTATCTGTTGGAATGAAGTAGGAGATCGACATTTAACTGGTCCCGAGATCATACACGAAACGACCGAGAAGATAGTACAAATCAAGGAGAGATTGAAAACAGCCCGTAGTCGCCAAAAGAGCTACGCCGATGTTCGAAGGAAACCATTAGAGTTTCAGGTCGGGGACATGATTATGCTAAAGGTGTCACCTTGGAAAGGTGTAATACGTTTCGGCAAAAGGGGTAAACTGAACCCAAGATACGTAGGCCCGTTTAAGATCATCGAACGCATTGGACCGGTAGCTTATCGACTCTAGTTACCACAACAACTCGCTGGAGTACATAATACCTTTCACGTCTCAAACCTGAAGAAGTGTCTTGCAAAGGAAGACCTCACCATTCCTCTTGAAGAAATTCATGTCGACGAGAAACTACAATTCGTCGAAGAACCAATTGAAATCATGGACCGTGAAGTTAAACAGCTCAAACAGAGTAATATACCGATTGTTAAGGTTCGTTGGAATGCTAGAAGAGGTCCCGAGTTTACTTGGGAACGAGAGGATCAGATGAAACGAAAGTATCCACACTTGTTTATCGATGACGCAAAATAGGTACAATTCTAAAATTTCGGGACGAAATTTATTTAACGGGGAGGTAATGTAACGACCGCACTTTTTCGATCATTCTATACTTAAAAGATTAATATTTACATAAATTAAACCTTGCCAACATGATAAGCAATCCAAATTGTCGAGATTTATATTTCCGAAAAGAATTTTACACAACGTTTGACCGTCTAGTTTGACCAATGATATCACGAACTATACAATATATGATAATTATACGTTTGTGTATATATATGTATATATACATATTTAACATGATTAATGAATGTTTTAATATCTCATTTTGTATTAATAACAACAAGTTATATGTGTATTTTGAAACTACTAACTTAAGTTTTCAAAACGATAACAATACGTAACGTTATTTGACTTAAATACTTAAGACTATAATGTTTATACATATATTGTATAAGTAATGTATTTAATCACTTTTAAGAACTTAAATACATAAAATCATATAAGTGTATTCACAAAAGATAGCTATATTTAAATCCTCATTCCATTTTTCACAAAATTTCCATACGTATACCTAGAGTATTTGTACTCGTATCATACCAAGCTTCTATACGTATTTACTAATAGTAAATACACATCAAAATCACCACCTAACCAGCCATTATTCATGCCCTTAGAGCTAGGTAATTACTTTTGAATCATTGCAAGACTAATTACAAAAATACAAACTAGAATTTTGTCATGTTATCCTTAAAGATCACATTTTTAGGAGTATATATGTATCATCATTTTTGATTCATTTTTACTTCAATCTCTTAACTAAAAACACACACTCTTTCTTACTCTCTAAACTCCATAACAATCCAGCAAAGTTCCATAAAGATCTAGCTTCAAAAACCATACTAAAACACCATAAGAAAACCATACAAAAACACTTCAAGAAAACCCTCCAAGAACACCAACTTACTTCCAATCTTTCATACACTTCTATCACCCTTTTGATTCTAGCTTCTTACTCCTCTTTTACAGCAAACTTATCCAAGGAACTTGAGGTAGAATCTATGTTCATAACCTTATTCAATTCATATATATATAGCTATCTTATTTTGTGGTACAAAAGTTTAACAACAAGAACATAGTTTGAATGTTTTCAAACTTGTTTGCAAACTAAATAGATCCTTCTAACTTAACTTTTAAAATACTTCAAGACATGTAACATAACTTATTTATATGTTAATTTAACAAGGTAAAACTTGGTTTTTCAAAGTATAAGTATTTTTGGAAAAATGGTCATTAAATGATTTTGTTGTAACAAAAATGTTTAACTTCATATGTTTCACTAATGTTTCACTTATGCCGTATGATTTTGAATACAAACCAAGGTATTTACAGTTCATAGTCTTAAAGAAGAACTCGATCCAAGAAGATGGCAATTTGAATCAACGAAAACGGATTTGTAACGAAGAAACTATGACCGAAACAAAATTGGTTATCCTAGATCATTTCAACTACGGGATCAATTGGAAAAAAATGATATAAATCACATATTTCTAAGATAACATGATATTTTATATATATGTACTTATAATTCAATTTTATATGGTTCAGGATCACCGTAAACAATACGAGAAGATTAATCATAAGATCCCATGATTGTACGCAACACGTCATTTGACAACACCGGTACTTTATGTACGCAACACGTCATTTGACAACACCGGTACCATGGGTCAAGATTAATCTCGACCAATACATATACGATGGGGTTTTATTTATTTCGTTGGGGGTTTTGTTTATTGCGGGTATATTAAACATCTAAAAATGAACCATTAAAATTGAATTACTAACATCGAAATGCTAACTACGGACTAAGGAAATATTCAAAATATTAAAAGTATAACAAGTATATATATATATAACGTTTGTTTTAAAATGAAAACATATTGATATATTATATATGGATAGGTTCGTGATATCAACCGGAAGACCGAGTCAAAATATATATATCATCAAGACAAGAGTGAGTATATAGTCCCACTTTTAAACTCTAAATATTTCGGGATGAGAATACATGTATTTTATGTTTTACGATATGGACACAAGTAACTGAAAAATATGTTCTACGTTGAGTTGTACCACTGGCATACTTCCCTGTAGCTTGGTAACTAATATTTACAGCGGTATTGTAAACGCGAATCCTGTTGATAGATCTATCGGGCCTGACAACCCCAACCGGACTGGACGACCAGTATTCAACGGTTGCACAGTACTTCGTTTGGTGACTACACTTGGTACGGTGTAGTAAGATTTCATATTAAAGGGAATATGCGACGTGAAAATGTTAAGTATGGTTACCAAGTGCTCAACCACTTAGAATACTTTTATGAAAATGTTTATATACGAAATCTTGTGGTCTATATATATATATTGCTGCGCACTAAACCTATATCTCACCAACTTTATGTTGACGTTTTTAAACATGTTTATTCTCAGGTAATAATTAAAGCTTCCGCTGCATTATGTTGAATCTAAGCAGGATCATGCATACTCATATTTGTGTCAAAAATAAAACTGCATATCCGAGGACGTGTGTTGTAAAATATGCTAGAAATCGTGTTGTTATTATCATTTGTAAAGTTTGTAAGTCGAAGATTATCGTTAAACGATAATCATCTTTTTATTGTCTAAAGCTTGTAACAAAAATAATGGTTTGGTTTGTAATGTATAATATATGCAGTTTTCCTTTTTAAAAATGTCGCATATAGAGGTCAATACCTCGCAATGAAATCATACGTTATCTAACACGTTCTTATGGTTAAGGACGGGTTATGACACAAGACAAGTGATTTAAACCAATTACTAACACGTGAACGACAAACGAATTAGCTAAAGCATAAACGATAATTAAAGCATACACGACACAAGGATTTAGCGTGGTTATATCGCAACTCAAAACATGAAGAAGGGTTTACTCCACGAACGCAAACCAGAGAAATTTTCACTAATAATTTTGTGCACAGAATTACAATGTGGCTGAAGGTCTATTTATAGTGAAACATTAAACCTAGTTCCTTTTATTGCACAAGTTAACTTGGCTTTCAAGCCAGAGACATGTCAAAAATCAATCGCCAATTGTTGAACAAGTTAACTTTGTCTTCAAGTAAACAACTTTCATAAAATCAGAAACTTGCTCCACAAGTAAAACTTAACCTCCAAATAAAATTTATTTCCCAAGCAATTTTGATTTTCATTCCTTGGTTAAAGTTTTCATATCTCAACAAATTGATTATAGAAGCTTAAGCTTAGGTCATTCCCTAACTAAAGCGAAACTTGGCTTTGGTTCAAGCTAAGCGTTTTTTCAAGACAGGCATGGTTTAGTTAAAGTGTGCTTTAATTAGCCAAATGCTTGTGGTTGGTTAACCTAATGGGATTCATTCTACTTGCTTTTTTACTTTGTAAAATTTATTTACTAACTTGTATTTGTGGTATAATTTGTGGGTATTATTTAGTGAGTATTGGATGGATAGTGAAAAGGAGATGATATTTCCTATATAGGTTTTGATAGATCCATTCAAATTTACTAACCTATCCTTAAATGATGTCTTGTATAAATCTCTTAATACAATAGTATTTATTGAAGGGTATTTTTGAAACATAACATTAAATTGTGGTGTATCTATAAATAAAAGAAGTGGAAATATCATCTCCTTTAATGAAAGATTAGTGATAAAAAAGTGAAAAGGATTATTGTTGATGTTATGGCAGTGATGTTGATACAGTATAAAAGAAAGAAGTTTAGTAAAAGAGTGTTAAAATAGAGAATGACCTTATAAAAATTTAAACTTTCTAGCTACGCCGAATACACTTATTATTTTATATTTGCAAGGGATTCGCAATCTATCCATTAATATCAATCCAATGTATCAGAACTAATTGGCTGGTTTATCAAAGATGACTAACAATACCAATTCAATAATTTATCATCTGATATCTACATTATTCAAAAGAAATCTTTTCAATCGTCATCATAATACAGAGAGGATAATATTTAATTATAAGAGTGCTCCCAACGGTCCCGTCCACCTCCAGCCCAGGCCGCCGCCCAGCTAGGCTCCGATGGCACCACGGCTGCCCAGCCTTCGCCCAGACCGCCGTCCAGGGGCGAATTTAGGGGGGGGGGGGGGGGGGGGGCAGGGGGCGCCCGCCCCCAGTCGATTTCGAAATTTTAGTGTAAAAAATTGGTTTTTTTTTATTTTGCCCCCAACTCAAAAGTCATTTGCCCCAAACCCAAAAGTCATTTGCCCCAAAACCTACATATTTTGCCTCAAAACCTTCAAATTTTGTCCACAATTCTCTAAATTTTGCCCCAAAATCTTCAAATTTTGACCACAAACCTTCAAATTTTATCCAAAAACCTCAATATTTTGCCTAAAAACCTCCAATTTTTGTCCCAAAAACTCCGTATTTTGCCAAAAAAATTGCTACGGTTTTAAAAAAAAATTTCGCCCCCGGTGAAAAAAAATCCTGCTTCCGCCACTGCCGCCGCCCAGCTCACTCGTTCTCATTTTGGTCCTTTTCCAGCACATTTGTGGACGATGCGGACGAGGGAGATGCAATAATCACAGGTACCTTTTGCTATTGAAGTTGTACATGTATTTATTTAATTGATATAGTGGGTTCAATTTATTTGAGGGAGGAGTGTCATTGTTGGGAGTGTTTAGTCCTGGTTTAGTCCTGATAAGGAAGTGGGATGTAGGTGCTGATGTGGCGCTGAATGGTTGGTTAGTCCTGAAAGAAACTATGTCTTGGCTGAGAGCACTCTAATATTCACTAAAAAACAATAAGAGGTGATACTCACACACTAAATATTGATCCATACACATTTTTTAGCACAAAATTTATAGTTATATCCCTAAGTTTATCTAGTGAGTTGAACCTACATAATTATAAATTAAGTGTATAATAGTAAATTTATGTGTATGGATCAATTTTTGGTGTGTGAGTATCATCTCCCAAAAAGAATACACATAACACGTTAAATATATTAAACTTAGATTTTAAACCGTGTGTTAAACGTGACCGTTAAATTTAATATGATTTTTATTTTTATAGTTTTGTAAAAATTAAACCGTATAAGATAACACGTTTTATATTCAATAAAAAATTGCCAATAAACGAAATTGAAAGATATTGATGTTTGTGTATATTAAGTACTCCGTACTTAGTTCCATATGAATTATTTGTATAATTTAATATCCTATATATATATATATATATATATATATATATATATATATATATATATATATATATATATATATATATATATGACAAAATTTCATTCCTCGTCCCTGATGTTTACATCAACTTTGACTCCTCGTCCTTTTTTTTTTGTGCATCCCTCGTCCCTAATGTATCACAATTATACATCCCTCGTCCTCCCGTCTACTTTCTGTCAATTTCAGCCGTTTGTTCAGTCATGTGCAAAGCATGTGAGCGTACTTTAGTCTTTTTATTTTATTTTATTTTCTTTATTACTTATCATTTCATCCCCATTCTCATCATCTCATCATGTTAATCATCCCCAAATTAAAAACCCTAGTTTTATACTATAAATTCACAGATTCAATCATCAAAATTACAACTTCACATATTGATTTAAGTTATGTCACCATATAAAACACGCACAACACTTACCCGACCGAGTCAAAGATGAATCAGGGGAAAAGGTAGTCCACTTGCATTTTCTTTTTTCCCCTAATATCTTGAGTCAAAGATGATTCATTTACCATTATTTTGAGTCACCGATCCATGGAATATTCAACACCCAGATGAAAAGTTCCAATATATTTGACAAAAAACGTTTATTTAAATACTAATCACTTAAACGAGATCATGAATTCAAGAAATATGAATATGGGTTTTGAAGTGAGCTTGTAGCGAGATCTGCCATAACCACCCGACGGCTAGAACAACCGTCACCGCCGTCAAGGTCACCTTTGGGTTGCGCCGCCGTCAACCACCACTTGCCGCACATCATCGACTCACTTAATTGTTTGTTGTCATTGTGTACGCACAAGATGACGGAAAGAAAAAGGGATTCGTATTTTTTTGATACTCCTATATGATTTGGGATCCGTATTATTTTCTCCATCAACTCACTTATGATTTGGGATCCGTATCAATTTTCTCCTATGATTTGGGATCCGTATTATTGTTTTTCTTATAACGGGGTTTGTGAGCTTTTTTTTTTTTTTGTTTATTTATGATTTTGGTAAGAAAACAACGAAATGACAAGTTTACTGTGAATGATTTTGCTATTTATCAATAAAGAAACAAATTGTTGGGGTATGGATTGTTAATTTTCATATGAGTTTTAGTGGATAAAATTTGTTCGCTTCCAATTTTCATCTGACTTTTGGTGAATAAAATCTGAGTTTTAGTGGATAAAAGAAATGATATTGTTATTTTATTGAATTAAGAAATTAGGGTTTATGTTTTGAGTTGAATGAGGGAGAAGTCAAATGAAGAAAAAAAAGGTAAATAGAAGAAAAGGATACAATGACTAAAATACCCTCACATGTTCTACACGTGATGGAGTTAACAGTTAAAATTGACAGAAACTAGACGCGAGGACGAGGGATGTATAATTGTGATACATTAGGGACGAGGGATGCACAAAAAAAAGAAAAAGGACGAGGAGTCAAAGTTGATGTAAACATCAGGAACGATGAATGAAATTTTGTCTATATATATATATATAAGGGCAGGATCAATGGGGAAGTAACCAATCGGGGGGAAGCGGGGGGAAGCAAATTCTTTATTTTTCGTTTTTTTGGAATTTTTTTTCCGGCATCAAGATCACATGAAAATATGAACATTTAGAAGAGACACTTCGTGATGAATGTTATTATTTAGGCGGGAAAACGATCGACAAAAATAACATTCAAGATAATATTGTTCGTGAAGAATATATGAAAGTTTTTTTTCTTCATGTTTTGTGAAGTAAAATTTAGCCCGATTTAGAGTTTAGGGTTTAGGGTTTAGGGTTTGGTGTTTTGGGTTTATTCCATAAACCCAAAACACTAAACCCTAAACCCTAAACCCTAAACCCTAAACTCTAAACCGTTCGTGTAAAAAACTCATTCTAAATCCTAAATCTAAACCCTAAACCCTAAATTTCTAAACCCTAATATCTAAACCCTTTAAACCCTAATATCTAAGCCCCAATAGCTAAAACCTCAACATACGCTCGAAAAACACGATAATTGTTATATATTACTTCTTCGAGCGTTTTCCAGCCAAAATAAAAACATTTATCACAAAGTGTCTCTACTAAATGTTCATATTTTCATCCCATCTATAATGTTCGTGAACAAGGTTTTTTCAAAAAACGAAAAAAAAAGTTTTTGCTTCCCCCCGATTGGTTACTTCCCTCTTAATCCTACCACTATATATATATATATATATATATATATATATATATATATATATATATATATATATATATATATATATATATATATATATATATATATATATGGGTACGATCCGTGGATAAGCTTAAAATGAGTACAAACCGGATAAGCAAATATTGACCACAAAATATCACAAAACTTCAATTTAGCTAAAATGCACAGAAGGGTAAAAAGGTTATTTTAATAATTATAATTAATAAAAATTAATTATACAAAAGTTAACATATTATGAACCACCTTCACCACCAACCACCACCACCACCACCCACCACCAACCACCAACCACCACCACCAACCACCATCACCCACAACCCACCCCCTCCACCACCAACCATCACCACACACCAACAACCACCACCACCACCACCAACCACCACCCACCAAACACCATCAACCACCACCAACCACCACCACCCACCATCACCTACCACCCACCACCACCGCACACCACCACCACCCCCTACCATCATCCACCACCACAAACCAACAACCACCACCCACCACCACTACCACCCACCACCACCCACCACCACCAACAACCAACACCCACCCACCACCACTACCAACCACCACCACCACCTACCACCACCAACAACCACCACCCACCCACCACCACCACTACCAACCACCACTACCCACCACCATCAACCACCACCCACCACCACCCACCACCCACCACCACCACCACCAACCCCCACCACCACCAACAACCACCACCCATCCACCACCACCAACCACCACCACCACCACCCACCACCACCACTCACCACCACCACCAACCACAATCACCCACCACCCACCACCACCACCAACCACCACAACTACCCCCCACCACCCCCCACACCCACCACCTACAACCACCCACCACCAACCACCACCATCAACTACCACCCACCCACCACCACCCACCACCACCACCCACCACCACCAACAACCGCCACCTACCAACCACCACCACCACCACCCACCACCACCAACCACCACCCATCACCCACCATCCACCACCAACCACCACCATCACCCGCCAGCAACCACCACCCTCAACCACTACCCACCACCACCACCAACCACCACCCACCACCAACAACTACCACCCACTACCACCACCTACCACAACCCACCACCACCACCACCCACCACCACCACCACCCACCAAACACCATCACCCACCACACCAACCACCACCCACACCACCACCATCCACCACCACCACCCACCACCACCCACCACCACCAACCACCACCACCAGCCACCACCACCCACAACCACCACTAACTACCACCACCACCAACCACCACCCACCACCATTAACCACCACCACCCACCACCACTAACCATCATTAACCATCATAACCAACCGCCACGACCACCCACCACTATGACCACGAACCACCACCAACCGCCACCACCACCACCCACCACCACCATCCACCACCACTAACCACCACAACCACCCACCACCACCACAACTAATCACCACCAATAACCAACCACCAACCACCACCACCCCCACCACCACCACCCACCACCACCACCCACCAGCAACCACCACCATCAACCACTACCCACCACCACCAACCACCACTAACTACCACCACCACCCACCACCAACAACCACCAACCACCACCACCACCCACCACCACCCACCACCACCACCACTCACCACCCACCACCACCACCAACCCCCACACCCAACCACACCAACCACCACCCACACCCAACCACCACCACCCACTGTAACAACCCTGATTTTTCCGTGACTTTCGTTAACCTTCCGTTAGTTATTTAACGGCGATTATTTAACTTTTATGCGTTTATGTGTATTAAATGCGTACTTGATCTTCGGAGGGTTTCAATAATTAATATGGGTTGGTATTAATTCAAATAAATATTTCGGATAATGAAATACGATAAAAACGATACGATTTTGATAATAGCTTTTTGAGTAACGAAACGCTCGGGTTTATGTTAATAATTAATTTTATTAATTATTAACTTTTTAAAATATTTAATTTATTGGGTTTTTAATAAATTAAACAATTGATTGCGTTTAACGATCGGGTTAGTGTTCCGGGCCTTCGGTACGACTAAACGGCACTTAAAACGGACCACGATTACACGTGATTGCAAAACGAGAGCCCGGGGATACCCCATGGGGCCCATTCGGCCTCCCCCCCCTCACCCCCTTATATTTCAAATTTTGTAAGTTTAAGGGCTTATGTGCTAATTGTTCAAACTAGGGTTAGTATAAATTAGAAGGTTTAACCTAAATTTAGTAAAACCCTCACACGAAAACTGCACAGTCGATCTCTCCCTCTCCCTCTGTGGCCGTCGACCTCCATCACCACTACCACCATCAATTTTTAATTTTTAGAGCAAGCCTTGAACACGAAAGTTGCAATTCTCGATCTCCTCTACGCGTTGGTGTATTTAATTTAGCAATCTAAGGTATAATTTCATGAACCCTAATTCTTAAAATCTGATTTTCATGTGAGTTTCATAGTTATGTTGTCAATTGCTCAAGTCTATACGCGTACGTGTTAATTGTAATCGTTAATTTGATTGTTTGATGCGCTATGGTTTAAAAACGAATTTGTATTTGCTTGATCAGAAAAATTAAGTTTTTCAAATGTTAATTATTATATTATATTCAGATTCTTTGCGAAAGACTATTGAGTTTAGGCTTTGGATTCGCTTGATTTCGTTTTCGTATGATTATGTCAATTTGAATTATCGTTGTGTTTTTGTTGCTTGATCAGAAATCTGGTATTGATAGACAACGAATTGGCATGCGAGACTTATACCACTGGAAAGATAATTTAAAAACACTCAATTTAGACTAGGATATCATGTCGTTTGCTTATGTATAGCTCGAGATATGCTTGAATTAGTGTAAAAGTAGTTTTATACATCACTTGCATGAAAATAACATTGTATGATAAAATGTGTTAACTTATGTGATTAAAGCTTTATATATTTGAAAATTAGACAAAAATTACTTCATCTTTCATATGGATATCATAGGCTAATTGTATCTAGATCTTCGGATAATCGCGTGCGAATGTGACTAACTAAATGAGAATCGAATCTGTAAATTGATCACGGTTTTGTACTCTGTGGATTATGTGAATTGTTTGAGCATGTATTCTTCTGTAAAATGAAACTTAACATGATATGTGACTTATTTTTAGTTTATGTCAATCTCTGAAACCTTATGCATTGGGCACAATAGAGCCATACTTTATGTGAATTCTGATTTGAGCTGAAAACTTAATGTTCAACTTGCACGAATAAACTGTACAAATTGGCTAAACAAAAGTTTCTAGATTTTTGATATGTGTTACTTTGATTTGTCCTTGAACTATGACCACTGGTCTTGTATCAATTGCATGTTCCTAACTCCGGTTATAGCCAAAATGAAATCAGTGCGCGGTCAGAAATTGACTTGGCAAACCCCAAATGTATCCCTTCTGATTCCTGACTTTTAATTGTCGTATGAGTCCCTGGATGGACTTTTTGGAATCGATTTTAAGTATATTTATGATCTGGAGTTTGTCATATTTACTTGAATTTTGTACTATGATATAATGTGCTAAGTATGCTACGTGTTCATAAACTTTGTGCATGACGATAAACTGAAATCGTGAAAATGATCATTCATGACCTAAAACGTATTGTTTGACTTAGGTTTGACATGTTGACCAATATTTGACATGAAACTACTGATGTTGACTTTAGTTGACTACTTTGACCAAGTTTGACTTTCGGTTTGACTTCGGTTGACTTTGTTTGACTTGCATGACATAGTTGACTTTTACTTTGAAACGCGTCGAGTCGAGCAATAAGACAACGTACACTATGAAACCACACTTATTTAAGATACATATATTGACCAACCTACATACGTATACTTAGGTTGCATTACTCGGCTATAAACCGTACAAGTTAATTGTTCACTTTTCAATCCGAGCTTTATTCAAAGGTGAGTCTACAGCCCCGCTTTTTACATGTTTTCAGGGATGAGAATACACGCTGTTATATTTACATTTTCAAATACTTTGTATTGACATGAGTACTACACATATGCATAATGAGTTTGTTCAAAAAGCCTCTAGCTTGAATACTTTTAATACCATCGGTGTAAGCACAATTTAGATGGACGGATCCATTAGGTTGACAACCTCACCTGCTATAAAAACTGTGGTGCATTTATTTTGAACATTAAATACATTTGAACAAGTATATAACATTTTACGATCACAACAGTGTTTCTATTTTGGGAATTATTGACTTATGTTTTTGAAAGTTGATATTTTTAAATAAAATTAAATGCGATTGTTTTAAACGTCTCATATAGAGGGCGTAACTGTTAACTGTGGGACCTGAAATAACACGCCGTCAGATGGTAATTTGGCGGGGTGTTATAGTTGGTATCAGAGCTAACGGTTCGTAGGGAAACTAGGACTTGCATTAGTGTGTCTGATTTGGTCATTAGGACACCTTGATGAGTCTAGACTACGACCGGGACTTAGTCATTACATGAGTACTTTGTGACTAACGTTATTTACTTGACTAATATGTTTCGTTTGTGTTCTTGTACTATGAGTTAGATATCACAGGATTCAGAAAGTAGTGACAGCGACTTCAGTGTGGCTGAGGTGAATGCTCCTGCCCCAGCACCAGCACCTGCTCCGCATCAGATACCTAACCATCCCGTGAACCTTTATGCATTGGATTTGGTTCATACCAACCGTAACAGGGATATTGTTGATCGTGTTAACGCTTTGAGCGCTATTGCTAGGACATATCCGCACCCTGATGATCTTGAGAGGATGGAGGAAAGAGTTACAGGTATAAAAACTTATACGTATGAGGCTGAAGCGAGGTTCGTTGAGATGGCGGGACTGATAGCAGCCTTGACTGCCAGGGTTGCTGCGTTAGAGGCGGAACGTAATAGGCCGAGGAATGATGGACCTGCCTCCCGTACCAGACAGAAGAGGAAGTGAAGGGTCGTTGACCATGAGCTTCTTTTCCTTTTTCATCCGCCATACTTTCTTTAATTAATTATATAAGACTTACCGGGTGTTATAAACCGGGCTATTAGCACATTATGTTTATTGTTTGGTTTACTACTTTGGAATTTGGTTATCACTTTTGGATTTTTTTTATATAATGGTGGATTATGCTATTAGTAACTATTATCTTTTATTGCATGCGGTAATATTCTATATTTAGTAGCTTTGTATGATCATAATACTTGTGTTATGTTATACTACTACTATTGCCATTAATGTTACTACTTAGTGCTACTACCACTACTATCACTACATAACACTAGTACCACTACTACTACCACTAGTGTTACTACTATCACTACTTGCACTACTTCTCACTACTAGCGAATCTTTTCGTACTATTATTATTTACTAGTCTTCAACACTCGTTGCTAGTATATTTTCATATATAGCGTTGTTTTGACACTGACCTGGTGTGTTTTTTGTGAAGACCCGTCCTAATCCATCCGGACGAAGTCCATATCGGTTATAAACGATTCACAACAGTTGATTACATCGCGAGGTACTTGACCTCTATATGATACATTTTACAAACATTGCATTCGTATTTGAAAAGACAATCTTTCATTACATCTAAAGTTGACGATATGCATACCAATTTGTAATATATCTAACTATGAAAGACTTAATAATAATCTTGATGAACTCAACGACTCGAATGCAACATCTTTTGAAATATGTCATGAATGACTCCAAGTAATATCTCTAAAATGAGCAAATGCACAGCAGAAGATTTCTTTCGTACCTGAGAATAAACATGCTTTCAAGTGTCAACCAAAAGGTTGGTGAGTTCATTAGTTTAACATAAATAATCATTTTATAATTTTAATAGACCACAAGATTTCATATTTTCAATTCTCATAAACATACGTCCCATGCATAGAGACAAAAATATCATTCATATGGATTGAACACCTGGTAACCGACATTCACAATATGCATATAAGAATATCCCCATCATTCCGGGATCCTCCTTCGGACATGATATAAATTTCGAAGTACTAAAGCATCCGGTACTTTGGATGGGGCTTGTGGGGCCCGATAGATCTATCTTTAGAGTTCGCGTCAATTAGGGTGTCTGTTCCCTAATTCTTAGATTACCAGACTTAATAAAATGGGGCATATTTGATTTCGATCATTCAACCATATAATGTAATTTCAATTACTTGTGTCTATTTCGTAAAACAGTTATAAAAACAGCGCATGTATTCTCAGTCCCAAAAATATATATTGCGAAAGGATTTAAAAAGGGAATAATGAAACTCACAATACTGTATTTTGTAGTAAAAATACATATGACGACATTGAACAATGCAAGGTTGGCCTCGGATTCACGAATCTATATCATTCATATATATTAAAACATATAATCGGAATCTAGCACATTGATATACTATATTTTTAGTTATATGTTATATATATTTATTTTGTAAACTTATTAATATTTATAGACATGGTTATATTAATCTATATATATATATATATATGTATTTAGTATTATATCAAAAATTAATAATTTGTTATATGTAATATTAATATAGTTATGTAGTAGGTATTTAATGTATAAAATATTTATTTGTTAGAATAATAGTTTTTGTTAATATTGATTTACTAATGATAATAAATAATTTTATTAGTAATGATAATATTAATAACCAAAATGAAAATGATAATTTTTAATAATAATGATACTAATAATGTTGTTAATACTAATAATGATAACAATAATAATAATACTGATAATAATATTAATACTAGTACTAATGTTATTAATAATAATAACAAAATTTTTATTAATTATCTTAATTCTAATGATAATAATATTAATTGTATGAATGATACTAATAATTAGATTTTTTTTTATTATTTGAAATAACGTATTAGCAATAATAATTAGTAATAACAATAATAATAGTAATAATAATAATAACAATAATAATAATAATAATAATAATAATAATAATAAAAATGAGTAATAAGTAAACTACCTCAAAGCAGTAGCCCTTAAAAAAATTGCCCAAGTCCGGGTTTGAACCCGCGACATCCCGCTAACCCGATAACATCCTTAACCATAATTATTATTATCGTTATTTCACATATCATGAACGAATCAATCATCATCATCATGGATAATCTATCATCGTAATTGTTTCGTTCATTATTATTATCATTCCTATATAATAGTAACTCTTTATCATAACTATCATCATCGTCTTGAATAGTGATATCATTAACAACATCACCACATAATTGTAGTGACCCGAACTTTTCCATGTTTATATATATTAATTGAGATTGATATTTACATGATTAAATGTTTCCAACATGTTAAGCAATCAAACTTGTTAAGACTTGATTAATTGAAATATGTTTCATATAGACAATTGACCACCCAAGTTGACCGGTGATTCACGAACGTTAAAACTTGTAAAAACTATATGATGACATATATATGGATATATATATAGTTAAAATGATACTATGATAAGTAAACATATCATTAAGTATATTAACAATGAACTACATATGTAAAAACAAGACTACTAACTTAATGATTTTTAAACGAGACATATATGTAACGATTATCGTTGTAAAGACATTTAATGTATATATATCACATTAAGAGATATTCATACATGATAATATCATGATAATATAATAATTTAAAATCTCATTTGATATTATAAACATTGGGTTAACAACATTTAACAAGATCGTTAACCTAAAGGTTTCAAAACAACACTTACATGTAACGACTAACGATGACTTAACGACTCAGTTAAAATGTATATACATGTAGTGTTTTAATATGTATTTATACACTTTTTAAAGACTTCAATACACTTATCAAAATACTTCTACTTAACAAAAATGCTTACAATTACATCCTCGTTCAGTTTCATCAACAATTCTACTCGTATGCACCCGTATTCATACTCGTACAATACACAGCTTTTAGATATATGTACTATTGGTATATATACTCCAATGATCAGCTCTTAGCAGCCCATGTGAGTCACCTAACACATGTGGGAACCGTCATTTGGCAACTAGCATGAAATATCTCATAAAATTACAAAAATATGAGTAATCATTCATGACTTATTTACATGAAAACAAAATTACATATCCTTTATATCTAATCCATACACCAACGACCAAAAACACCTACAAACACTTTCATTCTTCAATTTTCTTCATCTAATTGATCTCTCTCAAGTTCTATCTTCAAGTTCTAAGTGTTCTTCATAAATTCCAAAAGTTCTAGTTTCATAAAATCAAGAATACTTTCAAGTTTGCTAGCTCACTTCCAATCTTGTATGGTGATCATCCAACCTCAAGAAATCTTTGTTTCTTACAGTAGGTTATCATTCTAATACAAGGTAATAATCATATTCAAACTTTGGTTCAATTTCTATAACTATAACAATCTTATTTCAAGTGATGATCTTACTTGAACTTGTTTTCGTGTCATGATTCTGCTTCAAGAACTTCGAGCCATCCAAGGATCCATTGAAGCTAGATCCATTTTTCTGTTTTCCAGTAGGTTTATCCAAGGAACTTAAGGTAGTAATGATGTTCATAACATCATTCGATTCATACATATAAAGCTATCTTATTCGAAGGTTTAAACTTGTAATCACTAGAACATAGTTTAGTTAATTCTAAACTTGTTCGCAAACAAAAGTTAATTCTTCTAACTTGACTTTTAAAATCAACTAAACACATGTTCTATATCTATATGATATGCTAACTTAATGATTTAAAACCTGGAAACACGAAAAACACCGTAAAACCGGATTTACGCCGTCGTAGTAACACCGCGGGCTGTTTTGGGTTAGTTAATTAAAAACTATGATAAACTTTGATTTTAAAGTTGTTATTATGAGAAAATGATTTTTATTATGAACATGAAACTATATCCAAAAATTATGATTAAACTCAAAGTGGAAGTATGTTTTCTAAAATGGTCATCTAGACGTCGTTCTTTCGACTGAAATGACTACCTTTACAAAAACGATTTGTAACTTATTTTTCCGACTATAAACCTATACTTTTCTGTTTAGATTCATAAAATAGAGTTCAATATGAAACCATAGCAATTTGATTCACTCAAAACGGATTTAAAATGAAGAAGTTATGGGTAAAACAAGATTGGATAATTTTTCTCATTTTAGCTACGTGAAAATTGGTAACAAATCTATTCCAACCATAACTTAATCAACTTGTATTGTATATTATGTAATCTTGAGATACCATAGACACGTATACAATGTTTCAACCTATCATGTCGACACATCTATATATATTTCGGAACAACCATAGACACTCTATATGTGAATGTTGGAGTTAGCTATACAGGGTTGAGGTTGATTCCAAAATATATATAGTTTGAGTTGTGATCAATACTGAGATACGTATACACTGGTTCGTGGATTGATTCAAGATAATATTTATCGATTTATTTCTGTACATCTAACTGTGGACAACTAGTTGTAGGTTACTAACGAGGACAGCTGACTTAATAAACTTAAAACATCAAAATATATTAAAAGTGTTGTAAATATATTTTGAACATACTTTGATATATATGTATATATTGTTATAGGTTCGTGAATCAACCAGTGACCAAGTCTTACTTCCCGACGAAGTAAAAATCTGTGAAAGTGAGTTATAGTCCCACTTTTAAAATCTAATATTTTTGGGATGAGAATACATGCAGGTTTTATAAATGATTTACAAAATAGACACAAGTACGTGAAACTACATTCTATGGTTGAATTATCGAAATCTAATATGCCCCTTTTTATTAAGTCTGGTAATCTAAGAATTAGGGAACAGACACCCTAATTGACGCGAATCCTAAAGATAGATCTATTGGGCCTAACAAACCCCATCCAAAGTACCGGATGCTTTAGTACTTCGAAAGTTATATCATATCCGAAGGGTGTCCCGGAATGATGGGGATATTCTTATATATGCATCTTGTTAATGTCGGTTACCAGGTGTTCACCATATGAATGATTTTTATCTCTATGTATGGGATGTGTATTGAAATATGAAATCTTGTGGTCTATTGTTACGATTTGATATATATAGGTTAAACCTATAACTCACCAACATTTTTGTTGACGTTTAAAGCATGTTTATTCTCAGGTGAATATTAAGAGCTTCCGCTGTTGCATACTAAAATAAGGACAAGATTTGGAGTCCATGTTTGTATGATATTGTGTAAAAACTGCATTCAAGAAACTGATTTCGATGTAACATATTTGTATTGTAAACCATTATGTAATGGTCGTGTGTAAACAGGATATTTTAGATTATCATTATTTGATAATCTACGTAAAGCTTTTTAAACCTTTATTTATGAAATAAAGGTTATGGTTTGTTTTAAAAATGAATGCAGTCTTTGAAAAACGTCTCATATAGAGGTCAAAACCTCGCAACGAAATCAATTAATATGGAACGTTTTTAATCAATAAGAACGGGACATTTCAGTTGGTATCCGAGCGTTGGTCTTAGAGAACCAGAATTTTTCATTAGTGTGTCTTATCGAGTTTGTTAGGATGCATTAGTGAGTCTGGACTTCGACCGTGTTTACTTGAAAAATGATTGCTTAACAAATTTTGTTGGAAACTATATATTTTTAACATGTGAATATTATGTGATATATTAATCTCTTAACGCGTTTGATATTATGTGATAGATGTCTACCTCTAGAACAAGTCCCATTGACTCACCTAATAATAATGAAGAGTCAAATGTAAATTGGAATGATTCGTGGACTGATTCACAAGTTCCCGAAGAGGAACCGGAAGAAGAGTCGGAACCGGAAGAAGAATCGGAACCGGATGAAGAAATAGAACCGGTGGGGGCAATAATAAAACGGTTAAGTAAAAGAAAATCTTCAACCAACCGACCAAGGTTAATTATGGTCAATGGTGTTTTCGCCAAGGAAGCAAAATATTGGGAGGATTACCAATTCTTCGATGAATCGGATTCCGACGAGAATTCCGATGATGTTATAGAAATTACCCCAACTGAATTTAAAAAGGCAAAAGAAAATAATAAGGGAAAGGGCATAAAAATAGAGAAATCTAATTCCAACCCCGATGAACTTTATATGTATCGTCAACGCCCGAAGTCCTTAAGTTGTAACAATGACCCGGGAACCTCTAAACCACCAGGTTTTTCTAAACCAATGTGGACAACGACGGCTCGTATTAGGGGAACATCATATATCCCTAGAAAATTGGCAAAACGAACCAAAACCGAAGAAGAAGAAACAAGCGAGTCGGAATAAGATAGTTGTATTCGTGTGGTGTAATATATGTAATATAGTGTGCTTATGCTTTATGATATATGTAAAAATTGCTTGTATTAATAAGTATTTTTTTTTTTTTTATGAATCTAACTCTTGTCTATTTTACAGTATAAAAACACAAAATGGATAGACAACCCAATATTTTAAGAGACCTACCCGGAGACATGATTGATGAAATCTTGTCTAGAGTCGGTCAGAATTCTTCGGCACAACTATTTAAGGCGAGATCAGTTTGTAAGACATTCGAAGAACGTTCCAAGAATGCCTTGGTTTATAAAAGGCTTTCGTTCGAAAGATGGGGGATATCACATTGGGAAATCCATAAGTTACGATGTGTTTACTTTGACACATATATTGCGGGGAACCCAAATGCTATTTTACGCAATGGGTTAAGAAATTATTTTGACTCAATATATCCGAATATTGGACTTCGTGATTTAGAAAAAGCGGCTAACATGCAACATAAAGAAGCAAGTTATGCTTACGGATTAGTAATGTTCGCTTCTCACCAAAGTGAGAACAAGAACATCGGGCTACAACTATTAAACAAAACGTTCCCACAAGTGACGGAGTCGGTAATTGGGGTAAGAAATGAGGTTTTTAGATTGTTACGGGACTGTTGGACATTACGTAACCCTCGTCCCTTTGACGACATTACAACATGCTGTCTTATCAACGGCCATAACGGTTATGTTCCACAAGACCAAGGATGGGAAGTAATCCTAGTAAAACCAGAATGCATGACTTGTTTCTGGACGTATGAATTACGTGTCTTTATTGCCTTTGCTGAACGACTTGTGTACTAGCTAGAATTATCTTCACAACCATCTTGTATCAAATTTATTGTGTGCTATATTTCATGCTATATGTAAAATAAGCGGTATTGTAAGTTTGTAAAATATTGTGTAAAAGTTTGAACGCGAAATATTATTATAATCAGTTTTTCATATAGAATTGTAGTAGTTGAATTGTATATTAGCTACTAAGTATGAACTTAACGGGTAGGTACTACCCAAATTTAAACTTATAAAATGCTAATATGAAGAAAAAGCTTTTATAAATGAGTTCATATTATGCTACGAAATACTATTAACTACTCTTAATATTCTGTATGATTAACTTGTTCCATTTGACTATTTTGAAGGAAATGGCACCGACTACTCGACACACAGTGAATATGAATGAAGAGGAATTCCGTACTTTTCTAGCTTCAAACATAGCCGCAGTACAGGCTGCGCTACATACCAACAATAACCTTGGATCTAGCAGTACAGGAAATCGTGTAGGATGCACCTACAAAGAATTCACTGCCTGCAAACCTTTGGAATTTGATGGAATCGAAGGACCGATCGGATTGAAACGGTGGACCGAGAAGGTCGAATCGGTGTTTGCCATAAGTAAGTGTACTGAAGAGGACAAAGTAAAGTACGCTACGCATACCTTCACAGGTTCTGCGTTAACATGGTGGAATACCTATCTAGAGCAAGTGGGACAAGACGATGCATACGCACTACCGTGGTCAGCATTCAAGCACTTGATGAACGAGAAGTACCGTCCCAGAACCGAGGTCAATAAGCTCAAGACAGAACTTAGAGGGTTACGAACCCAAGGATTTGATATTACCACGTACGAAAGACGATTCACAGAATTGTGCCTATTGTGTCCGGGAGCATTCAAAGATGAGGAAGAGAAGATCGACGCGTTTGTGAAAGGATTACCGGAAAGAATCCAAGAAGATATAAGTTCACACGAGCCCGCCTCCATACAACAGGCATGTAGAATGGCTCACAAACTCGTGAACCAAATTGAAGAAAGAATTAAAGAACAGACTACTGAAGAGGCCAATGTGAAGCAAGTCAAAAGAAAGTGGGAGGAAAACGGTGATAAGAATCACCAATACAACAACAACAGCAATTACAACAATAATCGCAACAATTATCCCAACAATCGCAACATCAATCGCAACTACAACAAACGGCCCAACAACAACAACAACAACAACAACAACAACAACAGCAACTACAACAATCATCCCAACAACAATAATAACCGCAACAACAACAACAATCAGAAGCAGCTATGCCAAAGGTGTGAAAAGAATCACTCGGGGTTCTGCACCAAATTTTGCAACAAGTGTAAAAGAAATGGTCATAGCACGGCGAAGTGTGAGGTCTACGGACCAGGGGTTAATAGAACGAAAGGAACAAATGGTGTCGGAACGAGTAATGGCGGAGCAAGTAGTGTCGGAGCAAGTTATGCCAATGTAGTTTGTTATAAATGTGGAAAACCGGGCCACATTATTAGAAATTGCCCGAACCAGGAGAACACCAATGGACAAGGCCGTGGAAGAGTTTTCAATATTAATGCGACAGAGGCACAGGAAGACCCGGAGCTTGTTACGGGTACGTTTCTTATTGACAATAAATCTGCTTACGTTTTATTTGATTCGGGTGCGGATAGAAGCTATATGAGTAGAGATTTTTGTGCTAAATTAAGTTGTCCATTGACGCCTTTGGATAGTAAATTTTTACTCGAATTAGCAAATGGTAAATTAATTTCAGCAGATAATATATGTCGGAATCGAGAAATTAAACTGGTTAGCGAAACATTTAAGATTGATTTGATACCAGTAGAGTTAGGGAGTTTTGATGTGATAATCGGTATGGACTGGTTGAAAGAAGTGAAAGCGGAGATCGTTTGTTACAAAAATGCAATTCGCATTATACGAGAAAAAGGAAAACCCTTAATGGTGTACGGAGAAAAGGGCAACACGAAGCTACATCTTATTAGTAATTTGAAGGCACAAAAACTAATAAGAAAAGGTTGCTATGCTGTTCTAGCACACGTCGAGAAAGTACAAACTGAAGAAAAGAGCATCAATGATGTTCCCGTCGCAAAAGAATTTCCTGATGTATTTCCAAAAGAATTACCGGGATTACCCCCACTTCGATCCGTTGAATTTCAAATAGATCTTGTACCAGGAGCTGCACCAATAGCTCGTGCTCCTTACAGACTCGCACCCAGCGAGATGAAAGAACTACAAAGCCAATTACAAGAACTTTTAGAGCGTGGTTTCATTCGACCAAGCACATCACCGTGGGGAGCTCCTGTTTTGTTTGTCAAGAAGAAAGATGGTACATTCAGGTTGTGTATCGACTACCGAGAGTTGAACAAACTTACCATCAAGAACCGCTACCCACTACCGAGAATCGATGACTTATTTGATCAACTACAAGGCTCGTCTGTTTATTCAAAGATTGACTTACGTTCCGGGTATCATCAAATGCGGGTGAAAGAAGATGATATTCCAAAGACTGCTTTCAGAACACGTTACGGTCATTACGAGTTTATGGTCATGCTGTTTGGTTTAACTAATGCACCAGCTGTGTTCATGGACCTTATGAACCGAGTGTGTGGACCATACCTTGACAAGTTTGTCATTGTTTTCATTGATGACATACTTATTTACTCAAAGAATGACCAAGAACACGGTGAACATTTGAGAAAGGTGTTAGAAGTATTGAGGAAGGAAGAATTATACGCTAAGTTTTCAAAGTGTGCATTTTGGTTGGAAGAAGTTCAATTCCTCGGTCACATAGTGAACAAAGAAGGTATTAAGGTGGATCCGGCAAAGATAGAAACTATTGAAAAGTGGGAAACCCCGAAAACTCCGAAACACATACGCCAGTTTTTAGGACTAGCTGGTTACTACAGAAGGTTCATCCAAGACTTTTCCAGAATAGCAAAACCCTTGACTGCATTAACGCATAAAGGGAAGAAATTTGAATGGAATGATGAACAAGAGAAAGCGTTTCAGTTATTGAAGAAAAAGCTAACTACGGCACCTATATTGTCATTGCCTGAAGGGAATGATGATTTTGTGATTTATTGTGATGCATCAAAGCAAGGTCTCGGTTGTGTATTAATGCAACGAACGAAGGTGATTGCTTATGCGTCTAGACAATTGAAGATTCACGAACAAAATTATACGACGCATGATTTGGAATTAGGCGCGGTTGTTTTTGCATTAAAGACTTGGAGGCACTACTTATATGGGGTCAAAAGTATTATATATACCGACCACAAAAGTCTTCAACACATATTTAATCAGAAACAACTGAATATGAGGCAGCGTAGGTGGATTGAATTATTGAATGATTATGACTTTGAGATTCGTTACCACCCGGGAAAGGCAAATGTGGTAGCCGATGCCTTGAGCAGGAAGGACAGAGAACCCATTCGAGTAAAATCTATGAATATAATGATTCATAATAACATTACTACTCAAATAAAGGAGGCGCAACAAGGAGTTTTAAAAGAGAGAAATTTAAAGGATGAAATACCCAAAGGATCGGAGAAGCATCTTAATATTCGGGAAGACGGAACCCGGTATAGGGCTGAAAGGATTTGGGTACCAAAATTTGGAGATATGAGAGAAATGGTACTTAGAGAAGCTCATAAAACCAGATACTCAATACATCCTGGAACGGGGAAGATGTACAAGGATCTCAAGAAACATTTTTGGTGGCCGGGTATGAAAGCCGATGTTGCTAAATACGTAGGAGAATGTTTGATGTGTTCTAAGGTCAAAGCTGAGCATCAGAAACCATCAGGTCTACTTCAACAACCCGAAATCCCGGAATGGAAATGGGAAAACATTACCATGGATTTCATCACTAAATTGCCAAGGACTGCAAGTGGTTTTGATACTATTTGGGTAATAGTTGATCGTCTCACCAAATCAGCACACTTCCTGTCAATAAGAAAAGATGACAAGATGGAGAAGTTAGCACGACTGTATTTGAAGGAAGTCATCTCCAGACATGGAATACCAATCTCTATTATCTCTGATAGGGATGGCAGATTTATTTCAAGATTCTGGCAGACATTACAGCAAGCATTAGGAACTCGTCTAGACATGAGTACTGCCTATCATCCACAAACTGATGGGCAGAGCGAAAGGACGATACAAATGCTTGAAGACATGCTACGAGCATGTGTTATTGATTTCGGAAACAGTTGGGATCGACATCTACAGTTAGCAGAATTTTCCTACAACAACAGCTACCATTCAAGCATTGAGATGGCGCCGTTTGAAGCACTTTATGGTAGAAAGTGCAGGTTTCCGATTTGTTGGAGTGAAGTGGGGGATAGACAGATTACGGGTCCGGAGATTATACAAGAAACTACCGAGAAGATCATCCAAATTCAACAACGGTTGAAAACCGCCCAAAGTCGACAAAAGAGCTACGCTGACATTAAAAGAAAAGATATAGAATTTGAAATTGGAGAGATGGTCATGCTTAAAGTTGCACCTTGGAAAGGCGTTGTTCGATTTGGTAAACGAGGGAAATTAAATCCAAGGTATATTGGACCATTCAAGATTATTGATCGTATCGGACCAGTAGCTTACCGACTAGAGTTACCTCAACAACTCGCGGCTGTACATAACACTTTCCACGTCTCAAATTTAAAGAAATGTTTTGCTAAAGAAGATCTCACTATTCCGTTATATGAAATCCAAATCAACGAAAAACTTCAATTCATCGAAGAACCCGTCGAAATAATGGATCGTGAGGTTAAAAGACTTAAGTAAAACAAGATACCAATTGTTAAGGTTCGATGGAATGCTCGTAGAGGACCCGAGTTCACCTGGGAGCGTGAAGATCAGATGAAGAAGAAATACCCGCATCTATTTCCAGAAGATTCGTCAACACCTTCAACAGCTTAAAATTTCGGGACGAAATTTATTTAACGGGTAGGTACTGTAGTGACCCGAACTTTTCCATGTTTATATATATTAATTGAGATTGATATTTACATGATTAAATGTTTCCAACATGTTAAGCAATCAAACTTGTTAAGACTTGATTAATTGAAATATGTTTCATATAGACAATTGACCACCCAAGTTGACCGGTGATTCACGAACGTTAAAACTTGTAAAAACTATATGATGACATATATATGGATATATATATAGTTAAAATGATACTATGATAAGTAAACATATCATTAAGTATATTAACAATGAACTACATATGTAAAAACAAGACTACTAACTTAATGATTTTTAAACGAGACATATATGTAACGATTATCGTTGTAAAGACATTTAATGTATATATATCATATTAAGAGATATTCATACATGATAATATCATGATAATATAATAATTTAAAATCTCATTTGATATTATAAACATTGGGTTAACAACATTTAACAAGATCGTTAACCTAAAGGTTTCAAAACAACACTTACATGTAACGACTAACGATGACTTAACGACTCAGTTAAAATGTATATACATGTAGTGTTTTAATATGTATTTATACACTTTTGAAAGACTTCAATACACTTATCAAAATACTTCTACTTAACAAAAATGCTTACAATTACATCCTCGTTCAGTTTCATCAACAATTCTACTCGTATGCACCCGTATTCGTACTCGTACAATACACAGCTTTTAGATATATGTACTATTGGTATATACACTCCAATGATCAGCTCTTAGCAGCCCATGTGAGTCACCTAACACATGTGGGAACCGTCATTTAGCAACTAGCATGAAATATCTCATAAAATTACAAAAATATGAGTAATCATTCATGACTTATTTACATGAAAACAAAATTACATATCCTTTATATCTAATCCATACACCAACGACCAAAAACACCTACAAACACTTTCATTCTTCAATTTTCTTCATCTAATTGATCTCTCTCAAGTTCTATCTTCAAGTTCTAAGTGTTCTTCATAAATTCCAAAAGTTCTAGTTTCATAAAATCAAGAATACTTTCAAGTTTGCTAGCTCACTTCCAATCTTGTATGGTGATCATCTAACCTCAAGAAATCTTTGTTTATTACAGTAGGTTATCATTCTAATACAAGGTAATAATCATATTCAAACTTTGGTTCAATTTCTATAACTATAACAATCTTATTTCAAGTGATGATCTTACTTGAACTTGTTTTCGTGTCATGATTCTGCTTCAAGAACTTCGAGCCATCCAAGGATCCATTGAAGCTAGATCCATTTTTCTCTTTTCCAGTAGGTTTATCCAAGGAACTTAAGGTAGTAATGATGTTCATAACATCATTCGATTCATACATATAAAGCTATCTTATTCGAAGGTTTAAACTTGTAATCACTAGAACATAGTTTAGTTAATTCTAAACTTGTTCGCAAACAAAAGTTAATCCTTCTAACTTGACTTTTAAAATCAACTAAACACATGTTCTATATCTATATGATATGCTAACTTAATGATTTAAAACCTGGAAACACGAAAAACACCGTAAAACCGGATTTACGCCGTCGTAGTAACACCGCGGGCTGTTTTGGGTTAGTTAATTAAAAACTATGATAAACTTTGATTTTAAAGTTGTTATTATGAGAAAATGATTTTTATTATGAACATGAAACTATATCCAAAAATTATGATTAAACTCAAAGTGGAAGTATGTTTTCTAAAATGGTCATCTAGACGTCGTTCTTTTGACTGAAATGACTACCTTTACAAAAACGACTTGTAACTTATTTTTCCGACTATAAACCTATACTTTTCTGTTTAGATTCATAAAATAGAGTTCAATATGAAACCATAGCAATTTGATTCACTCAAAACGGATTTAAAATGAAGAAGTTATGGGTAAAACAAGATTGGATAATTTTTCTCATTTTAGCTACGTGAAAATTGGTAACAAATCTATTCCAACCATAACTTAATCAACTTGTATTGTATATTATGTAATCTTGAGATACCATAGACACGTATACAATGTTTCGACCTATCATGTCGACACATCTATATATATTTCGGAACAACCATAGACACTCTATATGTGAATGTTGGAGTTAGCTATACAGGGTTGAGGTTGATTCCAAAATATATATAGTTTGAGTTGTGATCAATACTGAGATACGTATACACTGGGTCGTGGATTGATTCAAGATAATATTTATCGATTTATTTCTGTACATCTAACTGTGGACAACTAGTTGTAGGTTACTAACGAGGACAGCTGACTTAATAAACTTAAAACATCAAAATATATTAAAAGTGTTGTAAATATATTTTGAACATACTTTGATATATATGTATATATTGTTATAGGTTCGTGAATCAACCAGTGACCAAGTCTTACTTCCCGACGAAGTAAAAATCTGTGAAAGTGAGTTATAGTCCCACTTTTAAAATCTAATATTTTTGGGATGAGAATACATGCAGGTTTTATAAATGATTTACAAAATAGACACAAGTACGTGAAACTACATTCTATGGTTGAATTATCGAAATCGAATATGCCCCTTTTTATTAAGTCTGGTAATCTAAGAATTAGGGAACAGACACCCTAATTGACGCGAATCCTAAAGATAGATCTATTGGGCCTAACAAACCCCATCCAAAGTACCGGATGCTTTAGTACTTCGAAATTTATATCATATCCGAAGGGCGTCCCGGAATGATGGGGATATTCTTATATATGCATCTTGTTAATGTCGGTTACCAGGTGTTCACCATATGAATGATTTTTATCTCTATGTATGGGATGTGTATTGAAATATGAAATCTTGTGGTCTATTGTTACGATTTGATATATATAGGTTAAACCTATAACTCACCAACATTTTTGTTGACGTTTAAAGCATGTTTATTCTCAGGTGAATATTAAGAGCTTCCGCTGTTGCATACTAAAATAAGGATAAGATTTGGAGTCCATGTTTGTATGATATTGTGTAAAAACTGCATTCAAGAAACTGATTTCGATGTAACATATTTGTATTGTAAACCATTATGTAATGGTCGTGTGTAAACAGGATATTTTAGATTATCATTATTTGATAATCTACGTAAAGCTTTTTAAATCTTTATTTATGAAATAAAGGTTATGGTTTGTTTTAAAAATGAATGCAGTCTTTGAAAAACGTCTCATATAGAGGTCAAAACCTCGCAACGAAATCAATTAATATGGAACGTTTTTAATCAATAAGAACGGGACATTTCAGTAATCATCATCCATTACTTCATTATCATAATCATCATAACGTTATATCATGTATCATTATCAATATCTTTATCATACCCTAATCCTAATCATCATCATACAATCACCTCTATTGTCATGATATCATAATTACCATGATCGTATCATTTTCATTTTTAATCATCATCATCATTTATAACATGTATCATCATCTTTATTGTTAATTATCGCCATCATCATCAATCATATCATCATAATATATACGTATATTATCACCTTTATCATTTACGCACCTCATCATCAAGTTCATACAGCGTTACCATCATAATCATGATCCTAATCTATCATAATATCATCTATTCGGCCTAACCACGATCATATGCGAAATTTTGATCCAAATAAGAATTTGAATTATGGTAGCCCAATAAACAAACGAAACTCGGCCCAACACAATAAATGAAATCACGGCTCATCATAGAAACTTGCAATCCAACATACAAAACTAACGGCCCACTATAAAGAAAGGTCGACATCTGCAGTAATTAAAGGAAGGCTTATTTGTAATCGAGATTTTAGAATCCAAGAAAAAAATAACGTGCAAGTGGGTTGTGGGGTCTTCCTGTTTTCGTGAGAATAAGAAACAGAAATGATACAGCATAAATCAATATCATTAACTAGTCATTATCACATCACCATTGTCCTATATTACCCCTAAAATTTTGGTGACCAGCTGATTGATGATTATGTGGCTGTCAAAAAAAAAAAACAAAAGGAGAGAAGAAAAAGCATGAATGAGTTTGTATTGTTTTCCTTTTCTTTTGTTTACTCGACAGGATAATACAGCGAGAGAATAGCAGTTAATTATGATGAATGAGTGGTGGTTGTGTGGTGTTTGGACAGAATATAGATGACACCTAACTGCAGAAAAATAGTAGACGTCCATGGCGATTTTTAGATTATTTCCTTAGTTGAAACAAATATGAGATAGCAGCGTAGTATTAGCATCGTGATATCTCCGTTTTAACAGAAAACTATATTTGAGTAGCAGATTGTAAACAGTGGTAGTTAAGGTGGTGGTAACCGTCGATGATCACGAGTGGTGAGGTTGTGATTAGAAGGTGATGGTGTATAAGTGGTCTGTGATGATTGGTGCTTGAATAACAAAAAGATAAAACAACAAACCGTAATAATAGAAGTAACTGCAGTGAAGCTTGAGTGTTGGAAGTGGTTTGCAATTCGAAATAAATAAAAACGAAACAGGAAGACAGCAGCCTTTGTTTCTTGTGTGGTTGTATGGTTGATGGTTTCAAGCAGAAAAAAATAAAATATAGCAGCAACCATAGCGTTTGATGAAGATGATAATGATGGGTTTGTGTTGGTGTATATCTTGATTATTAAAGTTGAGAAGTAGATAGATGGTTGTAGTGGTATTTGAACATGAGGTTCAGAAGTGAAACCCAATTGGGTTTGGGTTCTTGTAGCTATTCGAACCATAACAACAAAGACCATAACTTGAGAGTAGTTGTAGTTGGATAGTTGTTGATGTTGAATAGTTTTGGTTGACACAAGAGTAAAACACGAGGGGTGTTGGAGTTTGATGATGGTTCCTAGTTATGATGGGTTTCGTTGAAGGGTTTAATCGAGTTGATCCAGAAAACAGGAAACAAGTACTTCGGTTACCGGCGGATCAAGTGTGGGTGATAGTTGCAAATAGAGATATAAAGGTGGTGGCGGTTGTTTAGAAGATGAAGGTGATGATCGTTTGGGATGTGGTGTTTATAAGTCTAGATGTAGCTTATAAGTATATGTATTTATAGAAGTTTAGATTAAATAGATATCAATATAGATGATGTAGTATTATAATCCCAATCACTCATGTATAGTGGAAAGAGTTGAAATTAGTGGCCAACCATCTTATTTGTCATATGCTCACCGACACTTATTCACGGGTGAAATTGGATTTATCAAATAAAACAAATAAAAAAGAAATCGATTACAAACGTGTGAATGAATTGGAAACTTTTTAAATCAGTAAAGCATATTGAATCTTAATTAAGTTCAATTAGAAATAGTATCATACATAGTAATATCCAAAGTTTAACCAATTAGGTACAGTTACCAAATATTACTTATAATTGCAAATCAACGAATTCGTATGCAGTGTGTGACATGAACTTTAATTCAAAAAAATTCAGTTCGGTTAAGCATTCCATCGCATTCAATCAAGAAGAATATAATTTAATAGTATTAATAATATAATAATAATATTTAATATTTATTTTTTTAATATACTTTATTTATATTTAGAAATATTTAAAATAATAATTATTATAATATTTAATTTTTATTTTGTTTTTACATAATTAATTTTTAATAACAATAACATATAATAATTCAAATTATATTTCATGTATATACACACACATATCTATTTACAATTGATTGTTCGTGAATAGTCGGGAATAGTCGAAGGTCAAATGAATATATGAAACAGTTCAAAAAATTTTAAGACTCAACATTTCAAACTTTGCTTGTCGTGTCGGAAACATATAAAGATTAAGTTTAAATTTAGTCAGAAATTCTCGGGTCGTCACAGTACCTACCCGTTAAAGAAATTTTGTCCCGAAATTTGAGTGAGGTCGTCATTGCTAACAATAAAATTGTTTTCATGACGAATATGAGTTGATAAATAAAGTTTTATCATCATTGAGTAATGTGGATAAAACTATTCGATTATTTGAAGAGTACGAATGAAGTTATCACAAAATAGTGAAATGAAAGGATAAAGATTTATCTTAGCTTTTGACAGAGTCGGGGTTAAATTTAGAAAATAATTTGTGTCTTAACTTCTGACATTGTCTTGATTGAATTCCGGAATTCAGGGGATTTAAAGAAGATCTTCGAAATCTAAAAGATTTGATTCTTCGGCGTATAGGGAAATTAAGATCTCTATAATTAAATACGGTGATCTGCCTTGATTACTCTGTCTGATATTTCTATTATAAATTAAACTTTTTCCGTTCCATTATTTTCACCATTCATATACCTTCTTTCTTAATTCTTACATCCAAAAGATTGTGAAAATGCTTAATCCTGTTCTAATCCTGGATATTTTCCTAATTATCATTTCTGTCATCCTTCTTTTCAATCTTCCACCCGAAAAATCTGTTTACATCTACTATTACCTTGGGGTGATACTATTCTTAATTCTACCGTGTTTTTATATTGCTATTCGTATTAATATCCACGGTTTGAAATCTCCGTGTTGTTATTGGGCTTTATATTTTCTCTTATATTTTGGCACTCTTTTGCCTTTTTATTCTCTTCTCGACCTCTAGTAAAGCGAGTAACGGTCCAGAATTCGTAAGTATGGAATTTCGGATGAATTTAATGTTCTAACCAAGAAAGAACGTAATCGTACGATTTGATTGTTAAATTATCAGAATCTTTGAGAATAGAACTATCAAGAATATACTTTCTTGATATGTTCAGAAATTAATCAGAATGAAAGAGTTATGTAACATGATACATGATGACGTTATAATCTGTGAATCATCATGTTCCATTTAGAAACTCAGCATGACTTACTGTAATATAATCACGTTGATCAAGTGTCATTATATTATACTAACTCATACATCAGTTCCCAACATTACTTCAATAACATTCATATTTTAAGCTCGAAAGTTTACAGAATATAGAAACTAACAGTTTCTATATGATGTAATCCTGATAGCACAAAGAGATTAATAATTTCAGATAAGAATAGTTATAAAAATATCTTCAGAAATATAGAGGATATTTATAATGAAAGATACGATGATATCTTGGAATTTCTAATATCGAAGGGTGGTGAAGAAAATTTGTCCGCAAGTGTTTGGAGACAGAAGCAAGGTATTCGCTAAAGATTACATCAGAAACAGAATCATCGGGATTCTTAATGTATAAGTTTAGTCCTTGTGTTTTGTTCAGAGACTCCTTCATAGTTTGCTCAATCTGTTTTTCTGTACCAAATTTTCTATCGAGCGTTCCTAACACTCCTTTCTTTATCATCAAACTTTTGGCCGTTTAGACCATCTACCATTTTTCTGTTTCCTCTGCATTTAATGCCACGATATCTGAATCATCGGTTATCAATCCGAGGTGGTTTCAGGAGAATTGTGTTTTAGATGATTAAACGCTGATGGTAATATGGTGGAATATGAAAAGGTTCCCCGGTAACAATAAAAGAGCACGCATATATATCAAGGTTATAATAAGGCTGTTTTGAACGAAAAGTCGAAGTTGACTTGCTGGAGCTGTGACAAAATTGGCTAATTTGGAAAGAGATTGTAAAGTTATTTTCGGTAATAATAACGCTAAAGGAATTAACATAGCTACGCGTTAAACGTTTATTCAGTTTTCGGGAGTTTTCAGATACATAACTATACGCATAAATCTTTTCTTTCTGTAGATGAAGTGTGATTGGTTCATCCTCTCGATTGAGGTGTTTTCAAGAATCATGAAAGATTTGAACGCAGATTGTAATCGTCGAGATACAAATGGGGTTTAAGATGAAATCAAGTGGCAACTTGAAGAATTGTTTAGTTTCATATGTTATAATCAATATTTTAATTCATTTTTAATTGTCCAATCTTGATAGTCCACATTTGATAGTCTACAGTTAAAAGTCCAATAATTCATATATAGTTTAATTTATAATATTCGAATTAATTAATACGTATCGTAACCCGTGTACATGTCTCAGACTCGATCACAACTCAAACTATATATATTATTGTAGAATAAACCTCAATCCTGTATAGAGAATTCGATCATTGCTGCATATAGAGTGTCTATGGTTATTCCAAATATTATATATAGATGCGTCGATATGATATGTCAAAACCTTATATACGTGTCCCGATATTTAAAGTGCGTAAAATAAATAACAGAAATTAAATGACAATAAATAAAATTGCGATAAATAAACTACGATAAATAAAATGTAATAAGGAATTAACAGTTAGCTAGGAACAGTTAGCTAGGATTTTGTTAGCGTGGTTTCTTAACAGAATTTCTTATAGTTAATTTGTTTGTTTCTAACAAATTTTTATTTTGTCCAATGTTTTTCTTCATTTATGCCACTTGTTGGATTCTGATAGGTCAAAATCCAAATATGAAATTGAATGAAAATGGTTATTCTGCGATGAACGGATTCGTATCTTTGAAAATGTAAGTAGGATAGTAAATGAATGTTGAATCAGATTCGAAGAATGTACTGTGTAACTTATTAATGTGAAATCTAAATATTCCTCGGGTATTACCTACCCGTTAAAATATTTTCACCATTAACAGTTTGTACGAAAGAATTTTTAATTACAATCTTTATGAAAATATATTTACATATATATTTTCTTCAGATGTAATCATGAATTTAGAGATATCGATTGTTAAATCGTTGATGAAAGATGTGAATGATAACATATGTGAATTAATTATGATAGAAGCTCTTTAAAGCTTCTTCTTTCTCGGGTATTACCTACCCGTTAAAATTTCACATGTCATAGTTAATATGAAAAGAATTTTTATTACGATCTCGAGATATACATAAATATATTACATATATCTTCCAACCATGAACAGAAAGTAATGAATTATTATTTCATAATTCATCATTCTCAGTACTCTTCGGTGTCTGTGGTGCTTACAGAGCTCGTGGTGTTGGAAATGATGTTGGTGCTGGTGGTGTTGCTGTTGGTGTTGGTACTGATTGTGGTACCTGCGTAGTAGACGCGAGCCTAGCTTCTAAATCGATCACCATCACCTCCAAGGTTTCTACTTTACGCTCGAGGCTATGAATTAGTTCTACCCATTCTTCCGTAAGGTTTGTCAATTCTTGATATTTAGTTCGAAGTCTTCTAACTTCTTCTAATAATCCTATCCGATTAGAATTTAGGAGTAGAGGACGAATACTATCTTTAATGACATCGAGTCGACCTTCGAGACGGAAAATCCGTGCGAAAAGAGTGAAAACAGTATTGCGAACAGGTTCTCCGGTAAGCGGATCGAGCACTCCGACGTTAGGTGGTAAGTTCGGCTCGTAATATGGAGTACCTTGTTCATTTCTCCATAGGGTAAGTATTTCGCGAACCCATCCCCACTTTCTAAAGAAATCACGGTAGTTGATCAGTTGGTGCGCTCCCGTCACGCTGTCTTCGGAGTCAGAGGAACTTGGTCGATTCGTAGAGGCCATCTTACGCGATCACAGAAAAGATTTTTGGTAAGAAAAGTTTAGTGACAGCAATTGATAGTTGGATGGTATTCTCAGTACATAATATGCATAGATATATATAGTACCAGGATCCCTTAAATTACGGAGAAATTTACGGGAGATATCAGGCAAAGTTTACCGTAATAGATACGCTAATATATGAATTTGTCTATATACTATTCATGCAATCAATGCAGTAAAGCGTGTCTAGACTAAGAATTATGAGCAGGTAATTTCTTAAGGATGATAAGCAGATGATTTCCGACAAAATGATAAGAAAAACTTTTGACATGCAGACACGGTCGAAGTCCAGACTCACTAATGCATCCTAACGACTATCAGTTAGACACACTAATGCAAAACCCGGTTTGCTAAGACCACCGCTCTGATACCAACTGTGAAGACCCGTCCTAATCCATTCGGACGAAGTCCATATCGATTATAAACGATTCACAACAGTTGATTACATCGCGAGGTACTTGACCTCTATATGATACATTTTACAAACATTGCATTCGTATTTGAAAAGACAATCTTTCATTACATCTAAAGTTGACGATATGCATACCAATTTGTAATATATCTAACTATGAAAGACTTAATAATAATCTTGATGAACTCAACGACTCGAATGCAACATCTTTTGAAATATGTCATGAATGACTCCAAGTAATATCTCTAAAATGAGCAAATGCACAGCGGAAGATTTCTTTCGTACCTGAGAATAAACATGCTTTCAAGTGTCAACCAAAAGGTTGGTGAGTTCATTAGTTTAACATAAATAATCATTTTATAATTTTAATAGACCACAAGATTTCATATTTCCAATTCTCATAAACATACGTCCCATGCATAGAGACAAAAATATCATTCATATGGATTGAACACCTGGTAACCGACATTCACAATATGCATATAAGAATATCCCCATCATTCCGGGATCCTCCTTCGGACATGATATAAATTTCGAAGTACTAAAGTATCCGGTACTTTGGATGGGGCTTGTGGGGCCCGATAGATCTATCTTTAGAGTTCGCGTCAATTAGGGTGTCTGTTCCCTAATTCTTAGATTACCAGACTTAATAAAATGGGGCATATTTGATTTCGATCATTCAACCATATAATGTAATTTCAATTACTTGTGTCTATTTCGTAAAACAGTTATAAAAACAGCGCATGTATTCTCAGTCCCAAAAATATATATTGCGAAAGCATTTAAAAAGGGAATAATGAAACTCACAATACTGTATTTTGTAGTAAAAATACATATGACGACATTGAACAATGCAAGGTTGGCCTCGGATTCACGAACCTATATCATTCATATATATTAAAACATATAATCGGAATCTAGCACATTGATATACTATATTTTTAGTTATATGTTATATATATTTATTTTGTAAACTTATTAATATTTATACACATGGTTATATTAATCTATATATATATATATATATATGTATTTAGTATTATATCAAAAATTAATAATTTGTTATATGTAATATTAATATAGTTATGTAGTAGGTATTTAATGTATAAAATATTTATTTGTTAGAATAATAGTTTTTGTTAATATTGATTTACTAATGATAATAAATAATTTTATTAGTAATGATAATATTAATAACGAAAATGAAAATGATAATTTTTAATAATAATGATACTAATAATGTTGTTAATACTAATAATGATAACAATCATAATAATACTGATAATAATATTAATACTAGTACTAATGTTATTAATAATAATAACAAAAATTTTATTAATTATCTAAATTCTAATGATAATAATATTAATTGTATGAATGATACTAATAATTAGATTTTTTTATTATTATTTGAAATAACGTATTAGCAATAATAATTAGTAATAATAATAATAATAGTAATAATAATAATACAATAATAATAATAATAATAATAATAATAATAATAATAATAATAATAATAATAATAATAAAAATGAGTAATAAGTAAACTACCTCAAAGCAGTAGCCCTTAAAAAAATTGCCCAAGTCCGGGTTTGAACCCGCGACATCCCGCTAACCCGATAACATCCTTAACCATAATTATTATTATCGTTATTTCACATATCATGAACGAATCAATCATCATCATCATGGATAATCTATCATCGTAATTGTTTCGTTCATTATTATTATCATTCCTATATAATAGTAACCCTTTATCATAACTATCATCATCTTCTTGAATAGTGATATCATTAACAACATCACCACATAATCATCATCCATTACTTCATTATCATAATCATCATAACGTTATATCATGTATCATTATCAATATCTTTATCATACCCTAATCCTAATCATCATCATACAATCACCTCTATTGTCATGATATCATAATTACCATGATCGTATCATTTTCATTTTTAATCATCATCATCATTTATAACATGTATCATCATCTTTATTGTTAATTATCGCCATCATCATCAATCATATCATCATAATATATACGTATATTATCACCTTTATCATTTACGCACCTAATCATCAAGTTCATACAGCGTTACCATCATAATCATGATCCTAATCTATCATAATATCATCTATTCGGCCTAACCACGATCATATGCGAAATTTTGATCCAAATAAGAATTTGAATTATGGTAGCCCAATAAACAAACGAAACTCGGCCCAACACAATAAATGAAATCACGGCTCATCATAGAAACTTGCAATCCAACATACAAAACTAACGGACCACTATAAAGAAAGGTCGACATCTGCAGTAATTAAAGGAAGGCTTATTTGTAATCGAGATTTTAGAATCCAAGAAAAAAATAACGTGCAAGTGGTTTGTGGGGTCTTCCTGTTTTCGTGAGAATAAGAAACAGAAATGATACAGCATAAATCAATATCATTAACTAGTCATCATCACATCACCATTGTCCTATATTACCCCTAAAATTTCGGTGACCAGCTGATTGATGATTATGTGGCTGTCAAAAAAAAACAAAAGGAGAGAAGAAAAAGCATGAATGAGTTTGTATTGTTTTCCTTTTCTTTTGTTTACTCGACATGATAATATAGCGAGAGAATAGCAGTTAATTATGATGAATGAGTGGTGGTTGTGTGGTGTTTGGACAGAATATAGACGACACCTAACTGCAGAAAAATAGTAGACGTCCATGGCGATTTTTAGATTATTTCCTTAGTTGAAACAAATATGAGATAGTAGCGTAGTAGTAGCATCGTGATATCTTCGTTTTAACAGAAAACTATATTTGAGTAGCAGATTGTAAACAGTGGTAGTTAAGGTGGTGGTAACCGTCGATGATCACGAGTGGTGAGGTTGTGATTAGAAGGTGATGGTGTATAAGTGGTCTGTGATGATTGGTGCTTGAATAACAAAAAGATAAAACAACAAACCGTAATAATAGAAGTAACTGCAGTGAAGCTTGAGTGTTGGAAGTGGTTTGCAATTCGAAATAAATAAAAACGAAACAGGAAGACAGCAGCCTTTGTTTCTTGTGTGGTTGTATGGTTGATGGTTTCAAGCAGAAAAAAAAATATAGCAGCAACCATAGCGTTTGATGAAGATGATAATGATGGGTTTGTGTTGGTGTATATCTTGATTATTAAAGTCGAGAAATAGATAAATGGTTGTAGTGGTATTTGAACATGAGGTTCAGAAGTGAAACCCAATTGGGTTTGGGTTCTTGTAGCTATTCGAACCATAACAACAAAGACCATAACTTGAGAGTAGTTGTAGTTGGATAGTTGTCGATGTTGAATAGTTTTGGTTGACACAAGAGTAAAACACGAGGGGTGTTGGAGTTTGATGATGGTTCCTAGTTATGATGGGTTTCGTTGAAGGGTTTAATCGAGTTGATCCAGAAAACAGGAAACAAGTACTTCGGTTACCGGCGGATCAAGTGTGGGTGATAGTTGCAAATAGAGATATAAAGGTGGTGGCGGTTGTTTAGAAGATGAAGGTGATGATCGTTTGGGATGTGGTGTTTATAAGTCTAGATGTAGCTTATAAGTATATGTATTTATAGAAGTTTAGATTAAATAGATATCAATATAGATGATGCAGTATTATAATCCCAATCACTTATGTATAGTGGAAAGAGTTGAAATTAGTGGCCAACCATCTTATTTGTCATATGCTCACCGACACTTATTCACGGGTGAAATTGGATTTATCAAATAAAACAAATAAAAAAGAAATCGATTACAAACGTGTGAATGAATTGGAAACTTTTTAAATCAGTAAAGCATATTGAATCTTAATTAAGTTCAATTAGAAACAGTATCATACATAGTAATATCCAAAGTTTAACCAATTAGGTACGGTTACCAAATATTACTTATAATAGCAAATCAACGAATTCGTATGCAGTGTGTGACATGAACTTTAATTCAAAAAAATTCAGTTCGGTTAAGCATTCCATCGCATTCAATCAAGAAGAATATAATTTAATAGTATTAATAATATGATAATAATATTTAATATTTATTTTTTTAATATACTTTATTTATATTTAGAAATATTTAAAATAATAATTATTATAATATTTAATTTTTATTTTGTTTTTACATAATTAATTTTTAATAACAACAACATATAATAATTCAAATTATATTTCATGTATATACACACACATATCTATTTACAATTGATTGTTCGTGAATCGTCGGGAATAGTCGAAGGTCAAATGAATATATGAAACAGTTCAAAAAATTTTAAGACTCAACATTTCAAACTTTGCTTGTCGTGTCGGAAACATATAAAGATTAAGTTTAAATTTAGTCGGAAATTCTCGGGTCGTCACATTTTTCTGTGTTGAAGATGCCTCCGAAGGAATCAACCGCCGCTCAAATCAGGAGAATGGTCACCGAAGGAATCGCGGCTGAAAGAGCCGAACTACTGAGAGAATTCAACAACGCTCGAAACAGTAATGATCGTGGTGGTTTGAGCAACACCAATGGAAACGGCACTCAAGGCCGTAATGGATGTTCTTACAAAATGTTCACTAGTTGCAACCCACATTCTTTCAACGGAACTGAGGGACCAGTTGGTCTCACTAGGTGGTTTGAGAAGCTCGAGTCAGTTTTCCGCATTAGTGGGTGTAATGATAACGACAGGGTAGGCTTTGCAACGGGCACACTGGCAGACATTGCGCTCACCTGGTGGAACAACTATGCTCAATCCCTGGGTCATGATCAGGCTTATGCCCTACCTTGGGACACTCTGAAGCAAAGAATGATCGAGCAGTATTGTTCGAGGAACGAGGTTAAGAAAATGGAACGTGAGTACCGAGAGCTGAAGTTAGTAGACAACGATCTCACCGCCTATAATAAGAGGTTCTTTGAGTTGGCGTTAATGTGTCCTGAAATGGTTACTTCGGAAAGGCGTAAGGTAGAACTGTACATTGAAGGTCTGAGTGAGAATATTCAAGGCGGGGTCACTACTTCAAGACTCACAAACGTGCAGGAAGCTATTGACATGGCTAGTTTGCTATTGGATCAGATTGACCAGAGAGGGAAGGGCACTACAGTGAATGAGAATAAGTCAAACGATGGTAAGAGGAAGTGGAACGGTGGTCAGGACAAGAATTTTAATCAACAGCCGTTCAAAAATCAAGATTCTTACCGCAACGACACTGGAACCACAGGAACTAACTCCGGGTATAAGGGCAAAAAGCCACAATGTTAGAAGTGTGGCAAGCATCATACTGGAAATTGTTCTGTTCTAAACTGTGACCGTTGTAAGAAGTTTGGTCATTTGTCAAAAGATTGCAATGTTAATCTCAACGACAACACCAACAACAACAGCACTGCAAGCAACGCGAACAATGCTAATGGTGGTAAGAACTGTTATCGTTGTGGACAGCCGGGTCATTTCAAGAAGGACTGTCTTAAGAACAACAATGGGAATGCACGAGGAAGGGCGTTCAATATCAATTCTGCGGAAGCTCATGATGATCCAAAGCTAGTCACGGGTACGTTTTCACTTGATAATCAACCTGTTTATGTTTTGTTTGATACTGGCGCTGATAGAAGTTTTATATCTAAGGATATTTGTCACAATATTAAGAATCCTGTTTCTTCCTTAGATAACGTGTATTCCATAGAACTAGGAAATGGTAACTTGATGAGAGCTGATAAGATTTATCGTGATTGTACCTTGATATTAGAGGGAAAGCCTTTTAGCATTGATGCGATACCTATTAAACTGGGAAGTTTTGACCTTGTGGTTGGAATGGACTGGTTAGCTGATAACAAAGTCGAGGTGGTCTGTGACATAAAGGCTATTCATATTCCTATTGCTGACGGTGAACCTATGATGATTTATGGTGAAAAGAATGACTCACAATTACATCTCATTAACTACTTGATAGTCCAGAAGTATGTGAGAAAGGGATGTATCGCGTTCTTGGATCATGTAAGCCAAATTGTACCAGAAGAAAGGAGACCCGAAGACATTCCTATAGTTAAGGAATTTCTTGAAGTTTTTCCGGAGGAATTACCTGGTCTCCCACCGCATCGAGAAATTGAGTTTCAGATAGACTTAGTGCCAGGAGCGGCACCGGTGGCTCGCGCACCGTACAGACTCGCACCCTCAGAGCTTCAAGAGTTGTCTAGTCAATTGCAAGAGTTGGTAGACAAGGGATTTATTAGACCGAGTTCTTTGCCTTGGGGAGCTCCGGTCCTGTTTGTTAAGAAGAAGGATGGGTCGATGAGATTATGTATCGACTACAGAGAATTGAACAAGCTGACAATCAAGAATCGGTATCCGCTACCGAGGATTGATGACTTATTTGATCAGCTGCAGGGATCCAGTTGTTATTCGAAGATTGATTTGAGATCCGGGTATCACCAATTGAGAGTCAAAGAAGCTGATGTTCCGGAGACAGCGTTTAGAACACGTTATGGACATTATGAGTTTACAGTGATGTCGTTTGGTTTGATGAACGCACCAGCAGTGTTCATGGACCTCATGAACCGTGTGTATAAGCCATACCTAGATAAATTCGTCATTGTGTTTATTGATGATATATTGGTGTACTCCAAGAACAGAGAAGAGCACGAGCAGCATCTACGTTCGATATTGACTATGCTTAGAGAAGAGCAGTTGTATGCAAAGTTCTCTAAGTGTGACTTTTGGTTACCAGAAGTACAATTTCTTGGCCATGTTGTAGGGGCCAATGGAATACAGGTCGATCCAGCAAAGATTGTGTCGGTTAAGAATTGGGAAACTCCAAAGACGCCAACGCAGATTAGGCAATTTTTGGGTCTAGCTGGTTATTACAGGAGATTCATTGAAGGATTCTCTAAATTGCCCGACCATTAACTGCGTTGACTCATAAGGGCAAGAAGTTTGAGTGGTCAGAACCGCAAGAGACTGCATTTCAGTTGTTGAAGGAGAAGTTAACAACTGCACCAGTATTGTCTCTACCCGAGGGAAGTGAAGATTTTGTTATTTATTGTGATGCCTCACGTCAAGGAATGGGTTGCGTACTTATGCAACGAAATAAGGTTATTGCTTATGGATCCCGTCAGTTAAATATTCATGAGCAGAACTACACTACGCACGACCTTGAGTTAGGAGCTGTTGTCTTTGCACTTAAAATGTGGAGACACTACCTGTTTGGAACCAAGTTCACTATCTTCACTGATCATAAGAGTTTACAGCACATATTCGATCAGAAACAGCTCAACATGAAACAACGACGTTGGATGGAACTACTTAACGATTATAACTGCGAACTTCAATACCATCCGGGCAAGGCGAATGTTGTGGCGGATGCTTTAAGCAGAAAAGAGCGAGAGAGACCTCTTAGAGTTAAAGCTCTTAACATAGTTATCTGTACGAATCTCACATCACAAATCCGCGAAGCACAACAAGAAGCCATGAAACAAGAAAATATCGATGTTGAATTTCTCAGAGGGATGGATAAGAAATTTGACATCAAAGAGGATGGAACACGGTACTTTGCTAACCGAATTTGGGTACCAAAGTTTGGTGGATTGAGAGAACTAGTGTTGGAGGAAGCACACAAGTCGAGATACTCAATTCATCCGGAATCAGATAAGATGTACCAAGATTTGAAGGCGTTTTATTTGTTTTGAAAGCTGACATTTCTACCTATGTCGGGAAGTGCTTGACTTGCGCTAAATTCAATGCTGAACATCAGAAGCCATCAGGATTATTAACTCAATCAGGGATTCCCCAGTGGAAGTGGGAAGGTATTTCCATGGACTTCATTACAAAACTGCCGAGAACGGCGGGAGGTCACGATACTATTTGTGTCATCGTGGATCATCTCATTAAGTCCGCACACTTCTTACCGATAAGAGAAACTGATAAAATGGAGAAGTTGGCTCAGATCTACATTAAGGAAGTCGTCTCTAGGCATGAAGTGCCTATATCCATTATATCTGACCGCGACAACATATTTACTTCCAGGTTTTGGCAATCATTACAGAAAGCAATGGGGACTCATTTAGATATGAGTACAGCATATCACCCCCAGACGGATGGCCAGAGCGAACAAACTATTCAGACTTTTGAGGACATGTTGAGAGCGTGTGTCATCAATTTCGGAAATGGATGGGATAAGTATTTACCACTGGCTGAGTTCTCATACAATAACAGCTACCATGCGAGCATTAAAGCTGCACCTTTCGAAGCGTTGTATGGAAGGAAGTGTAGATCTCCCGTTTATTGGAGCGAGTTGGGAGATAGTCAGTTGACAGGTCCTGAGATTATTCAGGAGACAACTGAGAAAGTTCTACAGATTCAGGAACGACTGAGGATGGCTCGAAGTTGTCAAAAGAGTTATGTCAATGTTAGACGGAAGGACATAGAGTTCTAAGTTGGTGACAAGGTTATGCTTAAGGTATCACCTTGGAAGGGCGTTGTACGATTTGGGAAACGAGGTAAACTGAGTCCTAGATATGTTGGACCGTTTGAGATAACTGAAAGAGTTGGACCGGTAGCTTACAGATTGGAACTGCCACAAGCACTCAGCGGTATTCATGACGTTTTCCATGTATCCAATCTAAAGAAGTGCCTAGCCGATGATAATTTCATTATTCCTTTAGAGGAACTACGTATCGACGAAAAACTTCATTTCATTGAGGAACCTGTTGAAATCTTGGGCCGTGAGAAAAAACAGTTGAACCAAAGCAGAATTCCTATCGTTAAAGTTCGGTGGAACGCGAGAAGAGGGCCAGAGTTCACGTGGGAGCGTGAAGACCAGATGAGGCTGAAATATCCGCAACTGTTTCCCGAGGAAACTACTTCAACGGACGATCACTATAATTTCGGGACGAAATTTTCAATAACAGGTGGTTAATGTAACAACCCTGATTTTTCCGTTACTTTCGTTAACCTTCCGTTAGTTATTTAACGGCGATTATTTAACTTTTATGCTTTTATGTGTATTAAATGCGTACTTGATCTTCAGAGGGTTTCAATAATTAATATGGGTTGGTATTAATTCAAATAAATATTTCGGATAATGAAATACGATAAAAACGATACGATTTTGATAATAGCTTTTTGAGCAACGAAACGCTCGGGTTTATTTTAATAATTAATTTTATTAATTATTAACTTTTTAAAATATTTAATTTATTGGGTTTTTAATAAATTAAACAATTGGTTGCGTTTAACAATCGGGTTAGTGTTCCGGGCCTTCGGTACGACTAAACGGCACTTAAAACGGACCACGATTACACGGGATTGCAAAACGAGAGCCCAGGGATACCCCATGGGGCCCATTCGACCGACCCCTCTGTAGTGACCCGAACTTTTCCATGTTTATATATTAAATGAAAATGATATTTACATGATTAAGTATTTCCGACATGTTAAGCAATCAAACTTGTTAAGACTTGTTTAAATGAGATAGGTTTCATATAGACATTTGACCATCCAAGTTTACCGGTGATTCACGAACGTTAAAACTTGTAAAAACTTTATGATGATATATATATATATATATATATATATATATATATATATATATATATATATATATATATATATATATATATATATATATATATATATATATATATATATATATATATATATATATATATATATATATATATATATAGTTAACTTGATATTATGATAAGTAAGTATCTCATTAGGTATTTTAACAATGAGTTATATACATAAAATTGAGTTTATTGAATTAAGAAACTCGAAACGATATATATAACGATTATCGTTATAACAACGTCTTACTAAATACATATGAATCATATTAAGATATTGATACACTATGTTTAATCATTATAAATGATAAGTAAACATGCCATTAAGTGTATTAACAATGAACTACATATGTAAAAACAAGACTACTAACTTAAGAATTTCGAAACGAGACATATATGTAACGATTATTGTTGTAACGACATTTTAATGTATATATATCATATTAAGATATATTAATATATCATAATATTATGATAATATAATAATTTAACATCTCATTAGATATAATAAACATTGGGTTAACAACATTTAACATGATCGTTAACTTAAAGGTTTCAAATCAACATTTACATGTAACGACTATCGATGACTTAACGACTCAGATAGAATGTATATACATGTAGTGTTTTAATATGTATTTATACACTTTTGAAAGACTTTAAGACACTTATAAAAATACTTCTACTTAACAAAAATGCTTACAATTACATCCTCGTTCAGTTTCATCAACAATTCCACTCGTATACACCCGTATTCGTACTCGTACAATACACAGCTTTTAGATGTATGTACTATTGGTATATACACTCAATTATCTGATCTTAGCAGCCCTAAATGACTCATCATCCATTATAGCAACATGTAGGGATCATCCTTTGTCATTTACCATGAATGATTAAGCTAAATTACAAACTAATGAATCCTTTATCTATATCTAAAGTTCACGTGAACTTTCATCACCACAAACACATTTTCATTCAACTTACTTGCATAAAATTACTCTCTCTCAATTAATCTCTTAGTGTTCTAAGTGTTCTTCATCTTGTTCTTTATAATCTAGCTCAATCTAGTTCAATCTAGGTAACCTAGATCAACATACAAAACCACTACTCAAGAACACACCAACAACACTTCCAAGTTTGCTAGCTTACTTCCAATCTTGTAAAGTGATCATCCAATCTCAAGAAATCTTTTTTATTTACAGTAAGATATCTTTCTAATACAAGGTAATACTCATATTCAAACTTTGGTTCAATTTCTATAACTATAACAATCTTATTTCAAGCGATGATCTTACTTGAACTTGTTTTCGTGTCATGATTCTGCTTCAAGAACTTTTAAGCTATCCAAGGATCCTTTGAAGCTAGATACATTTTTCTCATTTCTAGTAGGTTTATCCACAAAACCTGAGGTAGTAATGATGTTCATAACATCATTCGATTCATACATTTAAAGCTATCTTATTCGAATGTTTAAACTTGTAATCACTAGAACATAGTTTAGTTAACTCTAAACTTGCTCGCAAATAAAAGTTAATCCTTCTAACTTGACTTTTAAAATCAACTAAACACATGTTCTATATCTATATGTTATGCTAACTTAATGATTTAAAACCTGAAAACACGATGAACACCGTAAAACCGGACATACGCCGTCGTAGTAACACCGCGGGCTGTTTTGGGTTAGTTATGTAACGACCCTGGATTTTCCAACGTTTATTTATTAATAATTATTATTATTAATACTTGTGATTTAACGAATGTATGTTATTACATTTACATGTTACCATACTTGACTTTAAATGCCCGAAATGTCTTTGTGACACACGTACATTACACGAATAATATTTTCAAGTATTATTTACATTCATGATTAAGTTTTATTAATCATTTTTGATTAACTATGGTTACTAGTTAATTACTTGGGCCTTTATTGGATTAATTTGTTTATTAATGGAACTTGGGCTTTTATTAGTATTAGTGGACTTGAAAGCCCACCCTACTTCTTTAGTGGACTTATTAGCCCAATACTTCATGTAAGTATTACATTTGGAACTTAACTAGTTTGATTAAGGTATTTAGAATCTTGTTACTTGTTCTTTCCATGCAACACCCCTTTGTAACCAACCTTTTAAGACTTTAACATGCATGTGACTAGTGTGTAATTGCCTTCCCCATCTCCCATGCCAAACCGTCGGTATGGAGTGTACACAAGGGAGGATTATTTCATTTTTTTTGACTACTTGTTTCACTAGTATCTTTCACTTATCTCTCATTCCAAACACACACACTTACTTGCTTTCATCTTTTCTCTCTTTTTTCTCTCAACTTGTAAGTACATGTTCAAGTTTTCTTCTTCCTTTTTCTTTGTCAAAACCGAAACCCAGCACCCATAATCATCATCATTTACTTACTTTGTTACTTGTTCTTTGTTGTTGTTAAATTATTTACTTACTTGTTGTTGTTACTTACTTGTTACTAAGAATCAAACTTGTTAGTTTGATTCTTCATATCAACTTGTTCATACAAGACATACAAGAACATAAACTTACTAGTTTATGATTCTACCTTTATTGTTTTGAAAGATTAAAGTTCATGAGTTAAAACCATACTTGAAGTTCATGAAGTAAACTTAAAGTTTACTTTCTAAAGATCAAGACTTAGACTTGAATCTTTAAAAGTATGAAACCCATGAACTTATTAACTTGCTTATTTAAGTTTATTACTTCATATTATGCACTTTAATTTCATGTTTATTGGTTTAAATGGTCAATTATTACAAGTTAGTCTTGATCTCATACTTCTTAAACTAAAAGTTAACTTTAAGATTTCAAGAACATGGAAGTGTAACTCTTTAGTTATAACTTCATACACTTATGTTAGATTTAACTTAATAACTTTAGATCTAGACTTTTGGGTCTTGGATCTTCAAGATCTAACTAAGAACTATGTTCTACATCTTAAGATCTTGATTAGTTAGTTTACTTTCTAGTTTGTAGTTCAATATTACTTTTATAGTTCATGTATGTGTTAAATCTAAAACTTTGATGTAACTTTGGTTCATCAAATTACATACAACACTTAATTGAGTTGTGCTACTTATCTTAGACTTACACTTGGGTTATGATGGTCAAAACTTGGTAAAGATGATGTAAACACATCAACGAGTTGTACACTTGAAGCTATATGCATCAAGGATGAGAACCGTGATAAGCATCGAGTACCAAGAACCACCAGAACCTACTATTTTACTGTTTAGGTGTCTGACCCATATGACCTAGGCTACTGTAAAGATGATTTTCAGATAGCTCTGTTCGAGTAGATAACTTTTCATTTAGGACTCATCTTAATCCGAGTTACGGTTTAGGATTTATTTCCCTCCGATCGTCACTATGTCCTTTTAACGTTGTGCTGAAAATTCTGACCTACTCGCACTTACACCATCGCCACGGTCAAATGAAGACGATTTTGATTCTGAGATTTTTACCACAACTAAAGGACTCATATGCGGATCCATGGCCACTGGTCTCACCTTATTTCAGTAGGTATAGAGGCCGTGGTGACTGACCGAACTCAGCCTTTGTTTTAAACTCTTTTCATGAACGAAACTTACTTTACACCTTTTGTTTGATGATGAATGATGATGACCCTTAAGACCTTATTTACATACTTTTAAACCTATTCGGATGATTTACTGACTTAGTACTATTTGACTTAGGTTGAGGACTTTCCGAACCTACGTACTTGCTTATTTCCTGACTCGACTTTACCGCTACTTTATCATTGTGAGTTATAGCATTCCCTTTTTACTTTAACTATTTTGGGAACTGAGAATACATGCGCATTTTACGTTTTACATACTAGGCACGAGTACTTAAACTTTATATGTGTGGGTTATACAACGGCATAAACATTCCCTTTAGCTCGGTAACGTTTAGTCATTGGTTTTTGAACCGGTGAACGCGAATCTTAGATATGGATCCATAGGATTTGACATCCCCACTCGGGCTAGTCGCGCTAGAATTTAACGAGTGTTCAATACTTCGTAAACATACGCACTTGCCAAGTGTACTTTCAGGGGGTATAAACGTTAAGTTAGTTACCAAGTGCCCACGGTTAACATATACTTTATCATACTGTTTTGAAACACTCTTTGTAGCACTGAAATCTCGTGGCCTACCTTACATACTGTTATACTTAAACTATAGCTCACCAACCTTTGTGTTGACGTTTTTAAGCATGTTTTTCTCAGGTGCTTAAGGTTGCTTTCGCTGTATACTAGTCTTGCTGTAGACACCCGCTGCTTTAGAGATGTCACTGCATGAACTACTTTATCTTGCATTCAAACTTAATTACTTTTGAAACTATGACTTGTAACGACCATTGGGGTCACGTACATTATTAACGGCTTCTGTTCATTGAAGCATACTTTTGGTTATTAAACATTGATGTTAGTTAATACATCACCTTTTATCATGAATGCAAACGTATTTCGAAATAGCATATAGTGTTTGACCTTGTAATGATCCTGTTGTTGATGGTCCGTACATGATGATTTAGTACGGGGCGTCACAAGTTAATTAAAAACTATGATAAACTTTGATTTAAAAGTTGTTCTTCTGAGAAAATGATTTTTCTTATGAACATGAAACTATATCCAAAAATCATGGTTAAACTCAAAGTGGAAGTATGTTTTTCAAAATGGTCATCAAGACGTCGTTCTTTCGACTGAAATGACTACCTCTTACAAAAACGACTTGTAACTTATATTTATGACTATAAATCTATACTTTTTCTATTTAGATTCATAAAATAGAGTTCAATATGAAACCATAGCAATTTGATTCACTCAAAACGGATTTAAAACGAAGAAGTTATGGGTAAAAACAAGATTGGATATTTTTGATTGTTGTAGCTACGGGAAATATTGTAACAATTCTATACAAATCATATCCTAGCTAACTCATATTGTAATACATGTATTCTAATATATTATGTAATCTTGGGATACCATAGACACATATGCAAATGTTTTGACATATCATATCGAACCATGTATATATATTATTTGGAACAACCATAGACACTCTATATGCAGTAATGTTGGAGTTAGCTATACAGGGTTGAGGTTGATTCCAAAAATATATATACTTTGAGTTGTGATCTAGCCTGAGACGTGTATACACTGGGTCGTGGATTGATTCAAGATAATATATATCAATTTATTTCTGTACATCTAACTTTGGACAACTAGTTGTAGGTTACTAACGAGGACAACCGACTTAATAAACTTAAAACATCAAAATGTATTAAAAATGTTGTAAATATATTTTGAACATACTTTGATATATATGTACATATTTGTTATAGGTTCGTGAATCGACCAGTGGCCAAGTCTTACTTCCCGACGAAGTAAAAATCTATGAAAGTGAGTTATAGTCCCACTTTTAAAATCTAATATTTTGGGATGAGAATACATGCAATTTTATAAATGTTTTACAAAATAGACACAAGTAATTGAAACTACATTATATGGGTGAATGATCGAAGCTGAATATGCCCCTTTTGCTTGGTAACCTAAGAATTAGTAAACCGATCTACTAATTGACGCGAATCCTCAAGATAGATCTATTAGACCTAACGAACCCCATCCAAAGTACCGGATGCTTTAGTACTTCGAATTCGTTTTTATCATATTCGAAGGATTTCCCGAAATGATAGGGGATATTCTTATATGCATCTTGTTAATGTCGGTTACCAGGTGTTCACCATATGAATGATTTTTATCTCTATGTATGGGATGTATATTGAAATATGAAATCTTGTGGTCTATTATTATGATTTGATAATATATAGGTTAAACCTATAACTCACCAACATTTTTGTTGACGTTTTAAGTATATTTATTCTCAGGTGATTATTAAGAGCTTCCGCTGTTGCATACTAAAATAAGGACAAGATTTGGAGTCCATGCTTGTATGATATTATGTAAAAACTGCATTCAAGAAACTTATTTTTGATGTAATATATTCTTATTGTAAACCATTATGTAATGATCGTGTGTAAACGGTATATTTTAGATTATCATTATTTGATAATCTCCATAATGCTTTTTAAATCTTTATAGATAAAATAAAGGTTATGGTTGTTTTAAAAATGAATGCAGTCTTTGAAAAACGTCTCATATAGAGGTCAAAACCTCGCGAAGAAATCAATTAATATGGAACGTTTATAATCAATATGAACAGGACATTTCAGTTGGTATCCGAGCGTTGGTCTTAGAGAACCAGAAAATTGCATTAGTGTGTCTTACCGAGTTTGTTAGGATGCATTAGTGAGTCTGGACTTCGACCGTGTTTTTCTTCAAAAATGATTGCTTAACATTTTTTTTTGTTGGAAACTATATATTATTAACATGTAAATATTATGTGATATATTAATCTCTTAATGTGTTTGATATTGTGTGATAGATGTCTACCACTAGTACAAATCCCATCGATTCACCTAATAATAATGAAGAGTCGAATATATTTTGGGAAGATTCACAAATTCCTGAAGAGGAACCGGAAGAAGAGGAACCGAAAGAGGAGGAACCGGAAGAGGAGGAACCGGAAGAGGAGGAACTGGAAGAAGAGGTTCCGGAGGAAGAAATATTGATACCTATAGTAAATCGATTAAATAAAAGAAAATCCTCAACCAACGGACCAAAGTTAATAATGGTCAATGGTGTTTCCGCCGAGGAAGCAAAATATTGGGAAGGTTACCAATTTTTCGATGAATCGGATCCCGATGAGGATTTCGATGATGTTATAGAAATTACCTCGACCCAATTTAATAAAGCGAAAGAAAATAATAAGGGAAAAGGTATAAAAATAGAGAAACCCGATTCCAATCCCGATGAACTTTATATGTATCGGTAACATCCGTATTTCCTAAAATGTAACAATGACCCGGGAACCTCTAAACCACCAGGTTTTTTAAACCATTGTGGAAAACGACGGCTCGTATTAGAGGAACACCATATATTCCTAGAAAATTAGGAAAATGAACCAAGTCCGAAGAAGAAGAAACAGTGATTCAGATTAGAGGGTTGTAATCATGTTGTGTATTATATGTATTGTAGTGTGCTTGTACTTTTATGTTCTATGTAAAAATTGCTTGTATTGTTTGTTAATTATCTTTTACGAATCTAATCCTTGTCTATTTTACAGTATAAAAACAAAATGGACGTTAAGGGTAGACAACCGAATATTTTAGAAGATCTACCAGAGGATATGATTGAGGAAATCTTGTCTAGAGTCGGACAGAATTCATCAGCACAATTAATTAAGGCAAAATTAACTTGTCAAACATTTGAAAGACTTTCCAGAAATGCCTTAGTTTATAAAAGGCTTTCCATTGATAGGTGGGGTATATCACATTGGGGAGACCGTACGTTACGCCGTGTTTTCTTTAAAGCGTTAAATGCGGGGAACCCAAATGCAATTTTACGCTACGGGTTAAGTACCTATTTTGACTCAACATATCCCAACATAGGATTTCGTGAATTAGAAAGAGCTTCAAACATGCAACATAAAGAAGCATGTTATGCTTACAGGTTAGTGATATTCTCTTCTTACCAAAATGAGAAAAAGAACATCGGATTGCAGCTTTTAAATAAAACCTTCCCACAAGTGACGGATTCAGTAGTTGGAGTGAGAAACAAGGTTTTTAGATTATTACGGGGCTGTTGGACTTTACAAAACCCTCGTCCTTTTGACGACATTACAACATGCTGCCTAGCCAATGGTCATAACGGTTATTTTCCACAAGACCAAGGATGGGAAGTCGTCTTAGTAAAACCAGAATGCATGACTTGTTTATGGACTTATGAATTACATGTCTTTATTTCCTTTGCTGAACAACTTGCGTATTAACTAGATTTATCTTCAAAACTGTCCTGTATCAAAGTGTACTATATTTCATGTTATATGTAATATAGCGAAGTTGTAAGTTTGAAGAATATTTGTATGTGATATATTATTATAATTAGTTTTTCATATGGAATTGTAGTAGTTGAATTGTATATTAGCTACTAAGTATGAACTTAACGGGTAGGTAGTACCCGAATTTAAACTTATAAAACGCTAATATGAAGAAAAAGCTTTTATAAATGAGTTCATATTATGCTACGAAATACTATTGACTACTCTTAATATTCTGTATGATTAACTCGATTCAGTTGGTTATTTTGAAGGAAATGACACCGACTACTCAACACACCATAAATATGAGCGAAAAGGAATTTCGTACCTTTCTTGCTGCAAACATAGCAGCAGTACAGGCTGCGCTACATACCAACAATAACTCTGAATCTAGCAATGTAGCTAACGGCCCAAGAAATCGTGTAGGATGCTCCTACAAAGAATTCACTGCCTGCAAACCTTTGGAATTTGATGGAACCGAAGGACCAATTGGATTGAAACGGTGGACCGAGAAAGTCGAATTGGTGTTTGGCATAAGTAAGTGTACTGAAGAGGACAAAGTTAAGTACGCTACGCATACCTTCACAGGTACTGCATTAATGTGGTGGAACACCTATCTTGAATAGGTAGGACAAAATGCTGCTTACGCACTACCGTGGTCAGCATTCAAGCAATTGATGAACGAGCAGTACCGTCCTAGAAACGAAGTTAATAAACTCAAGGCAGAACTTAGAGAGTTACGAACACAAGGGTTTGACGTTACCACATATGAACGACGATTCATAGAATTGTGCCTATTGTGTCCGGGAGCATTCGAAGATGAAGAAGAGAAGATCGACGCGTTTGTAAAAGGGTTACCAGTAAGGATTCAAGAAGATGTGAGTTCACACGAGCCCGCTTCTATACAGAAGGCAAGTAGAATGGCTCATAAACTCATAAATCAGATTGAGGGGAGAATTAAAGAGCAGGCTGAAATGTCCCGTTCTTATTGATTAAAAACGTTCCATATTAATTGATTTCGTTGCGAGGTTTTGACCTCTATATGAGACGTTTTTCAAAGACTGCATTCATTTTTAAAACAAACCATAACCTTTATTTCATAAATAAAGGTTTAAAAAGCTTTACGTAGATTATCAAATAATGATAATCTAAAATATCCTGTTTACACACGACCATTACATAATGGTTTACAATACAAATATGTTACATCGAAATCAGTTTCTTGAATGCAGTTTTTACACAATATCATACAAACATGGACTCCAAATCTTGTCCTTATTTTAGTATGCAATAGCGGAAGCTCTTAGTATTCACCTGAGAATAAACATGCTTTAAACGTCAACAAAAATGTTAGTGAGTTATAGGTTTAACCTATATATATCAAATCGTAACAATAGACCACAAGATTTCATATTTCAATACACATCCCATACATAGAGATAAAAATCATTCATATGGTGAACACCTGGTAACCGACATTAACAAGATGCATATATAAGAATATCCCCATCATTCCGGGACACCCTTCGGATATGATATAAATTTCGAAGTACTAAAGCATCCGGTACTTTGTATGGGGTTTGTTAGGCCCAATAGATCTATCATTAGGATTCGCGTCAATTAGGGTGTCTGTTCCCTAATTCTTAGATTACCAGACTTAATAAAAAGGAGCATATTCGATTTCGATAATTCAACCATAGAATGTAGTTTCACGTACTTGTGTCTATTTTGTAAATCATTTATAAAACCTGCATGTATTCTCATCCCAAAAATATTAGATTTTAAAAGTGGGACTATAACTCACTTTCACAGATTTTTACTTAGTCAGGAAGTAAGACTTGGCCACTGGTTGATTCACGAACCTATAACAATATATACATATATATTAAAGTATGTTCAAAATATATTTACAATACTTTTAATACATTTTGATGTTTTAAGTTTATTAAGTCAACTGTCCTCGTTAGTAACCTACAACTAGTTGTCCACAGTTAGATGTACAGAAATAAATCGATAAATATTATCTTGAATCAATCCACGACCCAGTGTATACGTATCTCAGTATTGATCACAACTCAAACTATATATATATTTTGGAATCAACCTCAACCCTGTATAGCTAACTCCAACATTCACATATAGAGTGTCTATGGTTGTTCCGCAATATATATATAGATGGGTCGACATGATAGGTCGAAACATTGTATACGTGTCTATGGTATCTTAAGATTACATAATATACAATATAAGTTAATTAGGTTATGGTTGGAATAGATTTATTACTAACTTTCACGTAGGTAAAATGAGTAGTTTTTATCAACCTTGTTTTACTCGCCATTTCTTCGTTTCTAATCCGTTTTGAGTGATTCCAGTGGCCATGGTTTCGTATTGAACTTAAATTTATGAATCTAAATAGAAAAGGTACAAGTTTATAGTCGGAAATACAAATTACAAGTCATTTTTGAAAGAGGTAGTCATTTCCGTCGAAAGAACGACATCTTGATGACCATTTTGAAAAACATACTTTCACTTTGAGTTTAACCATAATTTTTGGATATAGTTTCATGTTCATAAGAAAAATCATTTTTCCAGAAGTATAGCTTTTAAATAAAAGTTCTTCTTAGCTTTTAATTATCCCAACCAAAACAGCCCCCTGTTTTACTACGACGGCGTATATCCAATTTTATGGTGTTTATCATGTTTCCGGGTTTTAAATAAATAAGTTAGCATATCATATAGATATAGAACATGTGTTTAGTTGATTTTAAAAGTCTAGTTAGAAGGATTAACTTTATTTGCGAACAAGTTTAGAATTAACTAAACTATGTTCTAGTGATTACAAGTTTATAACGTTGAATAAGACAGCTTTTTATGTATGAATCGAATGATGTTATAAACATCATTACTACCTCAAGTTCCTTGGATAAACCTACTGGAAATGAGAAAAATGGATCTAGCTTCAAAGGATCCTTGGATGGCTTGAAAGTTCTTGAAGCAGAATCATGACACGAAAACAATTTCAAGTAAGATTTCCACTCGAAATAAGATTGTTATAGTTATAGAAATTGAATTAAAGTTTGAATATGATTATTACCTTGTATTAGAAAGATAACCTACTGTAAGTAACAAAGGTTTCTTGATCTTGGATGATTACTTGGAATGGATTTAGAAAACTTGGAAGTAAACTTGCAATCTTGGAAGTATTCTTGATTTTATGAAACTAGAACTTTTGGAATTTATGAAGAACACTTAGAACTTGAAGATAGAACTTGAGAGAGATCAATTAGATGAAGAAAATTGAAGAATAAAAGTGTTTGTAGGTGTTTTTGGTCGTTGGTGTATGGATTAGATATAAAGGATATGTAATTTTGTTTTCATGTAAATAAGTCATGAATGATTACTCGTATTTTTGTAATTTTATGAGATATTTCATGCTAGTTGCCAAATGATGGTTTCCACATGTGTTAGGTGACTCACATGGGCTGCTAAGAGCTGATCATTGGAGTGTATATACCAATAGTACATACATCTAAAAGCTGTGTATTGTACGAGTACGAATACGGGTACATAGGAGTAGAATTGTTGATGAAACTGAACGAGGATGTAATTGTAAGCATTTTTGTTAAGTAGAAGTATTTTGATAAGTGTCTTGAAGTCTTTAAAAAGTATATGAATACATATTAAAACACTACATGTATATTCATTTTAACTGAGTCGTTAAGTCATCGTTAGTCGTTACATGTAAATGTTGTTTTGAAACCTTTAGGTTAACGGTCTTGTTGAATGTTGTTAACCCATTATTTATTATAACAAATGAGATGTTAAATTGTTATATTATCATTATATTATGATATATAATATATCTTAGTATGATATATATACAGTTAAATGTCGTTACAACGATAATCGTTACATATATGTCTCGTTTCAAAATCATTAAGTTAGTAGTCTTATTTTTACATATGTATTTCATTGTTAATACACTTAATAATATATTTACTTATCATTTAACATAATTAACCAAGTGTATCAATATCTTAATATGATTCATATGTACCTAGTAAGACGTTGTTATAACGATAATCGTTATATATATCGTTTTTGAGTTTCTTAAATTAATAGTCTCATTTTTATGTATATAACTCATTGTTAAGATACCTAATGAGATACATACTTATAATAAAATCATGTTAACTATATATATAACCATATATATGTCATCGTATAGTTTTTACAAGTTTTAACGTTCGTGAATCACCGGTCAACATGGGTGGTCAATTGTCTATATGAAACCTATTTCAATTAATCAAGTCTTAACAAGTTTGATTGCTTAACATGTTGGAAACACTTAATCATGTAAATAACAATTTCATTTAATATATATATAAACATGAAAAAGTTCGGGTCATTACACAGGCGGCCGAAGAAACCAACACGAAACAACTCAAGAGGAAGTGGGAGGAAAACGGTGACAAGAGTCACCAGTACAACAACAACAACAACAATTACAACCACAATCGCAACAACTATTCCAACAACCGCAACAACAATCGCAACAATAATCGCAATCCTAACAATAACTACAACAAACATCCCAACAAAAACAAAAACTACAACAACCGTTTCAATAACAATAATAATCCCAACAACAACCTCAATAACAACAGCGGCAACAAAAACCAAAAACAGCCATGTCATAGGTGTGAAGAAAATCATCAGGGGTTTTGCACGACATTTTGCAACAGGTGTAAAAGAAATGGTCACAGCGCGACAAAGTGTGAGGTCTACGGACCAAAGTTTAACAGAACTAAGGGAACAAATAATGTTGGAACAAGTAATGCCGAAACAAATAGTGTCGGAGCAAGTAATACCAACCCTGTTTGTTATAAATGTGGAAAACCGGGCCACATTATTAGAAATTGCCCGAATCAGGGGAATACTAATGGGCAGGGCCGTGGAAGAGTTTTCAATATTAATGCGGCAGAAGCACAAGAAGACCCGGAGCTTGTTACGGGTACGTTTCTTATTGACGATAAATATGCTTATGTTTTATTTAATTCGGGTGCGGATAGAAGCTATTTGAGTAGAGAATTTTGTGCTAAATTAAGTTGCCCATTGATGCCTTTGGATAATAAATTTTTACTCGAATTAGCAAATGGTAAATTAATTTCAGCAGATAATATATGTCGGGATAGAGAAATTAAACTGGGTGATGAAACGTTTAAGATTGATTTAATACCAGTCGAGTTAGGGAGTTTTGATGTAATAATTTTCATGGACTGGTTGAAGAAGGTGAGAGCAGAGGTCATTTGTTACAAAAACGCGATTCCATTATGCGTGAAAAAGGAAAACCTTTAATGGTGTACGGAGAAAAGAACAACACGAAGTTAAATCTTATTAGTAGTTTGAAGGCATAAAAACTAATAAGAAAAGGTTGTTACGTCATTCTAGCACACATCGAGGAAGTTAAACCTGAAGAAAAGAACATCAGTGATGTTCCCGTAGCAAAAGAATTTTCCGAGGTATTTCCGAAAGAATTACCGGGATTACCCCACATCGATCCGTTGAATTTCAAATAGACCATGTACTAGGAGCTGCACCAATAGCTCGTGCTCCATACAGACTCGCACCCAGTGAAATGAAAGAATTACAAAGTCAGTTACAGGAACTTTTAGAGCGTGGTTTCATTCGACCAAGTACATCACCATGGGGAGCTCCTGTTCTGTTTGTCAAGAAGAAAGATGGTACATTCAGGTTGTGTATCGACTACCGAGAGTTGAACAAACTTACCATCAAGAACCATTACCCACTACCGAGAATCGATGACTTATTTGATCAACTACAAGGCTCATCTATTTATTCGAAGAGCGATTTACGTTCTGGATATCATCAAATGCGGGTGAAGGAGGATGATATTCCAAAGACTGCTTTTAGGACGCGTTACGGTCATTACGAGTTTATGGTTATTCCGTTTGGATTGACTAATGCACCACCTATGTTCATGGACCTCATGAACCGAGTGTATGGGCCATATCTTGACAAGTTTGTCATTGTTTTCATCGATGACATACTTATCTACTCGAAGAATGATCAAGAGCACGAAGAACATTTGAGAAAAGTGCTAGAGTTGCTGAGAAAAGAAAAACTGTACGCTAAGTTTTCAAAGTGTGCATTTTGGTTGGAAGAAGTTCAATTCCTCGGTCATATAGTTAAAAAATAAGGTATTCAGGTGGATCCAACAAAGATTGAAACCGTTGAAAAGTGGGAAATCCCAAAAACTCTGAAACACATACGCCAATTTTTAGGGCTAGCTGGTTATTACAGGAGATTCATCCAAGATTTTTCTAAAATAGCAAAACCCTTGACTGCATTAACGCATAAAGGGAAGAAATTTGAATGGAAAGATGAACAAGAGAAAGCGTTTCAATTGTTAAATAAAAAGTTAACTACGGCACCTATATTGTCATTACCTGAAGTGAATGATGATTTTGTGATATATTGTGATGCCTCAAAGCAAGGTCTTGGTTGTGTATTAATGCAACGAACGAAAGTAATTGCTTATGCGTCTAGACAATTGAAGATTCACGAACAAAATTATACGATGCATGATTTGGAATTAGGCGCGGTTGTTTTTGCATTAAAGACTTGGGGGCACTACTTATATGGGGTCAAAAGTATTATATATACCGACCACAAAAGTCTTCAACACATATTTAATCAGAAACAACTGAACATGAGGCAGCGCAGGTGGATTGAATTGTTGAATGATTACGACTTTGAGATTCGTTACCACCCAAGGAAGGCAAATGTGGTAGCCGACTCCTTGAGCAGAAAGGACAGAGAACCCATTCGTGTAAGATCTATGAATATAATGATTCACACTAACCTTACTACTCAAATAAAGGAGGCGCAACAAGGAGTTTTAAAAGAGGGAAACTTAAAGGATGAAATACCCAAAGGATCGGAGAAGCATCTTAATATTCGGGAAGACAGGACCTGGTATAGGGCTGAAAGAATTTGGGTACCAAAATTTGGAGATACGAGAGAAATGGTACTTAGAGAAGCTCATAAAACCAGATACTCAATACATCCTGGAACGGGGAAGATGTATAAGGATCTCAAGAAACATTTTTGCTGGCCAGGTATGAAAATCGATGTTGCTAAATACGTAGGAGAATGTTTGACGTGTTCTAAGTTTAAAGCTGAGCATCAGAAACCATCAGGTCTACTTCAACAACCCGAAATCTCGGAATGGAAATGGGAAAACATTACCATAGATTTCATCACTAAATTGTCAAGGACTGCAAGTGGTTTTGATACTATTTGGGTAATAGTTGATCGTCTCACCAAATCAGCACACTTCCTGCCAATAAGAGAAGATGACAAGATGGAGAAGTTAGCACGACTGTATTTGAAGGAAGTCGTCTCTAGACATGGAATACCAATCTCTATTATCTCTGATAGGGATGGCAGATTTATTTCAAGATTTTGGCAGACATTAAAGCAAGCATTAGGAACTCGTCTAGACATGAGTACTGCCTATCATCCACAAACTGATGGGCAGAGCGAAAGGACGATACAAACACTTGAAGACATGCTAAGAGCATGTGTTATTGATTTCGGAAACAGTTGGGATTGACATCTACCGTTAGCTGAATTTTCCTACAACAACAGCTACCATTCAAGCATTGAGATGGCGCCGTTTGAAGCACTTTATGGTAGAAAGTGCAGGTCTCCGATTTATTGGAGCGAAGTGGGGGATAGACAGATTACGGGTCCAGAGATAATACAAGAAACTACCGAGAAGATCATTCAAATTCAACAACGGTTGAAAACCGCCCAAAGTCGACAAAAGAGCTACGCCGACATAAAAAGAAAAGATATAGAATTTAAAATTGTAGAGATGGTCATGCTTAAGGTTGCACCTTGGAAAGGCATTGTTCGATTTGGTAAACGAGGGAAATTAAATCCAAGGTATATAGGACCATTCAAGATTATTGATCGTGTCGGACCAGTAGCTTACCGAATTGAATTACCACAACAACTCGCGGCTGTACATAACACTTTCCACGTCTCAAATTTGAAGAAATATTTTGCTAAAGAAGATCTCACTATTCCATTAGGCGAAATCCAAATCAACGAAAAACTTCAATTCGTCAAAGAACTCGTCAAAATAATGGATCGTGAGGTTAAAAGACTTAAGCAAAACAAGATACCAATTGTTAAAGTTCGATGGAATGCTCGTAGAGGACCCGAGTTTACCTGGGAATGAGAAGATCAGATGAAGAAGAAATACCCGCACTTATTTCCATAAGATACATCAACACCTCCAACTGCTTAAAATTTTGGGATGAAATTTATTTAACGGGTAGGTACTGTAGTGACCCGAACTTTCCATGTTTATATATTAAATGAAATTGATATTTACATGATTAAGTGTTTCCAACATGTTAAGCAATCAAACTTGTTAAGACTTGTTTAAATGAGATAGGTTTCATATAGACATTTGACCATCCAAGTTGACCGGTGATTCACGAAGGTTAAAACTTGTAAAAACTTTATGATAATATATATATATATATATATATATATATATATATATATATATATATATATATATATATATATATATATATATATATATATATATATATATATATATATATATATATATATATATAGTTAACTTGATATTATGATAAGTAAGTATCTCATTAGGTATTTTAACAATGAGTTATATACATAAAATTGAGTTTATTGAATTAAGAAACTCTAAACGATATATATAACGATTATCGTTATAACAACGTCTTACTAAATACATATGAATCATATTAAGATATTGATACACTATGTTTAATAATGATAAATGATAAGTAAACATGCCATTAAGTGTATTAACAATGAACTACATATGTAAAACCAAGACTACTAACTTAAGAATTTCGAAACGAGACATATATGTAACGATTATCGTTGTAACGACATTTTAATGTATATATATCATATTAAGATATATTAATATATCATAATATTATGATAATATAATAATTTAACATCTCATTATATATAATAAACATTGGGTTAACAACATTTAACATGATCGTTAACTTAAAGGTTTCAAATCAACATTTACATGTAACGACTAACGATGACTTAACGACTCAGTTAGAATGTAGATACATGTAGTGTTTTAATATGTATTTATACAATTTTGAAAGACTTCAAGACACTTATCAAAATACTTCTACTTAACAAAAAGCTTACAATTACATCCTCGTTCAGTTTCATCAACAATTCCACTCGTATACACCCATATTCGTACTCGTACAATACACAGATTTTAGATGTATGTACTATTGGTATATACACTCAATTATCTGATCTGAGCAGCCCTAAATGACTCATAATCCATTATAGCAACATGTAGGGATCATCCTTTGTCATTTACCATGAATGATTAAGCTAAATTACAAACTAATGAATCCTTTATCTATATCTAAAGTTCACGTGAACTTTCATCACCACAAACACATTTTCATTCAACTTACTTGCATCAAATTACTCTCTCTCAATTACTCTCTCAGTTTTATAAGTGTTCTTCATCTTTTTCTTTATAATCTAGCTCAATCTAGTTCAATCTAGGTAACCTAGATCAACATACAAAACCACTACTCAAGAACACACCAACAACACTTCCAAGTTTGCTAGCTTACTTCCAATCTTGTAAAGTGATCATCCAATCTCAAGAAATCTTTCTTATTTACAGTGAGATATCTTTCTAATACAAGGTAATACTCATATTCAAACTTTGGTTCAATTTCTATAACTATAACAATCTTATTTCAAGTGATGATCTTACTTGAACTTGTTTTCGTGTCATGATTCTGCTTCAAGAACTTTCAAGCTATCCAAGCATCCTTTGAAGTTAGATCCATTTTTCTTATTTCCAGTAGGTTTATCCACAAAACCTGAGGTAGTAATGATGTTCATAATATCATTCAATTCATACATTTAAAGCTATTTTATTCGAAGGTTTAAACTTGTAATCACTAGAACATAATTTAGTTAACTCTAAACTTGTTCGCAAATAAAAGTTAATCCTTCTAACTTGACTTTTAAAATCAACTAAACACATGTTCTATATCTATATGTTATGCTAACTTAATGATTTAAAACCTGGAAACACGATGAACACCGTAAAATCGGACATACGCCGTCGTAGTAACACCGTGGGCTATTTTGGGTTAGTTAATTAAAAACTAGGATAAACTTTGATTTAAAAGTTGTTCTTCTGGAAAAATGATTTTTCTTATGAACACGAAAACTATATCCAAAAATCATGGTTAAACTCAAAGTGGAAGTATGTTTTTCAAAATGGTCATCAAGACGTCGTTCTTTCGACTGAAATGACTACCTCTTACAAAAACGACTTGTAACTTATATTTCTGACTATAAACCTATACATTTTCTATTTAGATTCATAAAATAGAGTTCAATATGAAGCCATAGAAATTTTATTCACTCAAAATGGATTTAAAACGAAGAAGTTATGGGTAAAACAAGATTGGATATTTTTGATTGTTGTAGCTACGGGAAATATTGTAACAATTCTATACAAATCATATACTAGCTAACTCATATTGTATTACATGTATTCTAATATATTATGTAATCTTGTGATACCATAGACACGTATGCAAATGTTTTGACATATCATATCGACCCATGTATATATATTATTTGGAACAACCATAGACACTCTATATGCAGTAATATTAGAGTTAGCTATACAGGGTTGAGGTTGATTCTAAAAATATATATACTTTGAGTTGTGATCTAGCCTGAGACGTGTATACACTGGGTCGTGGATTGATTCAAGATAATATATATCAATTTATTTCTGTACATCTAACTTTGGATAACTAGTTGTAGGTTACTAACGAGGATAATAAACTTAAAACATCAAAATGTATTAAAAATATTGGAAATATATTTTGAACATACTTTGATATATATGTACATATTTGTTATAGGTTCGTGAATCGACCAGTGGCCAAGTCTTACTTCCCGACGAAGTAAAAATCTATGAAAGTGAGTTATAGTCCCACTTTTAAAATCTAATATTTTAGGATGAGAATACATGCAGTTTTATAAATGTTTTACAAAATAGACACAAGTAATTGAAACTACATTATATGGGTGAATGATCGAAGCCGAATATGCCCCTTTTGCTTGGTAACCTAAGAATTAGTAAACCGATCTACTAATTGACGTGAATCCTAAAGATAGATCTATTGGGTCTAACGAACCCCATCCAAAGTACCGGATGCTTTAGTACTTCGAATTCATTTTTATCATATCTGAAGGATTTCCCGAAATGATAGGGAATATTCTTATATGCATCTTGTTAATGTCGGTTACCAGGTGTTCACCATATGAATGATTTTTATCTCTATGTATGGGATGTATATTGAAATATGAAATCTTGTGGTCTATTATTATGATTTGATAATATATAGGTTAAACCTATAACTCACCAACATTTTTGTTGACGTTTTAAGCATGTTTATTCTCAGGTGATTATTAAGAGCTTCCGCTATTGCATACTAAAATAAGGACAAGATTTGGAGTCCATGCTTGTATGATATTATGTAAAAACTGCATTCAAGAAACTTATTTTTGATGTAATATATTCTTATTGTAAACCATTATGTAATGGTCGCGTGTAAACGGTATATTTTAGATTATCATTATTTGATAATATACGTAATGCTTTTTAAACCTTTATAGATAAAATAAAGGTTATGGTTGTTTTAAAAATAAATGTAGTCTTTGAAAAACGTCTCATATAGAGGTCAAAACCTCGCGACGAAATCAATTAATATGGAACGTTTATAATCAATATGAACGGGACATTTTGAAATGTCCCGTTCTTATTGATTAAAAACGTTCCATATTAATTGATTTCGATGCGAGGTTTTGACCTCTATATGAGACGTTTTTCAAAGACTGCATTCATTTGAAAACAAACCATAACCTTTATTTCACCAATAAAGGTTTAAAAAGCTTTACGTAGATTATCAAATAATGATAATCTAAAATATCCTGTTTACACACGACCATTACATAATGGTTTACAATACAAATATGTTACAACAAAATAAGTTTCTTGGATACAGTTTTTACACAATATCATACAAGCATGGACTCCAAATCTCGTCCTTATTTAAGTATGCGACAGCGGAAGCTCTTAATAATCACCTGAGAATAAATATGCTTAAAACGTCAACAAAAATGTTGGTGAGTTATAGGTTTAACCTATATATATCAAATCATAATAATAGACCACAAGATTTCATATTTCAATACACATCCCATACATAGAGATAAAAATCATTTATACGGTGAACACCTGGTAACCGACATTAACAAGATGCATATATAAGAATATCCCCATCATTCCGGGACACCCTTCGGATATGATATAAATTTCGAAGTACTAAAGCATCCGGTACTTTGAATGGGGTTTGTTAGGCCCAATAGATCTATCTTTAGGATTCGCGTCAATTAGGGTGTCTGTTCCCTAATTCTTAGATTACCAGACTTTAATAAAAAGGGGCATATTCGATTTCAATAATTAAACCATAGAATGTAGTTTCATGTACTTGTGTCTATTTTGTAAATCATTTATAAAACCTGCATGTATTCTCATCCCAAAAATATTAGATTTTAAAAGTGGGACTATAACTCACTTTCACAGATTTTTACTTCGTCGGGAAGTAAGACTTTGCCACTGGTTGATTCACGAACCTATAACAATATATACATATATATCAAAGTATGTTCAAAATATATTTACAACACTTTTAATATATTTTGATGTTTTAAGTTTATTAAGTCAACTGTCCTCATTAGTAACCTACAACTAGTTGTCCACAGTTAGATGTACAGAAATAAATCGATAAATATTATCTTGAATCAATCCACGACCCAGTGTATACATATCTCAGTATTGATCACAACTCAAACTATATATATTTTGGAATCAACCTCAACCATGTATAGCTAACTCCAACATTCACATATAGAGTGTCTATGGTTGTTCCGAAATATATATAGATGTGTCGACATGATAGGTCGAAACATTGTATACGTGTCTATGGTATCTCAAGATTACATAATATACAATACAAGTTGATTAAGTTATGGTTGGAATAGATTTGTTACCAATTTTCACGTAGCTAAAATGAGAAAAATTATCCAATCTTGTTTTACCCATAACTTCTTCATTTTAAATCCGTTTTGAGTGAATCAAATTGCTATGGTTTCATATTGAACTCTATTTTATGAATCTAAACAGAAAAAGTATAGGTTTATAGTCGGAAAAATAAGTTACAAGTCATTTTTGTAAAGGTAGTCATTTCAGTCGAAAGAACGACGTCTAGATGACCATTTTAGAAAACATACTTCCACTTTGAGTTTAACCATAATTTTTGGATATAATTTCATGTTCATAATAAAAATCATTTTCTCAGAATAACAACTTTTAAATCAAAGTTTATCATAGTTTTTAATTAACTAACCCAAAATAGCCCGCTGTGTTACTACGACGGCGTAAATCCGGTTTTACGGTGTTTTTCGAGTTTCCAGGTTTTAAATCATTAAGTTAGCATATCATATAGATATATAACATGTGTTTAGTTGATTTTAAAAGTTAAGTTAGAAGGATTAAATTTTGTTTGCGAACAAGTTTAGAATTAACTAAACTATGTTCTAGTGATTACAAGTTTAAACCTTCGAATAAGATAGCTTTATATATATGAATCGAATGATGTTATGAACATCATTACTACCTTAAGTTCCTTGGATAAACCTACTGGAAAAGAGAAAAATGGATCTAGCTTCAACGGATCCTTGGATGGCTCGAAGTTCTTGAAGCAGAATCATGACACGAAAACAAGTTCAAGTAAGATCATCACTTGAAATAAGATTGTTATAGTTATAGAAATTGAACCAAAGTTTGAATATGATTATTACCTTGTATTAGAATGATAACCTACTGTAAGAAACAAAGATTTCTTGAGGTTGGATGATCACCTTACAAGATTGGAAGTGAGCTAGCAAACTTGAAATTATTCTTGATTTTATGTAACTAGAACTTGTAGAATATATGAAGAACACTTAGAACTTGAAGATAGAACTTGAGAGAGATCAATTAGATGAAGAAAATTGAAGAATGAAAGTGTTTGTAGGTGTTTTTGTTCGTTGGTGTATGGATTAGATATAAAGGATATGTAATTTTGTTTTCATGTAAATAAGTCATGAATGATTACTCATATTTTTGTAATTTTATGAGATATTTCATGCTAGTTACCAAATGATGGTTCCCACATGTGTTAGGTGACTCACATGGGCTGCTAAGAGCTGATCATTGGAGTGTATATACCAATAGTACAAACATCTAAAAGCTGTGTATTGTACGAGTACGAATACGGGTGCATACGAGTAGAATTGTTGATGAAACTTGTGACGACCCAGAAATTTCAGACTAAATTTAAACTTTATCTTTATATTATTCTGACACGATAAGCAATGTTTGTTAAGTTAAATCTCAAGGATTTTAAACTATGTTTATACATTCATTTAAACCTCGACCAAATTTTAATGATTCACGAACCATTAAATGAACATATATGAATATGTATGTATATGTGTATATGTTATAAATTGAAAATGTCAACAAAGTATTTAAAAGTATAATGCTTTATATGAACGTATTTGTTTCAATATGATTATTGACGAAATTTAAAAAAATATATATATTAAATGATTGAATTATCAGAAACATTGAATTATGATTACAAGTCTCTGTTGAGAGGTCCACTATGATTTGAGAAATCTATTCCTCTTAACGATATTCGGAATAATTTGTAAAGCTATTTATAAATAAAAATAAAAAGTGTCATTTACGAAAGTTAGACAAAAGCTAGTGGAGAATTGGTTTCCATAATATTCTATTAATCTATTTTCAAACGTATAAAAACGTTTTCAGTTTAAAAAGAACTTTATTATTAAAACGTATATAACTTTTATAAATATCTAGAATCACTTTTGACAACTCATTACTTAACCAGTATAATAAATATAACGATATTTATATTTTATTTCATTAAATATATATAACGATTTAAATTAATATTATATATATTTATATGCGTATTATACATACATAGTTTTTATACTTTTACTATACTTTAACTTTACATTTACTTTACTTTTACTTTACTTTAACTTTAATAATTCACTTTAATAATTTATACTTTAATAATTCACTTTAATAATTCATTTTAATAATTCATACTTTAATAATTCACTTTAATAATTCATACTTTAATAATTCACTTTAATAATTCATACTTTAATAATTCACTTTAATAATTCAAAAATCTATTATAAATAAAATTCAATAGGTTTCATTATTTCATAGAAACTTGAAAATATATTTCTCTAAACTCTCTCAATCGATTTATATATATATATATATATATATATATATATATATATATATATATATATATATATATATATATATATATATATATATATATATATATATATATATATATATATATTTGCTCTGTATTATTTCAAGATATTATTAGTATACATAAAATATTACGACGGAGTGATGTCCGAGTGATTTCAAAATAGTTTTTTGAATGAGTCGAAGCTAAGGAAATTATGGGTTATAGCTATGAAGGTGATGGGTATGGTTCATGGGTATGCTTGTGAGGTCAATCTAGTGTTTATCATCTCCGTTGCGTCTACGTACTTTCCTGCAATATTGAATCTCAATATTGATACGTGAGCACTCATAACTTAACTTTTATATATTAATAGTGTATCCCTGACTAGTGCTCGAGTATATAGGATTATGCATGCTTGTACATTCGATATTGTCCTTAGATAGGTTTGTTGAATCCTGAATTAGATACATATGCTACTGAGATAGGGTATATGATATGCATGTCATTGGAAAGCTAGCGAAAAATTAAGAACTTTTCATTTAGATATCGAATGGTTTCGATGAACGGATTTGAAGTTATAGTCAACTGAATTTTAGTATTATTGTTAAAATGATTATTATTACTATCGTCGTTATTATTTTAATAGAAATATCATTGTTATTATAAAATATCATTATTACTATTATGTTAGTATTATCATTTTATCATAATAACATTTTTAGTAAATATAAATATTGTTATTTTTTTATAGAATAATAATAATTATTATTACAAAATAATACAACTTTTACTTATTATTATTATGATCAATATTATTTTATCTAATAAATAGGGGATACAAAGATATTTTTCACCACGCGTAATATAATTACATTAATAATACTTACCACTATAGTTTTAAGATATTAAGTGAACTTTATAAATTTTACTACTTAAGATATATAAAAGTATATTTTATCATATATAAACGTTAATATAAATTTTTATCAATAAATGACTTTTATTATTATAAAATCTAATAAATATATTTAAATATATAAAACGACTATAGTTAAGTTATATAATAAACACGTATAAATTTTAGAAGTCATTTTGGGTCAAGTTGACTTTTGTTGACTTTTGCATATTAGTCTCGAGCATTAGGATTGTGGTACACTATGACTTGACCAAAAATTGTTAGACAAATATTGACCAACATATAAATATATATAATTAATATAGGTTCGTGAATCCGAGGCCAACCTTGCACTTGTTAAATGACGTTATATGTATTTTTACTACGAAATACAGTATGGTGAGTTTCATTTGCTCCCTTTTATATATATTTTTGGGACTGAGAATACATGCGCTGTTTTTTATAAATGTTTTACGAAATAGGCACAAGTACTAAAACTAATTCTACGTGGGTTTAAACCAGAAATATACCCTTAGCTTGGTAACATTAAACTACTTGTCTATGTACGGTAGGCGCGAATCCTAAAGATAGATCTATTGGGCCTGACAAACCCCATCCTGACTATGGGATGCTTTAGTACTTTGAGGTTATTTTAAACACACCTGATCTGGTGTACTTCAGAGGGTAAAACATGAACGTTAAGGCTTGTTACCGGGTGCCTACAATTTATAGAATACTCTTATACACTTGCGAGTGTACATATATTTATAAACAGAAATCTTGTGGTCTATTAATATATTGAAATGATTGTTATGATAAACCTATGAACTCACCAACCTTTTGGTTGACACTTTAAAGCATGTTTATTCTCAGGTATTAAAGAAATCTTCCACTGTGGATTAGCTCATTTAAAGGATATTACTTGGAGTCATTCATGGCGTATTTTGAAAGACGTTGCATTCGAGTCATTGAGTTCATCAAGATTATTATTATGTCAATTATAGTTGGATGTATTATGAAATGGTGTGCATGCCGTCAACTTTCGTTGTAAAGAAAGTTTGTCTTTAAAAACGAATGCAATGTTTGTAAAATGTATCATATAGAGGTCAAAATACCTCGCGATGTAATCAACTATTGTGAATCGTTTATAATGTATATGAATGGGTCCTTTCAGTTGGTATCAGAGCGGTGGTCTTAGCGAACCAGGTCCGCATTAGTGTGTCTAACTGATAGTCGTTAGGATGCATTAATGAGCCTGGACTTCGACCGTGTCTGCATGTCAAAAGTTTTGCTTATCATTTTTGTCGGAAATTGCCTGCTTATCATTCTTAGTCTAGACACGTCTTACTGCATTGATTGCATGAATAGTGTATAGACAAAATTCATATCTTAGCGTATCTGCTAATCCATATCTTAGCGTATCTGTTACTGTAAACTTTGCCTGACATATCCCGTAATTTCCTCCGTAATCTACGAAATCTTTTGCGCTATATATATAGATATTCTATGTAATTAGAATACCACCCGATAGCTGAAAAATCATTTCATATCGAAAAATTCTTTATTCAATCGAACGATATGGAATTCGTCATTAGTTCAAGTCCCTCGAATTTCGATATGGAATCCCACTCAAGCTCCGAAAGCAGTGTGACCGGAATGGATCAACCAATTAGCCATCATCTATTCTGGATGAATTGGGGATAGGTTCGTAGCCTCCTCAATAATTGGAGACAAGAAGAGGGTGATCCCTTCCATCCACCACATTGCCCTCTTGGCGATGAACTTGAAGCACTTATCGACGACCGGTCCGAAACACCATTTTCTCTCTCATTTTCAGAGTATCTCGTCACGATTATATACTACATCAAATTCTAGATTTTATTTATCCGTTCGTCCGAACCGACAATCACCCCGGTGTAATAGAAGAAGTCAACGAGCTTCGCGCTCGAGTAGTGGCTTTAGAGAATATGGTGCAAGGGTTACAAACACCAACAAATAACGAAGTATTAATTCATAATTTCAATTTTATTGAATAAATACTCCGTAAAAGTTATGTAATTTCTAAAGTCTTTAGGGATTATTCAGTTCTAGTTTCAACCGTAAATCAAATGAGTTTAATTTAATATTAACTCATTAAATCTATGTTACATCTGAAGAAAATATGCACATATATATTTTCATAAAGACTGTAATAAAATTCTGTTGTACAAAATATTTATTGTGAATTTTTTTTAACGGGTAGGTAATACCCGAGAGATATATAAATTCACAATTAATATATTACATTTTTCGAATCTGATTAAGCAAATCATCAACTATACTCCCAAAATCTCACAACAATATACATTCTTGTATAGAAATCAAAGCAACCATTCTCACCCAAATTTGATTACGCATTCTGATTTTGACAAATCAAAATCCAAGTCATGATTTAACAGAAGACATCATTCTTAGATTCCTACATCTTTCAAAGCTATACTTTGAATTCAAAACCGTGTTAGAACATCATATGTATATTAACGATTACAAACTGTGTTCAAACTCTCCGAAGTTTTCGAAGACACTTCAAACAATGAACAATAGAGATGATGATCCAACCACATATTACCCACATTTATGTACCTAAAAAGCTCTCGAAGCCAAAGTCATAGTTCGACGCGTATCCGTGTCAGACCCTTTGGCATTTATTAGCTAAAATGACTTTTCAATTCCTTTTCAAAGTAGACAGTTTTGTCACAGCTCCAGCAAGTCAACTTCGACTTTTCAGTCGGACTAGTCTTATTATAACCTCGATAGATACATTGCCCTTTCGTCATCGTTACTGGGGACCTTTCATATCTCGCCACCTTAGCAATAAACTTACCAACAACTTCAATTATCTTTGACTTTTTGAAAAGTCATTATATTTATTGAAATCACATCATTTATTCATTCGCATCTTGTAACGAGAATTGTCATACGAATCATCGAAAAACAGTAACCAGTATTTTGAAATCTCGCAGCATGTCTACGCCAACAGTTATATGTGTACGTAAAATGTCTATCTCCTGGACTTACATACTTTGAATGTGAAGTTCTGAAAAATATTTTGAACTGCAAACTAGTTCTTGAAATACTGACGAAGCATCAAAAACTGTAAACGATCTTAACAGTAAAAAGTTTGATGACAAAGAATAGTAAGGTGGAAAAGCTGAGAAAAAGAGAAGGTTTGGAACTGGAAAACGGATTGAACAGACTATGAAGGAGGCTGTGGACAAATCACAAAGACTAAATCTGCCTTCAAAGAATCCAATTGATTCAGTGCCTGCTAAAGTCATTAACGAATACCTTACTCTTTATTCTAAACCTTTACAGACAAATCTTCATCATCATCCATCAATATTAGAAATTCTAAGATATTATCATATCTTTCATTATAAATATCCGCGATATTTCTGAAGATATTTTCACAACTAATCTTATCTGAAGTCATTTATCTCTTTGCGCTATCAGTGTTACATCATATAAGAAACTATTAGTTTCTATATTCTATAAACTTTCGAGTTTAAATTATGAATGTTTTGAAGTAGTGTTGGGAACTGAACCATGAGTTAGTATAATATAATGACACTTGATCAACGTGATTATATTACAGTAAGTCATGCTGAGTTTCTAATGGGACATGACGATTCACAGACCATGCTGTCATCATGTTCCATGTTACACGACTCTTGTATTCTATTTAATCTCTAAAAATATCAAGAATATATTTTCTTGATGATTCGGTCTTTTCAGGGTATTCTGGTAAATTAACAAATCAAGATCGTGCCATTACCATTTCCTTCTTAGAACATTAACTATGTTCATTCTGAAATTCATATCTGCGAATACTAGACCATTACAAACGTTGCTTAATCGCAAGAAGAAGAAACGAAAGGACAAAACTCCAAAATAGAAATTGGAGTATAAATCGCAGCAAATAGAAGGGAGCATTAACTGTGGATGTCAATGATTATAGAAGACAAAAGCAGGGGCTTTGAAATATAAGGGAAGATATAAAACCCAACAACCACCCAAAAATTATAAACCGTATATATCGATGCATATAGCAATATAAAGACACGAAAGAACTAAAAACACTATAAAACCGAGAGTATAGTAGAAGTAAATAGATTCTTCCGGAGGCAGATGAAAAAGAAGAACGACAGATATGAAAGTGAGGAGTATATCGAGAATCAGTACTGGATGAAGCATATTGACAAATACTTTAAAATATGAGTTGAGGGAGAAAGAATAGAAGGTGTGAGTTGTAAGGAAACGAAGGAGGTGGATTTATAGTATAATACCCGACAGAGAAATCAAGATGGATTATCGTATTAATTCGAAGAGAATCATAATCTCCTTAATCACTGAAGCATCAAATCCAACATAGATTACAAAGATTTTCTTTAAATTCGGAGATCAATTGTGATGACGTCAAAAGATATGACGAATCACTATAATCTTATTTCCTTCATTTACGATAACTTCCCTCATACGCTTTGAGTAATCGAATTATTTTATCCATACTTCTTAGACATGATAAAACTTCATAATCGTCATAATAACATTCTCATTGTTAGCCATAACGACCTCTATCAAATTTCGGGGACGAAATTTCTTTAACGGGTAGGTACTTTGACGACCCAGAAATTTCCGACTAAATTTAAACTTTATCTTTATATTATTCTGACACGATAAGCAATGTTTGTTAAGTTAAATCTCAAGGATTTTAAACTATGTTTATACATTCATTTAAACCTCGACCAAATTTCAATGATTCACGAACCATTAAATGAACATATATGAATATGTATGTATATGTGTATATGTTATAAATTGAAAATGTCAACAAAGTATTTAAAAGTATAATGCTTTATATGAACGTATTTGTTTCAATATGATTATCGATGAAATTAAAAAATATATATATATTAAATGATTGAATTATCAGAAACATTGAATTATGATTACAAGTCTCTGTTGAGAGGTCCACTATGATTTGAGAAATCTATTCCTCTTAACGATATTCGGAATAATTTGTAAAGCTATTTATAAATAAAAATAAAAAGTGTCATTTACGAAAGTTAGACAAAAGCTAGTGGAGAATTGGTTTCCATAATATTCTATTAATCTATTTTCAAACGTATAAAAACGTTTTCAGTTTAAAAAGAACTTTATTATTAAAACGTATATAACTTTTATAAATATCTAGAATCATTTTTGACAACTCATTACTTAACCAGTATAATAAATATAACGATATTTATATTTTATTTCATTAAATATATATAACGATTTAAATTAATATTATATATATTTATACGCGTATTATACATACATAGTTTTTATACTTTTACTATACTTTAACTTTACATTTACTTTACTTTTACTTTACTTTAACTTTAATAATTCACTTTAATAATTCATACTTTAATAATTCACTTTAATAATTCATTTTAATAATTCATACTTTAATAATTCACTTTAATAATTCATACTTTAATAATTCACTTTAATAATTCACTTTAATAATTCATACTTTAATAATTCACTTTAATAATTCAAAAATATATTATAAATAAAATTCAATAGGTTTCATTATTTCATAGAAACTTGAAAATATATTTCTCTAAACTCTCTCAATCGATTTATATATATATATATATATGCTCTGTATTATTTCAAGATATTATTAGTATACAAAAAATATTACGACGGAGTGATGTCCGAGTGATTTCAAAATAGTTTTTTGAATGAGTCGAAGCTAAGGAAATTATGGGTTATAGCTATGAAGGTGATGGGTATGGTTCATGGGTATGCTTGTGAGGTCAATCTAGTGTTTATCATCTCCGTTGCGTCTACGTACTTTCCTGCAATATTGAATCTCAATATTGATACGTGAGCACTCATAACTTAACTTTTATATATCAATAGTGTATCCGTGACTAGTGCTCGAGTATATAGGATTATGCATGCTTGTACATTCGATATTGTCCTTAGATAGGTTTGTTGAATCCTGAATTAGATACATATGCTACTGAGATAGGGTATATGATATGCATGTCATTAGAAAGCTAGCGAAAAATTAAGAACTTTTCATTTAGATATCGAATGGTTTCGATGAACGGATTTGAAGTTATAGTCAACTGAATTTTAGTATTATTGTTAAAATGATTATTATTACTATCGTCGTTATTATTTTAATAGAAATATCATTGTTATTATAAAATATCATTATTACTATTATGTTGGTATTATCATTTTATCATAATAACATTTTTAGTAAATATAAATATTGTTATTTTTTTATAGAATAATAATAATTATTATTACAAAATAATGCAACTTTTACTTATTATTATTATGATCAATATTATTTTATCAAATAAATAGGGGATACAAAGACATTTTTCACCACGCGTAATATAATTACATTAATAATACTTACCACTATAGTTTTAAGATATTAAGTGAACTTTATAAATTTTACTACTTAAGATATATAAAAGTATATTTTATCATATATAAACGTTAATATAAATTTTTATCAATAAATGACTTTTATTATTATAAAATCTAATAAATATATTTAAATATATAAAACGACTATAGTTAAGTTATATAATAAACACGTATAAATTTTAGAAGTCATTTTGGGTCAAGTTGACTTTTGTTGACTTTTGCATATTAGTCTCGAGCATTAGGATTGTGGTACACTATGACTTGACCAAAAATTGTTAGACAAATATTGACCAACATATAAATATATATAATTAATATAGGTTCGTGAATCCGAGGCCAACCTTGCACTTGTTAAATGACGTTATATGTATTTTTACTACGAAATACAGTATGGTGAGTTTCATTTGCTCCCTTTTATATATATTTTTGGGACTGAGAATACATGCGCTGTTTTTTATAAATGTTTTACGAAATAGGCACAAGTACTAAAACTAAATCTACGTGGGTTTAAACCAGAAATATACCCTTAGCTTGGTAACATTAAACTACTTGTCTATGTGCGGTAGGTGCGAATCCTAAAGATAGATCTATTGGGCCTGACAAACCCCATCCTGACTATGGGATGCTTTAGTACTTCGAAGTTATTTTAAACACACTTGATCTGGTGTACTTCAGAGGGTAAAACATGAACGTTAAGGCTTGTTACCGGGTGCCTACAATTTATAGAATACTCTTATACACTTGCGAGTGTACATATATTTATAAACGGAAATCTTGTGGTCTATTAATATATTGAAATGATTGTTATGATAAACCTATGAACTCACCAACCTTTTGGTTGACACTTTAAAGCATGTTTATTCTCAGGTATTAAAGAAATCTTCCGCTGTGTATTAGCTCATTTTAAGGATATTACTTGGAGTCATTCATGGCGTATTTTGAAAGACGTTGCATTCGAGTCATTAAGTTCGTCAAGATTATTATTATGTCAATTATAGTTGGATGTATTATGAAATGGTGTGCATGCCGTCAACTTTCGTTGTAAAGAAAGTTTGTCTTTAAAAACGAATGCAATGTTTGTAAAATGTATCATGTAGAGGTCAAAATACCTCGCGATGTAATCAACTATTGTGAATCGTTTATAATGTATATGAACGGGTCCTTTCAAAACTGAACGAGGATGTAATTGTAAGAATTTTTGTTAAGTAGAAGTACTTTGATAAGTGTATTGAAGTCCTTCAAAAGTGTATAAATACATATTAAAACACTACATGTATATACATTTTAACTGAGTCGTTAAGTCATCGTTAGTCGTTACATGTAAGTGTTGTTTTGAAACCTTTAGGTTAACGATCTTGTTAAATGTTGTTAACCCAATGTTTATAATATCAAATGAGATTTTAAATTATTATATTATCATGATATTATCATGTATGAATATCTCTTAATATGATATATATACATTAAATGTCTTTACAACGATAATCGTTACATATATGTCTCGTTTAAAAATCATTAAGTTAGTAGTCTTGTTTTTACATATGTAGTTCATTGTTAATATACTTAATGATATGTTTACTTATCATAGTATCATGTTAACTATATATATATATATCCATATATATGTCATCATATAGTTTTTACAAGTTTTAACGTTCGTGAATCACCGGTCAACTTGGGTGGTCAATTGTCTATATGAAACATATTTCAATTAATCAAGTCTTAACAAGTTTGATTGCTTAACATGTTAGAAACATTTAATCATGTAAATATCAATCTCAATTAATATATATAAAAATGGAAAAGTTCGGGTCACTACGGTACCTACCCGTTAAATAAATTTCGTCCCGAAATTTTAAGCTGTTGAAGGTGTTGACGAATCTTCTGGAAATAGATGCGGGTATTTCTTCTTCATCTGATCTTCACACTCCCAGGTGAACTCGGGTCCTCAACGGGCATTCCATCGAACCTTAACAATTGGTATCTTGTTTTGCTTAAGTCTTTTAACCTCACGATCCATTATTTCGACGGGTTCTTCGATGAATTGAAGTTTTTCGTTGATTTGGATTTTATCTAACGGAATAGTGAGATCTTATTTAGCAAAACATTTCTTCAAATTCGAGACGTGGAAAGTGTTATGTACAGCCGCGAGTTGTTGAGGTAACTCAAGTCGGTAAGCTACTGGTCCGACACGATCAATAATCTTGAATGGTCCAATATATCTTGGATTTAATTTCCCTCGTTTACCAAATCGAACAACGCCTTTCCAAGGTGCAACTTTAAGCATGACCATCTCTCCAATTTCAAATTCTATATCTTTTCTTTTAATGTCAGCGTAGCTCTTTTGTCGACTTTGGGCGATTTTCAACCGTTGTTGAATTTGGATGATCTTCTCGGTAGGTTCTTGTATAATCTCCGGACCCGTAATCTATCTATCCCCCACTTCACTCCAACAAATTGGAGACCTGCACTTTCTACCATAAAGTTCTTCAAACGGCGCCATCTCAATGCTTGAATGGTAGCTGTTGTTGTAGGAAAATTCTGCTAACGGTAGATGTCGATCCCAACTGTTTCCGAAATCAATAACACACGCTCGTAGCATGTATTCAAGCGTTTGTATCGTCCTTTCGCTCTGCCCATCAGTTTGTGGATGATAGGCAGTACTCATGTCTAGACGAGTTCCTAATTCTTGCTGTAATGTCTGCCAGAATCTTGAAATAAATCTGCCATCCCTATCAGAGATAATAGAAATTGGTATTCCATGTCTGGAGACGACTTCCTTCAAATACAGTCGTGTTAACTTCTCCATCTTGTCATCTTCTCTTATTGGCAGGAAGTGTGCTGATTTGGTGAGACGATCAACTATTACCCAAATAGTATCAAAACCACTTGCAGTCCTTGGCAATTTAGTGATGAAATCCATGGTAATGTTTTCCCATTTCCATTCTGGGATTTCGGGCTGTTGAAGTAGACCTGATGGTTTCTGATGCTCAGCTTTGACCTTAGAACACGTCAAACATTCTCCTACATATTTAGCAACATCGGCTTTCATACCCGGCCACCAAAAATGTTTCTTGAGATCCTTGTACATCTTCCCCATTCCAGGATGTATTGAGTATCTGGTTTTATGAGCTTGTCTAAGTACCATTTCTCTCATATCTCCAAATTTTGGTACCCAAATCCTTTCAGCCCTATACCGGGTTCCGTCTACCCGAATATTAAGATGCTTCTCCGATCCTTTGGGTATTTCATCCTTTAAATTTCCCTATTTTAAAACTCCTTGTTGCGCCTCCTTTATTTGAGTAGTAATGTTATTATGAATCATTATATTCATAGATTTTACTCGAATGGGTTCTCTGTCCTTCCTGCTCAAGGCATCGGCTACCACATTTGCCTTCCCCGGGTGGTAACGAATCTCAAAGTCGTAATCATTCAATAATTCAATCCATCTACGCTGCCTCATATTCAGTTGTTTCTGATTAAATATGTGTTGAAGACTTTTGTGGTCGGTATATATAATACTTTTGACCCCATATAAGTAGTACCTCCAAGTCTTTAATGCAAAAACAACCGCGCCTAATTCCAAATCATGCGTCGTATAATTTTGTTCGTGAATCTTCAATTGTCTAGACGCATAAGCAATCACCTTCGTTCGTTGCATTAATACACAACCGAGACCTTGCTTTGATGCGTCACAATAAGTCACAAAATCATCATTCCCTTCAGGCAATGACAATATAGGTGTCGTAGTTAGTTTTTTCTTCAATAACTGAAACGCTTTCTCTTGTTCATCATTCCATTCAAATTTTTTCCCTTTATGCGTTAATGCAGTCAAGGGTTTTGCTATTCTGGAAAAGTCTTGGATGAACCTTCTGTAGTAACCAGCTAGTCCTAAAAACTGGCGTATGTGTTTCGGAGTTTTCGGGGTTTCCCACTTTTCAACAGTTTCTATCTTTGCCGGATCCACCTTAATACCTTCTTTGTTCACTATGTGACTGAGGAATTGAACTTCTTCCAACCAAAATGCACACTTTGAAAACTTAGCGTACAATTCTTCCTTCCTCAATACTTCTAACACCTTTCTCAAATGTTCACCGTGTTCTTGGTCATTCTTTGAGTAAATAAGTATGTCATCAATGAAAACAATGACAAACTTGTCAATGTATGGTCCACACACTCGGTTCATAAGGTCCATGAACACAGCTGGTGCATTAGTTAAACCAAACGGCATGACCATAAACTCATAATGACCGTAACGTGTTCTGAAAGCAGTCTTTGGAATATCATCTTCTTTCACCCGCATTTGATGATACCTGGAACGTAAGTCAATCTTTGAATAAACAGACGAGCCTTTTAGTTGATCAAATAAGTCGTCGATTCTCGGTAGTGGGTAGCGGTTCTTGATGGTAAGTTTGTTCAACTCTCGGTAGTCGATACACAACCTGAATGTACCATCTTTCTTCTTGACAAACAAAACAGGAGCTCCCCACGGTGATGTGCATGGTCGAATGAAACCACGCTCTAAAAGTTCTTGTAATTGGCTTTGCAGTTCTTTCATCTCGCTGGGTGCGAGTCTGTAAGGAGCACGAGCTATTGGTGCAGCTCCTGGTACAAGATCTATTTGAAATTCAACGGATCGATGTGGGGGTAATCCCGGTAATTCTTTCAGAAATACATCGGGAAATTCTTTTGCAATGGGAACATCATTGATGCTCTTTTCTTCAGTTTATACTTTCTCGACGTGTGCTAGAACAGCATAGCAACCTTTTCTTATTAGTTTTTGTGCCTTCAAATTACTAATAAGATGTAGCTTCGTGTTTCCCTTTTCTCCGTACACCATTAAGGGTTTTCCTTTTTCTCGTATAATGCGAATTGCATTTTTGTAACAAACGATCTCTGCTTTCACTTCTTTCAACCAGTCCATACCGATTATCACATCAAAACTCCCTAACTCTACTGGTATCAAATCAATCTTAAATGTTTTGCTAACCAGTTTAATTTCTCGATTCCGACATATATTATCTGCTGAAATTAATTTACCATTTGCTAATTCGAGTAAAAATTTATTATCCAAAGGCGTCAATGGACAACTTAATTTAGCACAAAAATCTCTACTCATATAGCTTCTATCCGCACCCGAATCAAATAAAACGTAAGCAGATTTATTGTCAATAAGAAACGTACCCGTAACAAGCTCTGGGTCTTCCTGTGCCTCTGCCGCATTAATATTGAAAACTCTTCCGCGGCCTTGTCCATTCGTGTTCTCCTGGTTCGGGCAATTTCTAATAATGTGGCCCGGTTTTCCACATTTATAACAAACTACATTGGCATAACTTGCTCCGACACTACTTGCTCCGCCATTACTCGTTCCGACACCATTTGTTCCTTTCGTTCTATTAACCCCTGGTCCGTAGACCTCACACTTCGCCGCGCTATGACCATTTCTTTTACACTTGTTGCAAAATTTGGTGCAGAACCCCGAGTGATACTTTTCACACCTTTGGCATAGCTGCTTCTGATTGTTGTTGTTGTTGCGGTTATTATTGTTGTTGGGATGATTATTGTAGTTGTTGTTGTTGTTGTTGTTGTTGTTGTTGTTGTTGTTGTTGTTGTTGTTGTTGTTGTTGGGCCGTTTGTTGTAGTTGCGATTGATGTTGCGATTATTGGGATAATTGTTGCGATTATTGTTGTAATTGCTGTTGTTATTGTATTGGTGATTCTTATCACCGTTTTCCTCCCACTTTCTTTTGATTTGCTTCACATTGGCCTCTTGAGCAGTTTGTTCTTTAATTCTTTCTTCAATCTGGTTCACTAGTTTGTGAGCCATTCTACATGCCTGTTGTATGGAGGCGGGCTCGTGTGAACTTATATCTTCTTGGATTCTTTCCGGTAATCCTTTCACAAACGCGTCGATCTTCTCTTCCTCATCTTCGAATGCTCCCGGACACAATAGGCACAATTCTGTGAATCGTCTTTCGTACGTGGTAATATCAAATCCTTGGGTTCGTAACCCTCTAAGTTTTGTCTTGAGCTTATTGACCTCAGTTCTGGGATGGTACTTCTCGTTCATCAAGTGCTTGAATGCTGACCACGGTAGTGCGTACGCATCGTCTTGTCCCACTTGCTCTAGATAGGTATTCCACCATGTTAATGCAGAACCTGTGAAGGTATGCGTAGCGTACTTCACTTTGTCCTCTTCAGTACACTTACTTATGGCAAACACCGATTCGACCTTCTCGGTCCACCGTTTCAATCCGATCGGTCCTTCGGTTCCATCAAATTCCAAAGTTTTGCAGGCAGTGAATTCTTTGTAGGTGCATCCTACACGATTTCCTGTACTGCTAGATCCAAGGTTATTGTTGGTATGTAGCGCAGCCTGTACTGCGGCTATGTTTGAAGCTAAAAAAGTACGGAATTCCTCTTCATTCATATTCACGGTGTGTCGAGTAGTCGGTGCCATTTCCTTCAAAATAGTCAAATGGAACAAGTTAATCATACAGAATATTAAGAGTAGTTAATAGTATTTCGTAGCATAATATGAACTCATTTATAAAAGCTTTTTCTTCATATTAGCGTTTTATAAGTTTAAATTCGGGTAGTACCTACCCGTTAAGTTCATACTTAGTAGCTAATATACAATTCAACTACTACAATTCTATATGAAAAACTGATTATAATAATATTTCGCGTTCAAACTTTTACACAATATTTTACAAACTTACAATACCGCTTATTTTACATATAGCATGAAATATAGCACACAATAAATTTGATACAAGATGGTTGTGAAGATAATTCTAGCTAGTACACAAGTCGTTCAGCAAAGGCAATAAAGACACGTAATTCATACGTCCAGAAACAAGTCATGCATTCTGGTTTTACTAGGATTACTTCCCATCCTTGGTCTTGTGGAACATAACCGTTATGGCCGTTAATAAGACAGCGTGTTGTAACGTCGTCAAAGGGACGAGGGTTACGTAATGTCCAACAGTCCCGTAACAATCTAAAAACCTAATTTCTTACCCCAATTACCGACTCCGTCACTTGTGGGAACGTTTTGTTTAATAGTTGTAGCCCGATGTTCTTGTTCTCACTTTGGTGAGAAGCGAACATTACTAATCCGTAAGCATAACATGCTTCTTTATGTTGCATGTTAGCCGCTTTTTCTAAATCACGAAGTCCAATATTCGGATATATTGAGTCAAAATAATTTCTTAACCCATTGTGTAAAATAGCATTTGGGTTCCCCGCAATATATGCGTCAAAGTAAACATATCGTAACTTATGGATTTCCCAATGTGATATCCCCCATCTTTCGAAAAAAAGCCTTTTATAAACCAAGGCATTCTTGGAAAGTTCTTCGAATGTCTTACAAACTGATCTCGCCTCAAATAGTTGTGCCGAAGAATTCTGACCGACTCTAGACAAGATTTCATCAATCATGTCTCCGGGTAGGTCTCTTAAAATATTGGGTTGTCTATCCATTTTGTGTTTTTATACTGTAAAATAGACAAGAGTTAGATTCATAAAAAAAATACTTATTAATACAAGCAATTTTTACATATATCATAAAGCATAAGCACACTATATTACATATATTACACCACACGAATACAACTATCTTATTCCGACTCGCTTGTTTCTTCTTCTTCGGTTTTGGATCGTTTTGCCAAGTTTCTAGGGATATATGATGTTCCCCTAATACGAGCCGTCGTTTTCCACATTGGTTTAGAAAAACCTGGTGGTTTAGAGGTTCCCGGGTCATTGTTACAACTTAAGGACTTCGGGGGTTGACGATACATATAAAGTTCATCGGGGTTGGAATTAGATTTCTCTATTTTTAAGCCCTTTCCCTTATTATTTTCTTTTGCCTTTTTAAATTCAGTTGGGGTAATTTCTATAACATCATCGGAATTCTCGTCGGAATCCGATTCATTGGAGAATTGGTAATCCTCCCAATATTTTGCTTCCTTGGCGGAAACACCATTGACCATAATTAACCTTGGTCGGTTGGTTGAGGATTTTCTTTTACTTAACTGTTTTATTATTTCCCCCACCGGTTCTATTTCTTCATCCGGTTCCGATTCTTCTTCCGGTTCCGATTCTTCTTCCGGTTCCGACTCTTCTTCCGGTTCCTCTTCGGGAAATTGTGAATCAGTCCATGAATCATTCCAATTTACATTTGACTCTTCATTATTATTAGGTGAGTCAATGGGACTTGTTCTAGAGGTAGACATCTATCACATAATATCAAACGCATTAAGAGATTAATATATCACATAATATTCACATGTTAAAAATATATAGTTTCCAACAAAATTTGTTAAGCAATCATTTTTCAAGTAAACACGGTCGAAGTCCAGACTCACTAATGCATCCTAACAAACTCGATAAGACACACTAATGCAAAATTCTGGTTCTCTAAGACCAACGCTCGGATACCAACTGAAATGTCCCGTTCTTATTGATTAAAAACGTTCCATATTAATTGATTTCGTTGCGAGGTTTTGACCTCTATATGAGACGTTTTTCAAAGACTGCATTCATTTTAAAACAAACTATAACCTTTATTTCATCAATAAAGGTTTAAAAAGATTTACGTAGATTATCAAATAATGATAATCTAAAATATCCTGTTACACACGACCATTATATAATGGTTTACAATACAAATATGTTACAACAAAATAAGTTTCTTGAATGCAGTTTTTACACAATATCATACAAGCATGGACTCCAAATCTCATCCTTATTTAAGTATGCGACAGCGGAAGCTCTTAATAATCACCTGAGAATAAACATGCTTAAAACGTCAACAAAAATGTTGGTGAGTTATAGGTTTAACCTATATATATCAAATCATAATAATAGACCACAAGATTTCATATTTCAATACACATCCCATACATAGAGATAAAAATCATTCATATGGTGAACATCTGGTAACCGACTTTAACAAGATGCATATATAAGAATATCCCCATCATTCCGGGACACCCTTCGGATATGATATAAATTTCGAAGTACTAAAGCATCCTGTACTTTGGATGGGGTTTGTTAGGCCCAATAGATCTATCTTTAGGATTCGCGTCAATTAGGGTGTCTGTTCCCTAATTCTTAGATTACCAGACTTTAATAAAAAGGGGCATATTCGATTTCAATAATTCAACCATAGAATGTAGTTTCACGTACTTGTGTCTATTTTGTAAATCATTTATAAAACCTGCATGTATTCTCATCCCAAAGATTAGATTTTAAAAGTGGGACTATAACTCACTTTCACAGATTTTTACTTCGTCGGGAAGTAAGACTTTGCGACTGGTTGATTCACGAACCTATAACAATATATACATATATATCAAAGTATGTTCAAAATATATTTACAACACTTTTAATATATTTTGATGTTTTAAGTTTATTAAGTCAGCTGTCCTCGTTAGTAACCTACAACTAGTTGTCCACAGTTAGATGTACAGAAATAAATCGATAAATATTATCTTGAATCAATCCATGACCCAGTGTATACGTATCTCAGTATTGATCACAACTCAAACTATATATATTTTGGAATCAACCTCAACCCTGTATAGCTAATTCCAACATTCACATATAGAGTGTCTATGGTTGTTCCGAAATATATATAGATGTGTCGAAATGTAGGTCGAAACATTGTATACGTGTCTATGGTATCTCAAGATTACATAATATACAATACAAGTTGATTAAGTTATGGTTGGAATATATTTGTTACCAATTTTCACGTAGCTAAAATGAGAAAAATTTTCCAATCTTGTTTTACCCATAACTTCTTCATTTTAAATCCGTTTTGAGTGAATCAAATTGCTATGGTTTCATATTGAACTATATTTTATGAATCTAAACAGAAAAAGTATAGGTTTATAGTCG